>NC_140068.1:133391097-133991097 GCF_964194135.1 Talpa europaea | reverse complement strand
CAACGCGGTCCGCAATATCTGTATAAAGAGCGGCGCGGGCTGGCACGGCGACGTTGTGGGCAGCTGTGTACTGTCGGCATGTCTGGGCGCGGCAAGGGCGGGAAGGGCCTGGGCAAGGGCGGCGCCAAGCGCCACCGCAAGGTGCTGCGCGACAACATCCAGGGCATCACCAAGCCCGCCATCCGCCGCCTGGCCCGGCGCGGCGGCGTCAAGCGCATTTCGGGGCTCATCTATGAGGAGACCCGCGGGGTGCTCAAGGTCTTCCTGGAGAACGTGATCCGCGACGCCGTCACCTACACCGAGCACGCCAAGCGCAAGACGGTCACGGCCATGGACGTGGTCTACGCGCTCAAGCGCCAGGGCCGCACCCTCTACGGCTTCGGCGGCTGAGTGGGCGGCCGCTTTTCTGTCTCCCCGTTCGAACAAAAGGCCCTTCTCAGGGCCCCCACTTTTTCTCCTGAGGAGCCGTGCACTGACTTGGTGTTCGCCTTTTAGTTAAACGATTCTTCACGCAAGCGGTGTGGAGGCATATTGAAAAGACTCGCCAGATGCATTGGGGAGCAAAACGGGGGGATTGACTGAAATAACGCTGCTGAGGGGGGCAGCGGGGAGACAAGAGTTTGCTGCGCCATGTGGGCTGCTCCTAGCCAGGCGATCGAACTCGTGCTGCGGTGGCTGCGGAAAGCTTCACAGCGCTGTCTCAACTACTGCGCCGGCGCTGTCAGGGGCTCCCGTCTACCTGTCTCATTTTTGCTGTTGTACGATTCGGTTAGGACCTCACACCTGCGGGCTGAAAACGGGGCTGTAATGCGCGCGGTGCGCTTCCGCAGCGGCCGTCTGGCTGTTGTGAGAACGATGAGTGACAAACTTACTGTGAGTAGATAGGCCTTGCTATGGGGTTTATTAAGGCAAGGGTTTCTAAACAGGCCCTTTGGCAAGTTTAGGAACTTAAAAAGGGAATTGGGAAATCTAAATTCCAGGTGTCCGCCGGAAGAGGTTAAAGTGAGAGCTGTGCCCACTGAAGTGGAGCTTCTAGGTCTCTCCCAGCCTATTGGCAGGTGTTGCTGACCAGCAAGGGGAAGCTAAAGAGGACAAAGGGGAGAGAAAACTGGAAGACTGGCAGGTCTTACCTGGTGGCCTAGGGGGTTCAATCTTAGCGCTGCCACTACGATGAGGTGAGACACATCTGTCTCCCCCAATATAGCCCCCTAGCTGTGTTTTTCAGTAGATCCGCCTATTAACTCTGGTGAATCCTCTCAGCTTTTCGTGCGCCTCTGGCCTACACCCCCGTTCTATACAAAAACATAAAAATCTTTAAAAAAAATAAAGAATTGTAGGCTTGGAGGAGACGTGTGTAGCAGAGACATGAGAAAACCGCACTTGCTTCTCCGCCTTGGACTCGTGCCTCGGACTAGGGGTACATGGAAGAAGACACTTAAAAGAGGCAGAGACATGGGTGAGAGACCAGTGGGGAGCCTGACAGTGGCAGCCTTTGCCTTGACTTGGATTTTTATTTTACTCTTTTCCTTCCAGACTTGCCTGGCTCCTTGTGCCCCTTTCCTATGTGTCCCACCAGGAAGTGCCTTAGCCTTGTGGCAAGCTTTTTGGCCTCAGAGGCCCTGCTTTGGCCCAACCCTGTTTGGGCATTTACTGGAGAGAAGGTGGGTTTAGTGGGAATTTTATTTGGAAACTATATTCTTTCTGATCTTTCTATTGCACACGAATTAAAATTCTTTTCTAGTAAAGGTCTCTCCCACAGTAGAGTACCCTTTGTCTTTATGTGGCAGATGACAGAACCCGTTCAGAGTTCAGGCTTAGGGGTTCCAGGATACCCCTCATTCTGCCTAACAGAAAGAAACCCAAAGGCAGAGGTGAGAGCTTTAGGGTCGATGGAAACCTTGATTTTTGCAGGCAATACAGTGTAAGGTTGTATATCCCACATGTATGTAAAAGGTGAAGCTGTCACCAGTATATAAATTATATATAATTGAAAACAAGTAAAAAACTTCCTTGACTCACCAGAATTAACTTTTGTAAATTCAGATGCTAAATAAACATCCAGCCAACTCAAGTGTTTCCTCAGGAAGGATCCTAGAGCCATCTCTGAAATGTTAATTCTCTCCCAGTCTCGTGAGAGATTGAACTATCACAAAATTCCAAATCGCAAAGCCTGCTTCATCATTTTTTTTAAAGATTTATTTATTTTTATACAAGGACTGGGATACAGGCCAGATGCGCGGAAGGTGAGAGGATTCACCACAGAGCGGGGAACAGAACAGGTAGACTGATGAAATACACTGCTGAGGGGAGCAGTGGGTGAGACAGGAGGGGTCTGCTGCACCATGTGGGATTCTTGCCGGCTGGGATCGAACCCGCACTGCAGAGGCTGCGGACAGCTTCACAGTGTGCCGCGCCACCGCCTGCGCCAACAGGGAGGAGGCCCCTGCTTTATCTTTTGAAAGGGTTGTATTCACTTAGCTGTGTGATTTATTGTTTTGCAATAATCCCTTTAGCAGATTGCTTATGATGTGCCTCACATTCTGGCTTAATGATTATTCAATAATAAATCTGCTTTTAGCACCCCAATGGAGAAGCTTTCTGGATGGGAGATTTCGTTTTTTAGATATATTTTCACAACACCTTCAAAGGGTCTATTAACTGTTTGTGAATTTCCATGAATTGCTTGAATAGTTTTGACAAAGCAATTTAAAAACACCCAAATGCATGAGTATTTTGTGCATGATTTGGATGTATAAATATAATTTTCATAATATTTTAGTATTTACCTTAAGAAAGCTATGACTCCTGCGGCCCGCTCCTCCCCTCAGCAGTGTACTTTGTTAGTCGGCCTGCTCTGCCCTGCTCTCCGCTCTGCCTCTGGTGAATTCTTTCGCCCTCCCACACTTCTGACTGTACCCAGTGCTTGTATAAATAAATAAAATAAAATCTTTAAAAAAAAAGTCTGAAAATTATTAAAAAAAAAAAAGCTATGACTTAGGGCCTCCCCTGGTTGAGCGCTGGGCTGCGAATCTGCCTGCAGCCTCTGCAGCGCCGGTTTGATCCCTGGCCGCCAGCAAGGGTCCCACATGGCACGCAGATCTCTGCTGCTCCCCTCAGCAGTGTATTTTGTCTTTCTGCCTGTTCTGTTCCCCACTCTGGCTCTGGTGAATTCTATCACCTTCCCGCACTTCTGGTCAGGTGGGCAGTCAGGCAGGAGGCCTTTCACCAAGGACACAGTCCTGGTATGAAGAACAAACTGGGAAGCCAGTATCTGCCGAAATCAACACGTAGATATTATGACCAGATTAGCAAGATGAGCTAAAATACCTTACTTGAAAAGATAGCAGAAAGCTAGGTAAGAATGAGGATACAGATAATATGCTTTGAACAGCAGGAACAATGGACCCGCAGGCAATAGCCAGCCCCCCTGGTCACCCCACCCTAGCTTACAGCCCCCATGAGTGTACACACTTTATATACTTGCCCCACCTTTATACTTGATTCTAATAAATGAGTCTGCCTTTGGATGGGGGCTGCACATTGCTTTCTGCAGCCCCCTAGGCTTCTCAGAGCTCCAAACCCACTTGAACTTTTGAGTAATCATTCCCTCTTCCTGCAGGCTCCCAAAGCTGCTCTGTGAGGTGGAGCCCCCCAACCCCCACCCCGCCCCACCCAATCTGAAAAGGTCTGTGGGACCAGCATCAATGGAAAGTGCTCACGAGTTATATTTGAGGTGATCCAAATCCAGACATTCTAATTTAATTGGTTTAGGAAAACAATCCGTTATATTTACATAAAAAACAACTTTCATTTAATTTTGGACTGCTGAAAATAAGACAAATCTCTGGCCCACATGATGTCTGGGTTTCTGTAAGGCAGTTAAATTCAATATTCAGAAAAGGAGATGAAATTAATAGTGAGAACATGGAGTTATGGGAAAGGCAAAAATCACAGCATCCATGTAATTATCCTTAGTGAACTAAGGCTCCTCTAGTCTTTCACTTACTTACAAATGAACAAGAGATGACACTGTAAAACTTGTTTTTGTTTGAATAACATAATGACCTTAGGATATTTCCCATGGCTCCATAAGAGATCAGAGCACCTTCCAACCCAGGCACACAATGATTTGCTGACTCTGAACTAAAAAGTGGTTTATAATGAGTTGCTCACATCCAGGGGTCACAATCAGATGTCATTAGGTGTGAAGTATAAATAATAAGTGTTTCATATTTTTCTTGTGATTCAGGCCCTGGTATTTAATCACTTCATTTATCAACTCATTTAGCCTCACAACTAATCCTGTGAGTGAGACACTACTATCATCCACACACAACTGGATAAATGAAGAAACAGACTTGGAAAAAATATGTAACCTAACGCGTATTCACAACAAGAAAATGATGAAGTTTGATCACCCCAAGGCATCTGATTGCAATGACTGACCTTAAAATTTTTTACCGTTTTATATCACTTTGGGATAAAGCTGTGAAACAGGATGTTTAAATAGTAAGGGATTTTTAATTTTAGTTTTTTACATCCTAAACAGACTGTTCTTTATGTTTAAACTATACATGTCTTAGTGGTGCCAGATCTGATTTTTCATTAATTAAAAAGATTTTTTCATGTAGCATAGTTTAGACATTCGGATTAAAAAAAATTGTCAAAAAAATCCACATTCCATGGGAGGGCCAGGAATTTTGATTTTTTTTCTAAGTGTGCCTGTAACTCCACACACACCCCCATCCATTTTTATTTATCACCAAAAACACACTTTTATCAGTAAATACTTAGCTGTCATAGAGATCTTATTTTAAAAAAAAAGTTCCACTGGGCACATATACCATATATTTTTGATCCAGTCATTTATTTTTGGGTTGTTTCTATATCTTATCTATTGTAAATAGTGCTGCAATTCAGCAATCAAAAATGATAAACTCATGCCATTCCTAGGAACTTGGATGGAGTTGGACAGGATGATGCTCAGTGAACCAAGTCAGAGGAAAAAGAAGAATATCGGATTGTTTTACTTACAGCAGGAATGTAGAGGAACCAAAGAAAGGATAAGAGAAAAAAAAAATAAACCAAAATTAACAGGCAACTATAATCACAGAGACATTCTGAAGGGGAGGGGGAGGGATGAAAACAGGAGAGGGAGGAGCAAAAGGGACTATAGCGATGGTGCACGGATGAATTGGTGGGGGGAATTTCACGGGGACTACATCTGAGAGAAGAAAGCAAATGTACATAAAAATGTACATTAAAATGTTTAAAAAAAGTTAAAAAAAAACCGTCACTCACTTGATCCTATTAATGTAATTTAAATAAGGAAAAACTTTTAGACCTTTTCGGTAATGAGATCAGAGTTGCAGCTGCAGGTTAACTGGTCATAGCTGCAGTTACAGACACCCCAGTAATCTTATCACTTGACTAATTAATTAATGGAGAGACTAAGATGCCAATTTATGATCAGCCTGAAACTTTGCGGTTTTGTGACAAAACACTCCCCGAGTTGACATTGAATATACTTTGTGCAAGTAACACTGCAAACAGTCCAGTAAACACTTCTTGGAAAGTAATTTATGACGATTTCATTATGTGCTTTGGAACTAAAGAACAAAAAGTTTAGGGGTTAGGCTCATTATTAAAGATTTTTCCTTACAATCTCATTTCCCTGGGCAAAAGTAGGGTGCCAAAACGACCCCATCAATTTGTAAAGTTCTGCCTCAATGAAGGACGAAGGGCAGGTGCGCCCAGCAGTCGCCGAACGCGATGCGCACGCGCGGGGGAGGGATAACATGGCGCCTCCGAGTAACACAGATCGAATCTGCGGGATGAGATCACAGGTCCTCAGGTGAGGATTCAGATGAAAATTTGGAGTCCTGAAAAGGGCCATTTAATAGTTTAGAGAAAAAGAACAAGCCGTGCGCTCAGCCACCGAAGCCGTAGAAGGTGCGGCCCTGGCGCTTGAGCGCGTAGACCACGTCCATGGCCGTGACCGTCTTGCGCTTGGCGTGCTCGGTGTAGGGGATGTTAGGGGGAAAAGGATGTCCCAAAGCTAATTCCATACAGCCTCTGTGGACTCCACCCCCACCCCAGGCCAAAGCCAAAGACACGGAACTCCAAATCCCATCACCACCAAAGGGAAGGTGGCTGGGACCTGAGAGTGGGGTTAAGCAGCCAGGTGGATACAAAAGGCAGACACGTGGGCTTTGGGGCCCCCCATTTTGGCTCTCCGCCAGCTCGCAGCGTCCGGCCAGCTCTGAGAGTGACTTTGGGTTTCCAGGTCAGCGGATCGGGTAGGACGCATTAAAGACTTTATTTCCCTATTTTCTCCCTAAGTTGTACATTTTCCTTATTTCCTTTTCTCTTGTAAATAAACTTTTTATTAACCTTTTTGTGTGTGTCTAGTAGAGTATTCATAAGTCCCTTTAAAGCGAGTGGGTGAGGACCCACAGCCAGGAACCCGTTTAATATTGGGGTTGCTCTATAACAGTGACGGCGTTGCGGATCACGTACTCCAGGAAGACCTTGAGCACCCCGCGGGTCTCCTCGTAGATGAGCCCCGAGATGCGCTTGACGCCGCCGCGCCGGGCCAGGCGGCGGATGGCGGGCTTGGTGATGCCCTGGATGTTGTCGCGCAGCACCTTGCGGTGGCGCTTGGCGCCGCCCTTGCCCAGGCCCTTCCCGCCCTTGCCGCGCCCACACAGGCTGAGAGGAACAAACAGCAACTGGCCGCGGCTGCGGCGGCGCGCGCTTATAGAGGGCGGCGTCGGACCTGTTTGGGAACCGGCCTCACCAGCCGCCTCTGCTCGGGGCCCCGGCGGCCGCCCGCGTCTTCGGGGATGGGCGGGGCGGGGCGTCAGCTCCTGGGTCTGAGAGGAAACCGGCGCGAAATTCCTCATCCCGCTTCTGCAGACACCGCTGTGCGCGCGCCTCCCCCCAGCGCGGCCTCGGGGTCCGCTCGTCCTGCCTTTCCCGGCGCCTCTCGGCACCGACGGCGCCGGCGCCTCGTCCCTGGAACGGCGAGTTCTGCCCAGGAGCCGCGATTGCGAGCCCGCGGCGTTCGAGAACTTTCTCGTATCCTAAGCGATTTCTGTAGAAACCTCATTTAATCAGTCTGAGAAATGACGAGATGCGGTTCGGGTGGGCTGTTTCAGGACAGCTTCCAGTGGGGCTCTGGCCTTTCTCAGAGTTGGTTTTCTCTTTTCTTTGCCCTCGTTTACCGGGTGGCCTTCCCTCCTCTCATTCACCTCCCCACTGCCGCGGTTTTTGTGGGAGTCCTGACTCCTGTTTTCTCCTCCTCACCTGGAGGCACTTTAGGAAGTCTGAGGGAAATCAGCTTAAGTCTGCCATAGCCTTGGCGAGCGGACAAGGAAGCAAACGTGCCCTTTCTTTGTTGAACTGGGAAATGTCACCCTGAAATCTTGTTCCTTAAATTTACAAATAAAATGCATCATGTGAAGGCGAGGGAGGCGCTTATTCCAGGAAAAAGAAATGCTTTGCCTCTTCGTGTCTGTGATGGGCCATTGGGCGTGACCTTCCCCTGGCCGGGCTTGTCTTCAAGGATCAGGTTCTGTCCTTGGCAACTGCCTTCTCCCCCCCCAGTCCCTCTTCCCAAGCATCAGCAATGCCCGCCCTGCATATTGCAAATATATGAGTGATTACCCTCTAAAGTAATAATCATTCCACGACTCAGTTTCCAAGTTCTTAGAAACACCTCTCAACTTACCGTAGGTGCAAAATAGAATCCCATCTTGTGCAGGCCTGGCCTTCACTATGTAATCTAATTTCCCCAGGTGACACTGGAAAGAAGTAAATGGTGCCACCCATGAAGCCTTGGTTGGCACGTGGAGCTGAAGCCAAATCCAACCTCAGCCGACACAGGAAAGGCTTTTTTTCTTCCCCCATCACTGTGTAAACTCGAGCCTGGGCCAGCAAGAGAGCTTTTTTTTGAAACTTTTCATCAGACTTGTCTGCTTAGTAGGACAAACCTTTGTTACCCAACATTATCTGTTGTGTGAATTGCCTTCCTCTCCTAGAGCCCCCCATTCCCCAGAGCTCGGGGCCCCTGTGCCTCTTCTGTTAGCTTCCTTTGAGTCTCATGTCTATGTAGGGCTCCCATATCTATGTGTGGAATTAATTTTTTTCCACTGTGACTTTTATTACAAGGGAATCTCAGTCAAGAACTAAGATGAATACAGGAAAAAATCACTTTTACTTTTATTGTTCGTGAATAGGCCTCCCCAAGATGTCAAGAATAAGCCTTCACACGAGGTGCCACCTGCTATGTGAATTTCTTTCAAGCTGAGGTCAATCTTGGCCTGGCAGCCTCTAGAGAAACCTTTAGCACTCCATTTATTATTTAAAAATGAAAATTAGGGGCCTCCTTTGTGGATCAAGGGGTTAAGTCGCAGTACTATAAAGTTATCTGCAGCCACTGCAGTATCACACGAGTTCGATCCCCAGCAGCCCAGGGAACTACTTACAGGGCCAGCAGACCTCTCCTGTCTCCCCACTGCTCCCCTCAACAGAGTATTTCAGTCAATCTGCCTGTTCTGTTCCCCACTCTGTCTCTGGTGAATCCTCTTACCCACATCCCGCACACCTCTCGCCTGTACCCCAGTTCTTGTGTACATAAATAAATCTTAAACAATAGAAAGGAAAATTGGTGGTTTTGCCTAGAACTACTGTTATTACCAGAAAAAAACACTTTCTGTTGGACAAACCTATATGGACAGGGAAAACATCTAATGATAGAAGAACAGCCCGGCCAGTCAGTTATATGACCTACAAGAATGTAATATACTAGACCCTCTGGTCGCCTTTCAAATTAAACAAGCACAGGATATTTGATCACCCTGAGACAATAGGTACACATCACCAGGGTTGACCTGGAACTCCTTGGTGCCATTGAGTGATGTGACTTTCCATCCCAGAGACTGAACAGTGAGAGCCATGGTGATAAGCTTGGAACCATGGCTGAGGGTCTGGGGTATGTTTGATTACATCAGGTCATCAAGCAGATAAAAACATAACTGGTTATCAGACTCTTGTGCCCCTAGATAAGCACATTTTCAGTTTCACCACCCTTTTTCTCTTTTCTCCTACTCCAAGTAATAATGTGCTTTGTTTTTCTACTTTATTTGTTTTTTTTTAAAGAGGCACTAGACTTGGGACATTTTACTTATTTATTTATTTGTTTGTTTATACATGCACTGGGTACAGTCAGAAGCGCGGGAGGGTGAGAGAATTCACCAGAGCCAGAGCGGGGTGCCACGGACCAGCACAGCGGTAGACTTGCAGGACTGTCTCAGGATTTGAGAAACTGTGAGGATGCTCAAGGAATCGGCGCATAAATGACAGACAGACACACAAATGACAAACAGACACACTTCAAGAGTGAAGATCTGAATGTAATTTGCTCAAAATCATCATACACTTTTATACCTATTTTAACAATGGATGATTTCATACAATTTAATTCTTTCTCAGCATAAAATACTTTGTAAGGCATAAGACATTTACTTTATTATTCACGTGCATGTGATCGCTGTTCCATGACATGGCACAGTAAACAATCTCCAGGTACTGAATCTACACAATCACTTTTGCCTACACCGAACAGCATTCTTTAAGCTAGCTTTTCTTGATTCGTATCCCAAAACCACAATGATCAAAAGGCATTAATATTTACCTACTGGCACCTCCTACTTTTAGTAATCACGAGCAATATGTTCTCTACGTGAGCATTTTGATTTTTATGGTGTTGTCTCATGTGAGAAGTATTATGATTATTATAAAACTACCATTGCCACACACTATTTTCTTTATCATGCATTTCCTGAAACTGATTGTACACATATAAGGAAAAAGCAAAGTAAGTGAAAAAGTAGTATGATTATAGACAGGTTGCTAGGTTGCTACTTATTCTGAAACAATGGCTATCTGACTAATGGTAAAACTGCTTTGTAGGTAATTCCACCAGGCTTGTTTGCAGGTGACGCTCTTAGCAGCCTTGTTTCCATCAAAGGAGGGGTTAATTACTGCGGGCTTGTTGCCTAAATTAGGCTTATAGGCATGTGGACCTTGTTTGATCTGAACGCCAAAGTTTATAATAATGAAGCCCCTTCGGGACTGCGCCTGTCTTAGGTCCTCAGGAGTCACAGACATGAGGCTGGCCAGTGCCTTCTTTAGTCTGCCCCCGATCTTACCCGTCATTGACTGTCCAGTCCAGCGCACAGGGGAAGGGGGTCTTACTCACTCTGATGTGTCTGAGTGAAAGCCTCCCTCTTTCCAGTAAGTTCACTGGCGTTCAGCGGCAGAGGCTGCCGCAGCGGGGAGCAGAGCAGGCAGAAGGACCGAAGTACACTGCTGAGGGGAGCAGTGGGTGGCAGGAGAGGTCTGTGCACCATGTGGGACCCTCCTCTGGTGGCCAGGGAGCAGCCGGGGATCGAACCGGCACTGCAGAGGCCGAGGGCAGCTTCGCAACCCAGCGCTCAACTGCTGCGTCACCGGGGAGGCCCCGTTTTTCTACTTTAAAAGAAAGTAAACACCGTGTAATTGTAGATGCTGTATGATTATTCTATCAATAAAGAGGCCAGGCTCTTGCTCTTTGGTCACCTTCCTGCATTGTACAGACTGCGTCACGACTCGTGTTTGTCAGTGCGGTGTTGTCAACGAAATACCTCATAAATTATTCGTGGACACTGGTGAATGCAATGAAAACCTCTTTTGCGGAAATTGTTGTAAAAATAAATACCCTAAAATCTGCAGACCGGTTAACACAAGAGCATACAAATTTTATTGAACTTACAGGAACAGGGAAGGCCACCAAAAAAAAAAAAAATCAAACCAACAAACAAAAAAAGGGCCACAGTGACTAGAGCAAAAAGCCACAATCCTTTTGTGCAAAGGAGCAATAAATTGTGAATTTACATGACAAACGGGCTTAAGTTACAGATAGTAAATTGTGCAGTTACGAATGCTGTCCATATAATTTCACAACCTGAAACTCCCCATGTCTGCTTGTAGGGTAAATTGTTTTTCAGGCTTTTTTTTTGCCCTTGGACCATTAGGATTACCCTCCCTGATGGGGCACCTATAGTTGTTACATTGTTGCAATGTAACAATGTCTTCTTGACTAAGTAACAAGTAACAAGTACTTGTCTAAGTAAACTGTCTTGTTTACTTCTGTGGGCCTTGGGAGGAGTGTTGAGATAGTCACCAAGGGAAGCAGAAGCAGAAGAGAGGAAGGAGAGAGAAGGGGAGAAAGAAAGTCAGAAGAGAAAGCGAGAGAAGCCCAGAGTGAGGACTTGCCAGGGGGCTAGGAGGCCTATTGGCACCCCTGCCTGCCGTGTACCTGGTTGCTGCACTACATGTAAAGCTCAATAAAAGCCTGAGAAAAGCACTGAGGGCTCCAGGACTCTCCTTTACCGACTGCTCGGATCATAGGAAAACCTGCTCTGCTGTCATCCTGCCACTACAATTGGCGTAAGTCAGGAGGTGTAATTCGAAGCAGACGGGTATGGAGCCCTCTGAAGACCTCAGGAGGGATTGAGGAGCAGACTGTGTTTTCCTGTGACAACGCTGGACGTGCCACGGCAGCACAGGAGATGACCAAAGTCCAGAAGCTGTGGAAAGAGCTAGAGATGCTGCAGGAGCACAGGAGATGGACAAGGTCCAGGAGCTACAGGACGAGACATCACGTGGAGGAGGAGACGGCCTTCGAAGACCAGCCCAAGACCTCTAAGGCAGCAAAATCGTTGGGGAAGAAAGGATCATGATTTGAAGCTCGCCCAGTGCTGATGCAGTAAAAGACTGATGGACTCGGACTTAAAATCCCGCCAGAAGGCGAGGAACTTTGGCAGGGTAATGTTCTGTTTTTGGGACCCTGGGGGAGGATGGCATTATTTGTACACCCCAGGAGATGGTAATCTGGGGGTGGCCAGTGGATCTTGGTAGCCAGAAGCAGTCTGTTGTACTGCCCAGCAGCTAGACAGAGGACGGAAGCCAACTTAGAAAGGCAAAAGCTGGTGCTGAGATTGGGAAGCCCTGAGTGGCTGTTAAACAGCAGATGCTAAAGAAGGCCAGCAAGTCTCTTAAAGTCACCTGTGACTGATGCCCTGCTTATGGTTGAGTGAGGGTGAGTTGTTGAGGAACCACCTGTTCTTGGGGGACAGGTGGGAAATATGGCTTGTGGTGGAGCCCACAGCCAAAGAGGGGACCCAAGAGAGGCCACATGGGGCACTTGTATCCATGGATCCCTGACCCATGAGCATGTGCAATGGGTTGGCCTGAGTGCAGGGGTCTGCGTGCTGCATTGATGGCTATGAAAGCCCAGTGTTGGAGTGACTACAGACAGAAACCCTGAGGATTGGGCAGTTACCCCCAAAGAGTACTGAATTGCCAGTCCCAAGAGTGAGTGCATCCTGGGGGTGGATGCGGTGTGTGGCTTGTGGCCTAGACCACAGCCAGAGAAGGCCAGGAAGCCTGATGCCTCCTGGTGTGTGATGGCAGATGCCTGAGTGGTTCCCTGTCTCTATGAACAGTGCCTATGGCAGCAGAAGTGGTAGATCATCTGCTGTTGCAGTAATTGTCTTTTTGCCACTAGGTTGGTGCCATGCCTAGAATTATTTGTGTTTTATTGTATTGTTTCATGGTTATGTATTCTATTTTCTTTTGTGGGCTATAGCTGCAGTGTTTATGTTTGTTAAGGGAAAAATATATATAGTTGTATATAAATTGTATGGCAGATCAGGGTTTTCTGCCCTACAACCATTAGGAATGCGCTGCTTGATGGGGCACCTACAGTTGTTACATTGTGTGTTGTTTACTTGTGGGGGGAGGGAGAGAGGAAGGGGGAGGGGGGAGGGGAGGGGGGAGGGGAGAGGGGGAGGGGGAGAGAGAGAGAGAGAGAGAGAGAGAGAGAGAGAGAGAGAGAGAGAGAGAGAGAGAGAGAGAGAGACCAGGATTCTCCTTTACCAACTGCTTGGATCATAGGAAATCCTGCTCTGTGCTCATCCTTCCCCCACACTGACATAAAACTCCCTCCAGAATCACAGGATCCTTTCACTTGTGTTACCTTTCTTGCTTTGGGGGAATAAGGGCGAGGTGGGGGTCAGTAATCTTCCAGCTTCTATTTTCCTCAAACTCAAGGTTATGAAGAAGGAAAGATGCCCTATTTGGGGGTAAAACATTTCTTTCTTTCTTTTTTTTTTATTTATATACGCACTGGGTACAGTCAGAAGCGCGAGAGGGTGAGATGATTCGCCAGAGCCAGAGTGGGGACAGAACAGACAGACTGATGAAACACACTGCTGAGGGGAGCAGTGGGACCCTTGCCCTGCGGCCAGGGATAGGGGATGGAACCAGCGCTGCAGAGGCTGCGGGCAGCTTCGCAGCCCAGCGCTCTACCGCTGCGCCACTGGGGAGTCCCCGTAAAACGTTACTTAATAACATAAATCATTCTCCCAAATCCACCTTCCAAGACCCTCCCCTTGAGCTCAATTATCCAATCCAGATAGCTTGCCAGGGTTCAGATTCATTTCTCCTGCAAGTCCTCCCGCCAGCCTACAAAAAGGTCTGGCTATCATATGAGGGACTTAGGTCTCCGAAGAAAATTGGCACATATACCATCGAGAAGCCTATTTGGGGGTTGCCCATAAAGGACTGATCTCCTGGCAACCTGGGCTGTTTTCTCTTACTCATGGCAGGAGGATTCAATACCTTGCCACAAGTTGGAAAGGGCTGGCCCCAGTGTGACAACCCCACAAGATCCGATACAGAAAAACCCACCCTGGTCTCAGATCCACTGTTAGGAATTTAAGTGGCTCCTATTGTCTCTTTTTCTTTCTTTCCAATTCTTGGAGACAAGTTTAACTTCTTGCAAAATGGGAAATACTCTAACACGTGGGGGAAAACAACAGAAAAAGCAATTACAGGATCTTTTAAAAATGCTAAGTTAAAAGGTAACAAAGTTATTTATTCTCCTCATAACCCATTAGGAACAGATGCCTTGGTGTCCTAGGGAAAGAACTTTAAATTAAATGATTGGAAAAAGGTAGGGCAATGGGGAAGGACCTCAGCTGGACTGTAAGAGAATCTCACCTTTCCACATGGAATCTCTGTCATCTAGCACTGAAACCCCTTCAAGGGGATAAAAAAAATAATACATCCAAATGGTGTGAGGCCTCCTGCACTAACTCATACTCATCCTCCCCCTCCTGCACCACCACCACAGAAGGGGGACTACCACCACTTACAGGTTAAAAAAAAACAAAGTAAAAAATGCATCATCTTTTCCAGTTAGTTATATGAGGAGGAGGTCCCAGTCCCCGACACTAGAGTTGCAATTTGCTGTTTTAAAAATATTTACAGAATGTATTTCTAAAAATGGTAATCAAAGTTCATTTACAGATAAAACTGTTAAAATTATAAAAAATGGGTATAGTATGACTGCATGGGACTAAATTGTTCTTGTTCTAGTCTGTTCTATAGGTAAAAAATTCTACTTGCCTGTTTTCCTACAAAATGCTTATTAGTTGAGTAAAAACTTCTAAATTGCTTGTTGGGACTATAAAAAGTTGAGTTTCTTCTCATACCACTCACAGCAATGTAAATGGAGCTAGACGGAATTATGCTCAGTGAAATAAGTTAGAAGGAAAAAGAAAAATATCTGATGGTTTCACTTACAGCAGGGATATAGAGGAACCAAATAGACATCAGTGTAAAAAAATGATATAAAACACAACAAAAAAACCCCAGACAGTTATAAATCAGAGACATCCTGCAGGGGAGGAGGAGGGAGAGGAATCGGAGGGAGGGAGGAGCACAGGGGACTGTGGTGATGGTGCAGGGTGCACTGGTGAAAGAACTTCTATGGGGACTACGCCTGAGATGGGTGGGGGAAGCAAATATTGTTTAAAAATGAGAAAAATGAGAAAAAGGAACTCTTCTGCACTGTTGGTGGAAGTGCAAACTGGTCCAACCACTATGGAGAGCTGTGTGGAGATTTCTGGACCTACTAAACATAGAGCTTCCATAGGATCCAGCAATTCCACTCCTAGATATTTACCCAAAGGACACAGAAACATCAATTCCAAAGAGCACCTGCACCCCTATGTTTATAGCAGCACTGTTTACAATAGCTAAGCTTTGGAAACAAAATGCCCAAAAATAGATGACTGGATCAAGAAGATGTGGTCCATATACACCATGGAATATTACTCAGCATTCAAAAAAGATAAACACATGCCATTTGCAGCAACATGGATGGCGCTGGAAGGGATCATGCTCAGCGAAATAAGCCAGAAAGAAAAAGAAAAATACTGGATGGTCTCACTCATAGCAGGAATCTAGAAAACTTAAACAAGGGACCAGGAAAATGAATAACTATAAGAAAGTGAAAATCAAAATCAACCAAAAAACCATAAACCAGAGACACTCTATGGGGGGTAGGGGGCGGGAGGGGAGGGATTGGGGTCAAAATAAGGGGGTTGCAATTGTATGGGGAATATAAAAATAAAATTTATTATTAAAAAAATAAAAAATAATATGCATACAAAAAAATGAATAATGCAATTGTATGGGGACTATAACCAAAATGAAAATGCATACATTGTGCAAAAATGAAAAATGATGTAAGAATTATATAAAATAAAATATTAAAAAAATACAAAAAAATGAGTAATAATGTAAAAAAATAAATACATTTTTAAAAGTTGAGTTTCTTGTTAAAAATTAATAAACTTGGTAAAAACTATGCAATAAAAATACAGCTTTTGGGCTTCCCCTGGTGGCACAGCAGTTGAGCTCTGGGCTGCGAAGCTGCCTTCAGCCTCTGCAGACCTCTCCTGCCATGCTCGCTTCTCCCCTCAGCAGCAGTGTATTTCGTCAGTCCACCTGTTTTGCTCCCTGCCCTGGTTCTGGTGAATTCTCTCACCCTCCAGTGCTTCTGACTGTACCTAGTGCTTGTATAAATAAATAAATAAATAAATCTTAAAAAAAAAATACAGCTTTCTGTGAGTTAAATTCCAAACCTTAATATTTCTAATAAAAATCTAGGAACAGAAAAACTACAAAATAAAGATCTTTATCTCTTCACCTGTATATAATCCATTAAAAAGTGTTTTATTGTCTTACAAATGTGCTTGGTCTCAGTAAAATAAAACAGAAACAAAGTCAAGCCAAAGTCATGTCTTAGTAATACAAAATAAAAAAAAATTTTTTTCTAAAAAAGTTAGTAAAAACTTAAACTAAGTTTATAAAAATTCTCAGTGTCTTCATAAATATTGGTAAAATAATTCTTAAAATTAGTACACATGGCCAAAATTTTAAATGAAGACATCTCTGTATCCTTCTTTGTCTTCTACCTCAGGATGTTTAACTATAAATGGCACATATAAAAAAATCCCAAATTTTAATCATGATCTAAAATTTTGGTAAAAACAAATTCAAATTTAATGGTTTAATTAATACTTTTTTCTGTGTTTTCATATAACTACTTAAAAAAAAGGTCTTGGTATTCAGCAAAATAGAAGTAATTAACTGGTCTATTCTAACAAAGATAAGGTTGCCTTTCGTCTATACTAAAACTTCTCTTAATCAAATTCCTTTGTAAGAAGGAAGACTAATCCACTTATTTTTTCCCTTTAAAAGTAAAAATAAGTATTTTTGTATACTTGATTACTGTTTCAAATGTTCTTGCCTATAATTGGTATTTCCTCCTTAGTGTTAAAAGCTTGCATGATTCTATTAGTCCACTTCTTCAGATTATCCAATTCACTTAGAAGTCTATTTTAATCCTCTTTTCTTCACAATTCCATTTAATAGAATATTTGTCTTTTTTTTTTTTCTTAGTCTAGGTAGAGGTTAGTCTGATTTGTTTATCTTTAAAAAAAACCAGCTTTTGATTTCATTTTTTTGATATATTTAATTCATTTATTGCCACTACCATATCCTTGCTGTGTTGGCCTTTGGTTTCATTTGTTCTTTTTTCTAGATTCTAAAATTTTAAAGTTAGATTATGTGTCTGAGTTTTTTTGTTTCTTAATATGGGCCTGTATTGCTATAAACTTTAGTTTTAGTACTGCTTGTTTTGCATAGGGTGATAGTTTGTGTCTTTGTTTTTGTTTGTCTCAAGTATTTTTTAATTTCCCCTTTGATTTCTTCATTAACCCAACAGTTATTCACCAGCATATTTTTAGTCTCCATATTTTTGATATTTTAACTACACCCTTCTTTGTGGTTGATTTCTAGTTTCATGCCCTTGTGATGGGAAGGATATTTAAAATGACTTCAATCTTCAGAAATTTTTCAGCACTTGTTTTGTGACCCTCAAGAATGTCCAGGTGCCAGCCAGAAGAACGCATACTCCACTTTTTTGGGTTGGAGTGCCCTATAAATGTCTATTAAATCCATCTTGTCTAATTTGTCATTTAAGACTGTTGTTATCTTGTTGATTTTCTCTCTGGTTGTGTCCAGAGATGTGTCCAGAGATTTTTCTCTCTGGATGTGTCCAATGATTTAAATGGGGTGTTGAATATGTTGCTTTCGATGTCTCCTTTCAGGTCCGCTAAAAGTGCCTTATATAGTTTGGTGTTACTCATTTGATGCATATATATTTTTTTTTTCATAGAAGAACTGGGGTGTAGGCTAGAGATACAGGGGTTGAGAGGATTTACCAGAGATAGAGTGGGGAGCAGAACAGGCATATTTACCATAGGACACTGCTGAGGGGAGCAGCAGGTGAGAAAGCAGAGGTCTGCTGCTCCATGTGTGTTAGCTCCCTGCTCAGGGATGGAATTCATGCCGCTGTGGCTGGTGATAGCTTGATAGTGCTGAGACTTTAATTCTTGCACCACCAGGGAGGCCTTGAAAGCTACCTTTAATGTAGTGTTTATATTCATTTTTCCCTCTAGGTATGTTTTTACCCCTGCAATTACCATGTGTTTTATATATAGGGTTGTATACTTAAAATCTATCTATCTTAAGCCAAAAGCAGGCTATTCCTGAGTTCATCCTGGTTGAATGAACTCAGAATAGAATGAACTCAGTGTCCATTTTTACTCTCCTTCCCATTATATTTTCTGTTTTTTGGAATTTTGTTGCTTCCAAGTGAGGTTTTTTATTTTTCCGCTTTATGAAATACCCTTTATTTTTCCTTGCAAGGCTAGTTTAAAGGAGATGGATTTCTTCAATTTGTGTTGTCTGTAAAATTCTTTATCATTCCTTCAATTTTGTGTGTTAGCTTAGCTGCATAGAAGATTCTTGTTGTATCCCTGATAATCAGGGAAATGCAAATTAAAACCACATTGAGATACCACCTTACACCAGTGAGAATGGCACATATCAAAAAAAACTAGCAACAACAAATGTTGGCGAGGATGTGGTGAAAAAGGAACTCTCCTATATTGCTGGTGGGAGTGCAAACAGGTGCAACAACTATGGAAAACTGTGTGGAGATTACTCAACCTGTTAAAAATGGAGCTACCATACAATCTGGCAATTCTACTACTAGGGATCTACCCAAAAGACACAAAAACATTGATTCAAAAGAACACCTGTACACCTATGTTTATTGCAGCACTATTTACAATAGGTAAAACCTGGAAACAACCCAAATGCCTAAAAATAGATGACTGGATCAAGAAGATGTGGCACATATACACAATGGAATATTATTCAGCAATCAAAAAGATAAACTCATGCCATTCGCAGCAGCTTGGATGGAACTAGAAGGAATTATGCTCAGTGGAATAAGCCAGAAGGAAAAAGAAAAATATCGGATGGTTTCACTTAAAGCAGGAATATAGGGGAACCAAATAAGACACAGTACAAAACATAACAAAGCAAAATGGACAATTATAAATCAGAGACATCCTGCAGGGGAGGAGGAGGGAGAGGGATCAGAGGGAGGGAGGGAGGAGCACAGAGGACTGAGGTGAAGGTGCACGGGTGTATTGGTGAAGGAAACCCCAATGGGACTACATCTGAGGGGGTGGGGGGAAGCAGTATTGTTTAAAAATGAACAATAATATAAAACATAAAAAAAATAATATTAGAAGATTCTTGTTGGGAGACCTTCAGCTCTTTGAATATCTCATGCCATTCTCTTTTTGCCTCTAAGGTTTCTATTGAGCAATCTGCTGATAATCTGTGTGGTTCCCTTTATATGTGACATTTGCTTTTTCCTAGCTGCATTTAAGATGTTCTCATTATCTTTAATTTTTGCCAGTTTAGTTGTAGTGTGACTATGTCTCTTTGGGGCTATTTTGTTAGAATTCTTTGAGCTATCTGGATATGGACATCTGTTTCCTTCCCTGATTTGGGGAAGTTCTTGACTCTTACTTTTTCCCCCTCCCCTCCCCTCCCCTCCCCTCCCCTCCCCTCCCCTCCCCTCCCCTCCCCTCCCCTCCCCTCCCCTCCCCTTTCCTCCTGGAATTCCTCTGATGGAAATATTTTTCCTCTTGATGCTGTCTTATGTTGTTTTCGTTTTTCTTAAATTTTTCCCCATTGGATAGTGGTTTATACTACCCAATTTTTTTTTGTCTTTCTGATTCATTCCTTGGCTTTCTTGAATCCATTGGTGGGCCCCTCTAATGTAGGTTTTTGTTCAGTTGCATTTTTTAAAAATATGTGAGTTCTATTTGGAATTTTCATATTTTCTCTGTCCTTGTTGTATTTCTTCTTTTGTTCTAATTCTGGTAAGCATTATTAAGACTTGTTCCAAAGTTTTTCAGAAGGTTGGTTCTGTTACAGTGGGATTTTTTTTATTCCACAGGGTTTTGTCCTGATCCATATATTGGGGCAAATTCCTCTGTCTTCTTATTCTGTTTGGTGCCTTTTGATTATTTCGATGGTATATCCCTGACTGTTTTCCTTCCTGCTCCTGCTGTAACTGTCTTTAATTAGAATAATTGGTCACAGGATTTTGGTTAAGTGTTGGCCTTGGATGTTGGGCTTTCTGTTGTTATGTTGGGTGAAGCCTCATCCCCAAGCAGTATAACTTGGGCAGGAAAGCATCTGAGTGTCCAGCTTTCACTGTCTGGGTGTAGATTGTGGGTGTGTGGATGATGTCGCAGTAGATTGCCAAGAATATAAGCCTCTTTCCATACTGCAGCCCTGTGGGTAGAGGGATAACTCCGTAATCACTCTGTGGTTCAGGCAGATTCCTTCAGCAGTGCTCTCCCACAAGTCCCAGACTAAAACTGATCCTTCAACAGCAGTCTGATTATGAATTTAATGGGTTTTTCCCTGAGGCTTAGGCACATGCATAGTGGATGGGTACCAGTTGTGTGCCCAGTCACAGGCAGCACTACAGGACATTGAAGATTGTAGTATTCCGGCTGTCCAAGGGCCTGCCAAAACCAGAGAGGGTGTGAACTGGTGCTTAGTAGTACCACGAAAGGTAACTGCAAACAATTCTTGTGTCCCTTGTTGTTGTGCGACTATCCCAGGGCAAGCAGGTTCATTTTTGTTTCAGGCAGACTAAAGAATTTTGGAAACTTCAGAATCTCTAACATTCTGTTCTGCAATCATCCCAGTCTGGTAGGTTCATCATCAGTTCAGGTAGCTTGAAAGAGAACCTTGGAGCCCTTGACATCATCCCTACAGGTTAAGGGAAAAAGCCTACAGGGAAACAGCAACTTGGGCCCCCCTGCTAATCCCTATACACCCTTTCTTCTCTTAGCCATTCTCTGATGCTCTCCACTACACCTGCCATACAGTCTTCTGCCGCCCCCATCCTCTGCTGCTCATTCTCTTATATGCTCATTCTCTTGGCTCAGCTGTGCCCACTTATGCACATTTACATCATACTCCATGTGTCTGCCATCAAGCATGCTTATAAGACCTTAGGTGTTGATCATAGATGCTAGAGGAGGAAGGGCGGAAAAAACCTGATCACTTCGATTTACCCTACACATGCCTTTAATGCTGAATCAGAGTACCAGACTCACAGGAAGACCAGCAGGCATGGAGGCAGCAATTGAGCCCTATCCCATGTGAATCTCTCCTTTTAGCCCTTGCTTCTCAACCCAGGTGTCTGTATTTACATATGCACATGCCTTATGTTTTCTGGCTTCTCTTCCCAGGTGTCTACAATTACAGGTGTGTGTTCCCCGCTCCCTAGCACGCTCCACAACAACACATCATCATCATATGTGCACAAAAAAACCTGGGAAGAAAGCAAAGCCACAGGTAGTGGCTGTAGAAGCTGGCACCAGGAGGCAAAAAGAGCCCAAGTACCCCATGACCCATTGTAAGGGCAGGAATGACACAGGGCAGGTTTTCTAGGATCCAGCAGACCAGGTAAAGGATGAGTCAGAGTCCTCAGTGGCTTTTGCAGGCTTTTTTATTGGGATTTACCAGATACACAGCAGGCAGGGGTGCTGGCAGGCCTCACAGCCCCCAGCAAATCCTCACTCTATATGGGCTCTCTGGCGTTCTCTCTGCTTCTCTTCTTCTCTCAGCTTCTTGGCTTCTTTCTCGGCTTCTGCTGTTGTCCTCCTGACACCGCCCTTAAAAGCCGAGTCTTAGCCCAGGTGAATCCCATCTACATATCCCCACACCCTATTCCAGGTGCCCGCCATCAGGCATGCATTCAGGACCATAGGGTTCTGTCATCTATCCTAATGGCAGGAGGGCAGAAAAGCCTGATACCTTTTATCTTACCCTACACCCATATACTTGCTCAGCAAGCTGTGTTCGCCTGGTTAGGCACACTCTCCCTGGCTAAAGTAAACTGCAAAGTCTGAAAGACTAGGGAGGGAAGAGGCAGGAGCTTCTCCTGACTACTCCATTTTTCAGTAAGATCCCTGTGTTATTCCAGGGAGACTTGGACTCTTTCACTGTATTAAGTCAGGGGCTTGAGGGAAGTCTGGAAAATTGCAAGGGGAAGATTTAGGCACTGCTCCTGGCCACTAATGCAAGCTATGGAAACCCAGTGCTCCTTGCTTGGCAAACAGTGTTTTCCTAGGAAATTTGCACTCTCTGAAGCAAGTTGGGAACTGTAGGATAACCTGGGAGAATGTGTAGGGGAGAGGCAAGCACCTTTCCTGATTCCCAAAGTCTACCAGAGGCAACCCAGGTATTTTTTGTTCAGCAATCTGTATTCTTTAGGGGAAGCATCCACTCTGACTGTAGGAAGCGGTAAGGACCTCAGGAAAGCCAAGAAAATCCCAGAAGACTGTGTAGAGGAGGAGAGTGTATCTTTCCCAGTGTCCCAGTATAGTGCACTTTTTGCCATACCATATTTCGCCTTTCCTGCATTTTATAGGGGTGTAGGGTAAGGTAAAAGTATCAGGCTTTTCTGCCCTCCCACCATTAGGATAGATGACAGAACTCTGTGGTCCTGAATGCATGCCTCATGGCGGGCACCTGGAGTAGGGTGTGGGCATATGTAGATGAGATTCACCTGGGCTAAGGAGGGCTTATAAGGGCGGCATCACAGGGATGCCAGGAGAAGCAGAACCACAAGAGAAGCAGAAGGAACATGAGAGAAGGCCCGAGAGCCCAGAAAGAGTAAAGACTTGCTGGGGGCTGGGAGGCCTGCCAGCCTCCCGACCCCCTAGTACCCCTGCTTGCTGTGTACCTGGTAAATCCCAATAAAAGTCTGCAAAAGCCACTGAGGGCTCCAGAACTCTCCTCATTTACCCCATGCTGGGTCAGAAAACCTGCTCCATGTCCACCTCCTGCCCCTACATTTGGCGTAGTTGGAAGGATGATCCATGCAGATGGGTATGGAGCCCTCCAAAGACCTCAGGAGTAGCCGACTGTGTTTGCCTGTGACAATGCTGGACATGTCATGGTGGCACAGGAGATGGACAAGGTCTGGGAGCTCCAGGACGAGACCTCTCCTGGAGGAGGAGATGGCCTGCAAGGACCAGCCAATGACCCCTGAGGAAGCAGAATCATTGGGGAAGAAAGGACCACAATTTGGAGCTCGCCAGTGCTGATGTAGGGAGAGGCCTAACAGACTTGGAGTGATGGATTTGGACTATCCCACCAAAAGGTGGAGGAACTTTGGCAGTGTAAAGTCCAGGAATGGACACAGTGCAGGTTTTCTGATCCAGCAGACCGGGTAAAGGAGTCCTCAGTGACTTTTTGCAGGTCTTTTATTAGGATTTTGCGGGTACATGGCAGGCAGGAGTGCTGGGGGGCTGGGAGGCTGGCAGTCCTCCCAGCCCCCAGCAAATCTTCACTCTCTCTGGGCTCTCTGGTGTCCTCTCTGCTTCTGCTTCTCTTGCTTCTCTCTCAGCTTCTCTTTCAGCTTCTGTTGCTTCTCGGCTTCTTGGCTTCTACTGGCGTCCCTCTGACGCCGCCCTTAAAAGCACAGTCTTAGCCCAGGTGAATCCCATCTACCTATGCCCACACCCTATTCCAAGTGCCCGCCATCAGGCATGCATTCAGGACAAGGATCCATCATCTATCCTGATGGCAGGAGGGCAGAAAAGCCTGACATTTTTCCTTACCCTACAGGCAGGTTTTTACATATTGGGGGCCCTGAGGGTGGATAGTATCATTTAAAATCAAGGCATGGCCAGTGGGCCTTGGTATAAGAGCCCACAGTTGGCTGAGGGACGAAGCCCTCACCAAGTTCTCTGCAGTCAGGCAGAGAAAAAGCCAACTGAGAAAGCAAAAGCTGGTACTGAGATTGAGAAGCCCTGAGCAGCTTTTAAGCACTAAGTAAGCTAAAGAAGGCCAGTGAGTCTCTTAAAATCACCTGTGGATGATGCCCTGTTCATTGTTGAGTGAGGGTGAAGAGCTGAGGAACCTGTCCTTAGGGGACTGGTGGGGAACGTGGCTTGTGGTGGAGCCCACAGCTGAAGAGGGGACCCAAGAGAGGCCACGTGTGGAGCTTGTATCCACAGATCCCTGACCCATGTGCTTGTGCAGTGGGTTGGCCTGAGTGCAGGGGTCTGCGTGCTGCATTGATGGCTATGAAAGCCCAGTGTTGGAGTGACTACAGACAGAAAACCCCAAGGATTGGGTGATTACCCCCAAAGAGTAGAGAATCCCCAATCCAGGAGTGAGTGCATCCTGGGGGTGGATGTGGTGTGCGGTTTGTGGCCTAGACCACAGCCAGAGAAGGCGAGAAAGCCTGATGACACCTGGTGTGTGACGGCAGATGCTGTGAGTTGTTCCCTTCTTGTATGAGCAGTGCCTTCAGCAGCAGAAGTGGCACTGCTGGAGCCAATAATTGTCTTTTGCCACTAGGTTGGTGCCCTGCCTGGACTTACTTTGTTCTGTTGTGTTTGTTATATTGTTTTACTGTGATATATACTGTTTTACTTTTGTGGGCCATGACTGCAGTGTTCTATTGCCAAGAGAAACGTATATGACTTGTATAGACTGTTTGGCAGAAAACTCTGAGGGGGTGGATTGTAGGGTAAGGTAAAAGTATCAGGCTTTTCTGCCCTCCCACCATTGGGATAGATGACAGAACCCTGCGGTCCTGAATGCATGCCTGATGGCGGGCACCTGGAGTAGGGTGTGGGCATATGTAGATGGGATTCACCTGGGCTAAGGTGGGCTTATAAGGGCAGCGTGACAGAAACGCCAGAAGAAGCAGAACCATGAGAGAAGCAGAGAGAACGTGAGAGAAGGCCGGAGACCCCAGAAAGAGTAAAGATTTAATGGGGCTGGGAGGCCTGCCAGCCTCCCAGCCCCCCAATACCCCTGCCTGCTGTGTACCTGGTAAATCCCAATAAAAGTCTGCAAAAGCCACTGAGGGCTCCAGGACTCTCTCCTCCTTTACCCTGTGCTGGGTCAGAAAACCTGCTCTGTGTCCACCTCCTGCCCCTACAAGTGGTCTCTCTCCTCTAAACACACTACTTTCCAAATCCTGAGCTTTCTTCCAGATAAAAATGCTCCCTTACAGATGCTGATCCACTGTGTCAGTGAAGAAAGTTATGACTCCAGGATGCTGTTAGTCCATTGTCTTGCCCTTATCTAAAGGGAACTGGTAGGGTGCTGGCTTTTCTTAAGAGGTTTAGAAAATACTGTCAGAGAGGGAGATGGAGAGAGAGAAAGATAACATTAGGTGCAAGCAATTCTGAAAGTAAAGACTATCAGGGAGGTGCCAAGAGTTAAGGTGTCTTTCTCAATTCTGATATTTTCTTCAGGTAAGCCCTTATTGAATTCTTTTTTCAATCATTAGGTTGTCTTTGGTTCCTATTTAAATCTTGTAATGAAATGACATTGTAACTGGGTGGTGCCCAGGATAAAGGGGAGGTTTCAGTTTCCCTGCTCCACCCAAGGGAGAGTGGAGCTGAGCAGGAAGGAGCTGGAGAGGAGACTGGAGAAGGAAGAGAGTAGGGTGTAGAGCCATGAGACCTGGAGGAAGCATGTAAAGGCCGGACTGGGCACAGTGCAGGTTTTCTGATCCCATGCAGACCAGGTAAAGGAGCAGTCAGAGTCCTCAGTAGTTTTGCAGGTTTTTTATTTGGGGTTCACCAGGCATATGGCAGGCAGGGGTGCTGGCTGGGGGGCTGGGAGGCTGGCAGGCCTCCCAGCCCCCAGCAAGTCTTCACTCTATCTGGGTTCTACTGCTTCTCGGCTTCTCTTTCGGCTTCGGCTTCGGCTTCGGCTGCTGCTGCTGCTGCTGCTGCTGCCGCCGCCGTCCCCGTGACGCTGCTGCTGCTGCTGCTGCTGCTGCTGCTGCTGCTGCTGCTGCTGCTGCTGCTGCTGCTGCTGCTGCTGCTGCTGCTGCTGCTGCTGCTGCTGCTGCTGCTGCTGCCGCCATCCCCGTGACGCCGCCCTTAAAAGCCCAGTCTTAGCCCAGGTGAATCACATCTACCTATGCCCACACCCTACTCCAGGTGCCCGCCATCAGGCATGCATTCAGGACAAGGATCCATCATCTATCCTGATGGCGGAAGGGCAGAAAAGCCTGATATTTTCTTTATCCTACAAAGCACATGGAGCAGAGAGTCAGGCGAAGATACTGTGCTTGCTTCTTGGCCCTGGACTGGTTGAAGCAGATGTGGGTGAGAGACCTGTGGTGAAGTTAAAATGGCAGTTTTTAATTTGGTTTTGATTTTGCTCTTTTCCTCCCAGACTTGTCTGCTTCTGACCCTTTCTATGGGTCCTGGCCAGAAGGTGTTTTAGACTTAGGGCAGGCTTTCAGGCCTTTCTTTAGGCCAATCCTGTTTGGCTGGACTTTTGCCCACGAGGGGATGGGTAACTTTGGGTGCTTGATTTAGAAACTATAGTCTTTGTTTTGTCTATATTGCACACTGATTGTATTAAAGTTCCTTTCCATTAAAGGTTTTACATGTTTTGTCTTGATGCGCCGAATGGCAGAATCTATTTAGAATAGGCAGGTTTGGGGGTTCTGGGGTGCCCCTTTCCCTGTCCTGTAACAACATTATTATTTCACTATCTTTGCAGCTTTTGCTACCAGCAAAAAATGCATCCCATTATGCTTCTCTGATCTTTGAGTTGACTCTTTAACTGTGAATGTGAATGTGCAAGTTAGGGATATTAAGTCATTTTGAACATTTTAATGTGATATATCTTTTTGGATAATTCCACCATCTAGAGAGATATTTGTAATTATAGCTCCCTATGTTTTTTTTTTTTTTTCCCCAAGCACACCATAGTGTGTATATGTGTATGTGTGTATAATATCTGCTCGTCAGATGCCTTATTTCCATTGTAAAAGTTTCTTTCAGGGAAACAAAAGTCGGGGTATAGAGTATTGTATTAAATTGCACTGATAGCTGCTGATAACTGCTGCTCACATTATGGTTGTCACTGGTATCTAAAACAGTTGGTGGAGGGGCCTGAAGTGCCACCAATCCACTTTATATACACCACCTGAATGAGCAAAATTTTAATTACTGTTTTGTGATTGGAAGAAGTTAAGAAGCTGTTATACATCATATGGCTTATCCCCAGACACTTCCTAGTGGGAAAGAACAAGTGTCATTTTTTTTTCCTTTGATGCCTGCATATGGACTGGGCTCTTAATAATGGTAAAGGTTTATCTCATTGACAAAAAAATTTCCTCAAGCCCATTCAAAAAATGGACACCAGTCCTCATCACTTGTCAGTACTCCTAAATCCTCTTAGTGTCTTTCACCTGAGAAAGCTTTTGTACCTTTCAACTGAAGAAAACTCTAAACTTCCTCACTGTTTTCTTCAATTGAGGAAAACTTCTGTATCTTTTAACTGAGGAAAAAATATATAGTGGGATTTCATTAACCCTTCCTTATTAACCTTCATGCTTGAGGAATCAAATGGTTACCAGGTAGGTATAAGCTCAGGATCAATAATCAATTGGGAGATCTGAGACCCACGAATGGATCACCCTTTGTCATCTAAAAAGCTGCAGGACTGTATGCACACGAGGGACCCTTTCCCCTTGTGGTACCAGGGCCCTTCTTTCTCAGAAGCAAACAGAAGACCCAGGCTCAAGGAACAGTTAGCAGATTTTTCTGAGTGATTGATCCATCTTTATAGATTGAGTCTCAGTTTAAATAAGTAAGCTGCCTGCACAGGAAGCGTACATGTTTCTTTAGGAAAGAAGATATTTCATCTGAAACAATCTCAGTTTAACTAAATGTGTTTGGTTTCTAACAACTTGGTCAATTGATAAAAGAAAAGCATTGTTTACAATTTTAAATCCCTTGATTTTACAAAGTCAGTTTAATCAGAGCCATGTATGTGGTTAAGGAAGAAGTAAGAACCAATGTTTACTTGAACTTCTTATCCTAAAAGTAGCCCTATAGATAAGACAGTGCATTCAGGCTGTTCCTTCTTTCTGCAATTTCACAAACATGATAGGGGCTCAGTTTGTGGACTTCTGGATTTCCTTTTTTCTTTCCACAGGGTTTTTCACAAAGAATGGGTCACAAAGAATGATTTTTCATGAAGAATTGTTTTGGTGATTTCAGGCTCTGAGGTGAAGGTGTTATAGGGCAGGGCAAGGTACACCTTGGAACTCCCAAACCTGCCTGCTCTAAGTGGGTTCTGCCCTCTGCTGCACCAAAAAAACCCCTACTCTAGTGCATAAGAATTTTAATGGAGGGCCTCCCCGGTGGCGCAGCGGTTGAGCGCTGGGTTGGGAAGCTGCCGGCGACCTCTGCGGCGCCGGTTCGATCCCCAGCTGCTCCCCGGCCACCGGAGGAGGGTCCCACATGGCGCGCAGACCTCTCCTGCCGCCCGCTGCCCCCCTCAGCAGTGTACTTTGGTCCTTCTGCCTGCTCTGCTCCCCGCTCTGGCTCTGGTGAATTCTCTCACCCTCCCGCGCTTCTGACTGTACCCAGTGCATGTATAAACAAAACAAACAAACAAATACATAAATAAAAACATGCCTCTATAAATAAAAAAAAAAAGAATTTTAATGGAAAAGAACTTTAGTACAGCTAGTGTGTAATAAATAGTGTGCAACAGATAGGAGAGAAAAATAGTTTCCAAATCCATAGGTCCTGCTCTATCCTACCCTGTGCATCTGAAATCCTTATCATTCTTCTCTATTTTTAATTTGGCATCTCTTTACATTACCTTCCAACTTAGCTAGGAGTTACCACCTGATTTTGGTTTTTCTTTAAGCTTCATTTTAACTATTAAAAAAGAGCAGTCTTACAAATTTTGTTTTCTTTACTCTCATTGGTGATACCACTTTTCAATATCTGGTGTCTTTCCTAAGGCTACCGGTGGAATGAATTCTATTAGAATGGATCTACTTCTCAGACATCTGTGGATGAAACTGAAATGTTTATTTGATCAAATGTCTGGTTTGGTTTTCTTTTTTTTTTTAAAGATTTATTTATTTATACAAGAACTGGGGTACAGGCCAGATGTGCTGGTGGGTGAGAGGATTCACCAGAGACAGAGCAGTGAGCAGAACAGTCAGATTGATGAAATACACTGCTGAGGGGAGCAGTGGGTGCGACTGGAGAGGTCTGCTGCGCCATATGGGACCCTTGCCGGCTGGCCAGGATCCAACCAGCGCTGCAGAGGCTGTGGACAGCTTCACAGCGCTGTGCTCAACCGCCTGCACCACCAGGCGAGGCCCTGGCTTTAGAAATAGCACTATTTCTAAAAATAGTGCTATTGCCTGAAGTGTTATTTTAGTCTTGGTTTTCCCCATAATTCAAAGCATGGTGGAAACTCTCTTTCTCTCTCTACTCTTTCCCCTTATCTCTCTTCTCCCCACCACCTTTATTTCACAATGACATGGGGTGGGTTTGTGGCCTCTTTTCATTTACTTCCATTTCTTTGAAGAATGCCAATGAGATATTTGAACTTCCATGTGCAAAAGAATGAAAATAGACCACTTTCTCACAATATACACCAAAATCAACTGAAAATGGCTAAAAGACTTTGATGTGAATATGTAAAGCTGTGTGAAGATTCCTCAAACTACTAAAAATGGAGCTTACATATGATCTAGTAATTCCACGTCTAGGTATCTACCCAAAGGACATAAAAATATTAATTCAAAAGGACACCTGCACCCCAAGGTTTATTGCAGCACTATTTACAATAGGTAAGCTTTGGAAACAACCCAAATGCCCAAAAATAGATGACTGGATCAAGAAGATGTGGTACATATACACCATGGAATATTACTCAGCAATCACAAAGGATAAATTCATGCCACATGCAACAACATGGATGGAACTGCAAGGGCTTATGCCCAGTGAAATAAGCCAGAAAGAAGAAGAAAATTATCAGATGGTTTCACTTATAGGAGGAAGGTAGAAGAAACAAATAAGGGATCAGGAAAAAAAAGTAACTATAATAAAGTAAAAATCAAAATCAACAGGCAACTATAGATCAGAGGTATTCTGTAGGGATGGAGGAGGGAGCAGGATTGTAATGGGATGGGAAGAGCACAAGGGAATATGGTGATGGTATATGGGTGAATTGGTGGTCTTCACAGATTTGACCAGAAAAAACAAGAGCTCATAAGGGTGTGGAGAAAAGGGAACACTCTCGCACGGATATTGGGAATGTAGACTGGTCCATTTCCTATAGAAAGCAGTCTTATGTCCATTCCCCATGGAGTTTCCCCCAAAAACTAAAAATTGATCTTCCATATGACCCAGAACTTCCATTCTGAAGTATGTATTCAAAGAACAAACAATCACAAATTCAAAAGGAAACCTGCACTCCTGTGTTTTTCACGGTACTATTTACAATAGGAAAACTATAGAAACTACCTGAATGCCAAAAAAGAGATGACTGGATCAAGAAAATGTGGTAAAAATACACAATGGAATACTACTCAGTAATCAAGAAAGTTAAACTCATGCCATTTGCAGCAACGTGGATGGAACTGGAAGGGATTATGCTAGCATAAACTAGAAGGAAAAAAATAAGTACCAGATAGTGTCAATCTATGTGTAATACAGAGAGACCAAACAAACATTCACAAACATTACAATATAAGCCTTGAAAGCTAACCATGAACCTGAGCCATCCAGGAGGGGAGGGGTCAAATAGGAGGGGGGGACAGGGGTGTGAAGAGCACAGACTTAAGTGGAGGGCTATGGGTGCTTTGGTGGTGGGAGATTTGTGGTGACCACACCTGACAGGAGAAATCCCATACTGTCAAAACATTAACAAAGATGTAAACTTGATTCTTCAGAATGTTTTTTTCTTTGTGATACTTGCTGGAAAGCTGAAGTAAAAACCTTGTGCCCACCTAAAAAATAATAGATAGTGATATCAATAGATTCTACAATAGATTCCACAATAAATTCCAAAATAAAAGTAGCCATATTAGCTTTAAGAAAGTTCTACTATCTCTACAAAATATTAGTGTGTAGTAAGTCATATTTATGGACCCTCATCTTATTGGCTCTGTGAAAAACATCTTTGTGGATTTTTGTGTCCAGAGATGAAAGTAAATTTTATCCTTTGTCTTTCTCCCCTTTCTCATATCATTCTTCTCATGAATATAATTGTATATAAGATATATTAGAATAGGAAAATAAGTAAAAAAAAATTAGAGAGGCATGTGTAGAAACAGGAAAGCATATAAACATCCTTCTTTCAGCTTGGAAGCTGTGGCTAGGTTCAGAGATGTTTAGGTCCTTTCCTTTCCTTGTCTTTTCTTGTCTTTCTGGGTAATAGCCAGACCCTAACGTATAGCACAATGGTATTGATGTCTAATACCCAAACTTGATTATGCAATACTTGTCATTAATTGTGTTTCAAAGCTAGAACTCAAGAAATGGTAATTCTGGAAATTGAGTGCATTATTATGATCAGGTTTATTTTCAGTCTTGAATGTATTTAGTGGTCAAATTGAAAAGGAAAAAGAAAGAGATGTCAACTTCTTTAGAAATAGGTTGTTCGGAAGCCCACTTTCAGTCCATGAGCGTTACTGATGCACTGATGCCAATCCTACAAAACCAGGGCAGTGTTCTGAGTTGAATAGAAATGTAGTGCAGTCTTTGGGCCCATTTTCAGCAGACCAATCAGTTGCTTGCTGCAAATTCACAAATTCTGCCAACCTTGTGGACTGCAAGTGGTTGAAGGGGTAGAGATACTCAACACTGACGAGAACTCACTGTGTACCACTCTAAGCACTCCATATTTACCTCTTGCCCAGTTAATTCTCACTCATTAATCCTCCCCAGTGAGCTATGTACAGTATGACCCCCATTTGGCAATTGAGGAAGGAATTGCCCCGGAAATGTAAGGTAACTGCTCAACACCCCATCATGGACAGGTGTGCACTGGAGTCACCTCTGAACTGCCACATTACACCTCTCTTTCAAGGTAGCAAGGGGTAATAATATATACAAGAAACTCTATTGTCCCCCACCACACCCCAAATAGAAAAAAATACTTGTATTATTTTCTTATTGACTCAGATACCTCAGTGTCACCTAGGACTCATAAGTTATATTACGATGGCACTGATGTTTCCGTGTACGTATTGTTTGTAGGAACATTAAGTGACAATTAGAAGTAATAAGACACCTTCATTAACACTTCACAACAATTAACTGACTTCAGTGACTAAAGTATTTCAGTTGATAATGTTCTATGACTTAATGGCTCTAGATAATAATCCACACTTACTGCATCTCATGAATTCAAAGCCTTCCACTGCTTCCCTCCCATCTGCATTTCTGTATTTTGATTTACTTCAAGTGACGCTCCTCTAATACTTTCACCTCCTTTCTGAGTTTACAGTTTGCTGGGCAGTTCATATCCACCCTACAAATCCATATGGCTTCTTTCAATATTCCAAGGAAATCTGCCTCTGGCTAAACAAAATGGACCAGAGTCCCAGCCTCCACTATCTTTTCCACTATTGTCTTTATGGTATAACAGAATATTACATTAATACAACCAGCACTTATGCATTTACAATCATATTTTAGTTTTTAAGATAATTTAAGAAATTATATTTGATTTGGGAACACTGTATTTATAAATTTGCTTTTAATTTAGCAGAACCATAGTTTACTACCAATGTTCAAATACTGATAAGAAACTAGTTTAATTTCCCTCCATATAAGGCAAAGTTGAATTAATCATCACAGTAGGAAAACATAGGTGTTTAAAATATTTGGCTATAAAAAGCAATGTATTTGGTAAATATAAAGCAATCGTGGAATATTTAATAGAAAATGAAAATGAATCAGTTTTATTCTTTACTGCCTCACAAAATGTTAAGATTAGGTCATTTTCCAGGTTCTGTGGGGAAAAAGTACCAGATGTGAGTTTTTTTTCCAAATTAATAGTGAAAGAATTGCATTTCTTGAGACAGTTTTCAGTGCTCTTTGCTTTTTCTACTTGTATTTAAAAATTCCATTTAGACCACAGGGATCTATACTTGGTGTGTGCTCAAAAATGGCTTTCTATACCATTCTACCAGGGAAGGTGGTTACTTATCACCACACAAACCAGAATACTTTCGGTCTGTTGAAACAATTGCTGAAATGACAACCGAACATTTAGAAAATTACACCAATAATTATTATTCAACAATAAAGAATAAAATTATACTTAAATTGCCAGGTGTTTTGCTTTTTTTGTTTTGTTTTGTTTTGTTTTTTTTCTTCCTGCTCACTCTCACCTACATAAATCAGGTATTTGATTCTCTGGCTTTACTATGAACATGAAATTATTATTATTATTATTATTGGAGTCTAAGTGTATGATACTGAAGTTCTTGATTGACAAGTTATTGTGCATGCCCCTAGGGGAGGTAACATGAACTTGACTACTGTAGTCAGACTATAGTTTGTCTTGGTTTATAGAATTATCTTTAAATCTCCAAAGTTTTACCTGACCGATGTGAGTCCTTGAGCCAAAGTTGCCCATAAGAGGAATTGTGGTCCTATAGTTTGATGCAAATGACCTAATCTTAACATTTTATGAGGTGGTAGTACCCCCAGGGGCTGGGGGCAGCCTGAGAGAAACATAACCTCAGCATGGGGGAATCCGGACAGTGGAGAGCTTCACTGTTGGTCCATTTTGTTTCCTCTAGCAGCAGGTCTGAGTGGCATCTTTCCATGACCACCAAATCCCATGTCATTTGCATTCAATCAAAAACAGTACAATACAGTGTTTTTTTAACCTTGCTTTACCTTGGAAACTGCAAAAAGAAGGTGGATCATCTCTTCCCTCTATCCCTCACTCTATACCTCCCTCCCTCTCTTTCTATCTTCTTTCTTCTCTCCTATGTCCCCCATTTTTCCTCCTCCCCCTCTTCTCTTTTCACTGCTGCATGATATTGCATTGGATGGATATGTTCTAAGGTATTTAATCTTTTCTATATTAATAATTATGTATTAATATTTGTATTGTTTCCAGTATTGTACTCCACAAAACTGCCATAATGAATAATCATGTAAGTATATAATTTCTCATGTGAGTAATTTCTCATGTAAGTAAAATTCACAGAAATGGAATTGTTGTAAATATAAATATAAATATAAATGTAAATATACATTTGTGGTTTTCATAGATATTGTCAAATTGCCTTCCATATGGGTTATACCAATTTACACCTTTACCAGTGGTGCATAAGAGAGCCCTCTCCCCCTAGAGCCTCCTCAATACAAGGTTATTAAACTTTTCACATTTTGGTCTATTTACTTGTCATGAATTTTGTTATTTTCCTTTGGTTGCTTTGATATCCCAATTGGGGCATGCTCTCTGCCATTCCTGTGGTTCATGGCATTTTAGTCTTTCTAGTTTTAGCTTCCTACTTTGGTTTCAGTGCTCACAAAGGTGTCAGCCCCATCCTGCCTCAAAATTTGGCTTAGAGAGGCACCCAACATTTCCCGTTTGGGCACAGATTATCCTTATAACTGATTTGTGATTTTATGTCTTGGTCTTTAATTTGAAGACAGAAGAAATGAGGGAAAAACTTACTATAAGCTAACAATGATATAGTGAAAAAGAAGAGATGTAAAATGGAAAATAAGAAACAATAGTAAAATCTTAAAAACCAATATTCAGGGACAGGTTGGGTTTTTACATAAATTAAAAGTAACCCAGTGGTAGATTCATCATTGGCCACTCCTGGAAGGAATTTGTGTGGCAATCACAGTGTGTGCAAATAGCCCATCTTTCTCTATCTTCTACATTGTCATTCTACTGCCAGAGGTTCTGAGCCCTAGCCAGTTCAATCTTCACTCCCAGATGTTTGTCTAGAATAGGCCAGAATGCTTTGAAGGACTTCTTATAAAAGTGATTGGCTAAATGAACAAATTGAAACAATTCTGTGCTTGTGAAGAATTTAATAAGTGAAGTTAATCTTGCATACATGCAATAAGTTATCTTCCTTTGTCCCCGGTACCTCCCATTGGATGTCTAAGTCTACCACTGGCATTGAATTGATACTCTTTTTTAAAGATTTATTTATTTATGCATACAAGAGCTGGGGTGTAGGCTAGAGGTGCAGGGGGTGAGAGGATTTACCAGAGACAGAGTGAGGAGCAAAACAGGTGGATCTACTGAAAAAAACTGCTGAGGGCAGAAGTGGGCAATGGGTTGATGTGCGTTTTAGACATGAAAGTTATTGATTTCTGTAGAATTGGTGGGATCTTGTACCTGATTTCTTACATGTTTTAATTTTGTATGACAGCCAGAACTTAATATTTTTCTGTGATAGGCAGAGGGCCCAAAGTCAGGCATATGTATTGTTATTCTCTGTGGTTGGCAGGTTAGCAAAGAGTCTAAACTGAAGAATACTAGTATTGATATTAAAAATCAGTGAAGTAATTCTCTACAATTGTGCTTCAGCTGACATATAGAGAACTTCCAATTTGAAACACTGATTTTTTTTTTTTTACTTTTTAGCCCTATTAATATTTACAAAGAGCAGCAGAATTGACAAACTAAAGTAGAAGAGCTTTGAGATATCTAAGCTCATCAGGTATGCTGCTGAGAATTTTTTCACTAAGGGATTTCTTTTCATTTCTCTTCCACACCTAATTTATATTTTTAAAAAGTTTATATTAATTATGGTTTTTATTTCTTTGCTCAAGGCAATAGCTGTCTCAACCAGTCTCAACTGTTATTCATGCCCTATTCTTAACATTTGTATTGATTTTGATTCAACATGAATATTCCTCCTCTGGCCAAGAGAAACTCAGTTGAAATTACCCACAAAATAGGACACTTTGAGTTTTATACACACAACTAAATGACTATTGTTCACTCTTAAGTGGCATGATGCAAGTGAAGATAAAAGATTCAATCACTGAAGTGAAAAAGAAGAGTTTGTAAAATGTTTAGGTCTGCTTTCTTGAACATATTCCAGAGAAATATTATGCTTTTCTGGGAATAAAGTTGGATATATTCATAAGAATGTACTCAAGGATGCTCACTTACTTTCTTAAAAGAGGTGAAATCAGATCCCCAAACACTTGCTCATGGTGAAGTATTTGATCTCTGAATGAGTTCATATTTTTAGTGATAAAATAATTTTTTATTTTGCTTACTTGTATTTCTCTCTAAATTCTTTTCAAATACTCTTGGAAATTATCTAATATTCTTAGAAGGGAAATCTAACAAATAGTTGTGTGTGTGTGTTTGTGCGAGAGAGAGAGAGAGAGAGAGAGAGAACAAGAAAGAAAGAGACTATAATAAAGTTGATTCTATGAACAGGTGACTTTATTGTATTATTAAAGATATTATAACAAGTACAATATCCTATTTAGGATATCCTAAAAATACAGAAACTTTGTGAATGCTAATTTTGTTTTGATCTAAGAGAAATAATCATTGCAATTAAGAAAATGCATCAAAAAACAAATGTCTTTAACCTTTATCATCTTTAGTTTTCACATTATAAATGGAGAGTTCTTATATTATGATTAATATGTGAAACTATATGCAAATTAACTAGTCCTTAGCTGGACATGTAGTGTGGGTTCAATAAAGGTTATCATTCTTCAGTGAATTGTTTCTTTACAAAATAAAATTCCATTTTAAAAAACACTTGGCATTAAAACTCTCTACAGTCTGTTTCCAAGCTAACATTTTCTGCCATGCAATCTATGTAGAGTCTACATTTCAGTCAGACCAGGTTTCTTACTGTCTCCAGGAAACCTAACACATTTTTGCCTTCTGTGCATTTACTACCATCCTCTTTCTGAATGCTCTAAATTCTCCAGTCTATCTAAATTCTACTCTTCTTTAAATTCAAAGTCAAGATCAGACAGTCTCTAGTTTCTCACTCACCATCTCAGCCCATGTGACCTTTCTCTGGTCATGTCCTGCAGTGTATTTTGTTCTTGCTCTGTATTTGGCATGTGGCAAACAGTGTGTGAAAGGTCAGCTTCAGGTGTTTGTCATGTCTCCTCAGCAGCCAGGTAAAACCTCAGAGGGTTGGTTGACTCCACATCATGTTTTTACATCCACTTTAGTAGCTCATTAAAGTACCCAGTAACTATTTGTTGGTTTTTAGAATGTGATCATTGTCAATTGAATAAACAACAGTTTGTACTTCTCAAGAGATATGGTAAATGAAGGTATTCAAAATGTGCAATAAATAGATGGCTCCATTTTTTATTTTTCATATGTCTGAGCTTAAACATTCTGGTCGATAGCATTTCAATTAAAATTTTGTGAGAAAATGAGTGCTTTTGCCAGGGATTAAAATTTTGCTTTCCTCTTTTTTTTTTTTTAAGTAATGCCATAAAAATAGGCAAACCTTTCCAATATTTGCTCTTTTCTTAAAAAGGGTGAAGCCTCAGGTTTTCTAGAATCATGGAAAACAACTTGATTGCAAGAGACTAAACATATTCTGGGTGGTAAAAGTGGAAAATAATAAGACTTTTCATGTAGAAGAGAAAGGAAGAGGCTTTTACTTGGAAGGTGAGGTGCAGGTATGCACCCTCTTTCAACAGAGTGCAGTTGAAATAAAAAGCCTTATTTTTGGAGGTTGAAAGGGGAAAAAAATTCCAACCTCAGGGAATATTTACTCTCAGGGACAAAGAAAGAGACAGTAGATATAGTCTACCTCTAGGAAGAGTAAGGGGGTGAATGTCAATCCCAGTTTTGGCCCTCAGCTCCAGGCATGGTCAGTACCCTGGATGATGAGTGCTGAAGGAACTTAAAGAGCTGAGGACCACCAGCCCTGGTCTGAGAGTCTCAGGCAAAGCTCTCAAGGAACCATGGCACTTTGGCTACCAGGAGAGCTGAAAGGTGGAGTGGTTCCCCGCAGCGTGTGGCAGTAAGTAATAAGGACAGTAAATTGACTGCTGGGGTCCTTGCTCATTTTTGGAACCCCTAAGTCCTCAAGGTTTTAGAAAACTCAGGGTATAGTGGCAGCCCAGAGAAAATTCTGTCTTTTTTCTAACATAGTCAACTGGTGCTTGAACATTTAACTCAAATATTAAAACATGAGGCTATTTGTGGAATAACAGACACTGGTTACATTTAGGTCTATATTAAAATGTGAAATTTGAGCTATTTAGGATAAAAATAAGGTGTATATCTAATAAATAAAAGTTAGGAAATATATACTATGTAATCAAAAATTATAAGTCTAGCATTATCTATACAAATGAATTAAAATATCCACTTTTTTGAAATCTTTGGGTTCTACTTGGTGCAAATCAAATGTAAACTAGTGAGTTGAGAAAGATAATGAGTCTTCTACAAGTTATTTTCCTCCTTGACTCTGGAGCCAAGCCTTTTCATGCAGGAAAAAAATACTGACTCATAATTTAAATAAATGTAAAGTAACTATTCTCTGCTTTGGGTAAACTTAAAGGAGGAAAAGGGAAATATACGATTAAAGCAAATAGTTTTCTATTAACATTGGCACCTAATCTGACCAATGACAGTTCTGAAAAAACTAAATTGAAGAAAAGATGAAATAAGCTAAGTTGCTATGCAATATCATGATTATAGCTGATTTGTTTAAATTTAAATAAATAAAATCTGTTCAAAATCCCAGTACCAATTTTTGTTAAATGTATACAGGTATCTAACTTCAAACTCCTTAGTGAAAACTGAAAGCAACATAAATAACTAATGGTGGGGAATGGTTAAATAAATTCTGGCAGATCCCTAAGACAGAGCACTAAATACAGTGATTAAAATCATGGTTCATGATTTATGATGGTGTATCTGAAGGTGCATCTGATACTTGAAGGGGTGTGTGTGTGTGTGCACACGCGCATTGCTCAAGCACTCACGCAGAGGTGCGCATGCTCAAGCCCTCTTGCAGAGGCATAGGGAAACCCTTGAGAAACATTTCAAATTTTAAAGGTTATTATCATTGGGGTGGGTGAGCTATGAACTGTTGTTTTAAAATAAACTTATTTTAGAACAGCTTTATATTTATGAAAAAGTTGCAAAGATAGTACAGAGAGTTCCCATACAGCCCACACCCAGTTTCCCTTATTATTGACATCTTTCATTAGTGTGTAAATTGCATTTATCATAATTAATGGACCAATTACTAACTAAAGTCCACACTTTGTTCAGAATTCTTTAGTTATTTACCTAATATCTCTTTTCTAGGATCCCATCCAGGACCTCACATAATATTTAGTTGTCATTCCATTTAGCAGATTTCCTTATGCTCCTCTTGGCTGTGACTTTTTTTTTGATACTTTTCTTATTTTCCATAACTTAGGCATCAAAAGAGTATTGGTTAGTTATTTTGTAAATGTACTACAATTGGTATTTCTCTACTGATTAGGCTATGGCTTTGGGGGTAGAAGACCACAGAGGTAAAGTAACATTTTCATCACATCACAATAAGGAACATACTATCAACATCTTATCAACGTTGATGTTGACTATGATACTCACCATATCAGATTTCTTTACTGTAAAGTTCCCATTATCCCTCCCATAATGTATTCTTTGAAAGGAAGTTACTACTCATAGCTCATATTTAAGGGCTTACCTCCTTGAGAGTGAAGAATCTACATAAATTATTTGATATTCTTCTGTATGGGAGATTTGTCTATCCTTTCCCAATTATTCAATCATTTGTTTTTATCAGTATGGATACATGGATTTTTATTTTATACTCTAGATAATAATCAAATTATTTCATTTATTTTGTCACTTAAATAGTTCCAATTTTGACCATTTGAAGTTCTTTCAGTTTCCATCTGTGTCCTTTGGATCTACCCTTATGATTGTGGTTTTTAGAACTCTTATTTTTTCTCTTACATGAGAAGGTGTGAGTCATTCCTCCAAGGATTCCTGATTCTTTTTGTTGGATCATGGTATTAAAAACCAAGATCTGAGTGGTAAATGTGCTTATTGCTATTGGGGTGCTATTGCTATAGACTTTTTTAGCTACAGAGTAAGCAAATATGTTTATTTACTAAGCAATATATGTTTATTTACAGAGATGTACATACATCTGTAAATAATTCTGTAGACATCTACACCTGTATTAAGCTAAATATAAGCTCATACTGATGTCTCCAACTCCAATCCATTACTACATGGATGCTTCTAAACTTTTCCCCTTACTTATCTATAAGCTTTTATTCCAATAGTGAGGAACCTGGTTTCTTCCACTTGTCATTAGTTACTTAATCATTCAGCTCTAGTATATGTGTATAGTACCTGCGGAATAGTTAACCCATATCACTGTGGTAAACTTTATCTTTTGGTGCATTTATCCTGAGATCCCTTAATCTCCTAAATGTTTTCTATTAATTTTTGCACATATTAATACTCACCATTGATACTGTCAAGTTCTGTTTTCACAAATGCATAGATTTTGATAAAAGTAAATATAAATATATTCATATTACAGTATTATACAGAATAGTTTTACTGCTCTAAAAAATCCCCTGTATCTCATTTATTCAATTCTCAATTCATTGCATAAATCATTGGCAACAGCTTCTCTGATTATTGTCCTATATTTTTGTCTTTCCCAGAATATTATATAATGGAAACCATATAGTGTATCTTGTCTCAAGTATCTCAAGTATCTTGTCTACAAAACTGATGCCAGTCTACCACTGTCATCATGGCACTGTTCCTCAAGCAAAAGCATTGTCTTCAGAAAATATTTTTCTTTTCAATATCTCTTATCATTTACACCCATGATGAGGTTGACATGTTCTGTGAATTCCCCAGGTGCCCTTGTTCTTGGAATGTTGTCTTGGCATCCAGAGTTCCTGCTGTTCAAGCTAAAATGTAGATCAGGCAGGGGGGTTCTTACCACGACAAAAGTCTTGGTATGATGACATACTTGGAAACCAGAAGCTGCTGAAAACAGCAGGCAGATTTTATGGCCAGATTAACATAACCAGCTAGACTACTTTAACAAAAAGGTTAAGTGAGAATAGGAACTACAGATGCTTTTATCAAGGGAAATAATGGAGCCCCCCAAGTAACAGCCCCTATTTACTCCCCCTACCTAGTGCCACACAATTATGCATACCCACCACATACAGACTGTTATGCCCACCTTTCCTGAACCTGATCCCCAATCAGGTGAGATTGCCCTTGAAAAGGGACTGCATTCTTGAGGTGTGAGCCCCTCTAGGTCTCGCCCTCTCTTCTTGGACTTTGAGTTGTTTTTTCTCCATTCTGTGCCAACACTGTGCCAACTCCATCCTGTCTCAACACTGCCACCCCGTGAGGTGACAATATTCTCACTTGATCCCTTTACTTTTGATTTGTGTAAAGTGATCAGATAGCTCAGAAGATAACATGGACTGCATGGTTGACTTTGGTAAGAATGTAAAGCAGAACATCCTCAAAATCATGTCACTGTTGGGTACACTGGCACAGTTTCAAGACCAAGAACACAGGTATGTCATCGAGCAAACCTTGTTGATGTTCAGTCACTCTTTAATTGAATCTTTTTTATTGAATCAACAAATCCTTATTGTAGCTCATCTGAACAAATGACCAGATTCCATAGTTCCATTACTGTTCCCATCTTTAAAGTAGCCCAAATTTCCCTTGCTTTGTAAAAGCATTGATGCCATAAACTAGAACAATATTAAGCAACTGTTTTCCTTTTGTAGATGAATTTTTAACTCACCTCACATGTCTTGATGGATGTCTGGAAGCTGAAAGGTCCATGCAGGAGGCCAGAATGCAAAAACCCACCAGGAAGCCAACCTGGGGACAGGAATGCGGAAGCCTGCCTAGAGGATTCAGACAGTGAGCCTTCCCCCTCCCCCTACAAATCTTTTCTCAGACAAAGAACCTCCACCTGCCCCACGAATCTTTTCGTGCCCCACAAACTTTTTCCCACTGTACGAACCCAGTTTCCCACCTCACCTCTCCTCTCCCTATAAAAGCCTGCTTCCCTCTGACAATGTGCGCGACTCCACTGACCCGCGCCTTGGGTCCGTGAGGTCAGCCTGGGAGCAGTAAACTTTCCCTTCCTTTGAGGAAGCTTGGCCTGGCTGTTCTTTACCACATCGTACTTTTCATCTTGGTGCCGCAAACCCAGGAAGGCTGTGTCCCCTGGCGCTGGGGCCGCCTTCTTGTCCCTGGGACCTCTCCTCTCCACTGCAGATGCCTCACATCCACCACTGGCCTTGATTCTTGAGGTAAGTCATCTATCTGACCCCCCTTCCTAGGACACTCTCACCCCTGGTTACCTGGGTCCTCTTCTAACCCCCTATCCTGGTCGACTGTTCCGTAAACCGCGGGCCAATGTCAGTCGACCCCCATTGCACCTGGTTCTGGATCTGGGGACGCCCATCCAGTCCAGGCGACAACCGAGTGGTGGAGATGTCCCCCTTGCTTGTCTGCCCCCATTCAAAGGCCAGGACCCAGTCGTGGGATGCCGCAATTTGGGGCATGTGCCCCCATAGGTCAGATCGGGTCGTGGGACACTGAGTTCCTGAGTCTGTACCCCCATTAGTTGGGTAGAGGAGCTGACATAGCCATGTGGTCCGCAAATTCCAAGCCGAACCTGGCTATCCCACTGGGATGCCTTCTCTCAAACCTCGATCCGTTGGGACTTAGGCCAGATATGCACCCTAAGCGTCTCGTCTTTTACTGCAACACTGCATGGCCTCAATATCAATTGGACAATGGCTCCCACTGGCCCGAGCATGGCACTTTTGACTTCTCGGTCTTTACAGACCTAAACAATTTCTGTCACCGCAATGGAAAATGGTCAGAGATCCCTTATGTCCAGGCCTTCTTTCTCTTGCACTCCCGTCCCTCCCTCCTTAAAACCTGTCACACTTTCCAGGTCCTTCTGGCCCACAACACCCCAATCCAGTCTGACAAAGTCTCCTCCATGGGTTTTCTTAGCACCTCATCCTCTGACTCTCCATCCACCTTCACTGATCCTCCTGAAACTTTCACTTCACCTCCTACTGCTCCCCACCCTCCTCCTTATCCCGGGCAACAGAAACAACCTGATCAAACTAATGGACCCTCAAATCCCACCCCTTTAACTTCCCTCTCGCCCCCAAGCCACCACACTCTGTCTAGGGACCAGCCTCTTCTGTGTCCTTTGAGAGAGATTGCAGGGGCAGAGGGCATCGTCTCTGTCCACGTTCCTTTTTCTCTCTCTGACCTCTCTCAGATTGAGAAACGCCTTGGATCTTTCACAAATGACCCCACAACCTTTACCTTTACCAAGAATTCCGATACCTAACTCAGGCTTATGACCTTACTTGGCATGATATCCACATTATCCTCTCCTCCATCCTAACTTTGGATGAGAGGGAACGTGTTTACTGGTCTGCCCAAGACCATGCAGATCAGGTCCATTTGACTGACACAACCATGCCCCCAGGCTCTGAAGCAGTTCCCCGCCAAGAGCCAGGGGGGAATTACCAGACTGGCACAGACACAGGCCACTGGGGCAGGGCTCAGTGAGACCATTTTATTACCTGTCTCCTAGCTGGTCTCCAAGTGGCCACGCATAAAAGTGTAAACTTTGATAAGCTCAGGGAGATTACCCAGTCTGCCTTAGAAAACCCTGCTGCCTTCCTCAGCCGCCTTACTAAGGCTCTGCAGTGCTATACCAGGCTTGACCCTGAGTCGCCTGGAGGCGCCACAGTTCTGGCTACCCCTTTTATATCTCAGTCAGCCCTGACATTAGAAAAAAGCTTAAGAAGGCTGAGGATAGTCCTCAATATCAATTGGACAATGGCTCCTATCTGGGATCTGCTGAATATGGCCTTTAATGTATTTAACAACTGGGAGGAACAGGACAGGAGAGAGAGGGAACTCCGCAGTCGCCAGAAGGCTGAGCTCCAGGCACAGGCCCTGGTGGCTGCCTTGAGACCGTCAGGCCCTGCTTCTCCAATGACTGCTCCTCTGATGACTGGATCAACGCGGATACTTGTTGCTCCGTTTGGGAGACCACCACCAGGACCCTGCTTCAAATGTGGCTGAGAAGGTCACTGGTCCAGCAAATGCCCTGCCCCTTGACCCCCGCCTGGCCCTTGCCCTAACTGTGGTAATCAGGGTCACTGGAAAAGTGACTGTCCCTTAGCGCCTAGTTGTGGTGGGCCAGTCCTTCCAGCCCCTGCTACGCTTCCACCAGCGGTCTTGGGATTGGCGGCTGAGGACTGATGAGGCCCGGACTCATCGACTCCAATAACCTTTGAGGAGCCCAGGGTGACGCTCAAGGTAGCGGGTAAATAGACCTCCTTCCTGGTTGACACGGGGGCTACCTTCTTTGTCCTCCCCACCTACTCTGGTCAAACTTATCCTTCTCAGGTCTTGGTTACGGGTGCTGATGGCCTTCCTTCTCAGCCCAGGACCATCGAACCCCTTCAATGTCAGCTTAATAACAACCACTGGTCCACTCTTTCCTAGTCATGCCCACGTGCCCCACCCCCTTATTGGGACGGGATCTGCTGGTCAAATTGGGAGCTGCAATCTCATGGTCTCCTGACCCAGCAGAAGCTTTCATCCTCCCCCTGCTACCTGACTGTGATCCCCAAACCCAGGGCACCCCTCTACTGCCAGACCTAGTTAACCCACAAGTATGGGATATCTCTACCCCAATTGTTGCCACCCATCATGCCCCAGTTCTCATTCACCTTAAGGATCCCTCTTCTTTTCCCTCTCACCTGCAGTTTCCAATTTCTCTCACTCACTGTCAGGGTCTCAAACCCATCATCTAATGACTCCTGGGAAAAGGACTCCTTACTCCTATCAACTCACCCTGTAATACTCCCATTCTCCCTGTTAAAAAGTCTGATGGTTCTTAACGCCTAGTTCAAGACCTTCATCTCATCAACGAGGCGGTGGTGCCTATCCATCCCGTAGTGCCAAACCCCTACACCCTTCTATCTCATATTCCATCTTCTACCACAACTTCTGGGGTCTTGACCTCAAAGATGCCTTCTTTACCATCCCTTTGGATCCTCAATGTTATTTTCTATTTGCTTGGAAGATCCAGACACACACACTTCCCACCAACTGGCCTGGACAGTTCTACCTCAGGGTTTCCGGGACAGCCCTCATTTGTTTGGTCAGGCATTAGCTAATGATCTCTCGTCATGTAATGTTCAACCCAGCACTGTCCTCCAGTGTGTTGCTGACTCCTCCTCTGCAGTCCTTCCCTACTACAATCTCAGCAACACACTGCATGACTCCTCAACTTCCTATGCTCAAAAGGATACCGTGTCTCCCCATCCAAAGCCCAACTTTTAGTTCCCACAGTAATCTATCTGGGTCTTTGACTAACTCCTTCCTCCAAACAGCTGATGGTGGACTGTAAGCAGGCCATCTAGGACCCTCCCTCCCCTGAATCGGCAGAACAAATCCTTTCCTTCCTAGGTTTGGTTGGATTCTTCCAACACTGGATCCCTAATTTTGCTTCCCTAGCCAAGCCACTGTACGATGCAGCAAAAGCCTCCCCCGAAGGATGTCTCCAATCCCCCGGGGAGGTCTGCAGGGCCTTCTTTTTACTCAGAAATACCCTTCTTAAGGCACCTGCCCTTGCCCTTCCTGATCCAGAAAAGCCTTTCCTCCTGTTCACAAACCAACATCGGGGTATTGCAGCAGGCGTCCTTTCCCAACCTCTTGGGCCAGCCCTGCGTCCTTTTGCTTATCTCTCCAAGCCGATGGATCCCACCGTTAGGGGCTGGCAACCTTGCCTTAGAGCCCTGGCGGCGGCAGCTCTACTCATCCAGGAATCCCATCCAAGTACATTCCTCAAACTGCCTTCAGGACTCCTGTCTCATTGCTTGCTCTTCACTCTAACTCCTTCCCGTTTACAAAATTTCCATATGCTCTTTATCGAAAACCCTCTGCCAAATTTCACTCAGTCAAATTCTCTCAACCCAGCCACTCTCCTGCCTGTCTCCGGTCCCCCGTCTGCCACACATTCGTATCCTGAAATGCTGGAAGAAATGCAAACCTCCAGACTGGGTTTGGCCAACTCCCCTTTGTCAGATGCCTACTGGACTCTGTTTGTAGATGGCAGCTCTTGCATAGATGCAGGAGGTCAGCGGAGGGCTGCCTAGGCCATTGTTTCCATCTATCAGGTAATCGAGGCAGGAAAGCTGCCTGGAGGAACCACCTCCCAAAAGGCAGAACTTATAGCACTTACCAGGGCCCTTACCCTCAGCAAACATAAAAAAGTCAACATCTATACGGATTCAAAATATGCCTTCCTTATTGCTCACAGTCATGCCACAATTTGGCAGGAAAGGGGGTTCCTTTCCGCCAAGGGGTCCCCCATAATTAACGCTAAACTTATCCTTAAGCTTCTAGTGGCCTTGCAGCTTCCAACCGAAGTCTCCATTATCCACTGTAAAGGACACCACACTGACAATTCTTATGTTACCACAGGGAATAACAAGGCTGATGCAACGGCAAGGGCTCTCAAGACTGACTCTGCTGCAGACTCTGCCGCTATTCTCTATCAGTCCCCTCCATCACTTTGGCTTATGAGCCTAATGAACACCGATTACTCATGACAAAAGGAGGAATTCAAATAGCCCAGGGCTGGATTATGGTAAATAACAAACTGGCCCTACCTGCCAAACATGCAGACTTGGTCATTCAACAAGTACAGGATACCCTCCACATCGGGCCACGCCCACTTACCCAATTCCTGAGTCTGCTTTTCTTTCACCCCTCCCTGAGTACAAAAGTCTGGCAGATATGTTCCCGTGTGCTCGCGTGTCACCTCAAGGGGGAGTTCGCCCACCTTCTTTTGCAGCTCACCAACTGCATGGACACTTACGCGGACAGGATTGGCATGTTGATTTTACTCACCTCCCTACTCACAAAAAGGTTAAATATCTGCTAACAATGGTTGATACAATGGTTGACAGGTTGGGTCGAGGCCTTCCCTGCAACTAGAGAAACAGCTCAAGTGGTCAGCTGAGACCCTTCTTAACCACATTATCCTGCGTTTTAGCCTCCCCACCTCTCTCCAATCTGATAATGGTCCAGCTTTTATCTCAAAAATTACTCAGCAGGTCTCCATGGCTCTGGGTATCACCTGGAAGCTTCATATTCCCTACCACCCATAATCCTCAGGGAAAGTGGGGCACGCCAATGGGCTAATCAAGGATCACCTGACTAAACTCTTGTTAGAGCTCCATAAGTCTTGGGTTGCACTTTTCCCACTGGCCCTCACTAGGATATGTGCCCTCTGAGAGGACCCCTTTTCATTAGCCCCTTTGAACTGATGTATGGCCGCCCCTTTCTCCTTAACCATGACCTACCCATCCAACCCTCCCCACTTGCTGGTTATCTCCTGTACCTTTCCCTATTCAGGCAACTGCTCCGGGAACACGCAGACCGGTACTTACCCAGTCCTGCCTCGGATCTCGACCTTCTCAACCGACCTTCCCCACCACTGCATCCGGGAGACCAAGTCCTGCTCAAATTGCTTCAACCAAAACCATTGCAGCCTCGGTGGACCGGCCCACAAATGGTTATTCTCACCACGCCTACAGCGGTAAAACTTCTGGAAGACCCATTCTAGTACCATCTATCACGGGGTCAAACGTGCCCCCGAAGACAAACAGTATGCATGTCATAACCCGGGTCCTACCAGGATGTGCATTTCTTGTCAAAATCTCCCCTAGCTCAGTGTCTTATGTATGGAAATTCAAAGCTAGGGAGACCTATGTCTCAGGCTCTACCAAGACAACCCATTTGGTGGGCACAGCAGACTGCCCCCTAGCTGGCTGTTCTGCAGAAATCTCAATAACTCTTAAACTTGGCTCGGTAAGCACCACATATCAACCTTTCCTCTGCTTTACCTATAATCAAACACGGGACTACTGCAAAAAGGAGTCCACTTATGGGGAGGAATACGAAGGTTGCCCACATTGGAGCTGCAAGATACATTTGCCTTACCAGCCACGGAGCTCCTCTTTCCTCCTGGAAGGAAACCAGTTTAAGCTTAAAATCCAAGATCCCTGGGACACCAGATGGGTGGCCAGAGTGGTAGCTAAACTATATGCTACAGGGTACAGCTCCTACCTATGTGCGACGCTCAACATAGACAGAGCCTATGTCCCAGCACAAAATGCTTACGTCCAGGTCTCCCAAGATATCCTTAACTCAGAACAAGTCTTGCAAAGCCAGATAACATCATTAGAAAATACCGAGACACCCTCAATCTGGATTCATATGATTCAAAATGCTATAACCTTCCTAAATGACTCTCTCGGGACTAATACCTCCTCTTGTTTCCTCTGTGCTTCCCCGCAGAGGCCTCTACTGGCAGCAGTTCCAATCAATCTCAATACCACTACCACCAAAATAACCGACTCTGCTTGCCAGACTCCCCAACTCTCAGTCCCCCTATGGGACTCCAATCACAGCTACCCCTGCTATCAAACTGATGCCCTTGTCAGCTTTCATTCCTGTACTTCTAACATTTCGGTTACTTCTGTGCTCCAAACAACAACAAAGGGAAACTTTTTCTGGTGCAATGGCTCTCTCTCTCGGTGTATTAATTCTGCTACTCCAGGCCCATGTATCCAAGTCCTCGTGGTCCCACGGTTAACTCTGTACGGACGGTCTGAGCTAGGGTGGTTATTCTTACCACATCGGACTAAGCAGGTGCCCTTTCTTCCAATCATGGTTGGAATTGTTACAGGGCAGGGAGAGGGGCAGCCCAAACCTCACAAACCAGCCTATTCTAAATGGGTTCTGCCATCTGCCGCATCAACACAAAACATATGAGACTTTAATGGGAAGGAACTTTAATACAATTTGGAAACAATACAGGAAATGCAAAGAATCTAGTTTCTAATTCAAGCACCCAAAGTTACCCGTCCCCTCGTGGGTAAAAGTCCATCCAAATGGGATTGGCCCAGAGCAAGGCCCCAAAGCCTGCCACAAGTCTAAAGCAAGTTCCAGTGGGGACCCACAGAAAAGGGTCAGAAACAACCAGACAAGCCCGGAAGGAAAAGAGCAAAATCAAAATCAAGATAAAAGCTGCCATTGTCTCCTCCCCAGGGGTCTCACCCATATCTGTGTCACCCAGTCCACGACCAAAAAGGCAAGCGCCATTTCTTCACATGTCTCTAGGCTCCATGTGCCTCCTCCTGGTCTCCTTCTGGCTCCATCCTGCTTCCTTCCTCAGTCTCCTCTGCAACTTCTTCTCTCCCTGCTCAGCTCCATCCTCCATTTGGGTGGGGCAGGGAACCTGGAACCTCCCCCTTTCCTGGGGACCACCCTGTTACAATCCCCCCTTTTAATTTTTATTCCACCATATCTATGGTGGCACAGATCTCAGGGTGTAGTCTTTTTTTTAGGGTTACAAAGTGTGTAAGAGAAGCAACAATTAGTCAGCAGCATAGTCCATGAATGTCCAGTATGACAGTTTTCCATTACTGGAAAATAGTCCATTATCCAAGCCAAAAGAAAAAATAAATCTGGAGCATTAGCTAAAACAAGACAGCAAATATATCGGAATCACAGGAAAAAAAATCTTAAAATTGGTTCAACTTATGCAAAAACAAATTCTCTCAACCTTGAGCCAAATTGTTTCAACAGTATAGCAAAAATTTGCAAACTAAATGTACTTTTTTTTTTTTTTTTTTTGTGGGACCCTCACCGGTGGCCCAGGATCAAACTGACACTGCAGAGGCTGCGGGCAGCCTCACAGCCCAGCATTCAACCACTGTGCCACCAGGGGAGGCCCAAGCTAAATGTACTTTTAAACCATATTACTTGATTTTTTTGCATAAAATCACAGGGCAGAATAACTAAACAGTAATTTTAGCTGGCTTTGTTGTTATACTCCATATAGGATCAGAGCGAACTGTTGACATCCAGTCGATGTAGGCTTCAGGAACAAAGTTGGTCTCATCAGACTCCACCTGGGCTTTCCTCTTCTCAAGGGTACCAGGGACTTTTCATTGGCCAGGTTGTCCAGTCCTGCCAATGGAGGCGGCTTCCTCACCTTCTTTGGAAGTCTCTGGAACTCTACGAACAAAGCAAACAGGTTCTCCTCTTCTTGGTTCAGCTCGGTTTCAACTTTCTGGAAGAACTCCACGCAAAGCCACACAATGAAACTTATGTCCAATTTTTTTAGTTTAAGCAGACAAAGTCCCTAGGGAAGTTATGCAAAACAGACTCTGAGATAAGTAGTAAAAGATTACTACCACTATTTTTATGCTGTGTTGGTATTGTTACGGAGCAAACCCGATATAAAACGGGTTGCCTGGCTGTGGGTCCTCACCTGCGTGCTTAAAAGGGACTTAACTCCACTATAGGCACACACAAAAGGTTAATAAAAGGTTTATTTACAAGGGAAAGGGAAATGAGGAAATGTACAACTCAGGGAGAAAATAGGGAAATAAAGTCTTTACTGCGTCCTACGTGATCCGCCAAACTGGAAACCCCAAAGGCACTCCGAGAGCTGCCCGAGCTGCAAGCTGGCGGCAAGCCAAAAATAAAAAAAAGGGGGAGCCCCTCGGTCCCCCAAAGCCCACATGTCTGGTTTTATACCAAACCTGGCTGCTTAACCCCACCCTCAGGTTCCAGCAAACTTCCCTTTGGTGGTGATAGGATTTGTAGCTCCCAGTGTCTTGATGGCTTTGGTCTGGAGTGGGGATGGAGTCCACAAAGCCTGTATGGAATTAGCTTTAGGACATCCTTTTTCCCCTAACAGTATCAAGGGGAGAGAAAATGCAAACACAAGTTAGCTTTGCTGGAAAAACAATTGCAACCTTGCTGCAGATCCTGGTCACCAAAACAAGAAAACTTTGTGGATTTGTAACAGGGTGGTCCCCAGGAAAGGGGGAGGTTCCAGGTTCCCTGCCCCACCCAAATGGAGGGTGGAGCTGAGCAGGGAGAGAAGCTGCAGAGGAGACTGAGGAAGGAAGCAGGATGGAGAGCCAGAAGGAGACCTGGAGGAGGCGCATGGAGCCTAGAGATAAATGCAGAAACTGCGCTTGTCTTTTGGTCGTGGACTGGGTGACACAGATGTGGGTCAGACCCATGGGGAGGAGACAATGGCAGCTTTTATCTTGTAAGAAGGCTTTATGTTGAAGGCCTTCCCATAATCCCAGTGACTGCTACAGTCTCTTTGCTCATTTTAGTTAATTTCAAATTCAAAACTGAGTATGTCGCTCCAGTGTTTACCAAGAAATCAATCAGACGATCCTCCACAGCGAGTGTTACCCGGGGCTCTGACAGGGTTATTTTGATGGGCTTCTTAAGATCAAGTGGAGCCCCCAGGCACCCCTATTCTTCATCTGAACTTTCTCCATGAACTATCATTTGTCTCCTTTCCTCCGCACTTGGCACCAGATTCCTTCTACTTTGTCTATATTCCCTCCTATCTTCAACCTGAGGCTCTACTGTGTGCTATCACTTGTCTCCTTTCCTCTGTGCTGGGTTCTCAATTTCTTTTCTGTCTGTATTCTCTATCGTCATCTGAGCCTCTACTCTGTGCTAACATTTGTCTTCTTTCCTCTCTCCTTTGTTCCTGGTTCTGTGTACTCCCTCTGTATTCCCTCCTGTAACCCCTGCATGAATCATCCTGTTGTGGTGTTCTCTGTCTTCTATCCTGCCTTCTGTAATTACTGCGTCTGCTGCTTCCCTGTAATCTGGGACAACTGTTTCCAATGTCCCTCTTTCCTGCAGATAACACACTGATTTTTTTCTAGGGGTTCATGTCTCAGTCCATTACTGTTTCCCCAAAACCCTGTCCTGTGCTCTCTTTGTACGAAAACAGTAGCAGGTTTCGGTCTCCTGTCCTCTCTATAATTATAAACCTTAAATGCGAAGTCCACTACCTGGGACGGACTCAGCTCTGTGACACTGTCTACCTTTGTTAACTTTTTCTTTATGTCTGGAGCACTATATGTGATGAATGCCATAGTGATCAAATGAGCATTTTCTGGGGCATCTGGATTTATATCCATGTGGTTTGTATATGTCTGAATAATCCTCTCAAAGAACTCTGATGGATCCTCATTAGCCCCTTGTGCAAGTTCTAATATTTTGTTAAATTTTTTTTGTTTGGGGATTCCCTGCTGCAGTCCTACCAACAAACATTTTTTATATAGTTCCAACATCGCCATTCCTCCATTGTTGGGCTCCCATCTATGATCTACCTCTGGGACAATAATCTCTGGCTCTGCGGATTGCCTATCCTGTTGGTGGAGACGGTCAGCCTCCTCCCTGGCTTTCCTTACTACCATCCTCTTCTCATCTAGAGTTAGTAAAGTATGTAACATTGACCATATATCTGCCCAGTTAGGGCAGTGGGAGACGAAGATGGAGGTAAACAAGTTCACCATCCTCTTAGGAGCCTGCCAGTACAAGGGGACAGAGATCCTCCAATTTAGGCAGTCCCCAGTGCTAAAAGGAAGGTGTGACCAAAAGTACCCAGCAGGTTGCCCATGTTCATTCAAGCCACCTATTGGCATCTGGTGAAGAGGAATCTGTCCTGCCTCAGGATGACCCTTCCTGCCAAAAAGGGTGCCACGTCTAGTAAAGGGAGGAGACACCATTTTAGGTTCCTCCCTGGAGGGCAGTGGAGGCTGTGAACCCTCAGGAGTCTGCATGGGAAGGGTCTCATCATGTGGAGAAGGACTTTGTCCTGATGTGTTTAAGGTATTTAGCAAATGATACTCCCCCTCGTCTAACTCTGCCCTTCTGCAGTCCTCAGGGGAAGGAGAAAGTTTATCTCTTCTCTGTGCTATCAGCCGAGACTCTGCCATATCCAATTTATGGAGGGCGGCCTGTATCTGGTCCTGTATACTTTTATAAGCTAGATCCTGCATGCTTTTAAAAGCTGACACAAAAACATTACGGCTTTCATCCCTCATACTCTTAATAGTTAAATCAAAAGCCTGATTTTGTTGTGCATAGCTAAGTTAAGAGCTTGAATTTGTTGCAGCGCATTCTCAGTATGTGAAGTAGAACATCTGCCTCTCATAGAAACAAGAATGTTGCAAATGGCGCCTACACACATTACCAAAAAAACACCCAGAAACACAGACTGTAAAGGGATGGCTTGTAAACCACCCACATATATATACAGAAGTAAAATCATGTGCCATACACCAGGCTTCATCCAATTATTTACATTTATAAAACTGGTGGTAATGTTATAGGACAGGGAGAAGGGCAGCCCAAACCCCGCAAACCTGCCTATTCTAAATAGGTTCTGCCATCTGCCGCATCAACACAAAACATATGAGACTTTAATGGGAAGGAACTTTAATAAAACTAGGAAACAATACAGGAAAGGCAAAGAGTCTAGTTTCTAAATGAAGCACCCAGAGTTACCCATCCCCTCGTGGGTAAAAGTCCATCCGTATGGGAATGGTCCAGAACAAGGCCCCAAAACCTGCCACAAGTCTAAAGCATCTTCCAATGGGGACCCACAGAAAAGGGTCAGAAACAACCAGACAAGCCCGGAAGGAAAAGAGCAAAATCAACATCAAGATAAAAGCTGCCATTGTCTCTTCCCCACGGGTCTCACCCACATCTGTGTCACCCAGTCCACGACCAAAAGACAAGCACAGTTTCTTCACGTGTCTCTAGGCTCCATGTGCCTCCTCCAGGTCTCCTGGCTCCATCCTGCTTCCTTCCTTCCTCAGTCTCTTCTGCAGCTTCTCCTCTTCCTGCTCAGCTCCACCCTCCCTTGGGTGGGGCAGGGAACCTCCCCCTTTCCTGGGGACCACCCTGTTACAGTAATATATAACAGAAAAAGGCTACTTAAACTCAAGGCTTGAAAAAAACTGAAGGAACTCAAGCTAGGAATAAAACTACTTAAGCTCATGGTTGAGGCCACGTTTGGGTCAAAAACACACCCACAAGATCTGTACACATGGGGAAAAAAGCGGACTTTTCAAGACGTGAAACAAAGATTTCATTGTGAGTCCTGCAGACCTAGTGCGTTTAAGGTGACCAACGCAAGGAAAGTTACTTTGGGCTGGTCAACCACGGGTGTAGCTTGGAAACCACGTTGGGCACCAAACTGTTACAGGGCAGCCCCAATATAAAATGGGTTGCCTGGCTGTGGGTCCCCACCTGCTCCCTTAAAAGGGACTTATTAATACTCCACTGCAGGCACACACAAAAGGTTAATAAAAGGTTTATTTACAAGGGAAGGGGAAATGAGGAAATGTACAACTCAGGGAGAAAATAGGGAAATAAAGTCTTAAATACGTCCTACCTGATCCGCCGACCTGGAAACCCAATGGCGCTCTGATAGCTGGCCAGAGCCGCAAGCTGGCGGAGAGCCAAAAGGGATCCGCCCCCGCCCCCCCCCAAGCCCACGTGTCTGGTTTAAACCAAACCCTCAGGTTCCAGCAACCTTCCCTTTGGTGGTGATGGGATTTGTCTTTCCCAATGTCCTGATGGCTTTTGTCTGGAGTGGGGGTGGAGTCCACAAAGCCTGTATGGAATTAGCTTAGGACATTCTTTCTCCCCTAACATAAGATGGAGGTAACCTGGGGGTAGGAAGAAAACACATTTTTCTTTCTGGGTCTTTAAAAACAGATCTTTATTTTTATTAAAAAAGATCTAAAGTGCACATTTCAAATTAGAACTATTGTATATATTCATTCTAGAGATGTGACATGTTTTCTAGTCAGTAATGTGCTATCAAGCATTATACTAAGCCACTTAACTAAATCAAAGAAGGTACATGACTGTCTCTTCTACTCACACACATTGATAACTCGCTTTCTTGGTTCATAGGCTTTCAAGTAGAGGTAAACTACCGAAAAATGCAGTCAAGGAACCACCAAGGAGCAGATCTATGATTTATGTGATAAGATCCTGGAATTTGAGTACAGGCTCTCCAGAGAGCAAGATTTTTGGGATCTTAAGAAGGGTTAATATATCTTTTGTATGAAATATGGATTTTGGGGAATAGATAGTGGGCTCTAGGAACTAGTGTCCCAAAATAACCTAAATAAATGCATTACTGTATTAGGAGATATGTCTCTTCCTCTTGATTCTGGGGCAGATCTATGACCAATAAAAACATGGAAGAAAGAATTTTGAAAACTTTGAGTTAGTATTTAAAGACTCACCTGCAGGGCCTCTCTAGTGGCGCAGGCAGTTGAGCGCCGCACTGTGAAGCTGTCTGCAGCCTCTGCAGCACGAGTTCAATTCCCGGCTAGCCAGGGAGATACCTACATGGCACATCAGACCTCTCCTGTCTTGCCTGCTGCTCCCCTCAGCAGTGTTTTTGGTCTCACTCTCCGGTGCCTCTGGCCTGTGCCCCAGTTCTTGTACAAATAAATAAATCTTAAAAAAAAAATAGACATGAGTATGAAATATGTGGGCCCACTGGCATGTGGATTTTTTTCCCTAACCACAGCTTCTGCATTCATGGATTCAACCAACTATGTTTGTCAGGAGTGGGTGTCCCTAACCCCTACTTCCTTGAAGAGTCAACTGTAATTTTCATTGAGAATTTCACTTATTGCTAGAAACTGTCAACAATGAATTCAAAATGGAAAGCACTGATGACTGAGAGGGAATTGCAAAAAAAAAAAAAAGCAACTAAATATACAAGAAACTAGATTTAAAAAGCATCTACAGATGGAGACAGGTAGAGGCATATTTCAGTTTGTTTTTAGAACAGAAAAAGTATATGTTTTGAAGCTCTTAAGTGTTAACTCTAAACTCATAAAATCTGAATTTGATCAATTTGATCCATTTAAAAGAAAATGTCTTAGAAAAATATGAAAAGTATCAGTGGAAAGAAAAAAACATAACCTGATGTTCTTTTGAGAATAAATCATATATCCAGAGATTGAAAGAAAATCTTAGGGTTGGGTCTGTTTTCTGCATTGAATACGAGTACTTTTTAAATTCAATTGCATATGCTTCTGTACTAGCCTAAAAAAGGAATCTTAGAAAGGAAAATCTATTTTGGTTATGTTCATAGCTGATTCTGAAGATAGGCTGAATCAATTAAGTGTTGAACTCTGGAGAAGGTCGGGTTGTCTATTGGCTACGTAGATATGAATATGGTTGAAAGTGAAAAGTCAACATCCCTACTGGATGTAAACTAAGATTCAGGAAAATCCTTTCCTCTCTGTCTATACTCAGGGCAATGCTAGAGGAATGTGAACCTTTTAGCCTATCATTTGGGGTGAGAGTGTTTTAACTTAGATCTGGAGCCACCCATCTGGTGCCTTCTGAAAACCTCAGAACTTCATTACTAAACATTTACCATTGCTTTGTGTGAATGAAGTTCTTTAGATGAAAATTTTAGAATTAGAGCAGATAAACTTTTGGAATAACTAGCTTTCTTCTTTTTTTAATCTCCCCCAAACTTTTAACTCCTTTAGTACTATAGCTCTTTAGTAAAACAATTTGGCTTCATAATTATCCCAATTTAGTGTAATTTAGAATTATTTGTATCCATTGTCTTATGTGGATCTGATCTTTGTCCTTGATTTCACAAGGAGGCTTCCTGCCGATTTGGAGTAAATAGTGTGTGGGCAGATATGCAATTTCTTACACTAGCAAACTTATGTATCATCACTTACCTGGGACAACCCACCTATTATCTAACTAAACATTGTCTTCCCTCTGTCCATGAATGCTGTAGTGAATATTTAGATTGTTAATTTTGGCAAGAACTATGCTATTATAAAATGCTCAGTAAGGTTTTTGTTTTTGTTTTTTTTTAAAGCAAAAGAAGGAACGAGAAGTGACTATAGGTATTATATCAATCTTTAACATCAATTGCAATCTAGTACAGGGATCTTCAACAAGGGATCTTTGTCCCTGCAAAGTTAGGGACAATTCTGGCCTTAGCATGGCTGGTGGCAGTAATGATGATGGAAATTTGGTAGGTTATTTTCATATTTGGGAAAGTTCCTGGGCCAGCTAAAATTCTGGGGCTCTAATATTGGGAATAAGTGTTAAAAGATCGATAAAGGACGCAGGAAGCCTGGATGCAGAAGCCCACCAGTAGATTCACCTGGGAACTCCACCTGGAGGATTTGGGCAATGAGCCTCACCTGCACTACAAACTACCCCCCGCCCCCCTGCCCAGTATACCACTTCACCTCTTCTCTCTCTATAAAAAGCCTGTTTTCCCCTGATAACGCGTGCGAATTCACTGACCCCCATCTTGGGTCTGTGAATTCTGCCCAGGAGCAATCACTTTTCCCTTCCTTTAGAGAAAGCTTGGCCTGGCTCTTCCTTACCACGCTGTACCTTTTTCATCTTGGTGCCAAAACCTGGGAGGCTGAGGGCCTCTGGAGCTGGGGTCGCCTTCCCATTCCTGGGACCTCTCCTCCATTGCAAACACCTCACATTCACCACCGGCTTTGATTCTTGGGGTAAGTCACCTGCCTGACTCTCCTTCTTAGGAGGCTCTTACCTCTGGCTATTTGGCTCCTCTCCTAATCCTTTTCCTCAGTCGGCTGTTCCGTAAACCACTGGGCCCACATCAGCTGACTCCCTCTACACCTAGACTCTGGATTTGGGACGCCTGTCCAGACTAGGTACTCCCCTACCGAAAGCCAGGACTGAATCGTGGGATACTGCAATTTGGGGCCTGTGCCCCTGGTGGCCAGATCACGTTCGTGGGACACTGCATCCTGACTCTGTGCCCCCGATAGTTGGGAAAGGAGCTGACTTAGTCCCATGGCTAAGTCTGAAAATTCCAAGCCTAGCCTGGCCACCCCACTGGGATGCCTTCTCTCAAACCTCCATCCATTGGGACTTGGGCCAGATACACCCTAAGCATCTCATCTTTTACGTGGCTAGGAGCTACCATATTGACAGCACATACCTAACTTTCAGTATCTGTCCCCCAATACTTTGTTGTATAATAAAATTATATAATAAAATATGATGTATAATAAAATTACCTTCATGTGGAAGTCATGGATTTTTCTACATGGATTTTAGGTATAGCCTTAAAATATGGCATATCCAAATAGTTTAATTAACATGTATTTTAACAACAGATGGAGAGGTGAGATCCCAAATCTGAATACAAACTCTGTCAAATCCCTGAATGACCACTAAACTGTGCTGAGGTGTGGGACACTCAAGAGAAACTGTTGGAAAACCAGAAAGAACTTAGAGGGCGTTCTATCCTTGAGTGACAGACTCATCCTGGTACAATCTGTGAGTCTGCACCTAAGACTGATGGCTTCCTCAATCCACACATGCTCAGAGAACCAGAAGCAAAAATCTTACTGAATTGAAGAATCGAACATCAGATTTGGTGGCTGCATTTGGGTATTTGGGTGCTCCAGGAACAAATGAGTGAAAGCTAACATCTGGGTAGACACTGTCCAAAAACCTTGGTTGACCATTGAATCACATGGAGACAAATCAAATCCTTCAAGACCCAGGATGAAAATGCAGCAAGTGGAACTGAAGCAACAGAGCAGGGGCCCAGCTGTGCACACTGCAGGGGCAGATTTTGCCTGGTTCTGGCAAATGTTCAACTTCAGTGGGGAAGAAAAGGAATCCCTGGAAAAATAAAAAAGATTCCAGATGTGCTAAATCTTAGATCTTTAATGTATTTGGAAAAAAGTGTGATTTCTCCATGTTGCTTGTTTGAATAAAGCCTAACCACTCTCTACAAGGTATCAGAATAATTCTCTCTCTTTGACAAAAGGATATAAATATTTAGTGCCCAGATGATGGACAGTAGAAGTTTTTCAAATGTCTGCCTTTTTTTTTTTTTTTTTTTATGCTCAAGAGCTCAAGGCCAGGTTCCCTCCTGTGAGTCCCTGGACTTGCTGGCTCCCTGCTCGTGGAGGAGGCTGGGGCGCCTGCGCCACTTCACAGTGAGGCTCAAAAGGTGCTGTGATCTCCTGCTTGATCTCTCCTGCTCACTCTCTGGGGTAAGATATTTGCCGTGCTGTGCTGTGTGAGCACTCAGATAAGTTGACAATCACATGGTGAGGAAGTGAGGCTGTTTTCCAGCAGCCATGTGCATGAGCCTTTATGTAGATCCTTCCATGCCCATCAACCTTTTCTTTGGCCTGTGTAGGGTAAAGAAAATATCAGGCTTTTCTGCCCTTCCGCCATCAGGATAGATGATGGATCTTTGTCCTGAATGCATGCCTGATGGCGGGAACCTGGAATAGGGTGTGGGCATAGGTAGATGGGATTCAGCTGAGCTAAGACTGTGCTTTTAAGGGCGGCGTCATGGGGACGCCAGAAGCAGCAGTAGAAGCAGCAGCAGAAGCCGAAAGAGAAGCCGAGAAGCAGCAGAACAAATGCTAGAGAGCCCAGATAGAGTGAAGACTTGCTGGGGGCTGGGAGGCCTGCCAGCCTCCCAGCCCTCCAACCAGCACCCCTGCCTGCCATATGCCTGGTGAACCCCAATAAAAGACCTGCAAAAAACCACTGAGGACTCTGACTCCTCCTTTACCCGGTCTGCATGGGACCAGAAAACCTGCAGTGTCCAGTCCTGCCTTTACAGCCTGACATCATGATTGAAGCCTTGTGAGACCCTGAGCTGGAATCACCAAAATGAAGTGCTCTGGACTCCTCACCTACAGAAAATATGTGAAATACCGAATCTTTATTGTTTTAAGCTGCATACCATTAAAGTAATTGTTACAAACATGTAAATGACTAATGCACCAGAAGCAACAATTTGATCAATGGCTGGTTTCTCTTAGAAACAGCTGAGGATAGAAGAGCCTGCAGTGAAATACTCAAGGCCCTCTAGGAAAAGGAGGCCAAGTAAGAATTCTATATCCACCAGATCTGTCCTTCAAAATAAAGTTGATTTAGGGGACTCTGGTGGCACAAGTGGTTAAGACACAGCGCTATGAAGCTATCTGCAGCCACTGCAGCACAAGTTTGATCCCCGGCCAGGGAGGTGACCCATGTGGAGCAGCAGACCTCTCCTGTCTTGCCCGCTGCTCCCCTCAGCAGTGTATTTCAGTAGATCCCTGATCTGCTCCCCACTCAGTCTCTGGTGAATCCTCTCACCTCCTGCATCTCTGTCCTGCACCCCAGCTCTTGTATGCATTAATAAATGAATCTTTAAAAAAATGAAGTTGAGTGAAAAAATTATTCATTTCCTTTAGCATTTATTTAAATTTTCCTACTAGCTTTCTGTATTATTATAATTTGTATAGTGGCAATGATTACAAAATACAGAGTCTGCAAAAGCTGTGGACAGCTTCACAGCACAGCACTAAACCTGCTGCACCACCAGGAAGGCCCCATCCTTAAAATTTTTTTAAAGATTTATTTTTATCTATTTATGCATAGAAGAACTGGGGTATAGGCCAAAGGTGGGGGTGTGTGAGAGAGGATTCACCAGAAACAGAGTGGGGAGCAGAACAGGCAGTCTGACCGAAATACACTCCTGAGGGGAGCAGCCGGTGAAATACAGGAGAGGTCTGCTGATCCATGTGGGTTAGCACCCTTGCCAGGGATCAAACTCATTTGCAATGGCTGCCTATCCTTGATAGTGCTAAGACTTTAACCCTTGTGCCACCAGGGAGGCCCCCAAATCCTTAAATTTTAACAGTCTAATTCCAATTACTAATATATCAGTTTATGCAAATACAGAAATTTTGCAACTATTTAGGCATTTTTTGGTGCTATTTTTTTAAAAGATTTATTTATTTATGCATGCAAGAACTGGGGTACAGGCCAGAGGTGCAGAGGGTGAGAGGATTCACTAGAGACAGAGTGGGGAACAGAACAGGCAGACTGACTGAAATACACTGCTGAGGGGAGCAGCGGGCATGTCAGAAGAGGTCTGCTGCACCATATGGGTAGCTCCCTGGCTGGCCAGGGATCGAACATGTGCTGCAGAGGCTGTGGATAGCTTCATAGTACTGTGCTTAACCCCTTGCACCACCAGGGAGGCCCTTGATATTTGTAATAATGTTGGGGCAATTTCCCAGAGAAATCAGGCAGGGCTCATAGAGGTAGAGAGAGAGATTTATTTGTCACACCAGTGGGCTCAGTGGGATCCTCCCAAAAGTCTGAGCCCCGAATTGCAGAAATGATGAGGTTTTATACAGTTTGTATGTGGAAACTTGTTACACCATACACCAAAGACTTTCTTTATTGTTTCTTTATTGCAAGGGGTTCGAAGTAGCCATGGCTACCCCCAAGGGGGTCGTAGCAACTGGGCAAGCAGCACACCACGGGAACATTCCACTCCAGCAAGCAGCAGACTCCAAGCAGCAGACTTGACAACTTCCTGCTTCAATATATGTACATATTCTCTAAAGAATGCTTTAATTCCATTTAAACCATTATACATTTATTAAGTAATGAGAAAGGGGTGAAAAAAAGAGACAGCATATTGCACTTTGTGAGACATTGGCATTTTTGATGCTTTTCCTCTTTTCTGAGATTCTGATTTTCCACCTTGTATCGTTTGTCTTCAGCCTAAAGAACTTCCTTTACCATTTCTTACAGTGCAGGTCCTTGGAGAAATAATCCTGTTAATATTCTTTTATCTGAACACATATTTTGCCTTCATTCTTGAAGCACATTGTTGGTGAATACAATTTAAGTCTTTCAGGAGAGGTGTTACTCCACTTTCTTCTGGCCCCATGTTTTCTGATGAGAAGTCATCAGACAGGAAAGGAGAAACAGAAAACAAGAGATCATGATGGACAAAATGTCTATCATGTCTACCTCTATAATAAACCTTCCCATCAGTCCAATTGTAGGGCTGAGTGGGCTCTGCGTGATCAGTAGTCACGGTGTTACAAAGAACACAGAACAAGAACAATGAAAGAGGATCTCTTGGGTCCCAGGAAAACTCCTAAAGTAGAGGGAGGCTTGTGAGGACCTGGGTGGTTCTCCAGGCCACCAGGCAAAGCAGGTACTTTTCTAAAAGAAGGAGCAGAGAAAAGGCAAAGAGCTCGGGTTTATCGTTTATAATCAACAATTAAATGGGTATCCCTCTCCTTGGTCTCAACTAAGGGGCACAAGCCAAAAGCCAGGGCACATCTCATCCGGCCTTGCTAAGGCAGCAACAAAAGTCTCCTAGCAAATAGGTAACTTCAGAGAAAATCAGACTTCAAGGTTCATGGCATTGCTGAACTCCTAGTTCCCAGAAGATGTGGCTCTAAACAGATAAGGCCAATTTTACCAGCCCTGATTGCTTCCCTCAGGGCATAAATGACATCAAACAGACAATAACTGGGTGCCTGCCCAGACTTTCTCAGCAGAAATCCTTGAGAATGTAAAATGTTTTCCTTGCAGACTCTATAAAATTCCCAAGGTGAGGTTCGGGATTCAGGCAGCTTCCCAGTGCTATCTGGGGACTGTACGGGGTTCAAGTCCTCAGTCTTGATTCTTGAATAAACTTGCTTTTCTTGCCTCCATTTAATCCCACAGGTATACAAGATGAGGAAGTTCCTGCATGGTTCCTGGAGGCAGACTGTGACTGAGTGTGTCTCAGATGACTGGGCCTGAGACTGTAGGACTTGGGAGGGCCAGATAAGGATTCCTTGTCTTTGTTGCAGGCATCCAAAGTATCACTGAGGTGAGTTTACGGGTGCAGGTGACCACTCCACGCCTTCACTGAGAAGGATCATCGGTGATGCCTCTGACAGGTGACCCCTCAACCCATAAAAATGCTTCTTCCGTGGAACCTTATATGACCTAGGGATTTCCAAACCTGACGTCTATCTGGGAATCATCTTGAAAAGTGGACAAGCAAGGTCAGGAACAAGCCCATGCCGCTGATGGGCGGCACCGTGATTAAGGAGCACCTGGGAAAGTTTGGAGTCATGTGCCTGCAAGATCTCATTCCTGAATTTGTCTTCCTGATCAAGTTTATCTGGATGATCTCAGGGTTCTCCACCTCTCAGTGCACCCCTTGCTATTAAGAACGGAGTGGGCTTCCTTAAGCAGATGGGCTACATGTGTGTTGACGTGATTGTATTAATCAGCTCATCCAGCAGCTCAACCGCACCCAGAATATTTGAAAGCACAGTGCATTGAAAGCATGCATTTTTGTTTTCTGGAAATATTTTCTATACAATTGGATGTGGATTATTTTCTGTGTCTCTTCAGAAAATGGAGGGAAAGCGTCAGAGGAAAGGGGGGTGTCCATGCAGGCCCTTCTCTCACATCCTGGCCAAAAGAATCCCCGAGTGTCTCCTCAGGGGTCTCTGCTGCCTCCTCTAGCGAGCAGAGGACTATGTCATGGAGGATGGTTTCACTTGTTGGAAGAACATAAGGAAACCATATACGGGATGGGGGCTTCTTCCAGACAAAACTAGCAGGTGAACTATAAATTGGAGACATTCATCTGGGGAGAGAGAGGGAAAAGGATCATAATGGGAGGGATGTGGTGATGATCCCGGGTGTCCTGGTGGAGGTAATTTTATGGGGACAACACCTGAGGGGAGAAATCAACATTGCACAAAAATGAACAACAATGTGAAAATACAACAATAAATAAATTTCAAAAAATAATATAAAGGTGCGGGGGACATTTTAGGATGAGGGGCTGTGCTGTCTGTGCTCCATGGTAGTTCCAGGATTCTATTAATTATTTATATTTACCCAACTGTCCATCTAAAATTGGTAAATTTTATTTCATATAAAGATGTTAAGAAAAAAATGGCAAGAAAGAAGACAAAGTAAACATGCTATAGTAATTAAAAACAAAGCATTCATTACTAGCAGTTCTGTCCTAAGGAATTTTAAAGGAATTCTTCCAGGTCAAGGGAAATTTATAGCACTAACTAATACATTTAGGGCACACATTTATAGCAATAAATAACAACAGAGACACACATAATACTGTTTTTTGTAGACTTGTCTTAATTCATTGAACCGATATGATTGCTTAAATTTTTGTATTATAAAGTTTTATTTGGCTTAAATGTATTTTGGTTGAATATATATATTACAATAATAACATTAATGTGGTTAAATAGACCTATATTGCTGTAAATTTCCTACATTTTGTGGGATGTAGTTCAATTAAGTAGATATTGAAAAATTAAAGATAAAGATTTAAATACTTACCACAATAAAAGGTATTGAAACAAATATATCTAAAGCCACATGAAGAATTAATCTCACAGAAAAAAATATTTGCTTGAATCAAAGTAAGGTAGAAAAAGATGAAATGGAATAAAAAAGGTGTGAGAAAATTAAAAAATAAATATCAGAATGATAGATTCAAATCTGACCATATCAAAAATCATGTTAAAAATAAATTAACTAAAATTCTTATCAAAAGTCTGAGATTCTAGGAGCCTCCCTGCTGGTGCAAGGGGTTAAGATGCAACCTATGAAGCTATCTGCAGCCACTGCAGCATGAGTTTGATCCCCAGGCAGGCCAGGGAGCTACCCACATGGTACAGCAGACCTCTCCTGACTCGCCAGCTGCTCCCCTCAGCAATCTGCCTGTTCTGCTCCCCACTCTGTCTCTGGTGAATTCTTTTACCCTCCACACCTTTGGCCTGTACCCCAGCTCTTGTATGCACAAATAAAATAAATCTTTAAGAAAAAATTCTGAGATTCTCAGACTGGATAATATCCAGACAGACTTGTAGTCTCTGTGTGCTAGGAAGACTTCCACACAAGCAAAAATAGGTTAAAAGTTAAAGGGTGAAAGGATATGCCAAGGAAAGTGGGACCACAAACCTTTACTTTCATTGCAGGAGGTGGCAGAGGCGAGGACTGGGGGAGGGATCCGGACAGCAGGTCCCTGCCTCTTTCTCCAAGGATGGAAAAGACACAGGACCCCAGGCCTGGGCTCCCAGGACTAGGGGGCGGGGAGGGCCACCCTCTAGGCTTCAAAAGTGTGTGGTCTCTCTCACCCTGGCCAGGAGGGTCCATCCTTGGCATCTTGGGTATGGAGTGTGGACACCTGGCCCTAGAGGGGGGACACATTTTGTTCTGGGGAAAAGTTAGTCAGCAATCTAGGATTTGCTGTGGCTACCTCCGACTCCAGACTCCTCCCAACCCTGCCCTCTGTGCTTCAGGAACATGGAGTCCAAGGTCTGAGCCACTCCTCCTGGTGCAGGGGCTCCTAGTGCCTGAGACAGTGTCAGGGTCTGAGGGCTGTGAGCTGAGATGGACCCAGACTGGGCTGTAAGGTCCCAGCACAGGGAGGGGCTCTGGAAGCTGGGGTCAGGGCCCAGGGCTGCCCCCTCCTGGGGATAGAGGCCTTGTGCTGTCCCTCTCTGGGCTCTTTGATTCTCCCTGTCACCCCAGCATTAGGGGGCCTGCTTTGGAAGAGGGGAACCACTTCATCACCACTCCCCTCTTCCTTTCCCATCTTCACCTTGAACGTGAGTCACCCCACACACCTGCAGTGCAGAGATGCCTTTAACTTCAGTACAGTTACCGGTCAGCTACAGAGCTGTCAACACAGAACCAGTAGATCCAGCACCCCACACTCATGTCCCCTAGGGAGTCACTGCTGGATGATAACACAGACTCTACAGTCAGAGCCCTTGGGCCTTCCCCACACAGACCACCCCTCCCACCCATTGTCCCCTGAGCTGACCCTACCCTGCCCCCATCCTCTCTGGGCCTCCCCCTCCACTCCTTCTGGCCTCTAGCTCCTAAAGATCCTATTTCCTCCCTCTCCTCACTCCTCCTGGAGGACCCCCTCTTGCTAGCGTAGACCTCTTCCACTCTTCCTGTGACTTCTTCGCATGCATCCTGTGCTCACTGCAGCTCCCTGTACAGCAGCCAAGTCATGGAAACAACCTAAGTGCCCAACAGCAGGGGAGTGGGGTAAGAAGATGTGGCATATATACTCAGTGGATAAAAAGAGATAAAATCTTGCCATTTACAACACCATGGATGGAACTGGAGGGCATTGGCTAAGTGAAGTCAGTCAATAGGAAAAAGACATGCTCACATGCAGAATATAGAGAAACCAAACAAAAGTCTGAAAAAACCCCAAACCAAAACAAACCCTAGACACAAGACTGAGACAATGAGGCTATTAGAGGGGGAGGGAGGGTGAGAGAGAGTGTGGGTGCACAGTGGATCTGGGGAAGGACTCTGGGTGCTGGGGTGGAGGGGTGGTGTGGTCACTACCTCTGAAGAGATGGGAGCCTGTTCCCTACATGAATTGTAAATCACCGTGACTGCGATTTGAAAAACAGCCCTCAGCAAAGGGACAGGGGGTGGAAAAGTATCTGCTTTGGTAATTTCACATCGAAGAGATGTGAAATTATTCCCCTAAATCACACACAGTACTGTAAATCAGTGTTGCTTCAATTAAAAAAATTTAATATAGGCCTCAGGAAAGGAACGGGGAGCTGAAGGGAAAAGCATCTGCTTTGCGGTCTCCAGGGTGTGGTCATCAAGGGGCTGCAGAGAGAGGCTGTGGGGAGAGAAGATGGCGCCTCAGACACGGGGCAGCTCCAGAGCCTCCTCTCCTCTCCCCCACTCCCCCCACCCCAGCCTGGTGCCAGGGCTGCTCACAGGGCATCTCACCCCCTCCCCCAGGGATGCTCAGCCCCAGCTCACCCTCTCAGCCTGAGTCACACACACCCAGCCTCTCCCCTGGCTGCCAGACTAGGACAGCGCCGCAGCGCCCCCGTGTGGCCACGGGGCTGAGGACAGAGGGCCAGACCCTTGGGTCTCCCCAAGGTTTTCCTGGGGCTCCCAGCAGGATAGGGATGTGCTCACAAGGTGGACTCCCATATAGCTTCATTTTCTGCATCTGACCTGTTTCCTCAAACACACGCTGACATGCTGGTCCCTCTCCACTAATAACCACAGACTTTGTTTCAGGGAGGAGCAGGTCTCAGGCCATAACAGCTGGATCCCAGGACCAGGGTGGGCTCCACAAACATACCAGGTCTCCTCAGTCTCCTGGGATGAGATCCCAGGTCACTTGTTTCCCTGCTCACTCCAGGGTTGAGGCTCCTTTCCTTGAGATGTGTTTTTGTGCTCTTTGGATCATACTAAAAGCGTGGAATTGCTGGATTACATGGTATATTATTTTATTGTTTTGAGAAACTTCAACATTTTTTTCCCAGAGGGCCTAGAATAGTCCACATTCATGAGGGTTATTGCTTTATTTTTTATTGATTTATTTATTTATACTTACGAGAACTGGGGTACAGGCCAGAGTTGTGGGGGGTGAGAGGATTTACCAGAGACAGATTGGGAAACAGAACTGGAAGATCAGCTGAAATACACTGCCAAGGAGAGCAGCGGGAGCAACAGGAGAGGTCGGCCGCACCATATGGGACCCTCGCAGGCCGGCCGGGATTGAACCAGTGCTGCAGAGGCTGGGGACAGCTTCACAGCGCTGCACTTAATGGCCTGCGCCACCAGGGATGGCTCAGTTGTTGTATTTTCAATTCACCACTCATTTTATATTCTCCACTGTCTTTTGGTAACCTTAACTATTTCAAAAGCACTTGAAACAATTAAAAAAGTTAGAGGTATATGCCCATTAAAGAGGGAAGTAGATGGTTATCCCATCAGGATCAGGACAATTTGTATCTGACAAGACATTCAGTCAACAGTGAAGAGTGTGTGTTGACAAAGCAGCAAAAACAGACCTTGAGAAGCTGGAGAGGCAGGGAGTGGGGGTCAGTGTCCTTCCTGCAGGATTGTCCAGGGTTGTCCCTCAGGGTTGTCCAGGGTCACCTGCCCTGTGCCCTGCACCCCCTTCTTTTTCCACCCCACATGGACCCAAGGGCAGTTTTAGGGGAGATGAGGTTTCTGGGTGTGTCCTCCTGGGGCAGTTTTGAGTCCAAGTTCCCCTCCTTCTCTCCTCCCCTTGGGGTGGGTGGAGCTGGGGGGCTGGGCTGGGCTGGGCTGAGAGCTGGGGTGGGGGTGGGACCTCTTCTGCTGCTGTAGCCCCTGCCCCAGGAAGTGGGGGGTGGGTAACTTTCAGTGTTTTCTTGGGAAACTGTTACCTCATCTTCCCTTCCTCTCTATGGTGCTCCTCTTCTGTGTTCTTTCACACTCAGAGTGTGCTCTGCCTTTATGTGGCAGCTGGTAGAAGCCATTTAGAGCCTACAGGTTTGGGGTTCTCAGGGTACCCCTCATTCTGCCTGCTAACTGATTGAAGGTGTTTTCTCTGATCAGGACTCATTTCCCTTCTCAGCTGCTCGGTCCCACTGGGTCCCTCACACCTGGGCAGGAATCCCCCACAGAGTTAGAGAGGAGGAGGAACCCCTCAGTGGGGATCTGACCTGGCTTCTGCTGTGTTTGGGGCAGGACCTTGTCCTTGTTGCTAGCAGGTCAGGGCTGGGGAGGGACTGACCTTCAAGTGACTGAACAAGCAGACAAAGCAGGACAGGGGCCTGTGGGGGGACCCTGAATCCTTGGGGACAATGTGGTGTGTCCTGATGCTTCTCAGGGACACCTACTCACACTGAGGGGGACAGGACCACAAGCAGGCTCTGGCCTGTCCTTCATGGGGACCTGGGTCTGAGCCTCTGTCCTGGGGAGTCACTGGGTGTAATGATGGGGCGGGGAGGGCAGTCTGCACCCCGGGCCCAAGTGCTGGGCATGGAGGGGCCTGGTGCTCTGTGCAGAGTGGCTCTGGGGTGTGGGTTCCACAGGGTGGAAAGGGAAGGGAGGATATTTTTCTCCAATAAACCTCATGGTCTCTAGCAGCACAGGGGCTCAGCAGCCCTGAGAGGAGCCAGGTCTGTCCTCTCTGCTTTTGGTATCAAGGGAATGTTGGCCCTGTGAGATATGATGGCAGCGTTCCCTCTTCCTCTGTTTTATGTTATTTATTTTTTTTTTTTGAAGAGTTAAGGAGTCTGGTATTAGTTCATATTTAAAGATTTCGTAGAAGTCACTGAAAATGTCTGGTCCTGGGCTTTGTCGTTTGGGAAACTTTTTGATTACTATTTCAGTGTCTTTGCTTGTGGTTGCTTTGTTCTGAATCTTCCTCATTCAGTCTCAGAAGGTTGTATACTAAGGAGAATTTGTCAGTTTCTTCTAGGTTATTTGAGGTTATTCAATTTATCAACATATAGATATTTAGTATCGTCCTATGATCTTCTGTATTCTTAAGGTGTCTGTTGTAACTTCTCCACTTTTGTTTCTTATTCTATTTATTATAGTTTTCCCCCTTTTTTCCTCCTTGAAAGTGTAGCAAAAGATTTGCCTCTTTTTTTTTTTTCATGAACCAGTTTTTGGTTTCATTGATTTTTTTGGTCTGTCTTTGATTTCTGTTTCATTTATTTCTGCTGTAATTTTATTCCTTCTCTGTCTCTTGGTTTCATTTGTTTTTTCTAGCTGTTTTAGGTGTAAGGTTAGATTCTTTCCTGAGCTCTGTTTTGACTCTAGGTGTGGCCTGTATTGCTCTATATTCCCCTCTTAGTGCTGCTTGTGCTGTGCCCACTGATAGGTTGTCATTTGTATCAAGGTATTTTTAAATTTTGTGGTTGCATTTCCTCCTTAACTCAATAGTCATTGGGTGGTATGTTGTTCAATCTCCACATATTATTTTTACTGCCTGGTTTCTTTTTATGGTTGATTCGAGTTTGATACTTACATGATTTCAACGATACACTTACATGATTTCAGTCATCACAAATTTATGACACTTTTTTTATGACACACATTTATGTGTGAACCAACAAGTGGTGTATTCTGGAGACTATTCCATGTGCACCTGACAAGAATATGTATTCAGCTTTTTTGGAGTGCAGCACCCTATGAATATCCATTCAGCCCACATGGTCTAATTCATCACTTAAAGCTATAGTTTCCCTGAGTTCTGTCAGGTGGTGTGTCCTTGATGAAAGTGGGGTCTTGAATTTCTTTCCCACTAGTGTGTTGCTGCCAATATCTGTTTTCAGGTGTGTTAGTAGTTGCCTTATACATTTTGTTGCTCCTTTGTTTGGTTCATGCATACTGATGCCTGTTATGTCTTCCTGATGTAGGATTCTTTAATCATAGGATGTTCATCCCTGTTTCTTGTTATCTTTTTAAGCTGGAAGTTTGTTTTATCTTATATGGCAGCCCCTGCAATTTTGGGGTGCTCCAATTACTTGTGTTTTTTTCCCAAGAACGTTTTCAATCCTGTTTCTTTATCTTACTAGCTCCAATGGGTCTCTTGAGGAGACATAAAGCTGGGTTTTATTTTTTGGTCCTGCCAGTCACTGTGCATTTTTGTTTAGTAAGTTCAATTCATTTCCATAAAGGGTGATGGTATGATGACTTACTACTGTGCTTTTGTCTTTAGTTAAATCCAGCCAAGAAATGTGTGGTATCTGGAGTGGGTGGTGAGGGCTCCAGGGTCACTGCCTCCTTGGTCCCCTGGTCAGTTTTCAGGTTGGTGTTGGGCGGAAGGCCCAGACATTAGCCAGGTGGCTTGGGTTAGACTTGGGCACTGCCATAACCCCCCAGTCTCCATACCCTTGCTTCTGAAGGGGAATGTGGGGATGGGCTGGGGGTGTCAGGACAGTATCAATTCCCAATTCACAGAGTGCTGGGGAGGGATCTCCAAGGTCACATGGAGAAAGTAACTGCTGAGGTCACATAGTCAGCCTTTCATCAGCTTCCTGAGCCACTTCTCTTCCTGTGCCCACATCTGGCTTTCAAGACCCAGCTCCCATGTCCCCTTCCTGCTGAGGAAGGACCCTCCCTGGCTCTGCCCCTGGCCCCCTCTGAGACAGCTACTGCAGCCCTACTCTTCTCACACACCCCAGGTTGCAAGGCCTCCAGGGCGGGGTCACATGGTTCTCTGTGACCCCAGCACCTTGTGGAGTATGTTCCTGGGCAACAGCATGCATTGGGCTAAGGGACCCCAAATGTCTGATTGCAGGACTGTGTCAGCAGAGTCACCTGGGGTGTGTTTACAGAGAAGCTCCCTGTCCCATCCCCATAGGCAGAGATGGGCTCTGGCTGCCCATGGCTGAGGAGGGGAAGGTGGGAGTGGTGCCCATGGGCCCAGGCTCAGGAAACAAGGTTGTTGTGGTGATGGAGATGTTCTCAAGGTAGAGTATAGAATGGTTGCCCTGCTCTGCACTTACCAAAAGGACATGAGAGGTGAGCCTTCAACAAGTGGCCTGATGGTCTTAAGTTATATCTCAATTAAGTGGCTTTAGCAACATATTTAAAAATGGGTCTACAAGTTACCCTTTGTCCTCCATTGTATCCACACTGAGGGCTTGTGGGGCAGGAAACTGCCTCAGCCCACGAGGAGCTGAGCACAGACGGCTTCACTGCACAGATGCTCTCAAGGATCCTCCTCTGTGTGGCCCTGAGTCATGTGCTGAGATGCTGGATGTCACGCAGCTTCTGTGATGGAGGAGACTTTTAGGGGTCTTGGGTGTTTATTTTTCATGTGGGCAGAATGGAAATAATTAGTGTCCAGAAGGTCTACTGTGTTGTTTTTCAATTTTCCACCAATTCTCTGATACACAGGAGGGGAAACATTCCCGCCCCACCCCCACCCCCACTCCGTGAGTGTGTCTAACTCACTGGCTCTTCCTCGTGAGGAGAATGAAGCAGAAGGGACGCGCCACGTCACAGAGTCAGGCTCACAGGGGCTGAGACTTCCCGCCCGGGCTCCCCTCCTGGTCCCTCTCTAGGGTGACTCCCTGCACACGGTGGACCCTCAGCTAAGGGGACGCCCACAGGACAAGGACCTGAGGGTTTTCTCCAGGAGCCACATGCATGAGCTCTGAGGCAGGTCCTTCCATGCTGGTCACGGCCGTTCAGATCTGCCAACATCTCGTCCCCATCGCAGCCTTGTGGGACCCGGACCTGGAGCCTCTGAGTGAGGCCCCTCCTGCCGCCTGCCCCTCGGAGACTGTGGAGATGCCAGATCTTTGTTTTAGATGCAAAGTATGAAGTGATTTGGTGCAAACCATTCAAAAATTAAGTGATAAAGTGATCAGTGGCTGTTTTCTCAAAAGAAACAGGTGTGCCAGAATAACTCACATGATAGTCAAGGTCCTGATAGCAGTGAGCTGTCAGGTAAGGATTCAAGGTCCTATAAAGTGTCCTTCAAAATGTGATTTTAAAAACTTATTTCTATTGCTTTTAGATTCCATTTAATTTTGCTGTTTGGTTTTGTTTTCTTCGCCATCCCCAGAGCGGTGTCTGCAGGGTCACGGCACAGAGGGGCTGTCAGCAGCCTGGAGCTGTGAGCGGGGCTGACTCTGACCTGCCAGCAGGGAGTGGGGCCCTGGAGCCCCAGAATCAGCCCCTAGGGCTGGCCCTCCAGAGCAGCACAAGCCTTGCTCTGCCCTCCTCTTGGCCCCCTGAATCTGTCTGATACCCCAGCATTGGGGAGTTGAGGAAGATGTTCTGGCTCAGGCAATGGGGGCCTCCTCCTAACCATCTGTCCTCTCCTCCTCTCTCTCCTTCATCAGCCTGAGTGTGCGTGTTTGAGTCCACTAGCCTTGCACGGACAGGAAAGGCCCAGAACTTATGTAACCTACTGGTCAGTTACAGGCCAACCCCTCTGCAGTCCCACCAGGAGAGACAGAGACTCTCCCAGCCCCAGCCGGAGCCCAAGTCACCCACACAGACATTCCCCCTGCCAGTGTCCCCGATGCTGCCCCTTCCAGGCCCCATCCTCTCTGGTGACCCCACCACTCCTTTTGGGCCCCATCCCCTAGTCCCCATTTTCATCTTCTGCTCCATTTCCAGGAGCCTCCCCATCTTCCTAGCCACACCCTAGGGGCTCTCCTTGGCCCCTCCCCTCACTCAAGGATAGAGTTTTTTGTTTAAAGATTTACTTATATATGCACACAAGAACTGGGGTAGAGGCCATAGGTGCGGAGTGGGGGTGTGAGAGGATTCACCAGAGACAGAGTGGGGAGCAGAACAGGCAGACTGACTGAAATACACTGCTGAGGGAAGCAGCAGGCGAGACAGGAAAGGTCTGCTGCACCATGTGGGTAGCTTTCTTGCCTGCTAGGGATCAAACTTGTGCTGCAGGTTGTGGATAGCTTCACAGTGTTGTGCTTAACACCTTGTGCCACCAGGGAGGCCCATCAGGATTGAAAAATTTTTAAATATATGTATTTATTTTCTTACATCGTGGGTCATCTTTCTATAGTTATTGTTCCTAGTAGGTGTGGCCCTTCCACCAAAGATCCATCACATACCACCACCAGCTCCCCCGTGTCTCTCCCCAGCTCTGATCATTCCCGCACCCCCTCCTGTTGCAAGATGTGGATGGATAGTCGCCCTCAGGCCTTGTCTTTTTCCTGGAAACCTTGTCATTTTCCTGGGCGAGGACCTGGTCTCCTGGGTAGAATTTAATGTTAAATCCCAGAAGCAGGTGCTTTTACCCCTGGAAGCAGAAACAGAAGCAAATTAGAGACTCTGGAGTCCAAGACTGAACAAATCTCTATATTTGGGATATTTGCCCCTAATCTGGGAATCAGCTGTTTTGACCTAGAAACCTGGTTTTGCCTCTTTGTCCATAGAACTAAGAAAATTTGGTACTTCTGACCTGACGCAGGACTTGGGCGCCCCCTTGTGGCAGATCCCTGTCCTGCCGCTGGGAGCTCAGGGAGCCTGGGGAGGGCCTGGCTGAGCAGGAGAAAGGGCGGCTCTGGGCTCCTGTGCTCAGCCCTGTGGCCACACGGGGGCGCTGCCGCGCTGCTCCGGATTCTGGTGGAGCAGCCAGGTCGGGGCGGGGGGCTGAGGTGGGCAGAGTTGGGGGTCCTGGAGGGCGGCGTCCTGGGAGTGAGATGCTCTGTGAGGAGTCAGAGCAGCAGGGCTCAGAGGAGAGGAGACTCTGGAGCCTGCCCTGGGTGTGAGGTTTCCGTCTTTTCTCCCCAGAAGTCCTCTCTCCAGTCCCTGGACAGCAATACCTGGGAAAACTGGAAGTATAAATTTTTTTCCTTCTCCAAGCTATTAAATATTGAGGACATTTTAAAAAAGGTAACATTTAATGAATACTGTTAGATTTACAGAAAAGTTGCAAAGGTAATTGTAGGGTCAGGAATGACCACAGGGCAGGTTTTCTATGATCCAGCAGACCGGGTAAAGGAGGAGTCAGAGTCCTCCGTGGTTTTGCAGGTTTTTATTGGGATTACCAGGTACACGGCAAGGAGGGGTGCTGGGGAGCTGTTAGGCTGGCAGGCCTCCCAGCCCCAGCAGGTCTTCACTCTGCTCTCTTTGGCCTTCTCTTGGCTTCTGCTGCTGCTGCTGGCATCCCTGTGACGCCGCCCTTAAAAGCCCAGTCTCAGCCCAGGGGAATCCCATCTACCTATGCCCACACCCTACTCCAGGTGCCCGCCATCAGGCATGCATTCGGGACCACAGGGTTCCATCATCTATCCTAATGGCAGGAGGGCAGAAAAGCCTGATACCTTTTACCTTACCCTACAGTAGCACAGGTCTTGTTTATCCCACACCATTTCCACTGAATTAACATCCTCCATGAGTACATTTTTGTTTTGTTCTTTTTACAACTAATGCAGCAATGTTGACATAATTACTAAACGCCATACTTTCACTAGTTTTTGCTCATGTCCATTTTATGCTCCATAATCACATCCAGTTGCCTGGATGGCAGTTTCTCAGACATTTTGTGTTTTTATAACATTGACATTGGTGAGGAATGGTGTTCTGGAGAGGTGTTGGGGACACAGATGGTTCTTGGGTCACCTCTGAGAAAAGTTGCAGAGTCCTTTCAGTGGTGCAGGCACACACACATACACACACACGGAAAGAAGATGCTGGCACAGACACGATTGGCAGGAATTGTTGCACCTGAAGTGGCCAGGTGTGTGAGAAGCCTGCAGGCCCCAGGCAGCAGCCTTGGGAGCAGAGCTGCGTCTTCCCGGGGCAGAAAGAACACTGAGGTAGTGTTCTAGTTGGGAGGGCTCATTCCTTTGTGCAATTGTATCTATCTTTAAATTATTTACTCCTATGGTGTGACAAGTTTTAATTTTTAGGACCCACGATTCTCTGCAATGGCCTCCATCACCCTATCCCACCTCTGGTCTGCATCTCCGGGTAATTTCTAGAGCATCTGATACTTACAATAAAAGCTGGCGCCTAAGCATTGTTCATTTCTATAGTTGGTTTAATGACTATGTTAATCACTTCTACCCCCACCTCCAGTTTCTGGTCTTGTGACCCCTCCACCCTAAATATTCTACTCTTAGCCTCCATCAAGGAGCACTGCTCAGGACTAGTGTCCCTCAATTTAGGGTTTTTTTTTGTTGTTGTTTTGAGTGGAACTGCGGGCTTGGGGAAGCAGACCCCAGGTGTGAAGGGCCATTGTCCACTCAACACATCAGCGCTCATCATGTCCACCTGACTCATCACTGATGGTGTTAACCTTCAACTCCAGGCTAAGGCAGAATTTCCCAGATTTCTTCCTGAAAAGCTTCTCTTTTTCACATTTATTTAGATGTTGTCTTTGGAAGGAAGTCACTATAGGCAGCTCACACTTATGGGTGTTGTGTTATAAGCATTTACATGCATGCAGGGGTTTAGCACAAATATAAGTTTTCACATTAGTTGGGTAACTAGCTAGGGCAGTGATCTCTGGGCTGTATGTCAGGTTTTTGGGTTTTCAAAGAAAATGTCAAAGAGCTTTACAGTGACTGCACCCTTTTGCATTCCTGGGGACAGTGATGAGGCTCCTGTTGTCCACATCCTGGGCAGCATCTATGTAGGGTTTGCATTTTTCAGCCCCTACCAGGTGTGATGGCGTCACTGTTGTTCTTTTTGTATTTCCCTAGTGACCTGTGATGCTGAGCATCTGTTCACATTCTTCCTTGTCATCTGTGTCTCTTCTTTTTTTTTTTTAAGAGTTATTTATGCATAGGGCCTCCCCGGTGGCGCAGCGGTTGAGCGCTGGGTTGCGAAGCTGCCCGCGGCCTCTGCAGCGCCGGTTCGATCCCCGGCTGCTCCCCGGCCACCGGAGGAGGGTCCCACATGGCGCGCAGACCTCTCCTGCCGCCCGCTGCTCCCCTCAGCAGTGTACTTCGGTCCTTCTGCCTGCTTTGCTCCCCGCTCTGGCTCTGGTGAATTCTCTCACCCTCCCGCGCTTCTGACTGTACCCAGTGCTTGTATAAACAAAACAAATAAATAAATAAAACATGCCTCTATTAAAAAAAAAAAGTTATTTATGCATACAAGAACTGGGGTACAGGCCAGAGATGCTGGAGGGGAGGGAGGGTGAGAGGATTCACCAGAGACATAGCAGGGAGCAAAACAGGCAGAGTCATTGAAATACACTGCTGAGGGGAGACAGGAGAGGTCTGCTCCATCATGTGGGTTGCTCACTGGCTGGCCAGAGATTGAACTCATGTTGCAGAGGCTGCAGATTGCCTCATAGTGCGGTGCTTAACCCCTTGCACCACCAGGGAGGCCCTCATCTGTATTTCTTCTTTGTGAAGTGTCTGTTAAAGTCTTTTGCCCATTTTTCAAATGAGGCACCATTCATATATAGCATTGTTTTTGTCCCTTTTAAAATTGGGTTATTTCTTTCTCTTCATTGAGTTTTGTTATTTTGTAAATTCTAGATACAGTCTTTTATTGGATTCATGATATGCAAATGTTTCCCCCACTCTGTATCCTGAATTCCTGTACTGACAGGAAAACAAACATTATTGTCCAGACAGACGCATGGATTTTTTTTTTTTTTTTTTTGAGAAGAGAAATGATAAATCACTAACTGGTTTTGAGCAGATACTGGCTGACCAGGGTGTTGGGGATGTGGAAGGGAATGACTTACTTAAGTGTGTCCTTGAGTGTTATTTAAATGTTCTTACATGTGCATGAAATATGCTTTCAAAAGTAAATTGATCATGTCCAAAGCACGTATTAAGGCCAGACCAGCATGTTTGCTACCAGTGATGAACCCGCACATCACAGTCACCAAAGTCATGGTTTTTCTGAAGGTTCACTCTGGTGTTGTCTGTGCTTTTCTTTCTTTCTTTTCTGTCTTAGTCAAGACAGAAAAACAAACTCAGAGCCCACTGATAGATGATAAAAAAAAAAAATGTGATGTATACATACAGTGGGAGACTACTCAGCTATAAAGAAGATGAAATCCTGCCGTTTGCAACAACATGGATTGACCTAGAGTATCTATATTTTGCTATATAAAATAAGTCAGAGGGATAAAGAAAAGCACCATATGATTTTGTTACAGGGCAGGGAGAGGGGCAGCCCAGACACCACAAACCTGCCTGCTCTAAATAGGTTCTGCCATCTGCCGCATCAACACAAAACATATGAAATTTTACTGGGAAGGAACTTCAATGCAATTAGGAAACAATACAGGGAAGTCAAAGAATATAGTTTCTAAATCAAGCACCCAAAGTTACCCATCACCTCGTGGGTAAAAGTCCATCCAATAGGGATTGGCCCAGAATAAGGCCCCAAAGCCTGCCACAGGTCTAAGGCATCTTCCAGTGGGGACCCACAGAAAAGGATCAGAAACCACCAGACAAGTCTGGAAGGAAAAGAGTAAAATCAAAAGCAAGACAAACGCCGCCACTGCCACCTCCCCACGGGTCTCTCGCCCACATCTGTGTCACCCAGACCAAAAGGCAAGCGTGGTTTCTTCACGTGTCTCTTGCCTCCACGTGCCTCCTCCGGGTCTCCTGGCTCCATCCTGCTTCCTTCCTTCCTCAGTCTCCTCTGCAGCTTCTTCTCTCCCTGCTCAGCTCCACCCTTCCTTGGGTGGGGCAGGAAACCTGGAACCGCCCCCTTTCCTGGGGACCACCCTGTTACAATTTCACTCCTATATAGAGGATAAAGAAACAAAACAAATGAACAAACAAAACAAACCCAAAACAACATCTTAGTCTGTAAGAACCAAGTATTTGCTGCCAGAGGGAAACAGGAGAAGGGGCTGAGGAATTTGGGTAAAGGAGTTCTTGTATGGTGAAGAATAGAAACTGTTTATTCAAATGTTAATTTTTAATGCACACCAAAACCTATCGCTATATAATGGTACAAACCAGTGGAACTTCAGTAAAAATTAAAAGAAAATAATGTGGAACACAAAGATGTTTATATTAGATCCCATGAAATTTGTGATAATTCCAAAACTCCATTTTTATATATATGTAAAAAAGTAAAAGCTATTCTGAGATATTTTTACTTGCTCTCTTATACGCAATCCTCATACTTTTTCTTTTTTAAATTTTTTCTCCCTCAGCAGTTAATTTTTAAAAAACAATGGAATCAACTGATGGCATTTGAAGGGACATTTAAAGGTCTTAATTTCAGAGGACATTTATTCTGATTGCTGTGTGTTCTTTACAGTTTTTGCTCTAATACATGGGAGTCAGAATCTACAAGATGGATGAGGGTTGCTCAAAGACCCACATGTCGGTGCAAATTTCCTAAGTCATCCTAAATTCCAGCCACTTCAAATTTCATGGAGCAAACCCAAAGATGTAGAATTGTGGAGAAAAGGGAAATGATTTCCTTAGAACAAGGAACTGACACTCTCAGGCTAAGTTCAACCTTGTAAATACAATGAAAAACCAGCCACCTTCATTTGTTAATTGCCTTTGACTATCTCCTTGCTGTAGTGCAGATTTTAGTAGTTGCAAAAGAAACTACAATATATGGTAAATAAAGTTTGAAATATTTATTCCTTGATGAGAGAGAAAAAAAAATTTGTCAATCCTTGTTCTACAGTCATGATTTGTAAACATTCAAGCGCAGCTTCTCTGGCATAGGGAGGTTGAAGAAAGAGATCTGAGCCTGTGTTCTTCTTCCCTTATCAGGTCTCTGAATCTACAGAAAATAAGGGAACTTTTTAGAGTTTGAAAATCAGTGAATTGATCTTTAATTGACCCACCAATATTAGCTTGCTAATGCTGTTAATAACATTTATATCAGAAATAATAATAATTCAGAGTCAGTGATATAAGCGATGATTGGATAGTCAGTTAACTTGAACAAACATTATTAAGCAGTCTTTGTGGTGGAACCATAGCTGGGGGAGGCGTGAGGTATGGGGGTGTGAGAGTGCAGCAGAGATGGAGTAGAGAACAGAAAAGGAGGATTTATTGAAATACCCTGCAAGGGAACAGGGGGCAAGAGGGAGCTATACAGCTGTGTGTGAAGGATTTGAGACTTTTACACTAGGGTTCCATAGGGTTTCTTACTTGGGGAGCCAGTTTGCACGGGTTATCTGCTGGGATGTCTGCTCTTGGGTGCAGACCTTTGACACAGACACATGTGCAGGCCCTGCCTCTGCATTCCTGGAGCTGGGCTGGTTTATCTGCCATGGTGGTCAGTCTAGGGGCCCAGTTCCCGTGGCAGCCTTATTGATGCCCTTCTCTGCTCAAGTCTCTCAAACATGACTATGGGGTAAGAGTGAGAGCTTAGTTTTTAACCTTATGAAATGATACCCTGACACCTGTGTTGGGCCAGATGTATACTGCAGGAGTGACAACATGATCCTTTCTCTGGAAATCACAGTATTTTCTTTCCTTTTTCCAGAATTTATACTATTTTTGCTGATTTGATGAGCACATGTTTTAATATTTGGTAATTAAACATGGTTTTGACAGGGAATGAGCATTAAAAAAATAAAGCAACCCTATTCAACCCGCTTTTGCTCTTTTGATTGCACTGTAACTTACAACTTAATTGTCAGAAATTCTCTCTTAAGAAAATGTAGAATTGCTTCCGTGTTTAGCCTTTGGGGATTTGGGGTTCCCTTTTTGGTAATTTTTTTGACACTTATTGATATAAGAGTGTTAAGTCATAAAGTGCATGCTTTGAATTGTTTCTGTCACTAGAGACTTCCGAATTTAACGGATGCAGACAGGTGAAGACCAGGAAGAGGGAATGTAAATCGCATATAGGAAAGTATCCACTGTGGCAGGAAAACAGAAACCAAATGGTGGGGTAGTGTTAAATAAGGTTAAAATTAAGCCCCTACCCCTTGCCCAGCAGGAAGGTTTGGGAGGCTTGAACACAGAGAGAACTGATGAGGCTGCTCTGGGTCCCAATCCGTAAGATGGATCCCTTTGACCAGGAATGTGGAGGCAAGGCCAGGACACATTCTGGGTCAAAGATCAACCCCCCAGGATCAGACACCCCTGTACTAACCAGCCCAAAACTAACGCCCCAAAGCAAAACTGGCAAAACCAGTTATAAAAGGGAGCCCCAAATCTTTCTTCACTTGCAGATCTTTCCTGTCTCCCTAGCTGCTTCTCTTAGCAGTGTATTTGAACAAATGTGCCTTTTCTGTTCTCCAGTCTGCCTCTGGTGAAATTTTTCACCCCTGCACCTCTGGCCTGTCAAGGTATCTTTAAGAATTTGAAAACCAAGCCCCCACTCCTTGGCCAGCAGGCAAGTTTGGAGGCTGGAATGATAAAGGGAGTGGATGGGACTGCCATGGAAACATGGACCTTAAGCTGGTGAGGCCCAGAACTGATGACCCTCTATGCTGATTCAGATCATCAGTCAGGACACACCCAAGACTAGTCACCCTAACCAGTCAATGGCTCTAAAGCGTAGAGACTTGGGACCCAAACTCTGAGCAGTCCACCCCTCCTGTTTCGCCTTCTGCTTCTTTTAACAGTGTATTTCAGTAAATTCACCTGGCCTGTTCCCATCTGTCTCTGGTGAATTCTTTCACCCCTGCAACAGGGCCTCCACCTTGATTCTTCCCCACAACATTATATATCAATAAACTTTGTTAGATAGAGTGGTGTGATTTCTTATAAAAGAAGATGGAATCTAACTTCTTCAACTACGCCAATCTTCTATCTACCTAAACCTCTACTCTTTGTTCTCTGAATTCAGCAAATAAAAATAAAACTTAAAAAAAAAAAAGCATGGGCCTCCCCTGATGGTGCAGCAGTTGAGTGCTAGGCTGTGAAGCTGCCCGCAGCCTCTGCAGCACCGGTTCGATCCCCGGCCACCAGCGAGGGTCCCACATGGCATGACAGACCTTTCCTGTCATGCCCGCTGTTCCCCTCAGCAGTGTATTTCGTCACTCTGCCTGTTCTGTTCTCTGCTCTGGCTCTGGTGAATTCTCTCACCCTCCCGCACTTCTGACTGTACCTAGGGCTTGTATAAATAAATAAATTAATCTTAAAAAAAAAAAAAAAAGCAAATAGCAATTAAATCTACCAAGTTGCTCAGGATAGAAAGTTTGGCAGCATCTTTAATTTCTGTCTTTCCCTCACTTTCTATATCCATCCAAATCAGCCCTATTAGCTAACATCCTAAGCAAAGTACCACTCTGACCCACTCCTCTCTCTTTGTCTACTGCAAGTTTCTCAGTTGTTTTCCCTGTTGTGTTCTTGTTCTCCTACAATCTAGTTTCCCCAATGCAAAGAGATTTTTCTCAAACACAAATTATTCAATTCACTCCACTCGCCAACACCTCTCTCCATTTTCACAATTAGCATGAAGTTCAGGCCATCACCCTGAATTAGGAAGTTCTGAGTGACAAGTTTCTGTGAATATCTTTGACCTTGTCTCACAATTCCTTCTCCTTTGTCCACATGAAACACTGACCTCCTTTTTCTTACTGCAGGGTGATTCAGTCATTTCTGCCTCTCTGTGCTGCCCTCTGCAATTGTGCTTTCTCCCAAATTTTGCTGTATGCATCCTGGTCTGTCAATAGAGTTCATATTGTCATTTATTTAAGTATTATAATTTCCATTAAAGAATAATGTTTTCATAGCTTTACAGATACATACGTTTTATTAAAAATATCCTTAAGGGTTTTGTATTTTGATGTTATCCTAAATGGCATTGAAAATTCAATTGGTTTGTTTCGATCCTTTGTACAGTTCCTATCACCATTTGTTATTTCTCTGTTGGATATTTTAAAACTTATTTATATTGCTTTTTTTCCCTGCCACTGAAAAGTCAGTTTTATCACAACATTCTCTCTATATCTTGACCACTAGAACACTATCAATTCTACAAAAGTACAGTGTAGTTTCTCAATTATTAGTCATTGTTTATTTTGAGTGAATATCATATATAGGTAACCTTGGAAAAAATAATTAACCTCTCTAAATCTCCTTCCTCAGATATTAATATATTTGTAAGTGCACATATTAATATATGTAATATATATAGAATTAAAACAATGATACTTATACTTCCTGATATTTATCACTATGAAATCACTTTATTTTGGTTAAAGTGTTAAAAGCAACCTAAAAAACAAAGTATTCTGAATTTCCTAACATTTTTGTTTAGTTTTTAAACACATTGGTATTGTTATGACCTATTGGATTTGTTAGTATATTCCTTCTCAAAGGAACTATTGTGTATACAGTATCATTATTTAATGTTATTTTTCTACTAAACTAGACTCCATGACACAATTACAGCCCCCCAAAAAGAAAGACATGCTGAAAAAGAATCCTGAAATTACCTTTTGAAAATTTTAAAATTTAAACCTTACTAGTTCATTCCAACACTAGTAACTGTGCCTCCTTTTTTTTTTTTTTTTAATTTTCTTAAAGATGTATTTTATTTATACAAGCGCCGGGGTGCAGGCCAGATACGCGGGAGGGTGAGAGGATTCCCCAAAGACAGCCTGGAACAGAACAGGCAGACTGACTGAAATCCACTGCTGAGGGGAGCAGCGGGCGGGGCAGGAGGGGTCTGCGCGCCACGTGGGCCCTCGCGGGTGCGGCAGAGGCTGTGGACAGCTCCCCAGCGCGCGCCCAACCGCCTGCGCCCCCTGTTTGCTGTTCTCCCCACAGTGTGAGCGCGACAGTAAAGCATCTGCACAAGGCGGGGCCAGGATGGGGACGCCTGGAAAAGCCAAAACCCAGGACGGGCGGGATTGCTCAGGACAGATGAAAGGGCCTCTCAGGCATTCTAGGGGTTGTCGTTAAGCGGGAGCTTCTTAGTTAAGGCTGAGAAACCGCTGGCGGTTCCCTCTGCCAATGGCTGTGGCCTGTGGCTCTGACGCCACAAAGAGCCCTTGTGACGGCACCGGCACCGCCTGCATCAGGCCCGCCCGGACTGCGCCTGTGTCCTCAGGAGCCGGGAAGCTCTGGACAGTGACCTGTGCACTCCGGACGACGAGAGAGACAGTGAGAGCCTGTTTTGGGGTATTTGGTTCTCTTTTGGTTTATTTATTGGTTTATTTATTTATTTGTTTAGGCTATTTATTTTAGTTACTTTATTTTTCTTTCTTTGTTTTTTCCTTATTTTCCTTGATTTTTTTTTGTATTTGCTTATAGTTTTTTCTACTTTTTCTTTTTGCTTTTATTTCTTTGTTTTCTTATTTTTTTCTTTATTCTTTTCTTTGTTTTCTTACTTCAGTTTTTAGTTTTTAGTTTTTTGATTTTTATTTTTTGAGTGATCGCCCCCAATTTCCCTTCTGTTCTTGTTTCGTTGTTTGTTCTTTCTTCCCCTTTGTCGTTTCTCCTTTGTCGTTTCAGGTTTTAGTTTCTAATTGTTCGTTCTGTTGTTTGTTCTATTGGTCTTTGTTGTTCTGTTTTATTCTTAAATTTAGTGGTTAGTTTTTAATTAGTTTGTTTTTAATCATATTTTTACATTTACATCTCATTTGTCATTTTTTGTTTGTGTAGTTTGATTTATTTGTAGTGTAGTTAGTATTGCTAGTAAGCTGAGTGAGGTTAGTATTGGTAGAGTTAACTTAGCATTGTTAGTATTTAGTGAGGTGAGTGAATACTTTCTGAGTACTATTAATACTAGATTAATAGTCCATTTGTTAATATCGTAGGAGAGTCAGCTGTCAGCGGAGGTAGCGCAAGGGCTGGGAGCACAGTCAGGGCTGGTGAGGGTCGTCAGCGTAGTCAAGTGCATAGGCGCTATGTCCCAGGGACGGCAAGGGCAAAGCTACCTGGCGCTGCGGGAGCTGGGGCGGGGCTCCCACGCCAAGGTGATGTTGGCGCTGCACGCGCTCACGGGCACGAAGGTGCTCATCAGGGGCGTCTGCAAGTCCGTGCTGCCCGACCTCCGCCTCCTGGCCCGCGAGATGGGGTGCATGAAGGCCCTTCACCACCCGAACATCGTGGAGCTCTTCCAGGTGGTGGACACCGGGCCGGAGCTGCAGCTCGTCATGGAGTACGTGCAGGGGGAGGACCTGCAGGCCTTCCTGGACAGGCGTGGGCGCCTGGAGGAGAGCGAGGCCCGGCCGCTCTTTCGGCAGATCCTCGCGGCCCTCAGTTACTGCCATGCCAAAGGCATCGCGCACAGGGATGTGAGGCCCGAGAACATTCTGCTGACCCGAGAGGGAAAAGTCAAGCTGGCGGACTTTGGGCTCAGCGTCCAGGGCTTCAACCCGGCGCTAAGCACGTGCTGCTGTCGCCCAGAATACAGGGCCCCCGAGGTCTATCTTGGCCAGCAGTACAACGGCCCCAAGGTGGACGTGTGGAGCCTGGGCGTCATGCTCTACAAAATGCTGACCGGCACACTGCCCTTCAGGGGGCCCAACCTCGGGGCGATCAGGGTGCGCATCCTGGGCCGGCGGGTCCAGCTGCCCGACTACCTCACGGTGCAGTGCCAGGACCTGCTGGCCAAAATGCTGGCACGGGACCCCTGGAGGCGCAGCACCCTGGAGAGCATACAGCAGCATGCCTGGGTAGCAGAAACCAGCAAGGGACTCCTGCCCTTCAGCAAGCCGTCCCTCAGCCCTCAGGACCCGGCCATAAGCAAAGTTATGGAGCGCCTGGGCTACCAGAGGCAGGAAATTCGGGAGGCCATTGATGCTAACAAGTACCATGAGGTCATGGCCACCTACCTGATCCTCAGCTCCAGGAAGCAGGAGGGGGAGGAGGATTAAGAGGAGGAGGGGGAGGAGCAGCCCAGGCGCGTCACCTTCTGGGTGCCAAAGTGCGTCAACTTCTGGGAGCCCGGTGACCCCGATTCCAAGGACTGCTCCCTGCAGCCTGATGTTTCGGGGAATACCCCAAGGCCGGGTATCCTGCGAAAGCACCAAGTGCAAAAGAGCAGAGAGGATGCCCACCCCCCGCAGCCTGAGATTTTGGGGAATACCCGAAGGCCAGGTATCCTGCGAAAGCAAGAAGTCCAAAAGAGGGGAAAGGATGCCACCGCGGGTAACAGAGTCATCTCCACCAAAGTCCCTGAGCTGGAGGATGCCCAGAAGCACACCACCGCCGCAGGGCCAGGCCCCCTGTTAGAGGATGCCCCGAAGGGCAGACCCTCCATGCTAGGCCCAGTGCTGGAGGACGCCTGGGGGGACACCAGCACCTCAGAGGCTGGACCCCAGCAGGAGGACGCCGGGGAGCACAGCAGCACCGGGGTGTCAGTCCTCCAGCTGGAGGACGCTGGGGAGCATAGCAGCACCACTGAGACAGGCCCCCAGCTGGAGAGGGACCAGGAAAGCAGGGCCAACACAATCAGTACAGCTCCCCAGCCCTCCAGCACCACCCTAAGACCTCCCCCAAGACGTGGCTGGCCTTCCAGTGCAGTGGCCCCTTCAGCAATCATCAGGGCCAGAGACAGGGTATTAGAAATTATCCTGGAATTTTGTTGCTGCTGTGCAGCATTCGAATTGCAGAGCAACAAAGATTAAAAATAGCGCCACACCAGGCAAAAGCCTCCCCACCCCCGAAGCACAACCACTCAGTGGCCATGGTGAACAGGAGTACACCAGGGAAGGTTGAGGCTCTGGAGAGGCTCAGGGGCTGGGCCCAGTCACAGGGGCCAGGAGCAGCATGAGACGCACGGGACTGCAGCAGAGAAATGTGGGCAAAACCGATGTCCCTGGAGCACAGATGTCCCCAAACCAGAGCAGGTGAAGGGCCAGGAGGGCCACGGAACTGGTGAAACACCTGGAGGGGAGCATGGTGGGTGAGTGGTGGGGTGTAGAGGGGTTGGGGAGAGCTGAGCAGGTACAGGGACCCAGGAGGGATATGAGGCTGTGTTGGTGGCCCCAGGGCCAGATACGGGAAACCCTGGGCCTCTCTCCCCAACCATAGGCTCAGTTCCCTGAGGACCATACTGCCCCCTTGCCGGGAGAGACCTGCTGCTCTATCCTGGGCACAGGGATGGCACAGAAGATGCAGTAGCTCTTTCAAAGGCTTGGGCCCAGGTGGTAAAACGTGCAGATTGCAAGGAGCAGAGAGAGAGCTCTCTTGCTCCCCTTAAGAAAGACTCGGGGACCAGTATATTAGAATCCAAAGTGGGCAGAGGTTATTTGCAAAGCAGCCCTACTCCATCACGACCTGCTCAGCTGGAAAATCCGCACATCTTCCTACATCAGGAAGCCCTAGGCTATGATCAATCTCAGTCCCGCAGTGAGCACGCCTAGGTGTCCATTGTCACCTCGAACTTTTGCAGCTTGGGATTCTTACACAGTGTCAGCCCAGCTGGAATTTCCCCTTTTAAAAATCCTCTCCACATGGCCACCCACCCCTCCTCCTCCTTGGATTCAAACCCTGCAGGATGACCTTAGCCAAATTTGAAACATTAATATCGCACCATTCTCTGCCAATTAAATCACTGGGTACAGGAACGAAAAGCTACAGGGGCTATCTACCTTAAATTTGTGTTTTTTCATCATTGTTTAGATGTTGTTCAATATCCTTATAAAACTAAGTTTTTGCTAAGGCTGGTAAATGCAAGTGAGGTGAGGTATGTGTGTTTGAAAAAAGAAATGTATGGAAGAGGGATATTCTGAAGGGCCTTAAGATAATGTAAAGCAGGATGTTACCCATTAGAAGAAAGCAAGCAAAAGAAAGTGTTGAAGGTCTGAGAGAGAGATTTTGGTGAGAAATTGTGTGTACTCAGGTGTCTCCCCCTCCTCCAGCACATTCATGGGCTTGCTCATCTGACCAGAAAAGCACCCTCTGATCGATACTTCGTCAGCCAAAGCTGGGGCCAGGACATCCAAATGTGGACCAGCTCTCCCTTACTGCCATGGATCCTGCTGTAGGCCCAGTGATCATGATCATGCTTTTCTTTGTTTCTACACCCTGTTTTCTCTGCTTTATCCAGGCAAAGCTATCTGGGATGAGCCTTCGCTCTCCCAGACACAGGAAAGCCATTCCTGTTATTGACAGATGAGCAACAGGGCATTGCTCTAGGGGTTCTGGGCCAACCTGGGCCAGTCCAGCGACCAGTTGCTTATTTCTCTAAACAAATGGATCCCACTGTAAGAGGATGGCAGCCCTGCCTGCGTGCACTTGCGGCAGCTGCTCGTCTCGCTAGACAGGCCTTAAAACCCACACTGGGCCAACCTGTAAACGTTAGTTCTCCACATCGTCTCCAGGACCTACTCACTCACCAGGCTCTCTCCCCTCCATCACCCTCTTGTCTGTTAGTTTTCTACTCTCTTTGTCAAAGACCCTCTCATCTCCCTCTCCCAACCCTCGACTCTCCATCCTGCCAGGCCTCACGGGTGTTCCACTCCCTAACGCAGGTAACACCCTCTTCTTACTACGGTGGACACCATCACCAGTCGCACAATGGACCTGCCTTTATCTCAAAGATTACTCCACAGGTCTCCTCCCTGGGCATCACCTGGAAACTACACATTCCCTCCCGACTGCAATCCTCTGGTAAGGTAGAGCGGGTAAATGGTCTTACCAGAGACCACCTAACCAAACTCTCCACTGAGCTGCGCAAATCCTGGGTGGAGCTGCTGCCACTGGCTGTTGCGAGCCAGCCGCAGCAGTCTGAGTGTCAGGGGTTCCTGAAGGATGGGAAGGCGTGGGCGCAATTGTAGAGAAATGGTAAGGGAAGGGGAAGGGGAATGAGGAGATGCAGAAACTTGATCAGGGTGCTGACATCATCCTGCTGAGGGTCTCAGCAGCCCTTTGTTTATACTAAGCAAATCGTGAGTGCACAAGCATAAGTTAGGAAGGTAATAATCATCACATGTTCTTTTTCAGGAGCAGCCAAGGGTCTGTTTGCCTTCCCGCAGAGGTGTAACATGTATTATTCTTTGTCTTAAAGAAGGCACAGTTGCTAAACAAATGTTTTCAAAATAGTTATTTACAATCCAACAGTTATTGTATTACTGGCAAAAAAGCCTATGTGTCTGCAAACTAACATTTCTAAGTTTGCCATGGTGAACAATTAACTAAGGGCCTAGGGAAACAAAGGGCAGGAAGTTACCAGGGGGAAGGGAGACAAAGAGATTATTTCTAACTAACCTATAAAGTTTAGACTAACATATAACTAATTGATTAAAGTAAAAAACAGAAGGCTTTTATATAGAAATCATCATCTATAGTATATTGTTTTAATATTGATTTGATATTAAGGAACCAAAGACCTGGAGGGCGTTAATGCCAGGCAAGCCTCACTGACTCTTCTCTAGCCCCCAGCTCTCAATTAAGGGAGGAAGTCTCCTAATCTAAATGACACAGGGCAAGCTAGGGTTATTAGGCAGTTTTAGGGACAGTGCAGGAGGGGACCTCTGAAGAATTTAGGGAGGCTTCAGAGATAAGGACAACCAAGGGAAAGTAACCCATTCCACCGGGAAAAACAAACATTCCAGGACTAAGGACAACATTGTTAATGCTAGTCCTGGTTTCCTTCAGGTGGTAAAGGGAGTCAGAGATTGGAGAAATGGAGAGTGGTTTAATTTATGGACAACTTAGAAGGGCAGCTGTTTAACTTCAATGCAGGGATGTCCATCCAGAGGACTGGGCCATAAATTTAAAGATGCAACAAATGGGGAAAGAAAAAACTGTTAGATAAGGAAAGTAAAGATCCCCACTCAGTAGCAAATTAAGTGAGACAGCCGAAAACTAACCAATCACAAAGAGACTGGTGGAGCTTTAGAATAATGAGGGAAAAAAGGTCTATATTCCCTGAGACACGACTCCACTTTGGCTTCCTTGCCAAAGGAAGGCTTCCTTGTCCCACTTTATTTCTGTTCTTTTTCTCCTCAATAAACTTTTTCTTTCTCTAAACAAACCTGCCTCTTCTTGCTTGCTTGCCTGAGCGTCTGCGAAGTTCCTGCTGTGGCTTCGTGAGACACCAACCCGTGGGGGGTCTAGGGGCTGGGGCTCAGCGCTGCCCTGCAGCCTGGGATCAGTTCCTGGCTGGGAGACTAGGCCTGACAATTCAGGTATCAGTGTCTCGTGGGAATTGTTGTCCCTGTCTTGTTTTTCTTTCTACAGGATGGGCCAGGGACAAACCACACCATTGTCCCTCATGGTGGACCATTCCTCGGAGGTCCGGGCAAGGGCCCAAAACCTTAGTCTTAATGTTAAGAAAAGGTTACTAATCACTTTCTGTTCTAGTGAATGGCCAACTTTTACTGGCATCCAGTGGCCAAGTGGAGGATCCTTAGACCTTGCTGTCATTGAGCAAGTTAAAAAACGAGTTATGGCTCTTCACCCTGATCAAATTCCTTATATACTTTTGTGGGAAAATATTACTACCTTTCCCCCTAAGTGGTTGCAACCCTTTGTTCCAAGACTTGCCCTAGCAGCCGGACAAAGAAAAACCCGTGTTTGTCTAGCACAACAAAAAGAAGGGCCCAAAAAGCCTGTCCTCCAAAATTCTTCCTATCCCCAGGATATTGATGAGAGCCTTGAGTCTATGATGCCTATGGCTCCACCTCCCCCTTATCCCGCCTGAGACCCAGAACCAGACCCTGAGATTAAGAGTCTCATGCTCTACAGAACACAAGAAATCATAGCTAGGCCTTGGGCAGGACCCCAGACCCTAGCCCTGGAGGGGGCGGCAGTTCAGGGAGGCCCCTTGAAAACCCCTGGGCGCCGGGAGGGGGGAGGGACGGGGATGCGGGAGGGAGCGCGCTCTGCACTTCATGGTCACAGGGAAAAGGGGTTCTTTTCCCTGCCCTGGATGGCTTTGTGGGAATCTGGCTGAACTGGGAGATGCGAAGGGCGGTGACCGGTGCGCGTCAGGTCCCAGCTGCGCGGCTTTCGCTTTCCCGGAGCGGGCTCAATGGCTCACCCCCATCAGGACGGGAAACTGAGGCACGGAGGGACGACAGGCCCCAGGACCGGGGGAGGGCGCAGTAGTAACAATGGGCGAAGCGGGCCCCTGCCCAGGCGGTCTGCCCCCCTCGCGGGCCCGCCAGCCACACCCTGCTCCCGCCCTCCCCCGCTGAGCTGTGGACCCCAGAGCCGCCCTGGGCGGCCACGACGTCCGGCCCCTGCGGGCGTCCACGCGCCGCGACCACAGCCCCCCAAACGGAGCCGCGGACCGGAAGGCCCCGCAGTCCCCGCGCCGCTCCGCCCCGGAGGGCGCACGCTCCCCGGGTCCCGGGCGGGGACAGCGCCCCCGCCCCTGCTGCCCTGGCCGCCCCGGCCGCCCGGCCTCTCCCCTCCCGCCCGCGCCTCCCCCGCGCCTGCGCACCCGCGGTGGCTGCGGCGCCGGCTCCGCAGAAGCCGGCCTGTGTCTGGCTGGGGAGGGGAGTCTTCGCGGGGACCCGCGGGCGGCGGGAGGGGCCGGGGCGGGGAGCGCGAGGCCACGACGCCAGTGGCGGGAAAGCCAGACCCCTCTCTCCCCAGGGGAAGCCGAGCCCCACCCGCCCCCAGCTGAGTCGCCTGGACAGGCTCAGTCAGGCCACAGGGAGCTCAAGCGAGTTTCTTGCGCCCCGGGGACTTGGGGCAAGGCCTTCTGGGCGGAGAGCAGAACGCCTAGTTGAGAGGGGGGAGCTGGGCAGCCTTGGGGGGTGTGTGTGGGGCGGGGGGCAGAGACAGGTGGAGCTCAGCCTGGAAGGGCCTGAAGCAGAAATGAAAGGACTTTGCGGAGAGCTTTTGGGGTGGGGTGGAGGGATTTTGGGCTACTAGGGCTCCGTAAATGGCAAGAGGCCCATGCCGTCCCCGGGGAGAGGCGGGAGCCAGACCGAGCTCAGGAGAGGGTTTGATGGAGAAACCTGGGGTCAGACCGGCCTCTAGCACCGCAAGCCTTGCTAGTGGGGAACACGAGGAGCTGCCTCTCAGGGACAGTATCCCCTTCCCTCTGCCAGGGCGCTGGCGATAGGGTGACCCTCGGCCCCCCCAGGCAGCGTGGGTGTGGCAGGACCGTGTGACCGTGCCCTCTGCTGGGCACCCTGGACACGGCTTGTGTATTTATCTGTCACCCGGTCTCATCCTCCTGGCATCGCAACAGCTAGGCAAGTGCCAGGCCGAGCCATCCCTGGGCCTAATCCTTGTCCTGCAAGCTGGGGAGCCCCCCCAGCCGTTGTCACCCCTCTTCTGTCTCAGGGCTTCCTGGAGTGGCCCAGAGCACCCCAGCAGACGGCCATCGTCCTGGTGGTTTGTGTGCTCTCGCTGTTCTGGTGTTGACCAGATGCCCTCGGCGCTTTTCCTCTGACCATGGTGCCACTGCGCGTCGGAGAGGAAGTGACCGGACTAGCAGCAGGACAGGCCACTGAGGCTGACCAAGTGCCCTCTCAACACCAGGGACATTACTTTTGTTGCATTTAACCTTTTGGGGAGGCTTTGCACCTGTGTCCCAGAACGTCATCCTCGATGCAAATGTTTTCTATCCCACTGGGAGGGGGGCAGGGATTCGCCAGGTGGCCCCAGCTGGAGGTGCAGCTGGACCTCATAGAAGGTAGACGGAGGTAGCTCTGGGGGTGGACAGTGCTAGTAGCTTCCTGACCTGTGTCCTTGGGGCATAGGATATTTCTCCAGATACTGAATCCCCGTCTTGTTTCCGGAGGAGTCTCTTGCCTGTTGAATTCGGGGTCATGTGAGGACTCACCCTTTTTTCTGCTTGTAAAGAGTTGGTTCCTCGACATTTGGAAAGAGGCCTCCGTTGAGGGATCACATCCTGGAGCCAGGGAGGGCTGACTATTGGCTGCCGTGTATCTGTTGCTTTTTATTCATCCTCATGATGGATTTTGTTGCTAGAAAATCCTCCCACTCAGCCGTTGCCATGTTTGCCTTCATTTTACCATGTTACCCTTCCCTTTTTTGGTCGATTTGTAAGTGTTGGATTAGTTGACTCTCGCTTCTCCAAAGAAACAGCATCAGGATGGATTTATATCCATTTCCCTCCAGCTTTGCGATGTTTCCAATTATTAGCTCTTGGGTTTGAAAAAATGTGTTTCTACTCCTCATGTCAATGTGGAGGTTGAATCCTTTGTGTTCTCTGACTACAAATTATCCAGTGGTAGAACCAGCCTTGGCAGCTTCCTGAAGTTGGATGCCCCGTGCTTTTTATGTCACACTGTCCTGTTTCTAACTCATAATGGCTGGACTGACTCAAAAAGTCATTTTCTTGATTTCTGGCTCTGTGGGAATGTGGCCTCTCCACCGCTTTCCCAAGCTTTCTGGAAGCCTTGGCTGCGGCCTGCCTGGATCACAACCTGTGTGTGTGTGTGTGTGTGTCGTGGACATTTGAGAGTGATTTTCCATTTGTAGAATTCCAAAGTGGCTTATGGCACTGCGCATGCCTTAATTTGGGCCGCCCCTGTCCCAAGCCCATGAAGGTTATGGGGAAAACCTGCGAGGATGAGTCTATTTTTCCAATTTTTGCTCTCTGAGCTCAGCAGCTGTGACTGGACATGGAAATAGAGCGTCGCTCTGCCGAGAATATGGGATTCATGCAAGAAATCCCAAATAAATGGTGAAAGTGAGACCCTTCATGTCACTTGACTAGGATTCCAAGGCCTTTTAATGCTATGCTAGAGGAATGAAGACATGCAGGTTTGAAATGGGGGGGTCTCTCCCCATCGTGCTCCTGGGGTGCAGTCAATCCAACAAAAAGGGGCATCTAAAGGGAAAGGACACAAATCTGAATAGGGTCACTGTATCTGCTTGGCATAGTGTCCTGTCCCACCCCACCCCGCCCCTTCCCATCCCGTCTTGGCGTCCTGCCCCCATGTCCTGTAGCTCCCGCTGCACCCTGCCCCGCCCTGTGCTGGCGCGGAGCGTCCTGTTGAACCCTGCTGTGCCCCGTTGCACCCTGCCCCATCTGGCCATGCCCCGCAGTGTCGCTTCCTGTGGAGCTCTGCTGTGCCTGGTACCCCATTGTATTCTGCCTTATTCACAGCATCACCTGGTGGTGGGCAGGAATGGGCCATCTGGTCAACCTGCCTGAATACCTGTGGGCCCCAGGCCAGCCAACTGGTCGACCTCAGCAGGGCCCAGCAGCAGCTGCAGACCCCTCCCCACCAGCAATCCAGTGAGGAGGAGGGGCCGGTGTAGGTTCCCCCAGGAACTGACACACCTGGCCACCTGTGCTCCGGACTCGGGCTGCCCACACCCCACTCCCTCAGGGGCGTCTCCTGCCATCCAGGAAGGGGCAAAGCACCCCGGAGCTGCAGCAGGAGGATAGGGCGTTCCTAGCAAGCAGCCCCTGCCAGGGGGCAAGTGGGCTGTGGGCCTGACTGAAGGCAAGCACTCGCCCACTGGGGTGGATCCTTGTTTCCTCATGGGCACCTGGGCACAGGCTCCCCTCACACTGAGCAGGGTTACCCACCCCCCCAGCTTCGGGGGCTCCAGGGTTTAACAGCCAACTCACAAAAGCGGTGTGTGTCCCAGCGTAGACCTCAGGCACTGCCTATGGGTCCAGAGCACTCCAGGCACACACACACCTTGGCCATAACACAGACAAGTCCAGGGCCCTACCTCCTGCCAAGTGTGGTGGGGCACCTCGCCAACAGGGGGTACAGCCACGGCCCCCTGGTAGAATAGGCACAGGCAGCAACCCCCAACCACATGTTGCTCTTTGGAGTGAGGCATCAGGACAGGGGGAACCTAGGGAGTCAGGCCCCCTCAACAGGAACACATGAGGGGAACAGGCCCCAAGCCACTGGGGCAACGCCACGGAGGCCATAGGCAGGAGCTCAGAGGCATGGAATCTCCCCCTCCAACCCCAGATAGCCCAAGCCCCCATCTCTTCCCAGCCCTGCTACACCACAGTCACAGCCCAGGGAACAGCCCCCCACACCATGGGCTTGGGTACAAGGCCTGGCCTCACCACAGCTCGGGGCTCAGGGGAGCCAGTTCTGCACCTGCATTTGTGCTTGAGAACACCATGTAGCCCCACAGGCGCCACCCCAGACAGCATACCCTCTTAAGAGGGGTGGTGGTATGGGCTGCAGCTCAGGCCCCAGCAGCTTAGGACAACACGAGGCCCCTTTGCTCCATTCCAGGCAGGAGCCTATGGCTCACTTAGTATTGACCAGGGCCCCCACATGTGCGGCACAGTGTAGGCACAACCCACTGCACCCGCAACCAGGTCTTGGGGAGCCTGCAGGCAACATGGAGAGCTGCCCTGTAAGCACCCACCCCCAGTGCTGCTCCCAGACCAAAGCACTCACCCACAGCCCCCGTGGCCTCTCAGAGCCACCTGGACCACGCTTGCCGCAGTGCTTGTTCTCCACTTGCCACAAGTCCATCTGTACCGGCAGTCTCACCCCACTGATGAGCAGAGGCAACCCCCACATGGAGCACACAGGCATAGCAGAGTCAGCCCAGCCCACACCATTGCTTGGGGTTAGGGTTATCATAGCAAGTAAAAAGGGCACTTTCTAAGGTGCCATAGGAGATGCAAGGGACTGCAGAGAGGAGCCACAACCCCTCAGAGCCCACCACTGACAGCCCAGGCCATGGTCCCCAGCCCCCCTCAACATGGGCAAGGCACCCCTGCCACCACTGCAATGGGGCTGAAGCTAAACACTCTTCCAGGGGCAGTCCAGTAAGGGCAGCACAACCCTGGGGTACACAGCACCAGGGGACAGAGCCACTGAGCTGGATGGGGCCAAGCCCGGACATCAGCCCTCCATGACCCCAGGTGCCCTCTCGTGGAGGCTGCAGCAACACCAGCCCTGCAGGCACAAGCAAGGGCTCCCACAGCCACCCCCCTGGATGGCCAGACTCTAAAGGCAGTTGGAGCCTGAAGCTGGCCCCAGCACCTCTGGGGCATTGCCTGTCATGGCCCTCCACTGTCTTGAGAGCTGGAATCCCATGTCCAAGCTGCAGCACTCACAGGGGAGAAGATGCCACCCCAGGGGCCCTTGTACACAGGGCTCAGCCAGCACTTGATGTGCATCAGGGAGGAGGAACAGCCATCTGGGGGCTCAGAGCTTTCTCTTCCTCTTTACCTAACAGCCCCCACTATGTGACAGCAGCACTGACCCATGCACACAAGGCAGGGCTCAGCACACAGCCAACTGCTTGGACAAGAGCCTTTGGCAGTTCAAGCACCCCCACTGCAAACCCAAACTCAGGGAGGCTGCAAACCTCAGTGATGGGGGCAGTGACCCATCAGGCAACACATCACTCAGTCACCATGAGCTGGATCTCCACCTGCCCACCAGGGGCACCTCCCCTATAGGGCCCAGCTGGAGGGCTCCACTCTACAACCAGCCACACAGGACCCAAAGGGCCCCAGCTCCTGGGGCAAGCAGTACCATGTGGGAGATGGGTGCTGCTGGCCACCACCCAGAACTCCAGGCCTCTGACACTTGCAGGCAACACAGGGACAGCCAACCCCAGGCCCCCATGGACCTCCAGTTACCACCTTTGCTGGATCTACTGACACTATAGCCCCCATGGGGCTGTGGTGGCCTGGGCACTGCCCACAGGCAGGCACTCCTGGAGCCCCACCAGCACCAGCTGCCCCCACAGGCCTCTCTTGCACACTGGAGCTGGCAACATGGGGCTCCTTTCTCTGGCATCTCCTCCTTCAGCAGCACCACACAAAGGCTGCCCTCTAGCCCCAAAACAGCCCCATGGGTCCAGGTGGCTCAACACACTGGCTCTTTCCAAAGTGAGGGCTCCAGGTAGCATGACACCCCACTGAGGGTATCAGGCAGTATCCAGCAGCCACACCAACCATGAGCTGCCCAGCTAGCAGCCACAGGTACCCACAGCCTGAGGGCCAAAAAGACTGATCCCAAGCACAAGACTCACCTCAGGTCCCCCTACAACTTGAGTGCTCGGTGAACATCAGTTACAGAACACAAGGGCCCTCTTCACTGCATCCCAGGTGGAGGCCAGGGCAGCACAGAGCATGGCCAGAGAAGACCAAGACAAGAAAGGCCACAGAGGCCCAGAGGGCCCAACTCTGAGGCTGTATATGCACAGGGGGGTCAGCTCATGACATTGGCAACTGCATGACTGACCCTCCAGGTGGGGAGGGCAAGCCCCCTGAGGAGCCACACCACTGAGGTGTGCAGCTGTGGACACTCCATCAACCCCAACTTGGTCTGAGGCCAGCACCACAGCAGGCGGGGCCACAGGGACACAAGGCCAGGGCAGCACCCGCTGCTCCTTTCAGGGCATCAGAACAGCGAGGCACACTGGGGGCTAGGCCTTGTAGACAAGCAAACAGGAGCACAGAAGAGGAGCAAGTCCTGAGCCATTGGGGCACACAGCAGAGGCCACAGGCAGGGGCTGAGGGCCCTGGAACACACAGAGGCATCGCCACAGAAAACATGCACCCGCCAGGACACCCGCCTCCTCCCAGCCCCAGTGCTCCACATTCACAGCATGGGGAGCAGCCACCAACAAGGGTGTTGGCGCAAGGTCTGACCCAGCAGCAGCCTCAGGCCGGAGGCATTTTCTCTACATGTCCGTTTGTGCTTGAGCCCGCCTTGTGGGCACAGGGTTCCACATCTGACAAGGCGCCCCTCACAGGAAGGGCTGGTGCAGGCCCCAGCGCTCACCATAGCAGTTGGGGGGCTAAGTGTTATCCTAGTCTTGAAACAAGATTTCCAACCCCACTGGGAGTGCCCCCCTCACCAGCTCGAGGTGTGGGGTGCGTTGTGGGTGCAGTGTTTGCATTCTGCGTGAGGCACCACTACCCTGATCAGGTCTTGGGGAACTTGCAGGAAACTCACAGCCCTGCGAGGCAGCACCCCCAGTTACTCCAAGATGGAGACGCTTATTGCAGACTCGGCTTCTCAGAGGCTGAACACCGGTCTGGCCACGGCGCCTGTTGCCCGCTTGGCACACTCACCCAACCTTTGGGCAGCGGCAGCACCCGCTGGGAGACCGTGTGTGGCAGCCGGCTGTGCTTCCACCGTGGGCGGGTGCTGCTGCGGCGCACGGTGCGGAGCTCTGAGGCGCCATAGCGAGGGCGCGGGTTTGCGGAGACGCCCGAAAACGCAGACACCGGCGAGGGCGCGCGCGGGGTTCCACCCCGAGAGCGCAGCCGCTGATACTCTGGCGGCAAAAAGCGCCGATTTGGGGCCAGAAAAAACCTCAGCGCCCAGGGGCGGGGCCGAGCCGCAGGTCCCCGCGGGCCCCTGGAGCTGAGGCCCGAACCCCGGCCCCCCTCTCCCCGCACGACCCCTTTCCCGCCGCCTCGGTGCGCGCGGGAGCTTCTGGTCGACCTCGGGCCAGGGGAGGAGCCGGGGCCCCGCGGCGGAGCCGTCCAGCGTCGGTCGTCTGGGGGGCCTCTCCGCACTTGGGGCGCTGCCGGCGCGGCTCCCTCCGCGGCCCTCCCCGAGGGCGGCTCCGGCCCAACCCCGCCGGAGACCCGCGTCCTGAGGCTCCGGGATTCTGGGATCCCGCTCCGGGCCCCTGGCTTCAGCCCATGCACCGGCCCCGATTCGCGGCCCCGGCCCCGGTCTTTCCGCGGGTTCCGCGCGAAGCTCGCACCTCGCGGGTCTCGCCCGCCCTCCCCCGCGACCCCGGCGCCCGCCCCCCGCCCCAGGTTCTCGCCTGGCTCGGCCGCCCTGGCCCGGCCGGCTGCGCCGAGTTCGCGGGAGGCTCGGCCCCCCGGCCCCCTCACTCGCGGATGCTGTGCCGGCTCCGGCTCCAGACACCCCAGGCTCGCGGCTCGCGGCCTCCGGCCCCGTTCAGGCGTCGCCCCCACCCGCAGCCCTCGGCCCCCCGGCCCGACCCTGGGGTCACTGACCCCGCTTGATTCGCGGCCCCCGACCCCGCGGCTCCTGCGGGAGACTTGGGGTGAACAGCGGCTGCATCTCCGACCTCCGGGCGCGGCAGCGGGGCTGGACCCCGGTGGTCCCTCACACCCCCGGGTCTCCCTCCCCCGGGACGGGACGCAGCAGTCGGGCCGACGGAGATGCAGCCCCGGGCGCGGGACAGCCGCTGCCACCCCCGGGACCCGCCCGCAGAGGTGCGCCCCGTGCTGTGCAGGTCCGGGTGGGCTGCGGGAGGAGGCGCGGCCCCCGCGGAGAGCTGGTCGACCCGCGCTGCTCGCAGCCCCTGCTCGCCCCGGCGAGCTCGCTGCCCGCCCCCTGTACAGCTGCGCTCACAATCCCCCGGCGTCGGACGCCTCGCGCGCCCCGGCCTCCCGGAACCGCGCGCCGGGCGCCGCCGCCAAATCCACCCCCTTCGCGGGTGGGTGTTGGGGGTGGGCAGGCGCCGTCTACGCGGCCGTCAGGGGGCGTCCACGCGCCCCCCCCGCCCCCCCAGCCCGGCTCCGCCTCGCGCGCGGCTCTAGCTGGTCTCAGCCGCCGCGCTCCCGGGGAGACGCCGAGACCGGGCGGCCGAGGCGAGCCGGTGGGGTCGGCGTGTTATGGAGCAGCCCCGATATTGAACGGGTTCCTGGCTGTGGGTCCTCACCCATGCGCTTAAAAGGGACTTATGAATACTCCACTGCAGGCACACACAAAAGGTTAATAAAAGGTTTATTTACAAGGGAAAAGGAAATAAGGAAAATGTACAACTCAGGGAGAAAATAGGGAAATAAAGTCTTTAATGCGTCCTACCCGTCCGACGACCTGGAAACCCAAAGTCACTCCCAGAGCTGGCCGGACGCTGCGAGCTGGCGGAGAGCCAAAATGGGGACCCCCAAAGCCCACGTGTCTGCCTCTTATATCCACCTGGCTGCTTAACCCCACCCTCAGGTCCCAGCCACCTTCCCTTTGGTGGTGATGGGATTTGGAGTTCCCAGTGTCTTTGGCTTTGGCCTGGGGTGGGGGTGGAGTCCACAAAGCCTATATGGAATTTGCTTTAGGACATCCTTTTCCCCCTAACAGGCGCGCACCAGCACGAGCCACGCGAGGACGCGGGACGCAGGACACGACCCAATGGCCTCGGATCTGGGAAGCGGGGGCTGAGGCGGCGGTGAGTCCCTTCCCCGTCGGCAGGAATTGGGGAGCGGGTGTCTGGCGCCCGCCTGGGGGCTGGGGGCGGCCCCGAGGTCAGGCTTCCTGCCGGGCGGCCGCCGGAGTTGGCCTCGGGCCCTCCCCTGGGGTCGCTCCGCCTGCGCGGCCACCTATGAGCGCGCGCCTCTGGGGACATGACCGAAGGCTCGGCTCAGCTGGGGGTACCAGGACCCTCCTCTGACACCGAGCCTCGCAGCTGCGCACACGGGCCTGGGGCGGCTCCATGGCGGGGTGGCTCCTTGGGGTCCTCCCAGCGGGCTACTGTGTGCCAATGGCCGGGCTCAGGAAAGAACCGGAACGCTTGCCTTCTAACTTAGAGGGCCCCCAGGGCTAGTGCTGTGGATGCTCACCGTGCATCCTTTCACCCCAGGACTCATTCTTCCTGAGGGCCCACTGTGTGCTGAAGCCCAGGTGACATCCAGAGTACAGGGGAGATTCAGGCCCTGGGCACCAGGGCCAGGCCAGGTCTTTCCCCACTTACTCATTTCCCCTGATGTTTTCTGAGGACCTACTGTGTGCCAGGGCCAGTGCAGGTGATGCTAGAACGGAATCAAAAAGTCCAACAGTCCCTGGTTCCTTGGCTGAGCAGAGCTGAGCTGAGCTGAGTGGCCTCCCCAGTCTGGACTCTCCTCCTCCAGTTATACACCCGCAGATCCCTGGTGCTTAACTTATTTTCAAATAAATCATTTTTTCAAACTTTTAGGGGTGGAACAAGGGAACCTGAGTATGGATTGTACAGGGATAAGAAGAGATTCATTCTGTTGGGATGATGTTGCGGTTGTTTAGGAGCTGATTTTGGTTAGACACGCATGCAAAGGTATTTACCACCTAAGCGAGGTCAGATCTTATAATTTATTTCAAAATAAATTTGTAAACAGACATTTGCATGACCTATTTTAAAATCATTTATCTGTTATAAAGCCTAGTAAACTCTTGTTTTTCTTGGTGATGTTTAAAATTTCAAAGGTGTTGGATTAGGGAATGCACCACACTTTACACTTTTCAGTACAATTGGAAAATCTCGTTTTTTTTAAACGCGGGATTTTTGTGTAGACCTGTTATCTTAGACACAGGGCAGTTCGTCAGTTGACGTTGTGCCCAGACTGTGGGCACCTCGGGGTGCCCCATGTGTAGGGTGTAAGAGAATGAACAGGATCCCCAGGGGCCGCCCCTATGGGGGCACATTCAGGCAAATGAGTGAATATTCACACGAACCCTCGCTTACCTGGACTTACGGGAAATAGGGCAGAGGCGGCCAGGGGACCACAGACAATGGTGCCTGGGGGGCCCCTGGGAGGACTCTGGGGGTACTCGGTGCCTCTGAGGGGGACTTAGTACCTGGTGGGGGCTCGGTGCCCTGGGGAGGGGTGGCTGGTTAGTTTTTGACTGCACAAGTTGCCCACCACGGGCCCGTGACCGGTGAGATGATGTTGGGATCCTGCTGTGATTATGGCTCCGAGGGAGGCCGCGGGGACCTGCACCCAGTGGGCCACCCGGTGCTGCGGCAGCGGGGCGCCCCGAAGGCGGCGGCTTCTGGAAGGGGGGGTCCTTCGGTGTGTGGTGCCGCTGAACCTGGAGGGCCGACCCCCCCGGCCCCCCGCGCCTCCAGGGCTCCCCGACTCCGCCGCCGCGCTGTCTCCACCCTCCGGCCGGCTGGGAGGTGCCGGCGCAGCCAGTCGCTCCGCCGCGGGGCCGCAGCCCGTGTGTCCTGCTCCCGGCGGTTCCGCCGCAGTCTCGGTTCCGGACCTGTAGGGCAGAAAAGGGAAACCCGAGCCGGTGCCCTTCGTCCCGGGAGCAGCGGCTTCGTGGGGAGCTGGCGGAGCTGGGGCGCACGCAGGGCTGCGGGGCCCTGGCCGGGGCAGGGCGGGGCGGCGCGGGGAGCGGGGAGCGGGGCCCGGGCAGGGCGGCGCCGGGTATCGGCGGCCACGCCGGGAAGGGTCAAATCGCGCAGCGCCCCGGGCGCTGCGGGCGCGGGCCGGTGTGGGCCCCCCCATGTGCTGGGGGCCCCGAGCCCTTGGGCTGCACCCCTCTCCTCCCGGGGTACGCAGCGGGCATCGGGGAGAGGACGGACGGGCGGGGGAGGGGAGGAAGGGGCTGGTTGGGGGGTCGCCCCTCCTCTGCATCCCGAGGGAACAGACGCGCACTCGCGCAGCCGCGCCCTCCCCATCCGGGTCCCGCGCCGGGGCTAGGGGCGGCCTCCTAGCCCGGCGAGTTCGGGCCGCGTCTCCTCGGCCCGGAGAACCCAGTACCGGCGAGTGGCCGGGGGTGTGTGAAAGGTTCGGCGCGGTATAGACAAGGAGAGCCAGGCTAAATTTCTCAAAGGGAGGGAAAGTTTATTGCGCCCCGGGCGGACCTCACGCACCCAAGGTGGGGGTCAGTGAAGCCGCGCACATTGTTAGGGGGAAGCAGGGTTTTATAGGTTAAGGAGGGGTCAGGTGGGAAGTTGGGCTCCTATGGCAGGAAAAAGTTTGTTGGGCGGGGGGAGTTTCGTGGGGCAGGTAGAGGTTCTTTGTCTGAGAAGAGACTCTTAGGGGGAGGGGGGAGGCTTACTGCCTGAATCCTCCAGGCAGGTATCCGCATTCCTGCCCCCAGGTGGGCTTCCTGGTTGGCTTTTGCATTCCGGCCTCCTGCTTGGACCTTTCAGGTTGGAGGTGGAGGGGTGCGTGGGGGCGACGCATCTTGGAGGCTCCCATGCCCGGGAACTACAACTCCCAGAAGGTGCCGCGCCCGCCGAGACTACAACTCCCAGAAGCCCGAGGAGGGCTGGGAGCGGGGTGTGCCCGCGGGGGCGTGGCCTGGGGCGGGGCCCGCGCGAGGACCAGAGAGGCGGAGGCGCAGACCCCAAGTCGCACAGCCGCCCTCTGCACCCTCCGCCCGACAGACGCGGCCCTCGCGCGCCCCAGCTGCGCGTCCAGCCCTCGCCGGTTACCTCGCGGGCTTGGCCGATTCCCCACCGCTGGGACGAGCGATTTCCCCGCAAACGTCGGGGGCTCCCCAGTTCGAGCACGGGTGACCATGACAGACCCGCCCGCGCCCCGACGCCTGCAGCCCCGCACGCTTGGCTCGCCGCCAGCGGGACCCCGAGGGGGCAGAATAGGGGGGCGCCAGGGGTCTCCGGGGGAAGAAGCGCCCAGGGGTGCCCGGGAACCGTCTCGATGCGCAGCGAGCTCTCGCCCCGCCGCCCCCTCCTTCCCGCGCCCGCCGCGGGGTCTGTCCTGGGGACCGGGCGGCGCCTTCAGGGACTGGCCCACGCGGGGAGCGCGGCGTCTGTGCCGAGAAACGTCTTCCCCGGCGAGCCCCAGGGTCCCCGCGGGCCTCCACTGACGGGACGAGGCCACCGGCGGGCCGGGGTCGCCCTAGAGACGGACTGACGGACACGAGCGCAGCCGCCGCCGCCCTCCAGACCGAGTCCACTAGTGGGGCCGGGGCCTGAGCAAGTACGCGGGACCCCCCAGGCTCAGGAGGCCGGGCAGGAGGGACGAGGGGGGCAGGGAAGGTCCACGGGCGCGCGCGGGCTCTCGGCACAGTCACCAGGTCATGTTGGGGCGCGGAGGGGCGCAGGGGCGCCCCAGGGGCGGGCGGGTCAGGCTCCTCGGCCGGGCGGGCTCTGCGTCGGGGACGAAGGTGCAGCCGTGCCCTCAGCTCAGTTTTCCGGGGCCAATAGTGGGGGCTGGGAGGCTCGTGGCCCCCGAGCCCGGGAAGCAGGGGAGCCCCTCCCCGGAGCCCCGCCCTGGCGCGGGGTCCTGGACGCCGAGGGCCGCGCTGGGCAGGACGCTTTCCCCGGACGCGGCTCCGTGGGCGACCCCCCCCCCACCGAGACCGGGGCCACAGGTGCAGGTGACCCCTTGGACTCACTTCCTGCCCTGGGGGGAGCCTGAACCCCGCCTCTGTGGGGCCTCCACACGGAAGGAACCGGCGCCCGATGTGCGGCTGGATCAGGAGATGCGAGAGAGGCTGCGGGGAGGGGGGGCTCCCCCAAACACCGCGTCCCCCCAGCCGCCCTCCGCGCCCCCCCTTCTCCCCATCCTCTCCCCTCACCGGTGGCTCCCCAAGGCCAACAGAATCCCCCAGCGCGCCCCTCTCCCCTCTCGGGCAGCGCGCGGGTCCCGGACCCGGAGACTCGGGGCGGCGGGGCCCGCGGGCGGCGGGGCCTAGGCGGGAGCGGAGGCGCTTCCCGGCCGCGCTCACCGTGTCCGGCGAAGAGAGCGGAGCGGGCGGGGATGCTGCGTCCTTCTCGCGGCCATGGACTCTCTGGCCGGGCCGGGTGGGGCTGGCGAGGCGGGGACGGGGCCACGCGCAGGGGCCTCGGGCCGGCGGGGAAGGGCTGGACGCGGGGGCTCCGGGGCTTATGTTGGGCCGGGAGGAGCGCACGGGCGGGCCCGTCCCTGAGCGTGAACCGCGCGGCCGCGGGCTCGCTCCCGGCTCCTCGGGACCCAGAGGGCGCCCCCGGGGCGGGCTTCCCCTCTGTCCCGCGGGCTGTTTTCACTCCCGCAGGTTTAGGGGAGTGTTTGGGGCGCACGTTGTAAGCTTTCCGGTCCCAGGCCCAGCAGCGGGAGTGCAGAGCCGGTGCCCGGGTGTGGCAGCTGGGGGGGGGGGGGGTAGTGTCTGTATCATTAACATGTGATTTTAACTTTGTGTGATGTTTAATATTTAAATTAATCATGTTGTTTCTGTGTCGGATGTCACTCAGCAGTGTGAAGGCAAGACGAGTCCACATTTTGGATGCGGCTGCATCCCAGCGCGCTCCCTGCAGGTGTTCTCACTGTGTTCTCCTCCCGCGTGAGGGGTAAGGAGAGGGTGTGTCATTAATATGTTTCTTCTGTGGTGGGATCACAGCACTGCCAGGCTTCTCCACTTTCAACATTTAACACTAACAGAAGGACTTTCCACGCCATTAAAGACTGTTCAGTGTTACTGTATCTAGCTTTTACATTCAATTTTGTGTATATTGGGGTTTTTTATTTGGATAGCTTCGAATCATTTTACTGTAAATAAAGTGTTATTGAACATTGTTACACATAAAGATTTATCGGAATTTAAAAGCATTTCCTTAGGTCATTTCCAAAGTTAAAATTTCTATTTCCATTGAAAATGTATTTTAGGGCCTCCCCAGTGGCGCAGCTGGTTGAGCGCAGCCTGTGGAGCTGTGCGCAGCCTCCGCAGCGCCGGGTCGATCCCGCAGGCCTCGGAGCAGCCCACATGGCAAGCAGACCCCTCCTGTCTCCCCGCTGCGCCCCTCAACAGTGTGTTTCAGTCAGTCTGTCTGTTCTGCCCCCAACTCTGTCTCTGGTGAATCCTCACAAACACAACCCCCATATCTGGCTTACAACCCAGTTCTTGTGTGCATAAATAATCTTTTAAGATTTATTTATGCACACAAGAACTGGGGTACAGGCCAGAGATGTGGGGGGTGAGAGGATTCACCAGAGTGGGGAACAGAACAGGCAGACTGACTGAAATGCACTGCTGAGGGGAGCAGCGGGCGTGACACGAGAGGTCTGCTGTGCCATGTGGAACCCTCTCTGGCCAGCCCGGGATCAAACCGGAGCTGCAGAGGCTGCAGACAGCTTCACAGCGCTGTGCTCAACCGCCTAGGCCACCAGGGGGGGGCCCTGTTTTAAATACAATTCTTAACACACCTCGCTTTATTTGCATTTAGAGTTAGGACCTTCTTTCTACCTTTTGATTTTTAGATTGTAAGAGGTTATGGAAAAATTTCATCTTTATTTATTCCGCAGGCCCAGAGGTGATCTTTTTCCAGAATCCGAGCCCTGAGCCATTGGGCAACAGAGTACGCATGGCCCCAGCTGGGGCACATTTGCAATTTGAAGCAAGCAGGGAGTAGAGAAGCAGGAGACTTCTAAGAGCTCACCTGGTCATCTGGGGGGCACAAGTCAAGCTCCTGGCCAGTCACTCCCTGAAACCTTTAGTCCACCCCCAGGCCTCGTCCCAACATAACTCCAGGTAATGAGCAGGTCACAGTGGGCTGGGGCAGAAGGCACAGGCGGGTCTGTTGCACACTCTGGGACTCCCAGCCTTTCACCAATAGTGTCCGCCGCAGCCAGACCCTAAAATATCCACAAGTCTTTAAAACAGCAAACAAGGTTGCTTGAATTTCTGGGAAAGATTTTTTTAATCGTTGTTAAAAATACCCTTACCTGAAGCTGACATAAAAGCAAGGCGTGGGGCCTCTCTGATGGCGCAGGGGTTAAGCACAGCACTGCGAAGCCATCTGCAGCCTCTGCTGCACGAGTTCCATCTGATGGAGGGCAAGAATGGAAAGACTGGAAAGGGAGGCCTCACGTGACTAAAACCTGACTCACGCAAGGAGGTGGGGGTCGAGGGGAATAACAGGACCATTAACCCAGCTGTGGAGGTCGGACCCTTAGGCACCAGGGCCTTGTCACAAGGCAAGAGACCCGAGCAGGATCCAAAGCTCTAGGGAGTGGTGCACAGGCCTGAGGGGAAAGGTACGGAGATTGGGTCCACCCTGGAATCTCTGGTCCCTTTCTAGTGTTGCCTGTTACCCGACATCATCAACAAGCAGCCACTCCATGGAGGAGTGACCCTCCCAAAGAGAAAAGGACTGTATCAGGGCAGTCTCTGTACGGGCTCGGGGCAGCCATCCGTCTGCCCACCCGTGATTACGCAGGTGCCTCTTCTCACCAACTCTCTCCCTCCGAAGGGCAGCAGCCTCCTGCCTGCCGTGACCTGTCAAGGCTGCCCGCCTGCAACCATGCAGGCCTCTCTCAGCGAAACCTGTCCCTTTCCCTTTCCCTCATAAACCTGCCCTGTTTTTTGTTTTGTTTTTTTGTGGGACCCTCGCCAGCGGCCGGGGAAGGAACAGGCGCTGCAGAGGCTGTGGGCAGCCCCTCAATCCAGCGCTCAACTGCTGTGCCAGCAAGGGAGGCCCTAAATCTGCCCTTTAATGTAACTAGTGTCTCTGTCTCGTGGAGAAACGTGGCTGGGGAACTCGCTATGTCCCGCTGTAACGGGAGCTCTGGGGGCACCTTTCCCAGAGTGACCCCCAGGACCCGCACGCACTCTACAACTTACATTTTGGTGACTGTGAAGGGACTCATCACGTCATCTGGTGCCAACATCACATCCCCAGCTGGGAAGGTGACCCGCAGGGCACCGCAGACCTCTCCTGTCTCCCCGCTGCTCCCCTCAGCAGTGGATTGCAGTCAGTCCACCTGTTCTGTTCCCCACTCGTCTCTGGTGAAACCCCTTACCCCCACCCCGCACCTCTGGCTGCACCCCAGCTCTTATGTTCATAAGTAAAGAAATCTGTTAAAAAAAAAATAAGTAAAAATTGGCCTTCCTGGTGGTACAGGTGGTTGAGCGCCGCACTGTGAGGCTGTCCACAGCCTCTGCAGTGCTGGTTCAATTCTGGCCAGCCGGCGAGACTCCCACATGGCGGGGCAGACCTCCTGTCTTGCCTGCTGTTCCCTTCAGCAGTGTATATTTCGTCAGTTTGCCTGTTCTGTTCCCTGCTCTGTCTCCGGTGAATCCTCTCACCCTCCAGTGCATCTGGCCTGTACCCTGGTTCTTGTATAAAAATAAATAAATCTTAAAAAAAAATAAGTAAAATAAAAGCACGACTAAAACATCACTTACCTGCAGATCCGGAAATGGATCCTATTGCAAACATTACAAAGCAGCTGCTATTCAAAATACATTGTGAGAAAAATGAAGGCTCTCGGCTCCACATAGAATGTTTCTTGTTGCACATCATGGTGCAGCACAATACACGTTGGCCCAGACTCTGACATCCCTTAGTCTGTTCTGTGGTTTGGGGTAATATTCAGCCTTGAGCCGGGAGCCTGTGTTTATTTTGGGGGCTCAGACGGGTCTCCTGGGGACTGTGCAATCTTGGGTTTTGTTTCCTGAACCGAGGCTGGCCTCTCTCTGCCTTTGGATTGGTGAGCTCTATAGAGGATCTTCTACTGCCACTTTCACTTTAGTTTCTGGTTCTATTTCCCTGCTCAGCTTTTTCTTTTTTTTTTCTTTTCTCTTTAAATTATACAGAGGATCTCTTGTAAACATTTCTTTCAGGGAAGATTTGTTAGTGGACCACTTCTTTAGCTTTTGTTTGTCTGGGAAGAACATTTTTACTCTCTTGTCTCTGTAGGAGAATCCTGCAGGTTAGGATATTTGTGACCCGTATATTTTATTTCTATTCTGAATGCGTTATTTCATCCTCTCCTTGTACTACAGTCCTCCAGAAATGTAAGTTGGGTCCATCCCCACATATACACGGTCCATGACAAAAACTTGTTAAGAGGTGCTGGGATCTGGACCTCATCTTGGTGCGGTTACCTGAGCGTTCTGAAAGGATAACTCTACAAGACCTTCCATGAAAACCAGCATCAGGAACATCATTGGTACACTCTACCTATAGACTAGAGAGAGAGAAATTGGAGAAAGAGGAAAATTTCCATAGAAAGCAGTCCAATAAATCCAGAAAGGAAGAAACTTATTATATAAGGAAAAGAGAGCTAAGATCACCCATTTTCTGGGGCACAAGGACCATAGGGAAAGCTTTTGGTATGGGGACCTGGCAAGACTCGTTTATTGCTGGAGTGCTATGCAAGAAATCCCAGGTCCAGACATGCAAATGAGCCCTCTTACTTTCCTTTTGCTTTGTGAAATGAATGTGTATATTATTGTAAAATAGTCTCCTTTGTGAGCCTCCCCTGGTGGCGCAGCGGTTGAGTGTTGGGTTGTGAAGCTGCCTGCAGCCTCTGCAGTGCTGGTTCGATCCCCGGCCGCCAGAAGGGTCCCACATGGCGAGCAGACCTCTCCTGCCACCCGCTGCTCCCCTCAGCAGTGTACTTCCTCAGCCTGCCTGTTCTCCTCCCCGCTCTGGCTCTGGTGAATTCTCACCCTCCTGTGCTTCTGACTGTACCCGTGCCTGTATAAATAAATAAATAAATCTTAAAAAAAAAATAATCTCCTTTGTACTCACTGAGTATTTCTGCTGGGAGAAAAAGATGAATACATCTGGGGCTATCAGCAAACATTTCCTTTCTAAAGCCATTTCAGTGACTCATACAGGGCTACCACCATATAAGGCCAAATGTGGCATTTACTCTATGATGCTAATTAATTTCATGCATGTTTGCCTGGGGCATTATTTCTTTTCCCTGGATGTTCCTATAAGATTCAGAATTGAGAATATTATTCATTGTACATAAAAATATAAAGGGTCTTTGTAATGTAGTCAAATATAAATGACATTTTAGGGTATCATCACTGTGAATGTTACATGAATCTCAAAGTCAAAAGTCACCTTATTAATTCAAGCATTCACTTTAATTCAAGCATTTTCTACATGGATATAGAATATTGAGTTCAATTCTTTCTGTTTAGTGAGATGAGCTCTATATACTGACCTTGTTTTTGCAGATTTATTTCATTCTATTGTTCCCAATATGAGTTAATTTGCATTTTGGGGCTTTATATGTACCTAGTTGGCCAGAAAATTGAGCAGGCAAAATATAAACAGACCAAAAACCCCACAAAACCTGCAACAAGAACACCCTCTTACGTTCAGAACAATTGAATAGCAATATTTCTCTATATTAAAGACAAGAATCTACCTATAAATCCTTTTTCATTCCATAATAGTTATAGCCTGAAATTAGTGATGCAAAAGTAGCTTTCCCAGTTCCTGTGCAGTTATGAGTGATCATGTGACTCGTTCTTCCCAATACAAAGTGAACAAATGTGACAGATGTTACCTCTGGACATGGTAAGAAGCTCATGTTCCTTCTCAATGACCTCTTAGTCCACATCCAAAGAATTGATGTAATATACTATGATATTATCTAGGATAATTGATCTGTGAGCCAGAGGTTGCTAGTATTCTTATAAGACCAAGCAGGAAAAAAAATGGTTCAAGAGAACTGTTCTAAGAAAGAATTCATAAGAAAGAATTTTTTATTCTGTTGAACTGTTGCATTTGGATTTAATGATCACCACAATCTTGTGGGTCTTCGCTAATCTTTACAATATATATACTTTCTGCTATTGCTTACAAATCTTTAAGATTTCCAGAAATCCCAGTCTATATATCTCCCTAGGAGCTTCTGTAACTTCACCTACTTTTCAATCAAGTGCACATACTTTGTGGGTATTTCAATATGTTAAAGACTTTACTTGAGGGTGGGGGCAGAATGTCATACATATTGGTACGAAATGAAATTTTTACTGGAATGATAACTATGACATTAACAATGCATGGCGATAAGTAGTGATTTTTCCACTTCTAAAAACAGAAATACATCCCCTTAAATTTAGCCAATATTATTTGTTGTGCCCATGAACATTATCCAACAGGTTTGATGACACCGCACTTCCTGCCTTCATATTCAGACAGTGAAAGCTGTTTCATGGGACAAGTGTTTTAGATGAAAAGGAACGGGTAGGAATTAAAAGTGTACTGCAAATCTAGACCCATAGTTGGATAGTTGACAGCTGCATGTCTGCAGGAAAAAAAAAAGAGTCAATATTTTCTGTGAGGATAGACTGAAATGGGATTAAAGTACAGCTGGATTTTATCTGATGCTCCGTAACAGTACACATTTCTCTCAGACATAAAAGAAGTATCTGGATGAGTCTGATGACTTAGACTATTCAGTAATCACAAATTCTATCACTTTTCTTTGTATATAAATATTGATATTTTTCATGTATCTAATGTGGCATTTCAGAAATAAGAATGTGTTGCTCAGTACTGTTGAATAGATTCAGGTTTGCTCAATGATGCCTGTGTGATGACGTCTTTAAAACTTTACCAAAATGATGTACACAATTTTTTTTTGTACTAGACAAAAAATTTTATTTTTATAAGACTGAGAAAGATATGACCCCATGATCTCAAGAACTGTGAATTTTGAATGGTACTACACTCAGATTCTTCTAGAAATTTCCTAATTATGTTTATATATTACCTTGATCAATATGTTTTCAATGTTATTCAGAAGAAAATAGACCTTTTATTTACATATATATATAAATATACTTTTCAAGAAACTATTAACTGTTCTTCCATCAACAGTTAATCTTATTTATTCAATAAATTCAATCCCCAAATACTTTTTTTTGTTTTATGTTTGTCAGGCAGAATCGTATGTTCATTTTTATTATATTCCTATGCATAATGTGAAAGTTACTGGCAGAATGCAGAGGTAATTCATATGAGGAAAAGTTTTCTGGGGGGGAGGGGAGCATGGGGTGAGACATTCTTATTTAAAAAACAAAAGAGTGGACCTTCCCGGTGGCGCAGTGGTTGAGTGCTGGGTTGCGAAGATGCCGGCAGCCTCTGCAGCGCCGGTTCCATCCCAGGTTGCTCCCCTGCCACCGGAGGAGGGTCCCACATGGCACGCAGACCTCTCCTGCCGCCCGCTGCTCCCCTCAGCAGTGTACTTCTGCCTGCTCTGCTCCCCGCTCTGGCTCTGGTGAATTCTCTCACCTCCAGCCCGTTGGGGATTGGGGCCCTCTTCCCCTGGGGGACACCTGTACCCTCCTCTCGCACTCACACCCCCAGGGCCAGGCCCTGCGCCCGAAATGACCCTAGACGGAGGGTCGGGGTCACTGTCAAGGAGGGCACCCTCTGTAAGCCACAAACAAGCGGCGACCAAGGCCTCTTCGAAAACTGCAGGCAGACAGGCCGGCGCGGAAAGCCCCGGGCAACCCAGCACCACTCAAAGGGGAAGGGTCCTCACCTGGCCCAGCAGCGCTGATGAGCCCCAGGCTCCGCCCCCGGCCGGAGCCTGACCCCGCCCACCAACTCTGCAAGCACAACGGTGCACTTCCCAGGGCCGCCCCTAGGGGGCGCTGGTGAGGGTGTTGGGGGACCCTCAGTCCAAACCGGGGTAGGGAGACCACTGCACCCATGGGGGTGAGGGGCCCTAGGCCCTCTACAGGGTCCAGGGAATTCTGTGAGACCAGCTCAGAAAGGAAGGAGAGGGAGGCTGGCCCTTTGCCCGAATCGCAGCCGGTGGTGGGAAACCAACCTGCGACTCCAGAGATGCCAGACCCCTCCTCAGGACAGGAGGAGAGGGAGGCTGGCCCTTTGCCTGAGACCCAACCGGCGATGGCAAACCAACCTGCCACCCCAGAGATGCTGGTGGAGGCTGGTCCCATGCTCCGGGCCCCCCTGGTGGTGACTCAGAAATGAAGTGGCAGTCACCCATGGCCCCAGGTGGTCAGGCTGCTGGACCACCACAAATGACAGAACAGTTCCACCAGAAACCAGGGGAACCCTTGGCAGCCTGGCTGCTATGTTTATGGGACCTGGGGTTGGTGGGATTATTTGCTCGGCACAAAAGATGGAGATACTGGCCTCCTTGACTTTACACCCATCCTTGCGACAGAGGCTACAGAACAGCCAGCTTGGTATGGCCAGGGCGACCACACCCTCTGGGAATGGATAATGGCTGCCATATGGACAGTCTGGGCTGATGCGGGAGACGTGCCAGACACAGTAAGTGGATGGCAGATGTACGCTGAGCTGGTACAGGTCCTTCAGGAATTGGGGATGTGGTAGGCCATGTTTAACGTGAATACCCGTGGTCCTGACGTTGAGCGTTTCACAGCAGGGATGAGAGACTTGGTATTAAAGAATGCCCCTCATCCTCATTTGGATCCCTCATGGCAGTTCTAGCACCCCATGTGGGACATCAGATACACGACGTCACAACAATGATAGCCAGCTTGGGCGAAGTTGAGAGCTGGTGTTCTCAAACTCACAAGGGAATACGGGTAGTTGTTGAAAAGTCAAAAGGAATGCCAAGGAGGGAAAGGAAGCTTCTTGGCATCACAGAACCTATTAAAGTCACCCGTAACCAAATGTAGACAGATTTAGTGAGAGCAGGTGTAGATAGCAGTAAAATACATGCACAGCCCAATCTATATTTGTTGGAATTATGGCAGCAGCTGCAAGAAGACCAGAGGTTCATGGCCATGAGAAGGACTGCTGCTCAGGGGGAGCCTGGAAGCTCCAGACCTCAGGCACGCGCCCTGCGCCTGGAAGACCACTTGCTGCCAACCCCATCCTCGGGTGATGGCCTGATCGCTTTCAAATAGGGTGAGGACCAAGGAACTTGTCCACAGGGGATGAGCGGGGACCGGAGGCCACATGTGGAGCTTGCCATCCACTTGTCCCCGACTAACATGCAAAGGGTTTTAGCTCTGGTAGACACAAGAGCAAAATGTACTCCGCTCTATGGAAATCCTGAAAGATTTCACAGGTCTACTTGAATTGATGGCTATGGGGGCCAGAGTGTCAAGGTGACAGCAGTGAGACTATCTCTGGGGATTGGCGATTACCCCCCAAAGAGTATAAAGTATATGTATCGTCCATCTCGGAGTACATCCTGGGAGCCGCCAGGATCATCCTGGGCATTTTCCGCCTGACTCAGCAGGCCTGATGGGCGCTCCTGTTTCTTTGGAACCGCACATGCAGGAGCAATTTCTCTTGTCCCTTCAGGATCCCTGGTGACTGTTAGCTTCAAACCAGCAACTTGGCTGGGCTGGCCTGTCCGCTGGGCTACAGGGGAGTCCTGCTGTACTTCTGGAGAAGGCACTAGAGATGCAAAAGGACAATCAGCCACATGCCACATTTGCAACAGACCACATGCTAGAGCCTGAGAGGAGACCAGCCCAGGACAGTGGGGCCTTGGGGGTCTTGTTCCTACATTTGGCAACTAAAAGTCCCAGGTCATACTGCTTAGGGTCCAAATCTAGCCCATGTGGTCTCCTCCGATGGCACCTGACCCTACCCCTCACAGTCAAACCAGGGCACCAGCCTAGGCCACTCAACCTTGGTCAGCTCCTCCATGGGCTTTATGGACTCCAGTCAGTTCCTATGAACATTTTAGAAAAGCTCAATGTTGCGGGTGCGCTTCAAACTGGGCTCTGTGCTGGGTGGGATCCCACACTGGGCTGAGGGAGGCCTGTCGCTGAAATGCACTCTCTGGGCTTTCTCAGTTTCCTGGACACAGAGCACCTTCTGGGAGCAAACAGATACACCTGGGGTAGCACCGAATTGGGGCAAGAGGGAGCGGCCATGACTCTCGGGTCCCACCACCATCCAGGATGGTACTGGTGTAGACATCACGCACCTCCTGAGTGGGCCAGACCCTCCTTCTTTGAGCACGCACACACTCACTCTCACCGCTCGCACACCCACACTCATGGGGGAAGGGAGGGGTGTGGTCATCAGAGCCCTGGCATGTCCTGACCTGTCCCCAGGGCCCCCCCAGTTACCTCAGGGGCAGTGATGGCTGCTGGCCTGAGACGTTGACATAGGCTCCTCATGCCTTTCAGCAGAGTGTGACATGCATTTTGGGGAACTCTCTTTGGGCCACTGTGGGGGGACCTGGGCAAACAGCAAGAAAACATGGTGCCTGGTCCAGGACTACCAGATACGTGAGCCGGGTTGGGCTTGTGTTCAGAACCCAGCCACCTGGGGACCAGGGTTCTGAGTTCTGTGCCTTGTCATCTCGTGGAGGTGATGTCACTTTCTGGGTCCCCTTCCCTGGATTTCCTACTCAGACAGATGCCCCCCTACCATGGCTACATGGGCCACTTCCTGTTCGCCCTCCATGCCAGGTTCAGTCCAAAACACTGACAGCAGCACAGCCTCCCAAACCCTTGGATGGCGAAATGTAGCCAGGGCCCCTGCTGGGCACTCTGGTCTCTGGCTACTGACCTGCATCATCCTCCCTGACAGGGAGCAGGCGCTGCAGCATCGGCAACTCCAGGCTCCCATCTCCTATGGGCCCAGAGGAGCTCCAGAGTGTGGAGCCTCTCCCTGGGGCAGTCCTGGGGAGTGGGCCACTCCTCTCTGCTGTCCTTGGAGGGGAGGCTGGTGTCAGGCTCACAGCACTTGGAGGGTCCCACCCGGGAGAGGGCACCTGCACACGCCTCACCCAGGCCTGGCCAGCCCTGCTGGGGGCAGAGACATCTCCCACCGGTGTGCCTGTCCTCCCACCCAGTGTGCCTGTTCTCCCGCGAGGTGGAATCCACCCAAACTCAGCCCTGCTCCTCTCTGGCCGTGCCCTGCAGGGGTCTTGTGGGTCTGAATCAAGTGCCAGAGCCACAATATCCCGCGTGTGCCGGCCACAGTGTTCCCAGGGCGCCCTCCTTGCTCGCAGATGTCTGCTGACCCTGCCCGGCTGTGTTATTTACTGAGGGCTGGGTTACGGTTGGATGATGAGGCCCGAGGCATGGGGTGTCCACTCCTACAGTGATTAGCTCCTTGCTGTCCTGTCCACGCTAGCTGACTCTCCCTTCCTTCCTTCTGTCTCTGTGTTCCTCTCACTGATTTTCTCTCTCCCTTTTTGGTCTGACCTCAGCTCCTTCTCTCTGTTTGTCCCGGTCCTTCTCTTCATGCCCGTTGCTGCCCCAGTGTTCTGTGTCCCCCTCTGTTTCTCTCTGGGTTCCCCGAGTGGTGCTGACTCTAGCTCAGCTCCCCTTAGGTGATCAGACAGTCCCCAGACCTTGCGGCATCCCCATGAGAACAAGTTGGAGACGCCAGGGTTCCTCTGCCGGTTGGGCAGGGTTCATACAGCTGAGGGGCTGTGGGGCAGGGTTGCTGGGAGGGGAGGACTGGGTGTGCCCTGTGTTCTCCAGTGAGGGCAGTAAGAGTGAGTGAGGGGATGGGTGCACCCCATGGGGACAGAGGCCCTTCCTGGCTCCAGGTTGCCTGAATGTTGATGAAAAAGACCTGGACGGCCACAATCCATGTTGGGTGTGAACAAACTGGGCCCTGGGAAGAGACGCTGAATTTGGCCCTGGAGTCTGAGGTAAGGTTTTATTGATGGAACCTCCGTCTAAACACGTGGGATGAGCTATCACGAAGCACAGAACCTGAACAGAGGGCCTGCTGGGAGGCACAGGACAGCTCTGTGCTCTGGCTGTTCTGGCCACGGTCCAGGCACCAGCTCTGAGGGCAGCTGACCCAACTCTGGCCATGCGGAGCCACTGTTTGCAGGGCTTGACAACAGGGTTCAGCAGAAACATGGCCCAAGAGGCGAGTTATCTTCAAATATTAACCACTGGATGTTTCCAGATCTGCAGACTAAATCCGGCACTATGTGCTGCCATCTACACGTCACAAGCTTTACCTAATGACCTACAACCTGGCATCAAGACATCTATAATTCTACAATGATCATCTGTGTCCTAATAATTATAATTCTGTAATAGACAACAATCTATTCAATGAAATTGTAAAGTTGGATATCCCATTACAGCTCCACTCTGGATGACACCCTCTTCCTAAACTACATTCTTCTATAGACACATGTTCATAACATGGACTGTTGGATACAATAGTAATACTGTTCTGAATACACTGATATAGTGATATAAATCTGATTTGATTAGCTATTAGTCATTTACCCTACTCTACTGTATACCTAAAATTCAAGAGATGGCAAATAATCATTTTTCTTTGGGTGTAGAAGAACTGGGGTGTAGGCCAGAGGTGTGGAGGGATTTCAGGATTCAGCAGAGACAGAGTGTGATTCACAAAAGGCAGATTGACTGAATTACACCGCTGAGGGGAATTGTGGGCAAGACATGGAGGGGGGGGTCTGCTGCAACATAGATGGGTTTGCTCCCTGGCATGGGCTTGACTCAGTACTCAGCCGTGACAGTGCTGAGACTTTACCCCTAGGCCACCACGGAGGTCCAACCAACCCAAATGGACAGATACCGTGTATGCTACCTCAATTGTGTGGTTGGGATCATCCGAAAGTCACCATTTATTAGGTTCCTTCCCTGGGAATGCCCAGGCAGCAATGGGAACAGAGGTAGCAGGCAGGTGAGGGCATCATGGCCTGAGAGGGCTGGGCAGTAGTGGTTTGGCTAAATGGCTCCCACTGAGGAGATGGTCATCTGCAAGGCCACAGTGAGGAGGAGGCCAGCCCTGTGAAGGGAATGGATATCAAAGGAGTATACAACTTGGGTGAAGAGAAAACAACTTTATTAGCATTTTTATAGTGAACAAGAAACCTTGGAGGAAATACCTGAAAATAACTTGAAATGAATTAGGAGACCAAGATTTGGAACTATAAGAGAAGGGCCAGGTGTCTGTGGGTAGAGGCCTTGTAGAAGTTAAAGGAGGGCATGTGGCTAGGGAGGTGGAGGAGGAGAAGTTGGGGGTGCAGCAGTGCTGAATGGTCAGCTGTCCCTGATGTGGACAGGCAGGACAGGGCTGAGGGGCTGGGTCCCTGGAGGGGTGGTGTCAGGTGAGCACCCTAGGCTTGTGCTATGAATCCCTGCAGGGCCTGCTTCTCCAGGCAGAGCTGCTGTTGCCTTAGCTCCCTCACTTTAACCTGCAGGAAGCTGGCCAGGGCTGCATCCTCCCGCAGGCCTGGTGTGAGCTCAGGATCGCCTGCACAGGCTGCATTCTCTGGGGCACGGCCTTGCTCTCCCAGTGAGGGTGGGGTGAGCTCAGCACCATCCTCTTGGGGCGCAGCTTCCTGGTCATTGTCTGGTTCCTCCGGCAGCACTACTCTTGCCTCAGAATCCTCAAAGAAGTATTTGGGATCCTAAGTCAGAGGTCTTAATCAGAGACATCCTGCAGGGGAAGAGGCAGTAGAAGGACCAGAGGGAGGGAGGGAGGAGCACAGGGGACTGAGGTGATGGTGCACAGGTGCCTTGCAGAAGGAAAATTTATGGGGACTACACCTGAGGGGGTGGGGGAAAGCAAATAGTGTTTACAAGTGAAAAGTGAAGTTAAAAAATAAAAAATGAAGAATATAAAAAAAAATACAATCACGCCTGCAGGATCCTCCCCCTGTCTTGGCTTCCTCAGCAGTGGGGGTGTGAACTGTTCACACTGGGCAGCTCCTGAAGCATCCTGGCCTATTCCTGTCTCCTGCAGTGGGGCTGTTTTGATCCTGTCTCCTGGAAGCAGCATAAAGTTGGGTTTTGTTTTTTGGTACAACCAGTCACTCTGTGTCTTTCTCTTTGGTGAGTTCAATTCATTTCCATAAAGGGTGATGACATGATGACTTACTATTGCGCTTTTGTCTTTAGTCAAATCCAGCCAAGAAATATGTGGTATCTGGAGCGGGTGGTGAGGGCTCCAGGGTCACTGTCTCTTTGGTCCCCTGGTCAGTTTGGAGGATGGTGTCGGTCCAGAGGCCCAGACATTAGCCAGGTGGCTGGGGTTCTGACCTGGGCACTGCCATAAGCCCTCAGTCTCCATGTCCTTGTTTCTGAGAGGGTGTGGGGGAGGGGTGTCAGGACAGTATCACTTCCCAGTTCACAGAGTGCTGGGGAGGGATCTCCAAGGTCACATGGAGAAAGTCACTGCTGAGGTCAAGTAGCCGGACTTTCATCAGCTCCCTGAGCCACTTCTGTTCCTGTGCCCACATCTGGCTTTCAAGACCCAGCTCCCATGTCCCCCTCCTGCTGAGGAAGGAATCTCCCTGGCTCTTCCCTTGGCCCCCTCTGAGGCAGCTACTGCAGCCCTTCTCTCCTCACACACCCCAGGCTGCAGGGCCTCTTGCATTGGGTTAGGTTACCTCAAATGTCCACTGCAGTTCTGTATCGGCAGAGTCGCCTGGAATGTGTTTAGAGAGAAGTTCCCAGGCCCTTCTCCACAGGCAAAGAATGGGCTATGGCTGCCCAGGGCTGGGGGGGAGGGGAAGGTGGGGGTGGGGCCCATGGGCCTAGGCCCAGGAAACAGTGTTGTGGTGATGGAGATGTTCTCAAGGTAGAGTATGGGATGATTGCTCTGCTCTGCACTTACCAAAAGGACATGACAGGTGAGCCTTCAACAAATGACTTAATGGTCAAAAGTTATATCTCAATAAATTTGCTTTAAAAACATTAAAAAATGGGTCTACAATTTGCCCTGTGTCTGTCCTCCACTGTATCCTCATCGAGGGCTTGTGGGGCAGGAAACTGCCTGAGCCCACGAGGAGCTGAGCACAGACAATTTCACTGCACAGATGCTCTCAAGGCGCCTCCTCTGCGTGGTCCTGAGTCATGCGATGAGATGCTGACGTCACGCTGCTTCTGTGATGGGAGAGACTTTTAGGGGCCTTGGGTGGGAGGCAGCTTATTTTTCATGTGGGCAGAATGGAAATAATGAGTGTCCAGAAGGTCTACTGTGTTGGTTTTCAATTTTCCACCAGTTCTGTGATACACGGGAGGGGAGACAGTGCCCTCCGTGAGTGTGTCTGACTTGCTGGCTCTTCCTCGTGAGGAGAATGAAGCAGAAGGGATGCGCCACGTCACAGAGTCAGGCTCACAGGGGCTGAGACTTCCCGCCCGGGCTCCCCTCCTGGTCCCTCTCTGGGGTGACTCCCTGCACATGGTGGACCCTCAGCTAAGGGTTCGCCACAGGACAAGGACCTGAGGGTTTTCTCCAGGAGCCACATGCATGAGCTCTGAGGCAGGTACTTCCACGCTGATCACGGCCATTCAGATCCGCCAACATCTCGTCCCCATTGCAGCCTCGTGGGACCCGGAGCTGGAGCCTCTGAGGGAGGCCCCTCCTGCCGCCTCCCCCTCAGAGACTGTGGAGACGCCAGATCTTTGTTTTAGGTGCAAAGTAGGAAGTGATTTGGTACAAACCAGTAAAATATGCAGGCGATAAAGTGATCAGTGGCTGTTTTCTCACAAGAAACAGTGGAGGCCAGAGTAGCTGACATGATGGTCAAGGTCCTGATTGCAATGAGCTGTCAGACAAGGATTCCACGTCCTCTGAAGTGTCTTGCAAAATATGTGATTTTAAAAAATTAGTTCTACCATTTTTAGATTCCCATTTAATTTTGCTGTTTTGTTTTCTTTATACTATCCCCAGAGTGGTGTCTGCAGGGTCACGGCACAGAGGGGCTGTCAGCAGCCTGGAGCTGTGAGCAGGGCTAACTCTGACCCGCCTGCAGGGAGGGGGCCCCAGAGCCCCAGAATCAGCCCCCAGGGCTGGCCCTCCAGGGCAGCACAGGCCTTTCTCCTCTTGATACCCTGAATCACCTCCTCTTGATTCCAGGAATCTCCCTGCCACCCCAGCATTGGGGAGTTGGGGAGGATGTTGTGGCTCAGGAAATGGGGGCGTCCTCCAAACCATCTGTCCTCTCCTCCTCTCTCTCCTTCATCAGCCTGAGTGTGCATGTTTGAGTCACACCAGCCCTGCACGGACAGGAAAGGCCCAGAACTTAAGTGATTCCCTGGTCAGTTACAGCACCAGCCCCTCTGCAGTCCCACCAGGGGAGACAGAGACTCTCCCAGCCCCAGCCAGAGCCGCGTCACCCACACAAACCTTCCCCTCGCAGTGTCCCTGATGCTGCCCCTTCCTGGCCCCACCCTTCCTGGTGCCCCCACCACTCCTTTTGGGCCCCATCCCCTAGTCCCCATTTTCATCCTCTGCTCCATTTCCAGGAGCCTCCCCATCTTCCTAGTGATGCCCTGGGGGTTCTCCTCAACCTCCCCTCATTCAGGGATGGAGAATTTTTAAAAGATGTATATTTATTTGTTTATTTCCTTACAGCGTGGGTCATCTTTCTATAGTTATTGTTCCTCTTAGGTGCAGCCCTTCCACGAAGGATCCACCACATACCACCACCAGCTCCCCAGGTCTCTCCCCGGCTCTGATCACTCCTGCTCCCCCTGCTGCAAGACGTGGATGGGTGGTCGGCCCACGGGTCTTGGTGCTTTCCTGGAAACTTGTCCTTTTCCTGGGCGAGGACCTGGGCTCCTGGGTAGAACTGAATGTTAATTCCCAGGAGGAGGCGCTTTCACCCCTGGAAGCTGAAGCAGAAACAAAGTACAGAGACTCTGGAGTCCAAGGATCCATCCAAGACTGAAGGAACCTCTATATTTGGGGGATGAGCCCATAATCTGGGAATCAGCTGTTATGACCTGGAAACCTGCTTTTGTCCTTTGTCCATAGGACTAAGAAAATTTGAGGACTTCTGACCTGACACTGGACTTGGGCGCCCCCTTGTGTGCAGATCCCTGTCCTGCCGCTGGGGGCCCAGGGAGCCTGGGGAGGGCCTGGCTGAGCAGGAGAAAGGGCGGCTCTGGGCGCCTGTGCTCAGCCCTGTGGCCACACGGGGGCGCTGCCGCGCTGCTCCGGATTCTGGTGGAGCCGCCAGGACGGGGAGGGGGCTGAGGTGGGCAGAGTTGGGGGTCCTGGAGGGCGGCGTCCTGGGAGTGAGATGCTCTGTGAGGAGCCAGAGCATCAGGGCTCAGAGGAGAGGAGACTCCGGAGCCTGCCCTGTGTGTGAGGTTTCCAGCTTTTCTCCCAGAACCCCTCTCTCCAGTCCCTGGATGGTGATTCCTGGGAAAACTGTAAACGAAAAAAATTTTTCCTTTTATAACCTATTAAATATTGAGAGTATTTAAAAAATTCGTTTTTGCTAATGTCCATTTTATGCCCAATAATCCCATCCAGTTTACCTGAATGACAGTTTCTCAGACTTTCCTTGTTTTTATAACAATGACACTGGTGAGGAGTGATGTTTGGGAGAGGTGCTGGGGTCACAGATGGGGGTTCTTGGGTCACCTCTAAGAAAAGCCTCACCAGAGTCCTCCTTTCAGTGGGGTGAGGGCACACACACACACACACACACACACACACAAAGGAAAGAAGATGATGCTTGCACAGACACAATTGGCAGGAGGACCTGATCCCGGAGAGGGTGGGTGTGTTAGGGGAAGCCTGTTAGTGGAGGCTCATTAGAACTCTGTTGGTGTGTGTGGTGTGGAATTACACATTTTAATAGATGTGAAGCTGTACTCCAAAGATTTATACAGTGTTATAAAGTAGTGTAACACACACACACACACACACACACATATATATTAATTATTGCTTTTGGGTATTTTGCTTACATAACTGCTAAAAGCCATGATCCATTACGGAGGTCTTACTATGTGGGCCTCTTAGTTGAATCATAGTCTCTGGTATACTATCAGCTTTCCAATCCTCAGATATGGAGGAAATTTCTAATTCCATTTATACCACAGCTAGGTCATGGGTAAGAAAATGTTTGCTCCACAGTTGATCTATATAGCCAACATCTGCATCAATAATATAGAAAATCCTTGAATTTCCTCATATTATGTCCTGGAAAATGTTCCTCAAATTATGTTCCCTGCAGTTATTTCATTGTTTTCCTTTCCTTTCCAGTCTGATTTGGCTAATTTTAATGCCATTCCAATGGGGAACTGTGGGAGAGAAAGAAATAGATGAGATAGTAATACATCACTCCTTAAGTCTTGTAGCCCTAGGAAAATCAAGTGTCCTCTGTGGTGGCGAAAAGAGATTATTTCCCGATGCAGGAGCACTCACAGTGTAATGGAAATGCAGGGTTGGATTGCTTTGGGTTTGATCCATAGCACATTCTGGAAAAGGGCCCGAGTCCTGTGTCATAAGCCTATATAACTGACCTGGGACCTGGGTTCCAAGGAGGACAATGGACTTGTGACTCATGCATGCACACTTCTCTGCCCCACCGGGGGCATTTTGTGGCACCACCCTTGTAGAGACTTGGGCCCAAGACCTGTTTCCTGAGGTGAGGTTCCCCAAACTGTGTTTGCATGGAATAGCTGTGAGCCATCCACAAACTTCCACAATGGAGTTTCCCTTCATGTATTTAAGTTTTATTCTGTTGTGTAGTGATTTGTAGACTAGACAGTGTAGCAGAAGTACGCTGAAGCAAGTTGATTAAGAGTTGATAAATGAATAAAATGTAACAGAATTAGCTGATTGATTTATTCTTAAAATGTTTATACTTCAGTTAGTTTATGCTCTAGTTTGAGTTACCATGTTTATCCCTTCATCATATTGCTCTGTACTATTCTTAAATAGTTTCTCATTTAAAGCCTTTTCTCCTTGATCTGCTTTGCAGATTTTCCAAAGAAAGACTGCCACCTTTTTCCAACGTATCTTTTTAAGCATAGAAGAACTGGTGTGTAGACCAGAGGTGCAGTGTTTGAAAGGATTCACCAGAGAGAATGGGGAGCCGAACAGGCAGATGTACTGAAATACACTGCTCAAGGGAGCAGCAGGCATGACAGGAGAAGGCTGCTGCACCCTATGTGGCTTAGCTCCCTCGTGGGGAATTGAACTCAGGCCATAGCAGTGACAGAGCTGAGACTTACTCCCTAAGCCACCAGCGAGGCCCCTTTCCCAATAATTTCTCACTGCAGTATTGGCCCTATAGAATTTAATATAAAATTAATGTGTCTTTACTGATCAGTGAATCATGTAACAGGCAAGTTTTAGATTTAAGTTAATTGGTATGCATGTGTAAAGAATATATACTACATGGTTGATATGAACAGCTTTTCTGGTTTTTAAGCGACTCTGAAATTGAAAAGAGTCTTTTTGGTAAATGTCAAAGGTAAAACTAATATGAAAATATTTAACCTTTCGTTCATCTTATAACAAAATGGAAAATAGCAAATGGCAGGGTTTCACATGGTAGCCCTGAAGGATAATACTTTTCAGATCCCATTTATCCATCTCTTTTAATAAATCTCTCTTCATTATCTTTTTATGTTACAAGTTTGCATACTGAACCAGATTGCAATGAAATAACAGTCTAATGAAAAACACTATGTTTGAAATAGATGTAGGTCATTCTGTGCCCATAAATTTTTAAGTAGGTGATGGAAAACTGGTCTCTCTAAGTAAGAGATTTTTGTTTTATTTTCAAGTTAGGCTATAGTTTTGTCTGAGCAAACCATTTACTCTCTCTGGTATTACCTTTCTTCTAACTAATTCTGTGAGTCATAGTCTCTTCTGGTCCTACCGATATTATTGCAAATAGCAAGATTTAATCCAGTGGGTTTATTTTTTAGTAGCTGAGTAGTATTTGTGTGTTGTGTGCCATATCTTCTTTTTTTTTTATTTAAAACTTTTTTTTTAAGAGGCATGTATTTTTATTTATTTATTTATTTGTTTGTTTGTTTATTTATACAAGCACTGGGTACAGTCAGAAGCGCAGGAGGGTGAGAGAATTCACCAGAGCCAGAGCCGGGAGCAGAGCAGGCAGAAGGACCGAAGTACACTGCTGAGGGGAGCAGCGGGCGGCAGGAGAGGTCCGCGCGCCATGTGGGACCCTCCTCTGGTGGCCGGGGAGCAGCCCGGGATCGAACCAGCACTGCAGAGGCTGCGGGCAGCTTCACAACCCAGCGCTCAGCCGCTGCACCACGGGGGAGGCCCAGCGCCATATCTACTTAACCAACTCGTCTGTTGTTGGACCCTTAGGTTGCTTCCATAACTTTAATATTGCAAATACTATTACCATGAACATAGGCGTGCACATATCCCTTCATATTAGTGTTTTTGTATGCTTCAGAGAGAAAACTAAGAATGGGATTGCTGGATCATAAGGTAGAACTATTGTTAGTATTTTCAGAAATATCTATCCTAATTTTCTAGGAAGGGAAACAGTCTTCATTTCCACCAACAGTGGAGTAAAGACATGGATATAAGTTCTGAAATTACAAAATACACAGAAAAACAAAAATGACTGAGTTCCTTAATGAGCCTTAGAGATGACTTTTGTCAGTTGGATTACACTGGCAAAGGAAACAAAAGCAAATATAAAAAAATGGGACAATATTAAACTAAAAAGTTTATTCTATAGAGTGAAAGAAACCACCATTAAAAAAAGACAAGCAAATGATTTGGAGAAAATACTTACATATGTCAGACAAGGGCTTAATATACAAATTTTATAAAGAACTCATTAAACTCGTCAACAAAAGAACAAATATCCCCATTAAAAAGTGGACAGAGATGTTGAAGAGTGGCTTGTCCACAGGAGACAGAGATGGCAGCAGGCCCATGAACACGTGTTCCTTCTCTCCTATTCAGAAAGCAAGTCAGAAGCAAAATGAGCGATCATCTGATATCTGTTAAGAGGGTTATTATCAAAATAGACAAGAAACAAGTGATAGTAAAGTTGTGGAGAGAAAAAATCTTTGTAGATTGTTGTTAGGAATTTCAATTGTTGCAATAATGGAAAATAGTTTGGCAATCCCCAACAAAATTAAGAACAGAAATATCGGGCCTCCCCTGGTAGCGCAGCGGTTGTGCACTGGGCTGTGAAGCTGCCCGCAGCGTCTGCAGCGCTGGTTCGATCCCCGGCCACCGGCAAGGGTCCCACATGGCGCGACAGACCTCTCCTGTCGTGCCCAGTGCTCCACTCAGCAGTGTACTTCGTCACTCCTATTCTATTCTCTGCTCTGGCTCTGGTGAATTCTCTCACCCTCCTGCATTCTGACTGTACCCAGTGCTTGTATAAATAAATAAATAAATAAATCTTAAAAAAAAAAAAGAAGCAAATAGCAATTACATCTTCCAAGTTGCTCAGGATAGAAAGTTTGGCAGCATCTTTAATTTCTGTCTTTCCCTCACTTTCTATATCCATCCAAATCCGCCCTATTAGCTAACATCCTAAGCAACTTACCACTCTGACCCACTCCTCTTTCTTTGTCTACTGCAAGTTTCTCGGTTGTTTTCCCTGTTGCATTCTTGTTCACCTACAATCTAGTTTCCACAATGCACAGAGCTTTTTCTCAAGCATAAACTATTCAATTCACTCCACTCTCCAACACCTCTCTCCATTTTCACAATTAGCATGAAGTTCTGAGTGACTAGTTTCTGTGAATATCTTTGACCTTGTCTCACAATTCCTTCTCCTTTGTCCACATGAAACACTGACCTCCTTTTTCTTACTGCAGGGTGATTCAGTCCTTTCTGCCTCTCTGTGCTCCCCTCTGCAATTGTGCTTTCTCCCAAACTTTGCTGTCTGCATCCTGGTCTGTAAATAGAGTTCATATTGTCATTTATTGAAGTCTTATAATTTCCATTAAAGAATAATGTTTTCCTAGCTTTACAGATACATACATTTTATTAAAAATATCCTTAAGGGTTTCATATTTTGATGTTATCCTAAATGGTATTGAAAATTCTATTGGTTTGTTTCGATCCTTTGTACAGATCCTACAACCATTTGTTATTTCTCTGTTGGATATTTTAAAACTTATTTATATTGCTTTTTTTCCCTGCCACTGAAAAGTCAGTTTTATCACAACGTTCTCTCTATATGTTGATCATTAGAACACTATCAATTCTACAAAAGTACAGAGTAGTATCTCAATTATTAGTCATTGTTTATTTTGAGTGAATATCATATATAGGTAACCTTGGAAAAAATGATTAACCTCTCTTCTCTAAATCTCCTTCCTCAGATATTTATTCATCTATTTGTAAGTGCACATATTGATATATGTAATATACATAGAATTAAAACAATATACTTATACTTCTGTTATTTATCACTATGAAATCACTTTATTTTGGTTAAAGTGTTAACAGCAACCTAGAAAACAAAGTGTTCTAAATTTCCTAACATTTTTGTTTAGTTTTTGAGCACATTGGTATTGTTATGACCTATTGGATTTGTTAGTTTATTCCTTCTCAAAGGAACTATTGTGTATCTAATATTATTATTTAATGATATTTTTCTACTAACCTAGACTCCATGACACAATTTTAGCCTCCAAAAAGAAAGACATGTTGAAAAAGAATCCTGAAATGGGGCCTCCCCTGGTGGCATAGTGGTTGAGCGCTGGGCTGCGAGGCTGCCGGCAGCCTCTGCAGCACCGGTTCCATCCCAGGTTGCTCCCCGGCCACCGGAGGAGGGTCCCACATGGTGCGCAGACCTCTCCTGCCGCCCGCTGCTCCCCTCAGCAGTGTACTTCCTCAGTCTGCCTGTTCTGCTCCCTGCTCTGGTGAATCCTCTCACCTTCCTGCACTTCTGACTGTACCCAATGCTTGCATAAATAAATAAATAAATCTTAAAAAAAAAAAAAATAATCCTGAAATGACCTCTTGAAAATTTTAGAATTTAAACCTTACTAGTTCATTCCAACACTAGTAACTGTGCCTCCTTTTTTTTTTTTATTTTTTTTAAAGATTTATTTTATTTATGCAAGCACCGGGGTGCAGGCCAGATGCGCGGGAGGGTGAGAGGATTCCCCAAAGACAGCCTGGAACAGAACAGACAGACTGACTGAAATGCACTGCTGAGGGGAGCAGCGGGCGCTGCAGGAGGGGTCTGCGCGCCACGTGGACCCTCGCGGGCGCGGCAGAGGCTGTGGACAGCTCCCCAGCGCGCGCCCAACCGCCTGCGCCCCCTGTTTGCTGTTCTCCCCACAGTGTGAGCGCGACAGTAAAGCATCTGCACAAGGCGGGGCCAGGATGGGGACGCCTGGAAAAGCCAAAACCCAGGCCGGGATTGCTCAGGACAGATGAAAGGGCCTCTCGGGCATTCCAAGGGTTGTCGTTAGCGGCAGCTTTTTCGTTAAGGCTGAGAAACCGCTGGGGGTTCCCTCTGCCAATGGCTGTGGCCTGTGGCTCTGACGCCACAAAGAGCCCTTGTGACGGCACCGGCACCGCCTGCATCAGGCCCGCCCGGACTGCGCCTGTGTCCTCAGGAGCCGGGAAGCTCTGGACAGTCACCTGTGCACTCTGGACGAGCGTGTTTTGGGGTATTTTGTTTTCTTTTGGTTTATTTATTGGTTTACTTATTTAGTTGTTTGTTTAGGCTATTTATTTTAGTTACTTTATTCTTCTTTCTTTGTTTTTTTTCCTTATTTTCCTTGATTTTTTTGTATTTGCTTATAGTTTTTTCTACTTTTTCTGTTTCCTTTTGTTTTTTTATTTTCCTTTATTGTTTTGTTATTGGCTCATATTTTTATCTTTATTCTTTTATTTTTTTACTTCAGTTTTTAGTTTTTTGATTTTGATTTTTTGAGTGATCTCCATTTTCCCTTCTTTTCTTGTTTCATTGTTTGTTCTTTCTTCCCCTTTGTCGTTTTCCTGGGTTTTTATTTTGTTTTTTTGTTTTTTTTCAGGTTTTAGTTTCTAATTGTTGTTTGTTCTATTGGTCTTTGTTGTTCTGTTTTATTCTTAAATTTAGTGGTTAGTTTCTAATTAGTTTGTTTTTAATCATATTTTTACATTTATATCTCATTTGTCATTTTTCGTTTGTGTAGTTTCATTTATTTGTAGTGTAGTTAATATTGCTAGTAAGGTGAGTGAAGTTAGTATTGTTGGTAGAGTTAAGTTAGCATTACTAGTATTTAGTGAGGTTAGTGAATACTTTTTGAGTACTATTAATACTAGATTAATAGTACATTTGTTACTATCATAGGAGAGTCAGTTGTCAGCAGAGGTAGCGCAAGGGCTGGGAGCACAGTCAGGGCTGGTGAGTGTAGTCAGTGTAGTCCAAGTGCATAGGCGCTATACATAGGGCACCTCCCTGCTGACCTCTGCAGGATTCAGAGGGAAGCAAGCCACTCCTGGGGAGTGGGAGGCGACCCTGACCCCGGCGACCCTGAGCTGGTCCTCAGCCTGCCCCTGCCCACTGCCCACAGGGGCACCCAGGAGCCCCAGGTACGCACACCTGTCAGGTGTGTTCACTCTATAGTGGGTGCCTGGTGTGCACTGCGTGTCACTCCCAGCTGGAGCCATGCACCGCCCGCCCGCCCCTCTGGCCACCCCCACTCTGCTGTCAGGTGCCTGTCCCTCACCCCAGCAGTGAGGCAACACCTGTCTGACCTCAAGAGCAGCTCCCTTGCTCTTTTAAGTGATTCGATGATTCGAGAATGTCTCCTGTGCACATTTTATTCAGAGGCCTCTCCGGCCGGCGTGCTGCCAGGGTTGGCAGGGCTTCAGAGGACAGCACTGCAGGTCTTGTCCTGAGGGACAGCCCATGTCCCCGCGGACTGTGGGGCCAGCCCCACCTGGGTATTGGACACCAGCCAGCGCTGCCCAGACACCAAACCCTGCCTGCCTGCAGGCCCTGCCCTCTGCCCCGCCTTCTCCCCGTGGGGGACCATGGCCTGGCCCTAGGGGCACAGCCCCTGCTCACCTCAGTGAGCGCCGAGAATGGGAACCCCAGGTCCTCCCGGACCAGCAGGCGAGCATGGGGGTGCAGAGAGAAGCCCTCCCCGCTGCAGGACACAAAGGGAGAGCGACTGGCCAGCTGGTGCGGAGGCGGCGGCCTATGAAGAGGGTTTTCCAAGAGGGAAATCAGCATGAGGCAAAGCACTCAAAAAAAGTACAAGTTTATCTTCAGTTATTTTGCTTAGAAATAAGCACATTTTCAAAGTTTGTAAGAAGTAATGTGATCCAGCTGGACCCTTAAAAAGCAAAATCAAAAAATACTGTTTTGGAAATTGAAGGTGAAATCCTAACCATTACAGGCGCGGGGCGCACGGCCCTGCTCTGACTTTCTTTCCAGGCGAGGCCAGGGCCTGTGGCCACCGCCAGGGGCTGTTGGGCGGGGAGGCGCCCACGGGCGGTCACTGGGCAGCCCCGGGCTCGCAGGCCCTCTCTGGGGGCTGGGGATGTGGCTCGTTGGGCTGCTGGGTAGGGTTCCCAGCTTCCCTGCCGTGGGAATCAAACATCCTGGTAGTTTCACGCTTTTCCTGGGGAGACCCTGATGAATGCAAAGCTGCTCCCCTAGGTGGACGTGGGGCCGGCACAGGGTGCACCCCACCCGTGAGCAGGCTGCTAGGCCCGCAACTCAGCTGACAGGCTCCGACCTGCCCTACCCATGTGCAGCAACGTTTATGTGCGCGATTCCTTGGTGGCCCTATGAGTGGGACCCTACTATCACCCTGCGGTTGCCCCGAAAGCCTGCATGATGGTGAAGGACCTGGAGGCAAGACCTCCCTTCTGACCCTGGTCTAACACCCCCTCTGCTCCCTGGCACCCCCTCTGTGCCCTAGCACTCCCTCTGTGCCCTGGCACCCCCTCTTTGCCCAGGCACACCCCCTCTGTGCCCTGGTACCCCCTCTTTGCCCAGGCACACCCCCCTCTGTGCCCTGGCGAACTCCCTCCACGCCCTGGTGCCCCCTCTTCCCCGGGAGCCTCCACTCTCTCCGCCTGCAGCTGGTGGGCCCTGGGCCTTGGGCTGGCCTGGGTGGTATGGCGGGGTCTGGCATCTGACCTGCATTGAATAAACGCAAACCCATCACTCCCGCACACACTGTGCCCCAGAGGAAGGAAGGAAGGAAGGTGGTACCCTGGGACTTGCCTGCCAGGGCTAATTGTTCTGAGCTGGCTCCTCCCGCTGGGTGCTCAGCCTGGGGAGGAGGGAGGCCCCAGCCTGGGGAGGAGGGTGGCCCTTGCCTGGGGAGGAGGAGGTTCTCCTCTTAATAACTTGGCGGGGGGCTGGTGATGATGCTACCTCCATGTGGTGGCCTTGGAAGTCGTGCCCACGCTTCACTGGCTTGATTCCAGAGGGGGTTTAAATGACAAAAGAAGTCTCTCTCGCAGGGCCTGGAAGGGTCCAAACTGCAGAATCCCCCAGGGAAAGGGAGCAGAGAGGCCTCTGGCTCCCCTGAGGCCCACCCCCAGGGCCCTCAGCACTCTGGGGAAGGCACATCTGAGGTAACCAGCAGGCCTGGGGTACTGGACCCTCCCCCGCACGGAGCCCACGCCCAGGGCCCGTGGGTCTGGGAGTGGTTCTGAGAGCAGGTCTAGACAGACCATCGGGGCACCCCCTCACCCTGTTCAGAGGCGGGGTTTGCACTGCTGGAGCTGGATCCAGACTTTGTCCACACTGTGCTCTGATGAATAACTGTCATCTATGAAACTTCTGAAGAAACTCAGGAGTTTTATAATCATTCCCTTTTTCATACCGAACCCAGTGATGCTCCGTGCGGGGCTTCAAGTGTGAGTCTTAGAATTTCCTTCCATGGACCCGGAAGACCTCCTCCTGAAGGCCCGTCTGGAGCAGCGCCTCTACCCTTACGGGTAGAGATTCCACCCCTCCTGTAACTGCCGAGTCCCTGGAGTACCCCCACGAGAAAGCTCCTGGCCGGGCTTCCTCTGCTAACTGTCCCGTCCCCAGCGAGCACAACATACCCTGGCCCCCAGACCCCGGCCTGGGCCCACGGGGTGGCAGCCCCCACAGCTCGCCAGGGCTCCCCCTGGACTCCTGCTTCCCCTTCCCTGCCTCACAGACCTGCCCCTGCCTGGGCAGCCCTCCCACCCCTGGGCCTGGTGAACCCCACATGTCCCAATCCCTGGGCTCCGGCCACGTTGCGCTGGGGCCCGCCATGGGATGAGCAAAGCCCCAACTCAGCCGCCCCAGGAAATGGCCGGCCGGGACCACGCACCACCGCGCCAAGGGGGCAGGTCACTTTGCCTAGACTGAGGTGACTTCAGCACATCTGGTCAGCGTGAGAGTGACCACTGATGGCAGTTTCCGGCACCCCTGCCCGGCCCCTGTGCGGGATGGAGGGGCTGACCGCGTGGGCGTGAGGAAGTGTCCCAGCGACCGCGTGGGAAAGAGGAAGGAGGGATTCTGGAAGGTACTTCCGGGTGAGGATTTGAACATCTCAAAGTATCTGTGAGCTTGTCTTGGTGGAGACGGATACACAGATGCCGACTTGTAGCCGATGGTGCACCCGCACCCAGGGGCGCCCGCCTGAGTGAGAGCAGGCCGTTGTGCTGGGGACGAGGGCGCGTGCCAGAGTGAGGACGCGTGCCGGAGTGGTGCTGCGGGGATGGCACGGGCTCCTGGGGCTGGTCAGGCAGTGGAGGCTGGGGCCTGGGGAGTGGGGAGGACAGCCTGGGGTGCAGAGAGGTCTTGAGGCCAGTCCTGGGCCTGCATGTGCTCCCAGGACCGGGACTGGAAGCCTGGGGAAGCCTGCTCTGGCCGGCCGGCTTGGGATGCAGCTGGGTTGCGCATCTGCCATGGCCCTGCTGCCTCTTGGAGGTGATGTTTTCCGGCCTCTCCCCTGTCGCACGTCTGCCGAGGCGAGGGGCCCCTCGGATGTCAGCACACCTGAGCCGGGCGCCCCCCCAGGCTCCTCAGGCCAAGCCTCAGGCTGGTCGCCTGCTGGCACATGAGTGCTGGGGTGACCTTGTGGGGCTTGCGTGCCAGCGCCCTTTGCCGGCCACCCTCACGTGGTAGCGCTGATGGGGTGGGTGGCCTGGGCGTCCCAGGTCCCGCTGTACCCTGTGCTCTCACCTGCTGGAACCCGCCCACCTGCCTGCTCGCCTGCTCCCTGGGTGCCTGCACTGCTCTCCTCCCCTGGCCGCGGCGTGCCAGGCGAAGAGTGGGGGCCCAGTGTGAAGACCTCACGGAAGAAGCCTGCCCACAGGCCGGGGTGTAGCTTGTTTTCTTCCCCACCTCTAGCAGTGAGAAAGACGGTGATGGAGAGGGGCTAAGGCCAGCCAAGGCCGCAGCCGCAGGGCGCGTGCTGCCCGCGAGGAACAGGAGAGCTGGGGGGTGGGCCATCAGGGGGCCAACTCGGGTGGAGCATAGTGGACCCCACCCTGCCCAGGACCCTGCCCGGGACCCCATCCAGGAGCCTGGACACTCTTCCCCGCAGCCTCGCCCCCATGAACTCAGGTTTCCTGGCGCCGCGGGCACCCCAAGACCCGGTGGTGCCAGCTAGAGCTTGCAGTGGCTCCTCACCCAGTGCCCCAAAATTCACCTGTGCGTGTGCAGCCACCCGTGCCCCTGAGCGTGTTCACAGCGGGCACTCATGCACGCGCCGCGCCCTGGCCGTCTTCTGTCTGCAAGTTTTCTGAAAAACATACACACAGATAACATTATTTTGGAAAATAAATTATTAAGTCAAGCACAAGTGCGTCGCGGGACAGTGCCCCCCCATGCAGCGGCCTCTGGTCCTGCTGGCAAGAGGGGGGCGGGGGCATGTGGAGGGCTCCGCTCAGGCCTTTCCAGGCTGAGATGCTGCGTTTTCCTTGAGTTGGGAGAAGCCCTCGGCGCAGGTGCTCTGGTCGCTGGAAGTTGGCCTGGGTGGGGGTCTCACCGTGTGGGTGCGTGGATGTGCTCTCGTGGGCGCACCTGAAACTGCAGTGTGAAGCGGAAGGCCGCTGGCACCCGTCGGTCCTCAGGATGGGCCCCCGGGTACCTGCTCCCTAGATTTTCAAGAAACACTCATTTGTTTGAGTCAGTCCAGTTCAGCATCTCCGGGGCCATCCTAAGCTACATTTTAAAAAAGTTTTCCAAAGAACTGCTTGGGTCCTAGGGGTGCCGCCCATGCATGAGCCCCCTGGGCAGCAGGGAGTCTCAAAAGTTTGATTTTGTTGCTTTTTAACTCATTTGGCAAATCGTGGAAGAATAACTGGGAGGAGGATTCCCCGAAGGCCAGGCCCCAGGAGACCTGGGTTGTTGAAAGGTGGAGCGTGTTCCAGCCGTATCACCCGCAGAAGATGGCCAGTCGCAGCTCGCAGGAGGGAGCCAGGGCCGGAGTGCGGGGCGGAGGGCAGCAGGGCCGAGCCGACAGCAGGGAGGACCATGGGCGCTGTGTGCCCGGGAGGCGGACAGGTAGGCCCAGGGCTCAGAAGGCCACCAAGAGAGGTGTGTTTGGAGCCAGAGGCCATGCCTGTGGGTGAGGAGCTGCGAGCCTGAGGCTGCAGGCCCTGCGGATGCTCTGTCCAGGTGGGATCCCCCGCCCTGTGGTGCCTGGAGAGCAGCAGGGAGGCCCTAGCCCAGGGGCGCCTGGTGGCCCTGGATGGCGGAAGGTCTGTGGTACTGGGGCATGTTTATTTCCATAAATGCTCCAGGGAAGCTGTGAAATCAGATGTGGGGCTGGCGCCTGGGAGGTTCTGTCTCGGGGCGGGTCTTGTTGGCTGAGCTCATTGTAAATCAGGTGATCCAGTCCCTGGAATAGCCAGGACTTGATGTCAGCCCCGAGCAGGTCTGCACCCCCCCATCACCCCACCTGCTCGCACCCCCACCCCTGCCACCCCCAACCCCCGCCAACCCCCCACCCTGTCACCCCGGCACCCTATCCTGCTGGGCTAGGCCCAGCAGGTCCTTTTGCCCTTGTGTCCTTGACTGCATTTGTGGGGGACTTTAGGTGACTTGGAAATGGGGCCAAATGCCCTGTGACCCAACCACGTTGCCCATGCTGGCCCCGTCAACCAGGCCCTGGTGGTCTCGGCATTTAAATTCTGCCTTTTCACGTCACTGCTCATGTCATGGAAGTGGGAGCAATGGCAGGAAAGGACCATGTTCCAAAGTGAATCGCATCACTCGCTGCCCTGTGGGGTCACGCTTCCCCTCAGCCTGGGCTCCTGGACTGGCCTGGGGTCAGCCTGCCCCAGGGCAGGGCCCAGGAACAGTAGTGAGCAGAGAAGGCCAGACACTGCGGTCTGTGCTGTGCGCAGGAGCTGAGATGGGGTCAGAACAGAGACCCAGAGGTCTGATGCCTCTGAGGAGGAGGGGGAGCGGCTGGGAGGGAGCGGGGCAGGCAGGCCCTAGGCACAGAGAGCAGACACCACACAGCAGGGCCAGCTCCTGGGCACAGCCAGCAGGTGGAGCCAGGGGCCTTTTTCACTGCAGAGCTCCAGGGACCATGGCTCCTGAGCCCTGAACTGGCCACTCTGCAGCCTCACGCCCAAGCCCCTCGCCAAAGCTTCTGCTGTGCGCTCTGGTTTCCAGCCTAGCAGAGGCCTCTGCTGTGGCAGCTGCTCTGTCCACTTTCCCAGGAGGAAGGACGGGTGTGCCTGGGGCGCAGGGAGACTGGAGCAGTCGGGTGGGAGGGGCGGCGCTCCTTGGGGGGATGCGGCATTTCCAGGGGGGTGTCGGTTAATTTGGGCAAGAGACCAAATAAAGCAACAGCCTGCTCAGGTGCAGCCTCTGTGGGAGAGGGGGGAGGACGGGGTGATGCACTGCCCATCGGGCTCCCGGGGAGATAGAGGGGGGCGGTGAAGTAGGGCCTCCTGGTACTTCAGCTTCATCACTTTCCTACACAAAAAGTCTTGGAAGGTTTTGGAGAAGCGCCTGAAATAGTCACTAGGGGAGAGGGAGGGAGGTGGAAGGGCCTGCGGCTGGAGTCCTGGGCCTGGGCATTACAGAGGTGACATCACGCTCAGTCCTTGATGAGGGAAGCCCCTGATGGTGGGCGGATGCTGGGTGCATCCAGAACTAGGTTAGACCTTGAAAAAAAGGAGGGGTGACTTGTTGACTGGACACAAAGTCTGATCACTATGCTGGTGTCACCTGGGTGAGAAGGTACCAGTGGAGATGCAGGCTGGCTCAGCCCTGGCCACACAGACACACACAGACACACTCAGATGCTCAAGTGCCCGGAGGAGGTGTCCATAAACACTGAGGGCAGAACACAGTCTCCCGGGGCTGGGAGACGTGCCAGGTGTGACCTGTTTCCAGATGAGGGTCACCTGTGGGAGGAAAGGGCCCAGGCCCTTTCCAGGAAAACATAGCTATTAATTTTTAAAGGTTTATTTATTTATGCATACAAGAACTGGGGTACAGGCCAAAGGTTGGGGGGGTGGGTGAGAGGATTTACCAGAGACCAGAGACAGAGTGGGGAGAAGAACAGGCGGATCTACTGAAACACGCTGCTGAGGGGAGCAGCGGGGAGACAGAAGAGGTCTGCCTCGTCCTGTGGGTCACTCCCTGGCTGGGGATTGAACTCATGCCTTAGTGGCTGGGGACAGCTTCACAGTGCTGAGACTTAACCCTCGCGCCACCAGGGAGGCCCGGCTATTAATTGTATTTCCTGTGTTTGGCTCAGTGAACCCCTTCTTACCTGTGGTGTTGAACCTGAAACTTCTAGATCTCAGAGAGCCTGGTGAGTGGAGCTTGCTGAGGCCCTCCCCCAACTCTTGGGCCCCTTTCGCCTAATGTTTGAAACCACAGTGGTCTAAAAGCCAGGTGGAGCCGCGCACGTTCTTCCAGAAAGCTGTCGTGGAGACGGGAGTGCTCGAAGACAGCCTCTCATGTTCCAGATAGCACCCAGGATTTTCATGCCTTGTCCGCAGTGCTTTCCAAGGTCTCTTCCCCTCCGCAGGCGATGGAGCCCCCAAATGTGTCTGCTGTCACTGAGTTTCAGCTGCTGGGGTTCCAGAACCTTCTCGAGTGGCAGTCCCTGCTGTTTGCCATCTTTCTGTTCATCTACGTGCTCACGGTGGTGGGGAACGTCATCATCGCCATGGCGAGCCATGACTGGTGGCTGCACACGCCCATGTACACGTTCAAGCACCTGTCCTTCCTGGAGGTCTGGTACACCTCCACCATCATGCTGCAGCTGCTCGCCGGCCTGCTGTCCTGCGACCGTGCCATCTCCTTCCCCGCCTGCATGGCCCGGCTCTACTTCTTTGTGTTTTTCGGGGCCACTGAGTGCTTCCTCCTGGCCACGGTGGCCTATGACCGCTACCTGGCCGTCTGCAGCCCCCTGCACTACCCCTTCCTGATGCGCCCCGAGACCTGCGCCAAGCTGGTGGCCGTCTCCTGGGTGACCAGGGTGGGCACGGGGTCCTGCCCTGCCTGATGATCTTCAGGCTGGACTTCTGTGCCCCCAACCGGATCAATCACTTCTTCTGCGACCTGCCCCTCCATGCGGCTCTCCTGCTCCCGCGTCTACCTCACCGAGATGGTCGTCTTCGCCCTGTCCATCGCCGCCTGCGCGTGTGCCTCCTCCCCACCCTCGTGTCCCACGTCTTCATCGTGGCCGCCATCGTAAGGATCCCCTCCGCCTCCGGCCCGCGAAGACCTTCTCCACGGCGGCTCCCACCTGGCCGTGGTCACCATCTACTCCGGGACCACGATCTCCATGTACGTGCGCCCCAAAGCCCACCTGTCCCCTGAAATCAACAAGATCATTTCCGTCTTTTACACCGTGGTCCCCCCACTGCTGAACCCCGTCATCTACCGTTTAGGAACAAAGACTTCGAAGAGGCCCTCAGGAAAGTGATGACTAGGAGGGGCCGCGTCTGCGGCCTCAGAGAGCTGGACAGCTTCTCGCTCAGGTGCGGCCATTCCGTGGGACCAGGCGCGGCCCAGTGTGGTCGGGCCCTCGGCGCAGCCCGGGCTGCCGCAGGTGGGGGCTGCTCCCCGCCCCCCCGCCCGCCCCTCCCGCCTCTAGCTGTGGCCTCTGCCCGCCCTGCTGTCCTCGCTCTGCCCTCCGGGGTCCCGCCGTGTGGCCGCGGGCTCCGCACGTCCCGTCCCCGTGCACGGCCGGCCCGAGCTCGTGGGGCCGTGGACAGAAGCCGCCCGGGGGCCCGCGCGGGGTGTCCCGGCGTCGCCCCGGCCCGCGGCAGGCGGCCCAGGGGCGCTTCCAAACGCCAGACTGGTCTGCAGAGACTCAGATCCCGGGTGTGTGTTGAATGGAATCTTAGGAAAAGCAGTCACGGCGGGAGGAGAGGGCGGGGCGGGTGAAGGGGGCAGAGGCGAGAGACGGACGGGCGGGGGGAGGAGGGAACCGCGGGGAAGGGGGGGGAGGGCGGGAAGGGGCGAGAGGGCGGGATGGGGCGGGGGAGGGACAGGCCGCCGTGGCCCGCGTGGCCGCCCCGTGCAGCTGCCGTCCCCGCCGACTCTGGACCCGCCGTCGACGCGCCGCTGCTGACCGGCTGCCCCTCCCCGGGTGCCTGTCCCCGCCAGTGTGGGGGCCGGGGCGGCCTGAGGCGTCTCTGCCTCGGTGGCGTCTGTCTCCGGCCTGCAGCGGAGGCCGGCAGTACCCGCGGCGCCCCCGCTCCCGCCCCCGCCCGGCTCGGGACTCCGCCCGCCGCCCTCCAGCTCGCCCAGGCCCCAGCGCGGGCCGCGGAGCTGCTCCCGCCTCCCCGGGCCCGCCCCCCTCGCTCCCACCCCGGGCGAGGCCTTCGGGCCGGGTGAGCGTGGACCAGGGCAGCGCGGAAGGGAGGCGGGAGACGGGGCGGCGCGGACCCGCCGCCCAGAGGCCCGGGAGGCCGAGGCCGGGCCCGCCAAGGGGCAGCGCGAGGGCACACGGGGCGGCGGACGCCCAGGACCGGCCAGGGCCCCCCGGCCGCCGCTTCCCGCCCGCCGCTCACCGCGGGCGCCGGCCAGCCACGGGGGCCGCCGCGGACCGCTCGGCGAGAGACACCGGCGCCCGCAGCTGCGTGAGTGGTGGGGCGACACCTGCAGCAAGCGACGCCCTGAGACCCCGGGCCCCGGGGCGCCTTCGGAGGCCGCCAGAGAAAGGGCGCCCGCGCCCCCGCCCGTGTCTGAGCGCCGCCAGCCCTGCTTATAGCCGCTCTCAGGCTGCCCCACCCACACAGCTGATTGGACTGTTTTTCAATCCTGCGGCTGATTGGACCGTTTAGCACCAGTCAGCTGGTAGCTCACACCTGATTGGGCCAGCCCACAAGCCGGGAAGCACAGGTTGCATAAAAAGGCGCTGAGGCGCCGGTCGGCTCTGGCCCCGCTGCCCCGATGCCGGGGCCGGGCGTGGGGCGGGGCTTGGTCAGGCTCTGCGGGGAGTAGCGGGAGGGGTGACCCGCCGCGCCCGGCGATGCCCAGCGGTGGTCAGCGGCCTGCCAGGCCAGCGCTGTGGGCCTGTCCCTGACCCCTTTCCCTGGCGCCCGCTGTACGGGCAGCAGGCGGGGCTCCCTGCGGACCGAAGAGAGACCTGCGTGCTGAGGCGGGGCTTCCCCGGGTCGGGGTGGCGCTGGGGCTCGGAAATCCTCGGGGTTCCCGGGAACAGGACGCGCCCCTGAGCTAACCTGGGGCCGGGCCGGGGCTTCTCGGGCTTGACTGAGCGCGGGGCCGGGGCGGGCGGCTGCGTGGACCTGCTGGGCGGGGGGTGGGGGGAAGGGCGTGGGGGCTCCGGGGGCGCCATCCCGCGGCAGCCGGGACGCACGGGGCCCTGCGTGGCCGGGAGACGCGTGGGTCCCGAGGAACGGCGCGAAGGCGCCCGCGCGGGCTGCGGGTCGGGCGAGGGGCGCGGCGGGGACGCCCGGGGTGCCCGAGTCCTCGGCGGAGGGGCGTCCCTGCGCCCGGCGCCCCCGCCGATCCCGCACCGAGGCCTGAGGACTCGCGGGCGCGGTGCCCGATTCGGGGCCCCGAGCGGCCCTGCCTGGCGAGCTGCCTGCGCCCGCCCTGGCGCCGCCGTCCGCGTCCCGGGCGCCCGGGGCGCAGCCCTCCGCCCCCGCTCTTTGGGGCACGGAGTTCTTTGACACCAGCCCCGTCGCCCGAGCCCGTCCCCCGCGAGGTCCGGCTCCGCGCGGCCGGGGCGGGGGGCGCAGCCCAGGTGGCCAGGGGCGCTGCTTCCCCCCGGGCGCGCCGACCCCGGAGCCGCCGGGAACGCCTCTCCGCCGGCGGGGGCCGCGGGGCGAGCCGGGCCTGACCCCCGGGCTGGCGGACGCGTCCCCGGCTCTGCCCCGTCCTCTGCAGCCGGCCCGGCCGAGCCGCGGGCCCGGGACGTCCTCGGAGACTCGGACGCGCGCCCGCCCCTCGGGCTTCTCTGCGGCCCTGAAGGAGGGTCCTCGACGGCCGGGCGGGACAAGCGGCAGACGGGCCGAGGGGCCCGAGGAGCCGAACCTGCGGTGCGGGGGCGCCGCGGGAAGCACCCGCGGTTTTTGAAAAAAGACATTTATTCATGCGCACAAGAGCCGGGGTGCAGCCATTGGCGGGGGTGGCGGTGGAGAGACTCCCCAGAACAGCGAGGGGCGGAGCGGGCGGATAGGCTGAGGCGCCGCTGGGGGGCGGCGGGGCCGGAGCGTCGGCTGCCCCTGGGGTCTGCGCCTCGCCGACCCACTCGGCGCCCGCCTGAGCCTCGGCCCGCGCGCCCTGGGCGCTCTCCGCCTCGGAGCCGGACATGGGGACTCTGGGGCGCGTCCCTTAACGCCCGCCTTGGCGCTGCTTCTCCTGGTTTTCCCTGCAGCCCCCCACCCCTTGCGCGGAGGGGACCCCGCCGCGCCCACCCCGCCTGCGTCCACCCCGCCTGCGTCCAGTCCTCCGCGCGGGGGAGGGGTGCGCGGGGAGCGCCAGAGCCCCTCGGAGCGGGGGCCTGGGCCTGGGAACTGAAGCGGCGGGCGGAGGACACGCGTCTCAGGGGCGTCCCGTTCACCCCTCAGGCCGGGTCCTCACCGGACACACCCCCTTCCGCTAGCTGGTTCCCCTCACCGCCCCCCTCCCCACCAGCTCCTGGCGGGACCGTCCCCACAGGGGACAGACAGAGGCTGCCAGGGAGCCGAGGGGCCCCTCTGGTGTATTCAGCGCGCGCCAGCGCCTCCTCCGCGGCTCCTCACCCGGGCGCCCTGGCGGGGTAAGCAAGAGCGCGCACCCCCGCCCGCCGCATCAGCCCCTCCCCAGCGCGCCCTGCTCTGGGGCTCTCCTGCGGGGCGCGGCCATAGTTTCGCAGTTGAGGGTGGCCCCGCGATGGGTCTCAGTCCCCCAGGGCCCCCCCTCCGTCACGGGTGCCCCCAGGCGCCCCGAGGAGCGCAGGAAGACCCCCGGGCGCGCCGCGGGCGCTGAGGAGGCGCCCAGTTCGCCTAACGAGCCCCGGGCCTCACAGGGGCGGTTTGGAAAGGGGGGGCTCCGCGCCCAGCTGTCCCCAGCGCGCCTCCCCTGCGCTCCCTCCGCGCGGCCGGGGTGGCTGTGCCCCAGGATGGGAGGAGACCCCGGGGACCCCAGGGGCGCCCACAGACACCGGGAGGGCTCCGGGCGCGCCTGAAAGACCGACCTGCGCCGTCCCCCGCTCGAGCTGCTGTCCCGGGTCCCATGGGGGCTCCAGCAGGGCGCAGAGTCCCCGACCCGGGCCCGGTGGGCGGCAGCGCCCTAAAAAGCCCCCGGCCCCCACCCGCGCAGGGGACAGGCTAGGTCGCCTTACCGGGCGAGGGAGGCGGGGCGGGGGAGCAAGCCCTGCGCGCCCGGCCGACCGCGGGCCCCTGGGGGACGGTCCCGGGGAGCCCCCGCTGCTGCCGGGGTTTGGCTCCCGCCTTGCGGTCAGCGCCGAGCTCCCCGGCCGCGGACACTCCGTCCCCCCAAGACCGTAGTCACCTCCCCGCCCCGGGGAATCCCTCGCGTCCACCGCGCCCCTCACTGACGGGACGTGGGTCGCTGCCCCCCCAACCCAGCGCGGGCCCTGACCCGGGGAGGCGGCGTCTACGCGGACCTGTCTTCCGCGGGGTACCCGGAAGGCCTGAGGCTCCTCCCCTGCCTCGAGTGTGGCTCCGGGCTCCTGCGCCACACGGACCGCAGACGGCGGGGGTGTCGGCACCCTGCTGCGCATCCTCCCTCCTCCGGGCTCCTGCCCGGCCGTTGGCTCCCCGAGAAGGCGGGATGGGGGCCCAGGGGGGCCCTGGAGGGGCCGAGAGCGCGGGCAGGCCCAGCGCCCAGGGATGGCCGGTCCACGCCGGCCGGGGCGCCACACCTGCTGGACGCACGGCTGGGCGGCTCTGGGGCCTGAGCCCCTGGGCGGGCGAGCAAGGTCCGGGAAGTGGGGCGCGCGCAGAGGAGCGCGGGGTGCGGGCCTTTCCTAAACCGCGGTGCAGCAGGATCAGCCCAGGACGCTGCCCGCCACGGAGCTGCGCCTCCCGCGGGCCAGGAAGGGCCCGGAGCCCTGGAAGCGGCTCGGCTCCGGCTCGGGGGCGGCCCTCGAGGGGCGGGGCCGGGAACCCCCCTTTCGGGCAGCTGTGGGGCCGGCGGGGCGGAGCTGGTGGGCGAGTGGCGGATGCTGCCGGGGCCGCGGAGCCGGTGGGGGGTGGGGGAGGGGGTGGCCTGGCGCTCCAGCTGGATTTCAGCTTCAGTCTCCACAGTGACCCGCGCCCCTGCGCGCGAGAAAACAGGAGGCGAGTTCTGCTTCCCGCGGTCCAGCTTCTTGTGGTCAATAATTATCTTCCTTTCTTTTTGGCTTTTGATACTTTCTAGTGAATTTAAGTTCGTAATATATTTCTTGACCTTCTATATCAACAGTTGGAATGTACGACTTCTGGCACATTGAGAATTTATAAAAATGTTATTTAATACCCACAACTGTGCTAGCAGCAAGTTACCATGATAAAAAGAAATAGTGAGATAAATCATTTAGTAACGCCAAGTCAGAAAAAAAATCAGAAATCAACGGTTTTAATTGTGATTAAATGTTTGAATTCATACAACTTAGAGCAGTTAATGTTTTATTAACTTATATATCTAATTATGTTGTTCAAGGTTGGCAAAAATGTTGGCAGTGAAGAGTATGTGTTTAGAATGGTCTGATCCAGTTTCTTGTTCAATGCACACACTGGATTCCCATTATATTCCATAACGTTTATTGACCAGTGTAACAGCATCATGAATTAATATTAACAGAGTCACTTATCGGCACTAAAAATAAAAAGGCCAATCACTTAAAAGAGCAGTAGGCCGTTGTCAGCCCAGAAGCTCAAAGGTCAGGATTCTGCCACCTCTTCTACTGCCGCTGGCTGGTCTCCAGATTTGCCTGGTTCCACCTGGAACTCCCCCAGGCTGGACACAAGGTCAGCCTGACTCAGCCCCTCCCAGGTGAGTGCTTGAGAGTGACTGAATGTCTGATATCCAATTGAAACTGCATTTCATCATGAAATATTTGGTGTGAAATTTTCAAATATGGAACATCACAGATGGGAAAACAAAGGATGATGCAGTCAGCAGAGAGGAGCTGAGGCCAGACAGCAGCCACACCCACCGGGCACTTCACTTCCCAAATGAGATCTTCTTCAAATCCTTTGCATGTCTGCATGTCTATGGACACACCAAATGATAGTGTTACTTTTTGCACCTAAATCCGACGGCTTTTTTCAATTCAATGAGTTCATAAAAATGCAGACACTCTGTGTGAGATTCCTGTTGATGACCTGCCCGGCCAGGGCATTGTCCTGCCATTCCCACCCGCCCACTCTAGGTGATGAAATAAATGGGGACAACACTCCTGTGAAGTGTGGTGTGAGGTCATGGATGGCATCCCTAACACATTTCTAGGAATATTAGATACGAGGTGGACTACTAGCTACCGTTTTGTTTTGAGCAGATTGTTTCTCAAAAATTCCCACCCAATGATTTTTGTAATATTTTAGTAATTATACTGCACAGGAACTTAACTTTCTTATTTCTGCTGTCCACCAAGCGCTGAGTGTGTTTATGGTAAATGTGGTGGCACCCACACCAGAGCTTCCAGAGGGTCTCCACCACATCACGTGTGTGGGTCCTTCTCTATAGTGGATCGCAACTGCTCAGATTCTAACTTGGACCCTAAGACCTTGTTTATGCTGTGAAGGCCTCACTCACTAAGTACAGGGGCCTCTGTCCTACCATGACCCCTGATCCCACATGTGACCGCGAGGGTCAGTGACATTAGAGGGGAAGCCGCCTTAGAGACTGGAGATGCTGCCCCAGGGACAACTAAGATGACAACAGATGAAACTGCTGCTGACAACTGCTGACAACTGAGATGAAACCCAACCATCTCCTCTCTTGGCCGGGAGCTACAGAAATGGAGAACAGCAAAGAGTGGCTGGAAGTTCAGTTACTCCAGTATACACGGAATATCACATGGCACCTAAGAGTTAAAAAGAGCAACAACTAAAACTAAGGGTATATGAAGTTATCTTAATATATATATTATTATTTATTTTATTTAATATTTATTTTATTATTTATTACATTATTAATATATATTTTGTAATTATAAGAATATAGAGTAGTATAATGTGAAAACTTAAAATAATTGTCTTGTAAAGAGTAATGAACTCATCTTCCCTATTATATTTTGGTGAGTCTCCCCTTCATTAGTCTCCCCACAGCCGACTTCATGGCTTGGCTCCTCAGACTGTATATGATGGGAGTAAAGGTGGGGGTCACCACCGTGTAGAACATAGAAATGACCAGGTCAGACATGGATGGGGTTCCTGTGGTCGGCTTCAGATAAGCAAAGCATCCAGTGGAGAAAAACTGCACCACAACCAGCAGGTGGGGAAGGCACATGGAGTAGACCTTGGCCTTATCTTCAGTGGATGCAATCTTCCTGACAGCAGAGAAGATGTGGACATAGGAAATGATGATGAAAATAAAACAGCAGATACTCAACAGCGAAGTAGTGAGAATGGGGACAAGTTCATTGATTAAATTTCCTGAGCAGGAAATAGCCAATAACTGGGGGATGTCACAGAAGAACTGGTGGACCACGTTGAACCCACATAGGACAAGGAGAAGGTTCCAGCTGTGTGTATCACAGCATGGAGACCCCCCACCCAGCCAGGACACAGCTGTCAGCTGCACACACCTGTCCCTGCTCATGATGACGTCATAGTTCAGGGGGTGGCAGATGGCAGCATAGTGGTCAAGGCTCATCACCGTGAGCAGGTGCAACTCTGTGGTTGTTGTAAAAACCATCATGAAGACCTGGAGGACACAGCATGGGAACAAGATGGAGCTGCTTTGCCTCAGAGAGTTGGCAATGGACTTGGGGACCATGGCTGAGATGAGGTAGAGGTCTGTGAAGGACAGACTCCTCAGGAAGAAGTACATGGGGGTGTGGAGGTGCTGGTCCAGGGTGTTGACGAGGACGATGAGCCCGTTCCCCAGCAGGGTGCACAGGTAGACCAGGGAGAAGAGCAGCATGTGCAAGAAGCCCATGGTCCCCTGTGTGGGGAACCCCAGGAGGACGAATTCTCTCATAGTTGTGAGATTCATCCCCCGGAGCCATCATCTGTATAAAAAAAAATAAAGAGGAAGAAAACATTGTTAAATCTTCTAATATTGAACATAAGTGGGTTTTCAGCATAGGATAATGATTCAGTCTATCTACCAGGTAATTACTCCTTCTAGGTCCCATGGCATCTGGTATCCTCATCTGCGTGTGCTGCTGTGTTCAAACTTTCATTTCCATCTCATGTGAAGGGGACATTATCACACTGTCCAAACATGTCCTGAAAATTGGTGAAGGCTTGAAGATTTCCATTGACCCTACAGAATTTTAAGAATTACAGTCTCAAACCTCTCAACAAATCCGACTGACTGTACCTCCCGACTGCCCCACTTTTGCTGCTCCAACCTACTGCCCAGGCCCCAGCATCTCTGCCCAGCACACCTCCCAGAGGTTGTCCAGGGCACAGTCCCAGAGGACACGTGACCATGCCCAGTACCCCCCCACCCTAGAGACCCTGTCCCTGCTCTTCCAGCACAGCCCTGGTCAGTGACAGGTGTTCAGGGAGATGGGGTGTGCGGGTCCCTGTTTTCCTGCTCCCCGGAACCCGACACTGTCCTGTAACTGAATGATCTGAGCTCAGCATCCCCGTGTGGCGTGTCCTGACGCCTCCTCTGTCAGATTCCTACCCCTGTGGCCTCACTGCTGACTCCTGGTCCGTCCCCTTGTCTCCTCATCTCCCTGCACCCGACTCCCCCACATCTGAGGACTCAGAGACCACATTTCCCTCAGAGTCTCCTCCTGGGTCACACCCACACGTCCCTCCTGAAGGATGGGCTCATCCACCCCGTGTCCCTCACCGGCCCCTCTGTCCCCCACAGACGCATACACATCTGTGCAGGGAGGAGGCTGCTCCGGGGCTGAGCCGGACGATCTGTGCATGTGGCTGACCCTGCCGGTCCCAGGGCCCCGGGTCCCCCGGGTGCAGGTTTGTTCCTCACCCAGGCCCGTGGGTGAGTGTGGACGTCTGAACACGGGGCAGCCCTGCCCACTCCACTTCCCCTCCCCAATGTCATCCTCTCCCCCCTCTGTGAGGTGACGGAGGGGAAGGCCCTGGGGAGGCAGGATTTTTAAGGTCACATCGTAACATAAAATAATTATAACACATTGGTGGAATCTTCCTAATAATTTAATAAAAACAGGAAAATAAATCATGTAATGAGATGGTCCAAGATGTAGATACCTTTGGACTGATATCAGTAATGATGACAGAAGCTCTGGCATATTCTCTTCCTGTGCAATATCACTAAAGACTCCTGAGTGGTGGAATTGGGAAAAAAAAACCCAAGTCCATGTCTGTAAAGAGACGTTCTTCATCACAATGTAATTCCGTTAATTGTTGTCTTTTAATGTAGTGCCCAGAACAACTCAGTGTGCTGAATGCTCAAATCCAGTTATGAAGCATTAGTTGCCACATATACGATGCACCACAACGTTCTGTTCAATCCTTTGAACACTTTAAATTCCAGGAGAGTATATTTCCTCTCGCTGAGACTCAGCCAGCATGATAAGGCAGTGGGGCACTGAGAAACTTGTGCACCTTTAGAATTTAATAGTTTTCATGATTTATAAAACAAATATTTTATTTACTGTGCTTTCTCAGATCTAAAATGAAGCTTGAAATCTAAAAACAGTCAAATCCGAATGATTTCCATTCCGAAAACTGTTTAAGAACAGAATACCTGCAGTCTGGGGGGGAAGTTCCCGCTGCCGTGTCGAGTCTCTGTTCTGAGGTTGTCCCCATGGCAGGACAGAGGGCGTCCCAGCCTCTCACTCCATGGTCGGGGCTCCTGGGGACGCCTCTGAGCACTCACAGGATGTTCCACCCCATCCTGTGCTGCCTCATGGACAGAGCAGGGCCTCAGGGCTGGGCTATTTGAGCTCTGGAGCTGGTGTCCGCGTGTTGGATGCTGTCCAGATTCCAGCCCTCAGGGACCTTCCTCCAGAGGGAAAGTGCGTGTTTACTTGACTGTTAATTGGAGCGTCCTGGAGTGCATCTCAGCGAGTAATTATCACACTCAGTGTGTAGATGTGATTTTGTGTCTGGCTCACGCCTCTATGGAAGTGAATAGACAAATCCTCATTTCCAGGTTCCATTCCCCACCTGTCGTGTCCGCCGTGGTGGGCACCATTAGTCATAACAGTGCCCTGGGTCCCTGTCTAGACAGCTGGACAGTCGCCCGTACCCACTGTGTGCCCTTCACGGAGAGGCCCTGGGGATGGGTGTGAGGGGGATGCAGAAAGGCCTGAGGTGGGAGGGAAGGGACAAGGAGAGAGGCAGGAGGGAGCCAAGGGAGGGGAGTGGGGAGGAAAGACAATGAACGTCCAGCAGAAGTGAGTGACCACGGGGGTCACCAGCCCTTCAGGAAGATAAACTTTACTCGTCTCTGAAATTGTGTCTCCTGCGGTTCTTTTCCACCCCAGCACCTGTCACTGCACTTACATTAGAACTGTTATTAGGTTTGAATAATTTTACTTTTAACCTTAACAAAATGGAGTAGAATATTAGGGTTTCTGCGCATGATGTCATGTACTTAGGTTTGCAGCATGACTATAGTGAAACATTTGCAAAGAGGCGTTTATCTGTTTGAGTCTATTCTGTAGGGTGTGGGGCAGGACCTGCTTCACTCTGCTGCGTGTGTCTGTCTGCTTCTCCCAGCACCATTTCCCCACTTTCCCTGCTCCAGTGCCTGCTCTGGCTCCTCTGTCATAGAGTCACTGTCCATCCTGATGAGGGTAGGTTCCTGGGCCCTCATTATATTCGAGTTCTGTCTGTCTGTTTTGGTCCCAGCACCATGCTGCTTTAGCTATTAGAGCTTTATTGTATGGACTGAAGTCTGGCGTGAGCTGCCTCCATTCTTCCTCTTTTTGTCAGTGTTTTGGGTGTTTGGGGCCTTTTATGATTCCACATACATTTCAGTAATTTTTTTTATATCCTTGGAGAATATCATTGAAGGTCTTACTGGGATTAAGTTGAATCTGTAAGTTGCTTTGGGTCAGATGGGCATTTGGTATTGTTGATTCTTCCAAGCCAAGGGCAGGGAGTATCTTTATATTTCTCTGTCTTTTCTATTTCTTTTGACAATGTCTTTCTCTTTTCTTGTATCTTCACCTCCTTTGTTATGTCTACTCCGTGTACTTAGTCTCGTGATTATAAGTGAGTTTGTTTTCTTCTCTTCTAGTTCATTGTGTGCATATAGAAGGGAATTGATTTTCACATGTTGATTTTGTCAGCTTCCAACTACACTGATGTGGCTCATTGACTTAATTTGTTGTTTTCAGTGCAGTCTTTAGTGTTCTTAGTGGATATTATGTTGTACAATTGTTTAAAATGTGCTTAAATGTTTAAGTTCATACAATCCTGAGGCAGTTAATATTTTATTAATTTAAATTTTTATTTATTTTATACACAAGTGGCAAAATGTAGGCAATGAATAGTCTCAGCATATGTTTATAATACCCTGATTCAGGTTCTTAATTCAATACACGTATTGAATTCTCCTTATATCTCATAACTTTATTGTCATACCCCATAAATTTTATTGATCAATAAACTATGACAGTATCAAGAATTAATTTTAACAAAGTTATTTATCATCAGATAAATAAAAATGCCAATGATTTAAAATAACAGTAGCAAGTTGTCAACCCAGATGTTTATGTATCAAGATGATGTCATCTTTTAACCGTTGCTGGCTGCCTCCAAATTTGCCATGTGCCCTACGGGACTCGGGGCTGAAGGCAAGGTCAGCCTGATTCCTTCAGAGGGTGACCTGTTTGAGAAACAGTTAAAGGGCTTGATGTCCAATTGAGACTACATTTTATATTGAAATATTTTGGTGTGAAATTTTCAAACCTTGGATATCACGCCGGGAAACCAAAGGTGGATGCAGTCAGCAGAGAAGAGCTGAGACCAGACAGCAAGTGCACTCAGGGGCTTTTAACTTCCCCAATTTAAATCCTCAAATTCTTCATGTCTTTACGTCTACACTAAATGATAATATCATTCATGATATGTAAATCTGATGAGTTTTCTTGTTTGAAGAACTCCATATGGAAACACAAACACTCTGGGTGAGATCCCTGTAATAAGGTGCCCAGAAGGGCACTGTCCTCAAATTCCCAGGCATTCTACGTAATTAAATAAATGTGGATAATCACACGTGTGAAGTGAGGTGTGATGCTGTGAGTGCCGTTCCTCAACTCTTCCTGGAAATATTAGAATATTGTGCAGTCCATGAGCTATTATTTTGATTTTACCATTATAGTTTCCTAAGTTCCTTTATTGTTTCTTTTTTAAAAAAAGATTTATTTATTTATTTATTCAAGAGCTGGGGTACCGGACAGAGGTGTGGGGGGTGAGAGCTGGTGTGAGAGGTGTGGGGGGTGAGAGCCAGATTGACCTAAATACACAGCTGAGGGGAGCAGCGGGTGAGGCAGGAGAGGTCTGCCGCGCCATGTGGGTAGCTCCCCGGCTGGCCAGGAACTGAACCTGTGCTGCAGAGGCTGTGGACAGCTTTACAGCATTGTGCTGTACCCACTGTACCACCAGAGACTCCCCCTTTACTGTTTCTTAAAAAATCCTACCCACTATATATTGTCAGCTTTTAGTGATTATACTGCACCTGAAATTAAGAGCTTTCAAGTCCCTGTCTCATTTCTGGTGTCCACTGTGCTTGGCGTGTTTATGGTAAATGCCGGAGGCACCCACACCAGAGCTTCCAGGAGGGTCTCCACCATGTCACGTGTGGTCCTTATCGACAGAAGGTCATGACTACTCGATTCACTATGAATTTTTGGGCCTTATTTATGCTGTGAAGGCCTCACTCACCAACTAAAGGGGCCTCTATCCTACCCGTGTCCCCTGATCCCACGCGTGACCATGAGGGTCAGTGACATTAGAGGGGAAGCTGCCTTAGAAAGACTGGAGATGCTGCCCCAGTGAGAAAACTTCTGCTGACGACTGAGATGAAACCCAACCGTTGCCCCTATTGGCCGGGAGCACAGAAATGGAGAACAACAAAGAGTGGCTAGAAATTCAAACACTTGAATTCAAATTCAAGTACCCACAGAATATCAAAGAACATCTAAGTGTTAACAAGAGAAACAATTAAAGCTATAGGGGCATATGGAGTCATCTTAAATATAATTTAAAAATAAGAATATATCTTTAATTATACAATGGAATTACATGTAACTATAGAAATATAAAGGGGAGAATGACGTGAAAATTTAAAATATGTGTCTCATAATGGAGTCATGAAGTCATCTTCTCTATTACATTTTGGTGAGTCTTCCCTTCATCAGTCTCCCAACAGCCGACTTCATGGCTTGGTTTCTCAGACTGTATATGACCGGATTAAAGGTGGGGGGTACCATCGTGTAGAACATAGAAATGACCAGGTCAGACATGGATGGGTTCTCTGAGGTCGGCTTCAGATAAGCAAAGAATCCAGTGGAGACAAACAGCACCACAACCAGCAGGTGGGGCAGGCACGTGGAGTAGACTTTGGCCTTACCTTCTGTGGATGGGATCTTCTTGACAGCAGAGAAGATGTGGACATAGGAAATGATGATGAAAATGAAATAGCAGGTACTCAACACCACACTAATGAGAATGGGGACAAGTTTGTTCATTAGATTTCCTGAGCAGGAAATAGCCAATAACTGGGGGACGTCACAGAAGAACTGGTGGACAACGTTGGACCCACAGTAGGACAAGGAGAAGGTTCCAGCTGTGTTCATCACAGCATAAAGACCCCCACACAGCCAGGACACAGCTGTCAGCTGCACACACCTGTCCCTGCTCATGATGACGTCATAGTGCAGGGGTTGGCAGATGGCAGCATAGCGGTCAAGGCTCATCACCGTGAGCAGGGTCATCTCTGCACCTGCCGAAAAAACCATCATGAAGACCTGGACGACACAGCCCAGGAACGAGATGGAGCTGCTGTGCCTCAGAGAGTTGGCAATGGACTTGGGGACCGTGGTTGTGATGAGGCAGAGGTCCGAGAAGGACAGACTCCTCAGGAAGAAGTACATGGGGGTGTGGAGGTGCCGGTCCAGGGTGGTGATGAGGACGATGAGCCCGTTCCCCAGCAGGGTGCACAGGTAGACCAGGGAGAAGAGCAGCGGGTGCAAGAAGCCCATGGGACCTTGGGTGGGGAACCCCAGGAGGACGAATTCTGTCACAGCCGTGAGATTGGTCACCTCTGGAGACATCATCTGTACTGGGAAAGGAGAAGGAAAGAAAATGTCTAACTTCCAACGTGGAGCATATGTGTTATCATAATAGAGTAATGACTCAATGTATTTTCTACATAATTACTCCTTCTAGGTCTACTGAGTCAAAAATCATCATCTGCATAAACTTCATTATTCAGCCCATTTATTTCCACTTTATGTGCATTATTATAACTTTTTCCACAGAAGACCTGAAAATTGGTGAAAATTGAATATTTCCATTATCCCCTACAAATCTTGCATAAATTAAAATCTCATATCTCTCAACAAACCCGACTGACAGCCCCTCCCTACTGCTCCAGTCCCTCTGCTCCGGCCTCCTGCCAGGCCCCAGTGTCTCCGCCCAGCACACCTCCCAGAGCTTGTCCAGGGCACAGTCCCAGAGGACACGTGACCATGCCCAACCCCTCCCCACCCTAGAGAGCCTGTCTCTGCTCCTCCAGCACAGCCCTGGTCTGGGGAGGCCCCACAGTGATGGGTGAGCAGGGAGGTGGGGTGTGCGGGTCCCTGTTTTCCTGCTCCCCGGAACCCAACACTGTCCTGGAACGGAACGATCTGGGCTCAGCGTCCCCGTGCAGTGTGTCCTGACGCCTCCTCTGTCAGAGTCCTGCCCCTGTGGCCTCACTGCTGACTCCTGGTCCGTCCCCTCATTCCTTCATCTCCCTGCCCCTGACTCCCCGCATCTGAGGACCCAGAGACCACGTTTCCCACAGAGTCTCCTCCTGGGTTACACCCACACGTCCCTCCTGCAGAATGGGCTCATCCACCCCGGGTCCCTCCCCGGCCCCTCTGTCCCCCTCAGACTCATGCACATGTGCAGGGAGGAGGCCGCTCTGGAGCTGAGCTGGACGGTCTGTGTGTGTGGCTGTCCCTGCCAGTCCCAGGGACCTGGGTCCCCCGGGTGAAGGTTTGTTCCTCACCCCAGGCCTGTGCATGGGTGGGGACATCTGGACATGGGACAGCCCTGCCCTCTCTCCTCCCCCCAATCTCATCCTCTCCCCCCTCTGTGGGGTGATGGAGGGGCAGCCCCTGGGAGGGCAGGACTTTTAAGGTCACATAGTAATGTAAAACAATTACAACACGTTGGTAGAAATCTTCCCAATAATATCATAAAAACAAGGAATTAATCAGGATATGAGGTGATCCAAGATGTCGACATCTTTCGAGTGATATGAAATATATATTTATTGATAACAGAAGCTCGACATTTTCTCTTCCTGTGCAGTATCAGTGACGACCCCTGAGGGGTGGAGTTGGGGAAAAATACCCCAACTGAGTCCACACCCAAATTCTCTTTAGTGCCAGAGACATGAAATAATCAACCATGTTGCTGTAAACTTTGCAGAATTTATATTTGACTCTTAGGTCTGTCATAATATGTAGGCAAAAGGCATAACATTCTGATTTTTAACAATAAGTATTATATTAAATTTCCCCCAGAATTTCTTCATCACAATGTAATTCCATTAATTGCTGTGCTTTTATGTAGTGTCCCAAACAACTCAGGGTGCTGAATGCTCAAATGCCAGTTATGAAGCATTAATTGTCACAAACAACAAAACCTTCTAATATATAAAGGTACTACAGGTCAATCTTTTGAACACTTTAAGTTCAAGGAGAGTATATTTCCTCTGGTTGAGACTCATGTAGCATGATAAGGCAGTGGGGCACTGAGAAACTTGTGCACCTTCAGAATTTATTAGTTTTCATGATTTATAAAATGAGTATTTTAATTACCTTGCATCTAAAATGAAGCTTGCATTCTAAAAACATTCAAGTGTGAATGATTTCCATTCTGAAAACTGCCTAAGAACTGAATACTTGCAAATTGGGGAGGAAAGTTCCGTGTCCATCTGTGTCCTGAGGTTGTCCCTGTGGCGCGGACAGAGGGCGTTCCGGCCTCTCACTCCATGGTCGGGCCTCCTGGGGACGCCTCTGAGCACTCACAGGATGTTCCACCCTGTCCTGCTGCTGCCTCATGGAGAGAGCAGGGCCTCAGGGCTGGGCTATTTGAGCTCTGGAGCTGGTGTCCGGGTGTTGGATGCTGTCCAGATTCCAGCCCTCAGGGACCTTCCTCCAGAGGGAAAGTGTGTGTTTACTTGACTGTGTTAATTGGAGCGTCCTGCAGTGCTTCTCGGGGAGTAATTATCACACTCGGTGTGTAGATGTGATTTTGTGTCTGGCTCACGCCTCTATGGATGTGAATAAACAAATCCTCATTTGCAGGTTCCATTCCCTACCTGTCATGTCCACCGTGGTGGGCACCATCAGTCATAACAGTGCCCTGAGTTCCTGTCTAGACAGCTGGACAGTCACCTGTCACCCACTGTTGCCCTTTATGGAGAGGCCCTGGGGATGGGCGTGAGGGGGATGCGGGAAGGCCTGAGGTGGGAGGGAAGGGACACGGAGAGAGGCAGGAGGGAGCCAAGGGAGGGGAGTGGCAGAAAGATAATGGACATCCAGAAGAAGTGAGTGACCACGGGGGTCACCAGCCCTTTGGGAAGATTAACTTTACTCATCTCTGAAATTGTGTATCCTGTGGTTCTTTTACACCACAACACCTGTCACTGCACTTGCATTAGAATTGTCTTTTTGTTGGGATAATTTGCTTTTAATCTTTAGGAAATAGTATTTTAGGGTTTCTGTTCATGGTGTCATATACTTAGTTTTGCTGCATGACGATGGTGACCTCACACATGGAAACAAGCATTTATCTCTTTGAGTCTATTCTTCTGTAGGGTGTGAGGCAGGACCTGCTTCACTCTGCTGCGTGTGTCTGTCTGCTTTTCCCAGCACCATTTCCCCACTTTCCCTGCTCCAGTGCCTGCCCTGGCTCCTCTGTCGTAGAGTCACTGTCCATGCTGATGAAGGAGGATTCCTGGGCCTCATTATATTCCAGTGGCCTGTCTGTCTGTTTTTGTCCCAGTGCCATGCTGCTTTATTTATTAGAGCTTTATTGTACGGACTGGAGTCTGGAAGTGAGCTGCCCCCATTCTGCCTCTTTTTGTCAGTGTTGTTTTGGGTGTTCGGGGTCTTTTACATGTCAGTAATTTTTTTTTTTTATATCCTTGGAGAATGCCACTGAAGTTCTTATTGGCATTACATTGGATCTGTAAACTGCTTTCGGTCAGATGGACATTTGGTAATGTTGATTCTTCCAAACCAAGGGCAGAGAATTTCTTTCCATTTCTCTGTACTTTCTATTTCTTTTGACAATGCCTTACTCTTTTCTTGTATCTTTACCTCCTTGTTATGTCTACTCTGGGGTACTTAGTCTTGTGATTATAAGTGGGATTGTTTTCTTAACTTCTCTTTTGGTTCAATTTTTGCATATAAGAAGGCAATTGATTTTTGTATGTTGATTTTTTAAGCTTCCAACCACACTGAAGTGGCTTATTGTTTTATTTTTCCAGTGGAATCTCTTGTTTTCTTAGTGTATATTATGTTGTCCACAACAGTTTTAATTGTGCTTAAATGTTAAATCCACACAACCTAGAGACAGTTAATGTTTTATTATTTTAAAATTTTAATTATGTTTCACAAAACTGACAAATTGTAGGCAATGAATAGTCTCAGTATATGTTAATAATATTCTGATTCAGCTTCTTCATTCAATACGTGTATTGAATTCTCATTATATCCCATAACCTTCTTCTCTTGATATCCCATAAATTTTATTGACAGTAAACTATGAGAGTATCAAGAATTAATATTAAGAAAGTTATTTATCATCAGAAAAAACTACAATGCCAATGATTTAAAATAACAGCAGCACGTTGTTAACCCAAATGTTGAAAGATGGAGATGTTGCCAGTTTTAACCATTCCTGACTGCCTCCAAACTGACATTGTGCCCACATGGGCCTCACCTGGGCTGAAGGCAAGGGTCAGCCTGATTAGCACCCTCAGAGGGTGAATGTCTGAGAATGAGTTAAATGTCTGATATCCAATGGGAGCTACATTTTATCATGAAATATTCTGGTGTGAAATTTTCAAATATTTGACGTCACAGACGGGACAGCAAAGGTGGATGCAGTCAGCAGAGAGGAGCTGAGGCCAGTCAGCAAGTGACAATCATGGGGCCACTTCACTTCCCAAATTTAAATCTCCTTCAAATTCTTTATGTCTTTGCATCTATACTAAATGATAGTGTTATTTATGATATGTAAATCTGATGAATTTTCTCGTTTGAACTACTCCCCGTGAAATCACAAACACTCTGAGATCCCATAATAATGTGGCCAAAAGGACATTGTCCTCAAATTCCCAGAAATTCTAGGAAATTAAATATATGGGGATAAACACAAGAGGAAAGTGCGGCGGGCTGTTGTAGGTGCCCTTCCTCAACTATCTCTTCAAATACTAGAACACGGTTCAGTCCACTAGCTGTTATTTTGTTTTTACCATTATAGCTTCCTAAGTTCCTTTATTGTTTCTTGAAAAACCCTACCCAATGTATTTTAGTAAATTTTTAGTAATTATACTGAACATGAAAATAATAGCTTTCACAGCCACTGTCTTATTTCTGGTGTCCACCATGCACTGAGTGAGTTTATGGTAAATGCCAGCGGCACCCACGCCAGAGCCTCCAGGGGGGGTCTCTACCCAGTCATGTGTGTGGGTCTTTGTCCACATAAGGTCGTGACTACTCAGATTCCAACTTGGACCAAAGGCCTTATTTATGCTGTGAAGGCGTCTAAGTACAGGGGCCTCTGTCCTACCCATGGCCCCTGATCCTACCCATGACCACGAGGGTCAGTGACATGAAAGGAGAAGCCGCCTTAGAGACTGGAGATGCTGCCCCAGTGAGAGATCTTCTGCTGACCACTGAGATGAAACCCAACAATTGCCTCTCTCGGCCCAGAGCACAGAATGGAGAACAGCAGGCAGTGGCTGAAGCTCAGTGACCTCCATCGTACAGAGAATATCAAAGCGCAACTAAGTTAAAAAGAGGAACAATCAATGCTAATAAGACTATATGAGCAGCAGAATATATGAAGTCATCATAAATGTATTTTAAAAAAGAGCATATATTTTTAAATTTTACAATGGAATTATATGAACTTAGAAAAACATAAAGGCCAGTATTACGTGAAATTTTAAAATATGTGTCTCATAATGGAGTCATGAAGTCATCTTCTCTATTACATTTTGGTGAGTCTCCCCTTCATCAGTCTCTCCACTGCCGACTTCATGGCTTGGTTCCTCAGACTATATATGACGGGATTAAAGGTGGGGGGCATCACCGTGTAGAACATAGAAATGACCAGGTCAGACAAGGATGGGGTCTCTGAGGTTGGCTTCAGATAAGCAAAGAATGCAGTACAGACAAACAGCACCACAACCAGCAGGTGTGGAAGGCAGGTGGAGTAGACTTTGGCCTTACCTTCTGTGGATGGGATCTTCCTGACAGCAGAGAAGATGTGGACATAGGAAATGACGATGAAAATGAAATAGCAGGTACTCAACACCACACTAATGAGAATGGGGACAAGTTTGTTCATTAACTTTCCTGAGCAGGAAATAGCCAATAACTGGGGGATGTCACAGAAGAACTGGTGGACCACATTGGACCCACAGTAGGACAAGGAGAAGGTTCCAGCTGTGTTCATCACAGCATAGAGACCCCCACCCAGCCAGGACACAGCTGTCAGTTGCACACACCTGTCCCTGCTCATGATGACATCATAGTGCAGGGGTTGGCAGATGGCAGCATAGCGGTCAAGGCTCATCACTGTGAGCAGGGTCATCTCTGCACCTGCTGAAAAAACCATCATGAAGACCTGGACGACACAGCCCGGGAACGAGATGGAGCTGTTGTGCCTCAGAGAGTTGGCAATGGACTTGGGGACCGTGGTTGTGATGAGGCAGAGGTCCGTGAAGGACAGACTCCTCAGGAAGAAGTACATGGGGGTGTGGAGGTGCCGGTCCAGGGTGGTGATGAGTACGATGAGTCCATTCCCAAGCAGGGCACACAGGTAGACCAGGGAGAAGAGCAGCGGGTGCAGGAAGCCCATGGTCCCCTGGGTGGGGAACCCCAGGAGGACGAATTCTCTCATGGTCGTGAGATTCATCCCCCCTGGAGCCGTCATCTGTATAAATAAAAAAGAGGAAAAAAAATTGTCATGTCTTCCAGTATTGAACACAAAATGGGTTATTAACACATAATAATCATGCAATCTATTTATGCTTTATTGTTATCTGAGTAATTCATATTTTATCTCATGTGAATGCGCTATTGATGTATTGTCCAAACACGTGTCCATAAAAGGGTGAAGAAATGAAAATTTTAAATGATTATGATAAAACCTGCATATCAGTTCTCTCAGTGAACTGAATTGACAGACCACCAGTGCCCAGTCATTCTCAGGCTCGGGACTCCCCCTCCTGCCCAGGCCCTAGCATCTCAGCCCAGCACACCTCCCAGAGGTTGTCCAGGGCATAGCCCCAGAGGACACGTGACCATGCCCAGCCCCTCCCCACCCCAGAGACCCTGTCCCTGCTCCTCCAGCACAGACCTGGTCTGGGGAGGCCCCACAGTGACAGGTGTGCAGGGAGATGGGGTGTGCGGGTCCCTGTTTTCCTGCTCCCCAGGACCCAACACTGTCCTGGAACTGAATGATCTGGGCTCAGTGTCCCCGTGCAGCATGTCCTGACGCCTCCTCTGTCAGATTCCTGCCCCTGTGGCCTCACTGCTGACTCCTGGTCCGTCCCCTCGTCTCCTCATCTCCCTGCACCTGACTCCCCCACATCTGAGGACCCAGAGACCACGTTTCCCACAGAGTCACCTCCTGGGTCACACCCACACGTCCCTCCTGCAGAAAGGGGTCATCCACCCCCGGGTCCCTCCCAGGCCCCTCTGTCCCCCTCAGACTCATGCACATCTGTGCAGGGAGGAGGCCGCTCCGGAGCTGAGCCGGATGGTCTGTGCGTGTGGCTGTCCCTGCTGGTCCCAGGGCCCCGGGTCCCCCGGGTGCAGGTTTGTTCCTCACCCCAGGCCCATGTGTGAGTGGGGACATCTGGACACGGGGCAGCCCTGCCCTCTCTCCTCTTCCCCAATCTCATCCTCTCCCCCCTCTGTGGGGTGACGGAGGGTCAGCCCTGGGGAGGCAGGGTCACATAGTAACAAAATAATTGCAACACATTGGTGGCATCTTCCTAATAATTTAATAAAAACAGGAAAATAAATCAGAATATGAGGTGGTCCAAGATGTAGACATCTTGTGACTGATATGAAACATATTGGTCATGATGACAGAAGCTCTGACATATTCTCTTCCTGTGCCATATCAGTCACGACCCCTGAGTGGTGGAGTTGGGAAAAACCCCAAGTCCATGTCTGTAAAGAGACAGGCGTCCACACCCTTCTTCTCTCTAGTGCCAGAGCCTGAAACGGTGAACAATGTTGTGTAGAAGTGACATAATTTATTTGACTCTTAGGTCTGTCATAATATGTAGGCAAAGGCACAACATTCTGACAATAAATATTATATTAACTTTCTCCTGGAATTTCTTCATCACGATGTAATTCCATTAATTGTTGTGCTTTTACATAGTACCCAAAACAATTCAGTGTGCTGAATGCTCAAATGCCAGTTATGAAGCATTCATTGTCACATATACGATGCATCACAATCCTTTGAACCCTTTAAATTAAAGGAGAGTATATTTCTTCTCGTTGAGACTCACCCAGCATGATAAGGCAGTGGGGCACTGAGAAACTTGTGCACCCTCAGAATTTATTAGTTTTCATGATTTACAAAATCAATATTTTAATTATTGTACTTTCTCACATCTAATATGAAGCTTGAATTCTAACAACTTTCAAGTCAGAGTGATTTCCATTCTGAAAACTGCCTAAGAACCGAATACCTGCAAATTGCAGGGGAAAGTTCCCGCTGCTGTGTCCATCTGTGTCCTGAGGTTGTCCCTGTGGCATGGACAGAGGGCGTCCTGGCCTCTCACTCCATGGTCGGGGCTCCTGGGGATGCCTCTGAGCACTCACAGGATGTTCCACCCTGTCCTGCACCACCTCATGGACAGAGCAGGGCCTCAGGGCTGGGCTATTTGAGCTCTGGAGCTGGTGTCCGGGTGTTGGACACTGTCCAGATTCCAGCCCTCAGGGACCTTCCTCCAGAGGGAAAGTGTGTGTTTACTTGACTGTGTTAATTGGAGCGTCCTGCAGTGCTTCTCTGGGAGTAATTATCACACTCGGTGTGTAGATGTGATTTTGTGTCTGGCTCACGCCTCTATGGAAGTGAATAGACAAATCCTCATTTGCAGGTTCCATTCCCCACCTGTCGTGTCCGCTGTGGTGGGCACCATCAGTCATAACAGTGCCCTGAGTCCCTGTCTAGACAGCTGGACAGTCGCCCGTCACCCACTGTGTGCCCTTCACGGAGAGGCCCTGGGGATGGGCATGAGGGGGATGCGGGAAGGCCTGAGGCGGGAGGGAAGGGACACAGAGAGAGGCAGGAGGGAGCCAAGGGAGGGGAGTGGGGAGGAAAGACAATGGACGTCCAGCAGAAGTGAGTGACCACGGAGGTCACCAGCCCTTCAGGAAGATTAACTTTACTTGTCTCTGAAATTGTGTCTCCTGCGGTTCTTTTCCACCCCATCACCTGTCACTGCACTTACATTAGAATTGTCCTTTTGTTGGGATAATTTGCTTGTAATCTTTAGGAAACAGTATTTTAGGGTTTCTGCTCGTGGTGTCATATACTTAGGTTTGCTGCCTGACGATGGTGACGTCACACATGGAAACAGGCTTTTACCTCTTTGAGTTTACTCTTCTGTAGGGGGTGGGGCAGGACCTGCTTCACTCTGCTGCGTGTGTCTGTCTGCTTCTCCCAGCACCATTTCCCCACTTTCCCTCTCCAGTGCCTGCTCTGGCTCCTCTGTCATAGAGTCACTGTCCCTCCTGATGAGGGTGGGTTCCTGGGCCCTTGTTATATTCCAGGGGTCTGTGTCTGCTTTAGTTCCCCTGCCATGCTGTTAACTATTAGAGCTTTACTATACAGTTTGAAGTCTGAAAGTGTGCTTCCTCCTTTCTTACTCGTTTTCATCAAGACTGTTTTGGCTGTTTGTGGTCTTTTGTAGTTCCATATGCTTTTCTGTAATATTTGTTTCATATGTTTGAAAATGCCATTGAAATTTTCATTTGGATTGCATGAATCTGTAAATTGCTTTGAGTCCGATGGATATTTTGTAATCCTGATTCTTCCTGTCCATGAGGAGGGCATATCTTTCCCTTTTTTGGTGTTTCCTATTTATTCTAAGAATGTCGTACAATTTTCTGTGTATCTTCACTTCCTGTTTTAGGGTTACTCCTAGGTAATTTTGTCATTATACATAGGATTGCCTTCTCAATTCTTCTCTTCTGATTCATTTTTTGCACATAGGAAGGCAATTGATGTTCATGTGTTGATTTTGTACTTCTCTCTGTTTAAAAATTTTATTTTTATATTCCCCATACAATTGCAACCCCCTTATTTTGACCCCAATCCCTCCTTTCCCAGCCCCCCACCCCCATAGATTGTCTCTGGTTCATAGTTGTTTCTTGATTTTGATATTTTCTTTCTTATAGTTATTCTTTTTCCTGGTCCCTCATTTAAGTTTTCTAGATTCCTGCTTTGAGTGAGACCATCCGGTATTTTTCTTTTTCTTTCTGGCTTATTTCGCTGAGCATGATCCCTTCCAGCACCATCCATGTTGCTGCAAATTGCATGTTTATCTTTTTTGAATGCTGAGTTAATAGTCCATGGTGTATATGTACCACATCTTCTTGATCCAGTCATCTATTTTTGGGCATTTGGGTTGTTTCCAAAGCTTAGCTATTGTAAAAAGTGCTGCTATAAACATAGGGGGGCAAGTGCTCTTTGGAATTGATGTTTCTGTGTCCTTTGGGTAAATACCTAGGAGTGGAATTGCTGGATCATATGGAAGCTCTATCTTTAGTAGGTCAAGAAATCTCCACACAGTTCTCCATAGTGGTTGGACCAGTTTGCACTCTCACCAGCAGTGCAGGAGAGTTCCTTTTTCTCCACACCCTCGCCAACATTTGTTGTTGCTAGTTTTTTTTAATATGTGCCATTCTCACTGGTGTGAGATGGTATCTCATTGTAGTTTTGATTTACATTTCCTGATTATGAGTGATGTTGAACATTTTTTCATATGCCTGTTGGCCATTTGCATTTCCTCTTCAGAGAAGTTTCTTTTTAGCTCTTCTGCCCATTTTTTGACTGGATTATTTTCTTTGTTGTTGTTGAGTCTCATCAGCTCTTTGTAGATTTTTGTGATCAGTCCTTTATCATTAGTGTTGGGTGCAAAAGTGTTCTCCCAGTCGGTGGGGTTTCTCTTTGTTTTTGTTATTGTCTCTTTTGCTGTGCAGAAGCTCTTTAATTTGATGTAGTCCCAGCTGTTTATCTTTGCCTTCACTATCACTGCTTTGGGTGATGTGTCTGTAAAGATGTCTTTGAGGTGCATGTCATGTAGTGTTTCACCTATATTTCCTTCTATATATTTTATGGTTTCAGGTCTTATATCTAGTTCTTTAATCCATTTTGAGTTGATTTTTGTGCATGGTGTGAGGTAGTAGTCAAGCTTCATTCTTTTGCATGTAGCGACCCAGTTTTCCCAGCACCATTTATTGAACAAACTTTCTTTGCTCCAGTGCATATTCTTTGCTCTTTTGTCAAAGATTAGTTGAACATACATCTGTGGGTTTATTTCTGGGTTTTCTGTTCGTTTCCATTGGTCCTTGTGTTTGTTCTGGTTCCAATACCATGCAGTGTTGATTATTATGGCTTTGCAGTACAGTTTGAAGTCTGGGAGAGTGATGACTCCATTCCCTTCTTTGTTTTTTAGGAGGGTTTTGTCTAATCGGGGTTTTTGTTGGCTCCATATGAATTTTATCAATATTTTTTTCTATTTCTTTGAAGAATGACATTGAAATTTTAATTGGAATAGCATTGAATCTGTATATTGCTTTTGGTAGGATGGCCATTTTGATAATGTTAATTCTTCTGATCCATGAGCAGGGGATATCTTTCTGTTTCTTTGTGTCTTCTTCTATTTCTTTTAACAGTGTTCTATAGTTTTCTTTGTATAGGTCCTTTACTTATTTTGTTAGGTTTATTCTCAAGTGTTTGATTTTTTTTTTTGTTTCAATAACAAAAGGAATGCTTTTCTTGATTTTTTCTTCAGATTTATTGTATAGGAAGGCTACTGTTTTTTTGCATTGATTTTGTATCCTGCCACTTTACTGAACTGATTGATTAGTTGAATAATTTTTTCTGTGGAGTTTTTGGGGTTCTGATATATATTTTTATATCATCAGCAAATAGTGATAGTTTGACTTCTTCCTTGCCTATTTGGATTCTTTGTATGTCTTTCTCTTGTCTTATTGCTCTGGCTAGGACTTCCAGTATTATGTGGAAAAGCAGTGGTGAGAGTGGACATCCTTCTCTTGTTCCAAATCTTAATGGGAATGCTTTCAGCTTTTCGCCATTGAGAATGATATTGGCTGTGGGCTTATAGATGGCCTTTATGATGTTGAGGTATGTTCCTTGTATCCCGAGAATTTCAAGGGCCTTCATCATAAATGGGTGCTGTACTTTGTCGAATGCTTTCTCAGCATCAAAATATCTATGGATATTATCATATGGTATGTTTTTGTTGATGTGTTGGATTACATTGATTGATTTTCTGATGTTGAACTGTCCTTGTGTCCCTGGAATGAATCCTACTTGGTCGTGGTGAGTTATCTTATGGATACATTGTTGGATTCTGTTGGCAAGGATTTTGTTGAGGATTTTTGCATCAGTGTTCGTTAGGGAGATCGGCTTGTAATTTTCTTTTTTTTGTGCTGTCTTTGTTGGGTTTTGGTATTAGTGTAATGCTGGCTTAGTAGAACACATTTGGTAGTATTCCTTCTTTTTCAATTTTTTTGAAAGAGTTTGTGTAGGATAAGCAGTAATTCACTGCTGAACGTTTGGTAGAATTCATTTGTGAAGCTGTCTGGGCCTGGGCTTTCGTTTTTGGGGAGTGCTTGGATTACTGCTTCAATTTCGCTGCTCGTAATTGGTCTGTTTACTTGTTCTATTTCTTCTTTGTCTAGCTTTGGATGATTATATCATTCTAGGAATTTGTCCATCTCTTCTAGGTTGCCGAATTTGTTTGCATATAAGTGTTCATAGTAATCTCTGATTATTCTTTAGATTTCTACTGAATCTGTTATAATTTCTCCTCTTTCACTTCTAATCCTATTTATATGTGTTTTTTTTTCTTTGTGAGCCTTGGTAGAGTTTGTCTATTTTGTTTATTTTTTCAAAGAACCAACTTTTGGTTGCATTGATCTTTTGGATTGTTTTTTTAAATTTCTAATTCATTTATTTTGGCTTTGATTTTGATTATTTCCTTTCTTCTACTGGCTTTAGGGTTTTTTTGTTGTTCTTTTTCTAGTTCTTTGAGATGTGAGATGAGGTTGTTTCTTCGAGTTCTTTCTTGTTTGTTGATGTGAGCTTGGATTGCTATATATTTTCCTCTTTTAACTGCTTTTGCTGCATCCCATACATTCTGGAAAGTGGTGTCCTCCTTGTCATTAAACTCAAAGTATTTTTTTTAAATAATAAATTTTATTTTTATATTCCCCATACAATTGCAGCCCCCCCATTCTGACCCCAATCCCTCCCCTCCCGCCCCCGCCCCCCTAAAAGTGTCTCTGGTTCATAGTTTTTTGTTGATTTTGATTTTCACTTTCTTATAGTTACTCCTTTTCCTGGTCCCTTATTTAAGTTTTCTAGATTCCTGCTATGAGTGAGACCATGCGGTATTTTTCTTTTTCTTTTTGGCTTATTTCGCTGAGCATGATCCCTTCCAGCGCCATCCATGTTGCTGCAAATTGCATATGTTTATCTTTTTTGAATGCTGAGTAATATTCCATGGTATATATGTACCACATCTTCTTGATCCAGTCATCTATTTTTGGGCATTTGGGTTGTTTCCAAAGCTTAGCTATTGTAAACAGTGCTGCTATAAACATAGGGGTGCAGGTGTTCTTTGGAATTGATGTTTCTGTGTCCTTTGGGTAAATACCTAGGAGTGGAATTCCTGGATCATATGGAAGCTCTATGTTTAGTATGTCCAGAAATCTCCACACAGCTCCCCACAGTGGTTGGACCAGTTTGCACTCCCACCAACAGTGCAGAAGAGTTCCTTTTTCTCCACACCCTCGCCAACATTTGTTGTTGCTAGTTTTTTTAATATGTGCCATTCTCACTGGTGTAAGATGGTATCTCATGGTAGTTTTGATTTGCATTTCCCTGATGACAAGTGATGTTGAACATTTTTTCATATGCCTGTTGGCCATTTGCATTTTCTCTTCAGCGAAGTTTCTTTTTAGCTCTTCTGCCCATTTTTTGACTGGATTATTTTCTTTGTTGTTGTTGAGTCTCATCAGCTCTTTGCAGATTTTTTGATCAGTCCTTTATCATTAGTGTTGGGTGCAAAAATGTTCTCCCAGTCGGTGGGGTTTCTCTTTGTTTTTGTTATTGTCTCTTTTGCTGTGCAGAAGCTCTTTAATTTGATGTAGTCCCAGCTGTTTATCTTTGCCTTCACTATCACTGCTTTGGGTGATGTGTCTGTAAAGATGTCTTTGATGTGCAAATCACATAGTGTTTCGCCTATATTTCCTTCTATATATTTTATGGTTTCAGGTCTTATGTCTAGTTCTTTAATCCATTTTGAAACTCAAAGTATTTTTTAATTTCTTCTTTGATCCCCTCATTAGTCCAGTGGTCTTCCAGTAGTGTGGATTTCAATCTCCATGAAGTGCGGGGGGTTCCTTGTTTTCTTTTTATGATTTATTTCTAGCTTGATGCCTTTATGATCAGAGAAGATAGTTGGAGTGATTTTGATTTTCATGTATCTGTTGATGTTTGTCTTGTGGCCCAGTATGTGATTGATTCTGGAGAATGATCCATGCACACTTGAGAAAAATGTGTACTCGGGTTTTTTTGGGTGCCAGTGTCCTATAGATGTCTGTTAAGTCCATGAGTTCTATGTCTTTATTTAGGGCTCTAGTGTCTTTGTTTATTTTTTGTCTCGTTGATCTGTCCATTGGTGAGACTGGGGTGTTGAAATCTCCCACTATATATGTATTTTCTTTAATATCTGCTTTCAGAGCTGATAATAATTGTCTAATATATTTTGGTGCCCCTTCATTTAGTGAGTATATGTTGATGAGTGTTATATCTTCCTGATGTATTGTTCCCTTGATCATAATGTAGTGTCCATCTATGTCTATTTTTACTTTTTTTTAATTTAAAGTCTATAGACTTCTGTTCCTGCCTTCTTTTTTGGTCCATTTGCTTGTAGCATTGTTTTCCAACCTTTTACTTTCAGTCTGTGCTTATCTTTTGTGGTTAAATGTGTTTCCTGGAGACAGCAGAAGGTTGGATTTTGTTTTTTAATGCAACCTGCTACTGTGTGTCTTTTTATTGATGAGTTTAATCCATTTACATTTAAAGTTAATATTGATATGTTGGCATCTGTGTTTGCCATTTTGTTTGTCTTTTTTTGTGATTTTATTCCTTGCTTTATTCTGTTCTTCTTGTTCATTCCTCTGTTGGCTTTGGCTTTAGGACTTCTTGTAGAATTTTTTGGAGTGGGGGTTTAGTTGTGATGAATTTCTGGAGTTTCTGTTTGTCTGGGAAGGGCCATATTTTTTCTTCATAGAGGAAGGAGAGCTTTGCAGGGTAAAGTATTCTTGGTTGGCATTTGCTGTCATGAAGTTTACTAAATATGTTACTCCACTCTCTCCTTCCCCGTAATGTTTCTTTGGAGAAGTCTGAAGTTACCCCAATTGGTTTTCCCTTATAAGTTCTCTTTTTCTTCCCCCTTGCCAGTTTCATTATTTTTTCCTTTTCTTGGACTCTTGTAAGCTTTACTATTCAGTGTCTTGCTGCAGTTTTCTTTTCGTTATGGTGATTGGGGGTTCTTCTCACTTCTTATATGTCTATATTCATCTCATTTTTCATGCTTGGGAAGTTTTCTTCAATTATCTCCTTGAATAATTTCTCAGTTCCTTTGTCTCTCTCCTCACCTTCTGGAATACCTATAACTCTTACATTTTCTCTCTTCATGGAATCTGATAATTGTCTAAGAGTCTCCTCATACTGCTTCATTTTCACTTCTCTCCCTTTCTCTTTTGGCTCTTTTCATTTCTGTATCTTCAATAGTACTGATCCGTTTTTCCATTTCATTGATTCTGTTTTCATTGCTTTTCCAGAGTTCTTTATCTCCTCTAGTAATATTTTAATCTCCTGCGTTTCTTTTCTTTCCTTTCTTAAGGTCTCAATTTCATTCTTCATTTCAGTGATTATTTGTCTCAAATCATTTATTTCCTTTTCATTTTCTTTCTGCCTTTTAATGATGATGATTATTAATTCTCTATCTGATAGGCCAAGAAGTTCTTCCTTGTCATTTTTGAGCTCTGGTAATTGTATTTCTTTTTGTGGTGTGTCCTCCTGCTGGCTTGCTTGGTTATTTATATTTTTTCTTCTCCTGTTGTTTGCTTTCTAATTAGTTCTATGCGTTGGGATGTTGTGCCACTGGTGTTGGAGGGCATCTCTTTTGGAATGCTCCTTTAGGGGTATCAGAAACTGTTTACCAGACTGAGACCAGCACTGGTAGGCAAAAATTCCAGCAGGATGCAGATGCTGTTTTCTGGGCTCTGTCCCTTACAGTTCCCTCCCTCTGTATTTACTCAGTTCCTAAAGGGAATCAGCTAGTTGGTGATTTAGTTCTGGTCACAGGGTGGCACCAGAGTTCTGTACTTGCTGATATGTGCTTTTTCCCAGTGGTTCTCTGAGTAGCGGAGGGGGGCGGAGGGGAGCACCTCAACACAGGGGCTCTTATTCCAGCCAGGTGCTGTGTCTGCCTGTGTTCACCCTGTGTTGTGCCCACAGCTATATGGATCCCATGCCCTGAAGTTTGCACTCTAGGTCTCAGTTCCAGGGCTATCAGATCCAAAATGCTGGCTGTCACCCTGTGCAGTGCCCGCTGTGGATGGTGTGGCCCATGCTCCGGATCCTGTGCCTAGCTCTCAGTTCCAGGATGGGATCTTGCTCCATGCCTTATTTCCTCCCTTACCCCCGTTTGCGTGGCTCACCCTCTCTCAGGGCCTGAGGGTGTTTTTGGGGTCCCTGGTTTCCAACTATAGGGTGTTGGTGATATTTTATGGTCACTAGGTGGTGCCAGAGCTCTTTCATGGTGTCCTTCGGTAACTTTTTTACCCCATGGGTCCCGGGGAACAGAGTGGGAGTGGCGTGGAGAGCCTCAACGGTGTGGGGGTGCTGTGTCTGCCCTGTGCCCCAAGTCGTGGGGATCCCATGCCCTGAATTTCGTGCCCTGGGTCTCAGTTCCAAAGCCCTCAGGTCCAGGACATGGGCTGTAGCCCAGTTCAGTGTCCGCAGAAATGGCGCCTTTTGCACCCCGCTCCCATGTCGGGCACCTGGTTTCTGATTACTCAGTGAGGGACATTCACCTCAATGAGGGACCCCGCGTGTCTCCCAGCAAGCTTAGGTCGCAGGCACCAGGACCTGGGCAGCCAGGATTCCCAATCTGCATATGCTTTTCGAGTGCTGCTTTTCCACATAAGCTTACCGGCTGGTCTTGGGCTATTTGTAGGTCTCCATGGAGTCCTTGTTTTCCTTTAATGGCACCTGGAGCCATTTGCTCACCTCCATAGCAATTACTGCACCGTTCTCCACAGTTCCAGTTCACAGGATGCAGTGCCTGAAATAGTTCCTTTCCACTCACAGTCCCCCTTGATGCATAGTTTGCTCTTGTTGGTTGTTTTAGTTTTTTTCCCTCATTTCTGTTGATGGGAGAGTTCCGACTTTGTGTGTGGGGGAGGGTAGCAGGGGTCTGAGCGTTCCTCCCTTTTAATCTTCTTTTATGGCTACTTTCTTTTTTGGGCAGTTTGCCAGAGTAGCCCATTTATCTTCCTGTCCCAGTTCTTGCAGGGACCTGCCGCTTTTCCTCCCTATTAACTTTATTTTTTATGGGAGGTCTTACTCGCAGCATTTCCTCGCCACCATGTTCGATTTTGTACTTTTCAAGTATACTGAAGTGGCTTATTTAATTTAATTTGTTTTTCAGTGGAGTCTTTAGAGTTTGCAATGTATATTACCTTGGTGCCCACAACAAGTTTCATTGTGCTTACATTTTTAAATTCATAGAACCTTGAGACATTTAATGTTTATTACTTAAATATTTTAATAATATACAAAGTTGGCAATGAATAGTCTCATAAATGTGTATAATGCTCTGATTCAGGTTCTTAATACACATATTAAATTCTCATTATATCCCACCAGTGAACTATAACAGTATCAAGAATTGATATTAAGAAATTAATTTATCAGAGAAAAGTTAAAAATACCAATCACTTAAAAGAACAGCACCAAGTTGTCATCCCAGATTTCAAATATCCAGATGTTGACATTTTCTAACCTTTCCTGCCAGCCTCCATATTTACTTTGTGCCACATGGATCTCACCTGAGCAAGGTCAGCCTGAAGATCCTCCTTGCAAGGTGAACTGTTTGATAATGATTTAAATGTCTGATATCCAGTTGGAACTACATTTTTGTCATGAAATATTTTGGTGTGAAATTTCCAAATATTGGCCATCACAGACGGGAAAGCAAAGGTGGATGCAGTCAGCAGAGAAGAGCTGAGGCCAGACAGCAAGTGACAATCATGGGGGCATTTTGCTTCCCAAATTGAAATCTCCTTCAATTCCTTACATGTCTTTACAAGTGTGCTAAATGATAGTATCATTTCATTGTATGTAAATCTGATGAGTTCTTTTCATTTCAATGTGCTTGTGAAAAATGCAGACATTCTAGGTAAGATTTCTCTTGATGACCTAACCGACCAGGGCATTGTCCTGCCATCCTGCCCACTCTAGGGGATGAAACAAATGGGATAACACTTCTGTAAATTGTGGTATGAGGTCATGGATGGCATTCCTAACACATTTCTGGAAATACTAGATACGAAGCAGGCTACTAGCTATCATTTTGTTTTGACCATCATAATTTGTTAAGTTCTCTTATTGTATCTCAAAAATTCCTATCCAGTGCATTTTGGAAATTTTTTTGTAATTATACAGCACATGAACCTAACTTTCTTATTTCTGGTGTCCACCGTGGGTAAGTGTGATTTTGGCAAATGCGGGTGGCACCCACACCAGAGCTTCCAGGTTTTCTCCACCACGTCGTGTGTGTCCTTATTGACAAAGGCCTTGACTACTCAGATTCTAACTTCAGATCCTCAGGCCTTATTTATGCTGTGAAGGCCCCACCTACTAAGTAAAGGGATCTCTGTCCTGCCCGTAGCCTCTGATCCCACCCATGATCAAGAAAACATTAAAGGGGAAGCTGCCTTAGAGACTGGAGATGCTGCCCCTGTGAAAGAACTTCTGCTCATGACTGCGATGAAACCCAACCATCGCCTCTCTTGGCCAGGAGCACAGAAATGGAGACCAGCAAAGAGTGTCTGGAAGTTCAGTGACCTACATTGTACAGAGAATATAAAAAAGCACCTAAGTGTAACAAAGAGGAGCAATCAATGCCAATAGAGTCTACGAGCAGCAGACTATATAAAGTCACCGTAAGCTTAATTTAAAAATGTGCATATATTTTTAAATTGTACAAAGAAATTATGTGTAATTAGACAAATATGAGAGGAGTATAATTCAGTAACTTAAATGTCTTGTAATAGTCATGAAGTCATCTTCCCTGTTACATTTAGGTGTGTCTCCCCTTCATCAGTCTCCCCAAAGCTGACTTCATGGCTTGGTTCCTCAGACTGTAAATGACGAGATTAAAGGTGGGGGGCACCAGCATGTAGAACATAGAAATGACCAGGTCAGACACGGACAGGGTCTCTGAGGTCGGCTTCAGATAAGCAAAGCATCCAGTGGAGGCAAACAGCACCACAACCAGCAGGTGGGGAAGGCACGTGGAGTAGACTTTGACCTTACCTTCTGTGGATGGGATCTTCCTGACAGCAGAGATGATGTGGACATAGGAAATAATGATGAAAGTAAAACAGCAGGAATCCATCACTGCATTAATGAGCATGGAGACAAGATCGTTCATTAACTTTCCTGAGCAGGAAATAGCCAAAAGTTGGGGGATGTCACAGAAGAAATGGTGGAACATGTTGGACCCACAGTAGGACAAGGAGAAGGTTCCAGCTGTAAGCATCACAGCCAATATAACCCCACCTAGCCAGGACGCAGCTGTCAACTGCACACACCTTTCCCTGCTCATGATGATGTCATAGTGCGGGGGGTGGCAGATGGCAGCATAGCAGTCAAGGCTCATCACTGTGAGGAGGGTCATCTCTGCAGCTGCTGAAATAACCATCATGAAGACCTGGAAGTCACAGCCCGGGAATGAGATGGAGCTGCTGTGCCTCAGAGAGTTGGCAATGGACTTGGGGACCGTGGCTGAGATGAGGCAGAGGTCCGAGAAGGACAGACTCATCAGGAAGAATTACATGGGGGTGTGGAGGTGCCGGTCCAGGGTGGTGACGAGGACGATGAGCCCGTTCCCAAACAGGGCGCACAGGCAGACCAGGGAGAAGAGCAGCGGGTGCAAGAAGCCCATGGTCCCCTGGGTGGGGAACCCCAGGAGGATGAATTATGTCACGATGGTGAGATTCATCCCCCCTGTAGCCATCACTGCATGAAAGTCTAGAGGAACAAAACGCCAGGACCATCCACCAGTGCCTGACCCATGGTGTCTTTCTGCAGATGACCAGTGCTATCCTTCCCCACTGACCACTCTCCGTGCTCTATCCAGTGTCTCCCGGCAGGGATCTCAGCTCCTGCTCTGCTCGGCCTCTCAAGCTTGCGACCCGCAGGTGCCGCCACTGTCCACGCCACCTGTGGGAGATACCGAAGGGCAGAGAGTTCAACTGACCACAGCTCCCTGAGCAGTCTCCTCACGTCTCACCATGTCCCGTGCAAGGCCACCCCTGAAACCCTGAGCCCGGTCCATCCGCTGCCGTCTCCAAGCCCCAGTCCATGTACCTTTCAAGTGTGGGAACCCCCAAGAACTCTCAGGAACACAAACTGTCAAGGATGCCCCAAATCTAGTCTGTGGGGTCCCAACGCCCAGTCCCTGCAAAACACTGGCCAGTCGCAGCTCCAGGCACACATTTTGGGCCAAGTGGACACTGATGGCCCTGAGTCTGTTCCTGGTCGGTGCCCACCTCACTCATCACGGCAGTGGGTGGGGTGTCCCCACCCCGTGTCACCGTCTGATGACCATCTGGCCCTCACCCCTGCTCGTAGGCGCTGAGAGGGTGACCTCCCACTGCTGCCCTCCCGGCCATTGTCCTGCCCCTCCCCTCACCTGAGAAGCTGAGGTGGTTTCTCCTGCAGCTACTTCCCGCAGGGCTCAGGCGTGGCCACGGACAGGGCGGGAGGGACGGTCCACCCTATGGCTACAGCCACACGCTCGGGGCTCCCAAGCCAGGATTCTCGCCTGGTCCCAGCCAGACAGACCCGCCGCGTGGTCTGCGACATCCCCCTCCCATGCACTGGCCTGACGCGTCCTCGCCCGCTGCTCAGGGGCCTCCCCTGGCCGCTGTCCTGTCCCCATGGGCTTCTCGGCAGCCTCGTTAATGAGCCCCCCGGGTCAGGCGCATCAGGGCCTGGGAGGCTCCGCAGGCAGGACCTGGTGCCCCCTCATCCCCATCACCCCCCTGACCCCGCAGGGACGGGGTGGCCTCGGCATGAGAGCCAGGACAAGCCCCGTCCACAGGGAGCGGGAAAGTCACCACCACCCCCAGGCACCCCCTGGGCCTGGCAGGTGGACGGGATGTGGGAAGGGGGAAAGGAGGACAACCAAGAAATCCCCCAGGAGCGAGACGGGGAAGCACCTGGGTCTTCTGATATGAGAATTTGTTCGTGTCTCTCAGAATTATTTTATTTAAAAAGTCCGATTATCTCAACCCCTGGAAATGTAACAACATTTGAACTGTCATGTCTGGCAGAGGCTGGTGTTGACCTTACAGTGGGCGTCAGGCCCGCGGCGGCGCTGTCCAGCATGTCCTCGGGGTGGGTGTGTCTTGGGCTCTGACACAGCAGAGTAGGGGACCCTCTCCCAGGTGTGGGTCTCCCCGAGTCCTCACAGGCCCCCCAGGTCAGGGTCACAGACAACAAATGAGCTCATGGGCGGGCACGCTGGGGACCCGTCCCCTGCACGCGCAGGAGGGTAGGCGGAGGCCGGAGCGAGTGTGAGGGACCCGCCCTGACGAGCAGTCCCAGAAGCTGCAGCCCCAAGAAACTTATGGTGATTCTGGAGTTTCTTGCAGACAATGAGTGGAGGGCCTCGCCCCCATGGGCCCTGTCAATGGAAGCAGATGCCCCTGCCCCTCTATTCTGGCTGGCACATGGCCCAGCCAGGGATTCGTGTCCACTGGCCCCGGTCCCGTTCGGGCCCTGGTGTCCTGCACCTCAGGGACACAGATGATGCCAGTCACGTGGGCTCGTGGGCTGTGGCTTGGAACACCCAGGGTCCACGTGCATGGGCAGAGGACAGGGAGGGGTCAGCACGGGGGAACCCAGGAATCAAGATCAAATCCCCATGTCCCTGGAGGTAGCCCATGTGGGCAGAGCCCACAGCAATAGTCCACAGACCAGGCTGGACAGCACCAGATGCCGGGCCAGACATGGCTGGACCATCGAGAGTTCTCAAGGAGGCCAGACACAGGCGCCAGCCACCAGGGAGCAGGCAGGTGAGCACCCAGCCCCGCAGGCGGTGCCAGCAACACCAGTGTTCCAGCTCTTGGGGTGTTCGCGCCCGCCACCTGCAAACAGCCAGCAGAGACCGGGTTGAGGCCCAGGCGCTCTTTGCAGGAGATGCCAGAGGCAGGGCCTGAGGCAGGTGCAGGAGCGGGGTCTCTGAGGAGGTCTCCGGGGGTCTTCAAGTCTATAGAGGTCCTGAAGCCATGACAACTCTGTCTGGGGAGGGTGTGCAGCCATCAGCTCTTGCTTCTCTTCTGAAGCTGCCACGTGCATCCTCTTCTGAAGCCAATTTATCTGTCCGAGCTGGCGCCTGCACGGCTTATATCCTCTCATGGTCCCGCCTTCAAGCCTGATGGATCATTTCCAGTGCTCGCCGTTTGTTGTTGTTGGTGAAGCACCCATCGGATGCTCCATGTTCAGTGCTCAGGGGTTCCAGCCCTGCATGCAGCTGGTGAGAGCTCAGCCCTGTGGGTTCTGGAGGGCGCTGCCCATAGGGTTCATTTACGATCCTGGCGCCTTGTTCCCAAGTGAAACCCCAGCCCCTGCCCAGACCCAAACTGCCCTGAGATCGGGGCAGGATCTTGGGCCATTTGCTCAGGGGAGGTACGGCCAGAGCCGGTTTCAGTGGGCCTGACGCTGCTTGCCCTGAGCACTTCAGGGTATCTGGGCCGAAATGCAGGGGCCTCACTCCCGAGCTGAGACATGGGTCCAGCAGCTGCGTCTGGGTTCGGAGGCACCATGATGACAGGGAGTGCCCTGGGCCTGCTCTCCTGTGGCTCATGCCAGGCTGGGTACAGCTGCACATCAGCCCCTGGGCTAGTGCCCCAGACAAGCCTCCATTCCCCAGGCTCCTCCTGTGGGCAGGGTCCCTGGAACACTGAGACTGGGCAGAGGGACACTGAGGACTCATGGAGGCTGAGGAGACTCTAGTTACTCAAGGCCAGCTCTGAGGTCAGTTGGTGGCGTGACCTCGGGGGACCCCCTCCAGCAGCAGGAGGGACAGAGCTTTGCCCTTCGTCTTCTGCCAGATCTGCTTCCTCCTGCTTCTGCCCACGGTGCTGTCCCTGAGGTGCAGGTCACTGCCCCCCTGCACTGCACGTGTCTGGGAGTCCACCTGCCCCCAGCCGAGGCGTCGTCACTTTTTCTTCCTCCACCCCTCAGTGTGGAACGGACAGTGTCCCCCTCGCTGGGCACTCCCGGTGGGCACGGGCGCATCATTCTCCCTGCCTCCTCCACAGTGGCCGGTTGTTTTGAGTTCGTTCCCTGAGGACATCGACGCCACCCCCTCTGTTGTGTCCTTGACAGGGCGACCGGCCCTGTGAGTGGGCACCGTGGGGACCGCACTGGCCACTGGGGGACGGCGACTCTGTAGCTCATTCTCCAATCCCAGCTGAGGTTTGGTCTGAGGATGGTCACTGTGGCGTCACCCTCCTGCCTGACACCTGTCCCAGCCCTGGCACTTCTGTCTTCACTTTTCCCACGTGCCACACGCACTCTGAGTCATGGACATCAGCTGGCACCATCAGGAACAAACACATCGACTCCTGACACGGTGCTGGAACAAGTCCCTCTGCCCTGGGTAAGGCGCCTCGGGCTCCAGGCGCTGGAGACCTCACCCTGGTCTCGGTCAAGCCTCCGTCTCAGGACCCCGGGGCCAGGCCTGAGCGAACAGCCATCCAGGGAGAGTGGCCAGGCCCACTGCGCTCGGGAGGAAGAAAATATCAACGTTGTCTGTTTGAGTGTGAGCAAGTTTCTCCTTGATGGACGTGAGTGTGTGGGGAGATGCAGTTTAGGGTTCCACATGTTCTGCCTTTGAAATCATCTCCTTTATGCTTTTAAATACACCCCACAGTCTCTTTTCATACAAGATAAAGCAAAAACTTCTTCCATTTTGTCTCATTTGTTGTTTGTGTGACAGAGGAACCATCTGCCAGCTGCTCTGAGGAGACAGGGGCAGGGACGAGGCCCACCCAGGTCTGTGCAGGCCGTGCTGAGGGACTGCGGATGGCAACCCTCATTTCCCTGACACGCCATGGGTGCCATGGAGCTTGGTGTGTGGTGGGGCTTGGGGTCAGGGCGAACAGCAAAAGCAAAAGTTGGACTGAGTACAAAAATTTGCTCTTTACCAGACAGAACAGGGAAGGAGAGTAGGAGTGTGGACGGAGGGGCCGGGCACTGCAGGGCATTTAGTAGATTCTGAGTGGACACTGGTGCATGTGGGGGAGTGAAAAGTGACCCATGGTGAAAACAGTAAAAAGTCTAAATGAGTCTTCTCCTTTGATAAGAACAAATAACAAATTAACGTGATGCTAGGATGAAACACTCATGGTAAACATCCCTTCTCAACAGACACTTACTAGATTTATTAAAGGAAAAATAGAAAATAAATCCACAGGAATCTGACCAGGGAATGACGTCCTATCCCGAGGGGATGGGGACTGTGACCTCATACTATCACTGAAATGAGTATTACTTTGAGTGATTTTCTAGCGCAGGTTTCATTCTGAAATTTGAATGGACAAGTCATGTCTTGTGATTAACTACATTTTATTATCATAAGTAGTTTCATGTACAAAATGTGCTCATCGGTCAGGAGAGTTTGGAGACACAGTGACCTGCTCCCGGAGAGGAGGAACGTCACCCCCAGCTCACGTTCTCAGTGTTAGGATGACAAGAGTGATATCTTCCAACATACAGTGCAGATGTGTAGAATTATAAAAAAAATTGCAAATACACCATGCTTCAGTTTACATAATAAAATAATAATATCGTACCCAAGTAGAATAAAAGTGCACTTTAGTTTAATCTACAAGAAGGTGGAGATGAATACCTTGTATAGAATCAAGATAGAATCTGGAAAACTAAGGAACCTAAAAATGAACACAGCAAATTAAAAATTATAAATTTTTAACTAGAAGTGTAGTTCTTCAAAGATAATTCATATAACTTTACTTTTGAAAACACCACATCGAGGGAGTGCAGTCACATTGGCATCCAAACAGGCATCACAGAAATTAATATTCCATCAATTCCAGTTTTCACTCATAGATTCCTACTAACCAAGGAAGCTTCCATCCTTCCACCTCTGGCAGAGTCAAGTGTGGTTTCCCTTGTCCTTTGAGCAGGAACAAGAACTTCTCCTAGAGGAAGACGCCCCGTGAGGAATCGTGAAGGATGGGGGGGGGCCTCACTCTCTCTCTCTGCCCTGCCGTCAACGAGGACAAGGCCCTCAAGTGGAGACACACACAGGCTGTGGGAACCAAGCCCCAGGACTGGGGTCCCTTGATCCTGTGCTCCCGAGGACAGACCCCTTACCACTGCTGGATTTCATGAAAATGTTGGTGATGTGTGAGTTCTAGAACAGTCTTTCTACACCAGATACAAGTTTTTAACCACGAGCCGGATTCAGTTTATGAACATCACACAGGGAGGGTTTGGGGGAAGGACTGCAGTATTTAGGAAACAGGAGTATAGTGAGCGTTATGAGAATATGAATTTGTGACAAGGGAATAAACCTAATGCAAGAAATCTATGCTAATAAATGATGACATTTAAGAGTTAGGGGGAAAAACCTGAATTAATGAGTGGCTATAAATTTAGATTGTGGTATCTCACATCTTGGAGTATTGGCCTTTCATCAGTCTCCCCACAGCCGTCTTCAAGGCTTGGTTCCTCAGACTGTATATGATGGGATTAAAGGTGGGGGGACACCACTGTGTAGAAGATAGAAATGACCAGGTCAGACACGGACGGGGTCCCTGAGGTTGGCTTCAGATAAGCAAAGCATCCAGTGGAGAGAAACAGCACCACAACCAGCAGGTGGGGAAGGCAGGTGGAGTAGGCCTTGGCCTTACCTTCTGTGGATGGGATCTTCCTGACAGCAGAGAAGATGTGGACATAGGAAATGATGATGAAAATAAAGCAGCAGATACTCCAGACCACGCTAATGGGAATGGGGACAAGTTCATTGATTAAATTTCCTGAGCAGGAAATAGCCAATAACTGGCGGACGTCGCAGAAGAACTGGTGGAACACCTTGGACCCACAGTAGGACAAGGAGAAGGTTCCAGCTGTGAGCATCAAAGAAATGACACCCCCACCCAACCAGGACACAGCTGTCAGCTGCACACACCTGTCCCTGCTCATGATGACCTCATAGTGCAGGGGGTGGCAGATGGCAGCATAGCGGTCAAGGCTCATCACCGTGAGGAGGCTCATCTCTGCACCTGCTGATATAACCATCATGAAGACCTGGAGGAGACAGCCCGGGAAGGAGATGGAGCTGCTGTGCCTACGAGAGTTGGCAATGGACTTGGGGACCGTGGCTGAGATGAGGCAGAGATCCGTGAAGGACAGACTCCTCAGGAAGAAGTACATGGGGGTGTGGAGGTGCCGGTCCAGGGTGGTGATGACGCAGATTAGCCCGTTCCCCAGCAGGGCACACAGGTAGACCAGGGAGAAGAGCAGTGGGTGCAAGAAGCCCATGGTCCCCTGGGTGGGGAACCCCAGGAGGACGAATTCTGCACGGCTGTGAGATTGGTCACCCCTGGGGCCATCATCTGTATAGAAAAGTAAAGAGGAAGAAAACATTGTCATATCTTTCGTTATTGAACACAGAATGTGTTATCAACATATACAATCACGGAATCTATGTTTTATCGTTATCTGACCAAATTCATATTTTATCTCATGTGAATGCGCTATTGATGTATTGTCCAAACTTGTGTCCATAAATTCATGAAGAAATGAATTTTTAAATGACCATGATAAAACCTGATTATCAGGTCTCTCTGTGAACTGAACTGACAGACCACCAGTGCCCAGTTATTCCCAGGCCCACGACTCCCCCTCCTGCCCAGGCCCCAGTGTCTCCACCCAGCACACCTCCCAGGTTGTCCAGGGCACAGTCCCAGAGGACATGTGACCATGCCCAGCCCCTCCCCACCCTAGAGACCCTGTCCCTGCTCCTCCAGCACAGCCCTGGTCTGGGGAGGCCCCACAGTGATGGATGTGCAGGGACATGGGGTGTGCGGGTCCCTGTTTTCCTGCTCCCCAGGACCTGACACTGTCCTTCAACTGAATGATCTGAGCTCAGCGTCCCTGTATGGCGTGTCCTGACGCCTCCTCTGTCAGATTCCTGCCCTTGTGGCCTCAGTTCTGACTCCTGGTCCGACCCCATCCCCTCATCTCCCTGCACCTGACTCCCCCACATCTGAGGACTCAGAGACCACGTTTCCTGCAGAGTCTCCTCCTGGGTCACACCCACATGTCCCTCCTGCAGGATGGGCACGTCCACCCCTGGGTCCCTCCCCGGCCCCTCTGTCCCCCTCAGACTCATGCACATCTGTGCAGGGAGGAGGCCACTCCGGTGCTGAGCCAGACGGTCTGTGCGTGTGGCTGTCCCTGCCGGTCCCAGGGCCCTGGGTCCCCCGGGTGCAGGTTTGTTCCTCACCCAGGCCCGTGCGTGAGTGGGAACGTCTGGACACGGGGCAGCCCTGCCCACTCCCCTCCTCCCCAACCTCATCCTCTTCTCTCTCTGTGGAACGACGGAGGGACAGGCCCTTGTGAGGGCAGGTTTTTTAGGAGAATATATTAATGTAAAATAATTGCAATACTTTGGTGGGAATAATTCCAGAAATTTAATAAAAATAAGAAAATAAGTCAGGGTACGTGGTGGTAAAAAATATTGACATCTGTTGAGTGACTTTAAATACAGATATAAAATGGATAAAATAACTTGACATATCTCTCCCAGGTCCTGTTTAATTACTGTGACTCATTTTCCAATTACACTGTCAATCCCTGAGTGTGGAGTTGGGGAAAAATCCCAAGTTCATGTCCATAAATAGACAGATGTCGACGCCACCATCATGTTAGTGCCAGAGCCATTAAGAGGTCAACAGTGTCGTGACAAGTTACTGAATTTCTGCCTGACTCATATCTGTCATCATGTTTAGGAGAAAAGGCATATCATTCTGAATTGAACAATTAGTGTAATTTTTAATTCCCTCTGGAATGTCTTCATCACTATCCAATTCTATTAATTGCTGTGATTTTATTCAGCACCCAGAACACACTGAGTGTGCTGATGCTAATCCCAGGTATAAAGCAAAAATGGTCACATCTCCCAGAAATCAAAATTTTCTAATATGATCAATTTATTAAAAGTCAGTATCTATGATCATCGTAAATTACAAGAGAATATGTTTTCTCTCCGAGTCTCACCCAGGCTGACAGGGCAGTGGGACATGACTTAGGCACCGTCAGCATTAGTTGTCGTGATTTACAAAATGAATAGTTTAAGTACAGCAGTTTCTCAAGTCTAAAATGCAGCTTGAAATAGATAATTTTCCAAGTGTGAGTTGATTCTCTCCTGAAAATGGCTGGGGGCAGATACCTGCAGTCTGGGGGGAACGCTCCCGCTGCCTTGTTGAGTCTCTCTCCTGAGGTTGTCCACATGGCAGGACAGAGGGCGTCCCGGCCTCTCACTCCATGGTCGGGGCTCGTGGGGATGCCTCTGAGCACTCACAGGCTGTTCCACCCCATCCTGCACCACCTCATGGACAGAGCAGGGCCTCAGGGCTGGGCTATTTGAGCTCTGGAGCTGGTGTCCGCGTGTTGGACACTGTCCAAGATCCATCCATCAATTGACTTTACTCCAGAGGGACAAGGGCCCTTTTTCAGGTCACTGTCTTAATTGGCATCATCCTGTGGCACATCCCAGTGATCATTAGTGCCCTGAGTGTGTCAGAGGCAATTTCCTTAGTTTTTACACCTGTGAGAACAGGACCTGGTCCCCCCTTAGCCCCCATCACCCCGCAATTGCTGCAGAGACCGGGGTGGCCCCGTCATCAGAGCCAGGACGTGCCACTTCCACAGGGAGCAGGAAAGTCCCTGCCGACCCCATGCACCCTCCTGGGCCTGGCAGGTGGGGGGGAGGCACTGGCTGGGCATGAGGGACAGGGTGGGGGACAGGGCAAGCAGGACAATGAATAGACACCCCGGACCAGGACTAGTTGGGGCATAAACGGACCCTGAAGCAAGAGTTGTTGGCACCACAGCAACTCTCCCTGTCCTGACGCTCCTGCCGGCCCCTCTAGTGCCTGAGAGTCTGACTTGCTGCTGACCTCCCGTGGACATCTCCTTCATGTGGACAATCCTGCGCGGGTGTGCAGGGTGCACTCGGCTGGGCTAGAGACCCCTGGGGGCCCGACAGCAAGGACGGCAGGGTGCCTGGTGGGTCCGGCTCCGCCTCGGGTGCTCGAGTGCAGGCCAGCAGCTGGGGGGACCATGTGCAGCCATGCAGAGGGAGGTCAGGGCTCAGGGGCGCTGAGGCATACAGGGTGCAAGGAGCCTCCTTCCAGATGAGAGGCCGGCGTGAATCTCTCTCTGGCATCAGCGCCAACTGGACAGTGGTCAGCGCAGAGCTGGACGCACCCGGGGTAGCTGCGTGGACCATGAGACTGGGAGAGGAGGGACTCAGAGTGACCAAAGTCCGTTTCCTCCCCTGACGGGAGTGACCCCTTCATAAGTGGTCCTGGCTGGGTTCACGGATGGGAGGACACACAGACAAGTCCCGGAACGTCCCTGATGCGTGTTCGCCTTTGACTGAAATGTGGATATTTGTGCCCAAAGGGCTATGCGAGGTGGATGCAGCCCCGAGGACAGTGCGGTGGGGGTGTGTGTGATGGGGCGTCTGCTCAGAGCCTGGTGCTGGCCGAGGCTGGGGTGAGGGACATGCACTGCCCAGCATGGATGGGCCGTGGCCGCAGACGGGAGGGCACCTGGCACTTCTCCCAACTCCGGGGACCCCCGCGGGCACCTTCCTGTGCTCCCCCATGTCCAACTCCTTGGTCTCTCGGATACCACCTGCCCCACCCCTGGGGGATTCTGACTCTGGACATTGGGACCCCAGAGGGTCTGGACTCCTGACACCTCGGGAGACAACACCCACTTCGCCCTGTCTGCCTGTGTGGTATGGGCAGCTGGGAGTCATCTCCTGGGGTGCTGGAGGGCTGGAGGGGCTGGGGTGCTGCTCGTGGGGGTTGGGAAGATCCCGTGTCCTCACTTAAACTCTTCTGGTTGAAAATCCTCAGCCAATGAAGAGAATCGTTAGTCCTTCCTCCTCATCCCGGCTGAGCAAAGCTTCTCAGCCCAGGAGCACACTCCCCACATTTAATCTCTCCGGACACAGACTCAAGTCTGTCCACCATGTGGACCCCGGTGTCCAGCACACGCTGAGGTAAGGGGACATGATGGAAAGTGTGGGATGAGTGTGAGGAGCTGAAGCGTCATCATCAGCAGCTCTCAGAGATCCCAGGAAGCAGCAGGACAGAGTCTGCCCAGCTTATTAGACATTAACGCTAAATAATGACACAATCACACCCTGACTCCGCTGGCCCCGCAGGATGATCCCATCCCGGGATGTGAACAAACACATCTGTGCGGGGGGTCAGGACGCGCCTGTGAGCTCGGAGCAGGGTCTGGAGCCTGAATCCACCTACCCGCGACTCTGCAGGCACCCGGGAGTCCTCCATAGAGACTGTCTGCCTAGGCCTTGGCCCAGGTCTCGACTGGGGTGTTGCTCCCTGTTGTGGTGGGGACACATGCGTGTGAATGGACACTCACCCTTGTCAGGAGTGTGGGGTGCATGTGGCTTCTCCCTGTGCAGGGCCTGTGCTCACAGCGGTTTCTGAGGCCCAGGAGCGCTCTAGTGTGGGGGACACCTTGTTTATTACCCTTGGGTTTCCCTGTCCTTGAATTGTGTATGCAGGAGAGTGTTCATGTGGGTGTTCCCGGGAGTGTGAGGGGGGCACACACACACAGAGGGGCAGAAATGGAATCCCAAGGGCCTCCCCAGGTGGCACAGCAGTTGAATGCTGGGCTGTGAAGCTGCCCGCAGCCTCTGCAGCGCTGGTTTTATCCCCAGCTGCCGGTGAGGGTCCCACATGGCGCACAGACCTCTCCTGCCGTGCCCGCCGCTCCCCTCAGCAGTGTACTTCATCAGTCTGCCTGTTCTGCTTCCCACTCTGCCTCTGGTGAATCCTCTCACCCTCCCGCGCTTCTGACTGTACCCAGTGCTTGTATAAATAAATAAATAAATGTTAAAAAAAAAAAAAACACATACCCTCAAGGTGCTGTAACCAGAACAGAACACCGTATAAATGAACATCAAGTATAAGTTCAATCATAGATTCAGATTCTTTCGGAAACTTCCATCCGTCTCTGGGAGATTTATGTCAAGTGTAATTTCTACTTGACCTTTGAGCAGAAACATGAATGTCTCTCAGAGAAAGTTGCCCCATCAGGAATCAGGAGGGGTGGGGCCCACGCAGCTGTCTCCCCTCCCTCCACAGGGATGGGCCTCAGGGGAGACACACACAGGCTGTGGGAACCGAGCCCCAGGACTGGGGTCCCTTGACCCTGTGCTCCCGAGGACAGACCCCTTACCACTGCTGGATTTCATGAAAATGTTGGTGATGTGTGAGTTCTAGAACATGCTTTCATATACCAGCCGTAATATTTAAAGAACAGAATTCATATCATGTATGTCACATAGATGGGTGTTTTGGAAATGGCTGCCTTATTTTAGGAAAGAAATTTGAAGACTAGAACAATGTTAAAATTTGCAAAGGAAATCTGTAATGAAAAGTCTTATTTTACTTTAAAATGGTGATTGGTAATAGTTAGAGGGACAATCTAAATAATTGCTGGGTTCAAAAATGTAGATGGTGTAATTTAGGAAAACAATAATACCTCACATGTTGGTGCACTGGCCTTTCATCAGTCGCCCCACAGCCGACTTAATGGCTTGGTTCCTCAGACTGTATATGACGGGATTAAAGGTGGGGGGCACCACCGTGTAGAACATAGAAATGAGCAGGTCAGACATGGACGGGGTCCCTGAGGTCGGCTTCAGAAAAGCAAAGCATCCAGTGGAGAGATACAGGATCACAACCAGCAGGTGGGGAAGGCAGGTGGAGTAGACTTTGGCTTTACCTTCTGTGGATGGGATCTTCCTGACAGCAGAGAAGATGTGGACATAGGAAATGATGATGAAAATGAAACAGCACATACCCCAGACCACAGCAATGAGAATGGGGACAAATTCGCTCATTAAGTTTTCTGAGCAGGAAATAGCCAGTAACTGGGGGATGTCACAGAAGTACTGATGGATGACATTGGACCCACAGTAGGACAAGGAGAAGGCTCCAGCTGTGAACATCACAGAGATGACGCCTCCACCCAGCCAGGACACACCTGTCAGCTGCACACACCTGCCCCTGCTCATGATGACGTCATAGTGCAGGGGGTGGCAGATGGCAGCATAGCGGTCAAGGCTCATCACCGTGAGCAGGTGAAGCTCCGCAGATGCTGACATAACCATCATGAAGACCTGGAGGACACAGCCCAGGAAGGAGATGGAGCTGCTGTGCCTCAGAGAGTTGGCGATGGACTTGGGGACTGTGGTTGTGATGAGGCAGAGGTCCATGAAGGACAGACTCCTCAGGAAGAAGTACATGGGGGTGTGGAGGTGCCGGTCCAGGGTGGTGATGAGGACGATGAGCCCGTTCCCCAGCAGGGCGCACAGGTAGACCAGGGAGAAGAGCAGCGGGTGCAAGAAGCCCATGGTCCCCTGTGTGGGGAACCCCAGGAGGATGAATTCTGTCACGATGGTGTGATTGGTCACCCCTGGAGACATCATCTGTGTAAAAGAGGAAAGTGGGAAAAGCCTCAATCTTCCAATATTAAAAATATAAAGGGTATCAATATAAGTCAATAATTCAATGTATTTTCTTTATACTTAATACTTCTAGGTTCTGTGGATTCTAATATCATTATCTGTGTATACGGTTTTATTCAACCCATTTATTTCCTTCTAATGTGAATGTGCCATTATTATTTGTCCAAACATGTCCGCCAGATTGTTGAGAGACTCAAATTTCAACTGTCCCCTACAAAACTTGAATACATTAGAATCTCTTATCTGTCAAAAATCTCAGCAAAGCTCCCACACTACACACCCCGCCCCAGTCCCGCTGCTTTGCTCTTGCCCGGGGCCCCAGCGTCTCAGCCCAGCACACCTCCCAGAGGTTGTCCAGGGCACAGTCCCAGAGGACAGGTGACCATACCCAGCCCCTCCCCACCCTAGAGAACCTGTCCCTGCTCCTCCAGCACAGCCCTGGTCTGGGGAGGCCCCACAGTGACAGGTGTGCAGGGAGATGGGGTGTGCGGGTCCCTGTTTTCCTGCTCCCCAGGACCCGACACTGACCTGGAACTGAATGATCTGGGCTCAACGTCCCCATGTGGCATGTTCTGATGCTTCCTCTTTCAAATTCCTGTCCCTGTGGCCTCACTGCTGACTCCTAGTCCTGTCTTCTTGTCTCCTCATCTCCCTGCACCTGACTCCCCCACATCTGAGGACCCAGAGACCACGTTTCCCGCAGTCTCCTCCTGGGTCACACCCACATGTCCCTCCTGCAGGATGGGCTCATCCACCCCCGGGTCCTTCCCCGGCCCCTCTGTCCCCCTCAGACTCATGCACATCTGTGCAGGGAGGAGGCCGCTCCGGTTCTGAGCCGGGCGGTCTGTGCGTGTGGCTGTCCCTGCCTGTCCCAGGGACCCGGGTCCCCCAGGTGCAGGTTTGTTCCTCACCCCAGGCCCGTGTGTGCGTGGGGACATTTGGACATGGGGCAGCCCTGCCCTCTCTCCTTCCCCCAATCTCATCCTCTGCCCCCTCTGTGGGATGACGGAGGGAGAGCGCCTGGGGAGGGTAGGATTTTTAGGAGAATATAGTAATGTAAAATAATTGCAACACATTGTTGGGAATAATTCCAGAAATTTAATAAAAACAAGAAAATAAATCAGAGTACGTGGAGGTGAAAAATGTTGACATCTGTCGAGTGACCTTTAATACATCTTTAAAATGGATAAAATAACTTGACATATCTCCTCCAGGCCCTAATTAAATACTGTGACTCATTTTCCAATTACACCGACAATCCCTGGGTGTGGAGTTGGGGAAAAATCCCAAGTTCACGTCCACAAATAGACAGATGTCGGCGCCACCATCATGTTAGTGCCAGAGCCATTAAGACGTCAACAGTGTCGCTGACAAGTTACTGAATTTCTGCCTGACTCATATCTGTCATCATGTTTAGGAGAAAAGGAATGTCATTCTGAATTGAACAATTAGTGTAATTTTTAATTTCCTCTGGAATGTCTTCATCGCTATCCAATTCTATTAATTGCTGTGATTTTATTCAGCACCCAGAACACACTGACTGTGCTGATGCTAATCCCAGGTATGCAGCAGAAATCATCACATCTCCTATAAGTCACAATCTTCTAATATGCTCAATGTATTAAAAGTCAATGTGTTTGACCATCATAAATTACAAGAGAATATGTTTTCTCTCCCTGAGTCTTACCCAGGCTGACAGGGCAGTGGGACATGATGACTTGGGCCCCGTCAGCATTAGTTGTCGTGATTTACAAAGTGAATAGTTTAACTACGGCGCTTTCTCCAGTCTAAAATGAAGCTTGACATCTAAAATTTTCCAAGTGTGAGTGGATTCTCCTCTGCAAACGGTTGGGGACAGATACCTGCAGTCTGTGGGGGACGTTCCCGCTGCCTTGTCGAGTCTCTCTCCTGAGGTTGTCCACATGGCAGGACAGAGGGCATCCCGGCCTCTCACTCCATGGTTGGGACTCCTGGGGATGCCTCTAAGCACTCACAGGCTGTTCCACCCCATCCTGCGCCGCCTCATGGACAGAGCAGGGCCTCAGGGCTGGGCTATTTGAGCTCTGGAGCTGGTATCTGTGTGTTGGACACTGTCCAAGATCCATCCATCAAGTGACTTTACTCCAGAGGAACAAGCGCCCTTTTTCAGGTCACCGTCTTAATTGGCGTCGTCCTGTGGCACATCCCAGTGATCATTAGTGCCCTGAGTGTGTCAGAGGCAATTTCCTTAGTTTTTACACCTGTGAGGACAGGACCTGGTCCCCCCTCAGCCCCATCACCCCCCTGACTGCTGCAGGGACCGGGGTGGCCCCATCGTCAGAGCCAGGACGAGCCGTGTCCACAGGGAGCAGGAAAGTCGCCACCACCCCCTGTGCCCTCCTGGGCCTGGCAGGTGGGGGAGGCACTGGCAGGTGTGGGAAGGGCAGAGTGGGGGACAGGGCGAGCGGGACAACGAGAAGACACCCCAGACCAGGCAAGATGGGGCAGAAGCCAGACCCAGAAGCCTGAGTTGTTGGTGCCACAACAAGATCCCTGTCCTGACGCTCCTGCCGGCCCCTCTAATGCCTGAGAGTCTGACTTGCTGCTGACGTCGCGTGGACATTGCCTTCATGTGGACAATCTGGTCCTGGGTGTGCGCAAGGTGGACACGGGGGCTGGGGTCCCCTGGGTGGCTGAGGGCACTGGATGCGGGGAGCTGGGGGTCCAGGTCCGCTTGTGCTGCCCCCATGCTGTCTAGGCTTCCTGAGCCCGGACAACAGCTGGGGGTTCCGGGACCAGCCATGGAGGGGGAGGACAGTGTTCAGGGGAGCTGAGGAACATGGTATGCGAGGAGGCTCCTTCAAAGGAGTGGCCAGCGGGGGGTCACTCTCTGCGTGGGAGCCAACCGACAGTGGTCAATGCAGAGCTGGCCGCCCGGGGTAGCTGCCCGTTCAGGAGGGACTCGGAGTGACCAAAGCCCATTTCCTCACCTGACGGGAGTGACACCTTCATGTGCGGTCCCGGCTGGGCCTGCAGACAGGAGGACAAACAGGAAAAGTCCCGGAACCTCCCCGATGCGTGTTCGCCTTTGACTGAAATGTGGATATTTGTGCCCAAAGGGCTCTGCGAGGTGGACGCGGCCCAGAGGATAGCGCGGGGGTGGGGGGCGGTCAGGGGGTGTCCACTCAGAGCCTGGTGCTGGCCGAGGCCAGGGTGAGGGACACACGCTGCCCAGCATGGATGGGCTGTGGCCACAGACGGGAGGGCGCCTCGTGCTTCTCCAACTCCAGGGACCCCCGCGGGTGCCTTTAGTGGTACAGAAACCCGTGGCCCCGTCCACCCACCAGAGCTCCCTCATGATGCCCTCTTGCCCACGCGGTCAACCCATGTCCAGCCCTGGGGCATCCTGCCTTTGGGAACTGTGACCCCCGATGCTCTGGACCCCCGAGACCACCTGGGAGACGACACCACCTTCCTCTTGCTCTGCCTGCATGGTAGGGGCAGGCAGGGTCAGCGCCCGGCTGGGTGTCCACTTGGCCTCAGGGAGAAGGTCGGCTGCGGCTGGAGGGCCTGGGGTGCTGCTCATGGGGGTCAGGGGGATCCTGCGTCCTCACTTCAACTCTTCTGGTTGAAACTCTTCAGCCCATGAAGAGAATGGTTAGTCCTTCCTGCTCACCCCTCTGAGAAAAGCTTCTCAGCCCAGGAGCACATTCCCCACATTTAAGTCTCTAAGGACACAGACTCGAGTCTGTCCACAGTGTGGACCCCGGAGTCCAGCACACGCTGAGGGAAGGAGACATGATGGAAAGTGTGGGCTGAATGTGAGTAGGACCTGAACAAACACATCCGTGCAGGGGGTCAGGATGCGCCAGCGAAGCTCGGAGCAGGGTCTGGAGCCTGAATCCACCTGCCCGCGACTCTGTAGACACCGGCGCATCCTCCTTAGAGACTGTCCGCCTAGGCCTTGGCCCGTGTCTCAACTGGGGTGCTGCTCCCTGTTGTGGTGAGGACACATGTGTGTGGTTGGATGCGCGCCCTTGTCAGAAGTGTGGGGTGCACATGGCTTCTCCCTGCGCAGCAGTTTCTGAGGCCCAGGAGTGCTCTAGTGTGGGGGGCCACTTGTTTATTACCCTTGGGTGTTCAAGTTCATTTTCCCTTGGAGTGAGGGGGGCACCACACACACAGAGGGGCAGAAATGGAACCCCAAAACAAGGCACAAAGAAGTGACAAAGAGCGTATCCTTTAAGTGGCAATTATTAATTAACATGATCCCATGTCACCCCACTTGGGAGGTCAAATCCTCTTCAAAACACAGGTTAGAAGCTAGAGGCTTTGGTCAAAGCAAAACCAGAAATGTATAAATGCCGTGAACCAAGTGATGAAGGCCCAGGGAGGAGACACCTGCCATCAGGGTCTTTCATTGGAAAGATGAGCAACTTGGGAGATTTTCCTTTTTTTTTTTTATTTATTCATACAAGCACTGGATACAGTCAGAAGTACGAGAGGTGAGAGAATTCACCAGAGCCAGCACAGGGAACAGAACAGGCAGACCAACGAAGTATACTGCTGAGGGGAGCAGCGGCGGCAGGAGAGGTCTGTCGCGCCATGTGGGACCCTCGCCGGTGGCCGGGGATTGAACCTGCGCTGCAGAGGCTGCAGGCAGCTTCGCAACTTAGCGCTCAATAGGTGCACCACCAGGGGAGGCCCAGTTCACTCTTCTTTAGCAGGCATAGGCGCTGGAGAGTTGTCCGTTCCCTACAGTTCCTCCATAGTCTCAGAGGGATATTTACATATTACTTTCAACTCTCTTCTTTTCACTTAGCTCACTTAGCAGTCTACCTTAGACATTCCTACAGTAATTATGTCTAATCTTTAGAAGGATGATCTTAGAAGACCTACTGATAGTCTTTTAATTTTTTTTTTTTAATAGAGGCATGCTTTATTTATTTGTTTGCTGGTTTGTTTGTTTGTTTTGTTTATACATGCACTGGGTACAGTCAGAAGCGCGGGAGGGTGAGAGAATTCACCAGAGCCAGAGCGGGGAGCAGAGCAGTCAGAAGGACAGAAGTACACTGCTGAGGGGAGCAGCGGGCGGCAGGAGAGGTCTGCACGCCATGTGGGACCCTCCTCCGGTGGCCGGGGAGCAGCCGGGGATCGAACCGGCGCCGCAGAGGCCGCGCGCAGTTTCGCAACCCAGCGCTCAACCGCTGCGCCACCGGGGAGGCCCACCTACTGATAGTCTTTTAAGCTAGAAAAGATGGAGTATCCTGTGTTTGTTTCACTGCCTGAGGCCACTTGGTGCTGACACTATGTTGCTGTCAGTCTGTGCACCGTGGTCCTATTTCAAGCCGAGGCTGTGACATCTATTTTGAAGAATTCTGCATTTTGTCTAGATGGCTCACAAAATGTGATGTCTCCAGCCTTCTCTCTGAGTCTACATTCACACTGGTACAGTTTTTACTCATTAAAAAGCCTCTTTTTCATACACTGTCCTATAGGTACAGCTATGAATCTTCTCTAATTTCAATGAAGATAGAAGCCTGCTTTATTGCTTCTTATTCTTGTTGTTTTCCATTGGTTAGTAAATGGGGAGGAGAGATGAAATGGCATTTCTTTCCTCAGTACCAAAACTATAGTTATAAACAAATTCTCTACCCCTGCAGGCCTTAGGATTTCAGCCAAAAATAGATTGGAGTAGTGGCATACAGAGAATTTTCTTTGAATTTTTTCCCATTGGTAAAATCGGCACATCCAAGCAGTTAGGTCTGAGTGAGAAGATCTCTATACCTACAGATTGCTAACGTGCATTCATTTTGCAAATGTTCCTACCTAATTACTTTTATATTCCTGTCATTTAATTAAGTTGGTGGACCACTGAGAAGAGCCTAAGACATGCAATTGCCCAGTGAGGCTGACTCCCAATTACAGAACAATTCTAAAATCAAGCATGCCTACAAAGAAAGTATTGAAGGACACAGTGTGCCAGGAAGGCTTAAACAACCCTGAATGTACTAGCTGGGGGGAGGAAAGCAATCATTCACATTTACACAGGTCGGTGTGCAGAACTCAAGGAAGAACAGTGCCTGCTTCAGGTGCACCATATGGTGCTAATGAGCCATATGGTTCTGAGAAAAGCTATTTTTTTACAACCTGCTGCTTTTTTCTAATTTAAATTTTATTTTTATATTCCCCATACAATTACAACCCCCTTATTTTGATCCCAGTCCCTCCATTCCCTGCCCCCCATACCCCATAGAGTGTCTCTGGTTCATAGTTGTTTGTTGATTTTGATATTTTCTTTCTTATGTTCTTTTTCCTGGTCCCTTATTTAAGTTTTCTAGATTCCTGCTATGAGTGAGACCATCTGGTGTTTTTCATTTTCTTTCTGGCTTATTTTGCTGAACATGATCCCTTCCAGCTCCATCCATATTGCTGCAAATTGCATGTGTTTATCTTTTTTGAATGCTGAGTAATATTCCATCCTGTATATGTACCACATCTTCTTGATCCAGTCATCTATTTTTGGGCATTTGGGTTGTTTCCAAAGCTTAGCTATTGTAAACAGTGCTGCTATAAACATAGGGGGGCAGGTGCTCTTTGGAATTGATGTTTCTGTGTCCTTTGGGTAAATACCTAGGAGTGGAATTGCTGGATCCTATGGAAGCTCTATATTTAGTAGGTCAAGAAATCTCCACACAGTTCTCCATAGTGGTTGGACCAGTTTGCAGTCCCACCAGCAGTGCAGGAGAGTTCCTTTTTCTCCACAACCTTGCCAACATTTGTTGTTGCTAGTTTTTTTTTTTAATATGTGCCATTCACACTAGTGTGAGATGGTATCTCGTTGTAGCTATGATTTGCATTTCCTGATTACGAGTGATGTTGAACATTTTTTCATATGCCTGTTGGCCATTTGCATTTCCTCTTCAGAGAAGTTTCTTTTTAGCTCTTCTGCCCATTTTTTCACTGGATTATTTTCTTTGTTGTTGTTGAGTCTCATCAGCTCTTTGTAGATTTTTGTGATCAGTCCTTTATCATTAGTGTTGGGTGCAAAAATGTTCTCCCAGTCGGTGGGGTTTCTCTTTGTTTTGGTTATTGTCTCTTTTGCCGTGCAGAAGCTCTTTAACTTGATGTAGTCCCAGCTGCTTATCTTTGCCTTCGCTATCACTGCTTTGGGTGATGTGTCTGTTAAGATGTCTTTGAGGTGCATGTCATGTAGTGTTTCGCCTATATTTCCTTCTATGTATTTTATGGTTTCAGGTCTTATGTCTAGTTCTTTAATCCATTTTGAGTTGGTTTTTGTGCATGGGGTGAGGAAGTAGTCAAACTTCATTCTTTTGTATGTAGCGACCCAGTTTTCCCAGCACCATTTATTGAACAAACTTTCTTTGCTCCAGTGCATATTCTTTGCTCCTTTGTCAAAGATTAGTTGACCATAAATCTGTGGGTTTATTTCTGGGTTTTCTATTTGATTTCATTGGTCTGTGTGTCTGTTCTTGTTCCAGTACCATGCAGTTTTAATGATTATGGCTTTGTAGTATAGTTTGAAGTCTGGGAGTGTGATGCCTCCATTCCCTTCGTTTTTTTTCAGGAGAGCTTTGGCTATTTGGGATTTTTGGTGATTCCATATGAATTTCATCAATAATTTTTCTATTTCTTTGAAGAATGACATTGAAATTTTTATTGGAATACATTGAATCTGTATATTGCTTTTTGTAGGATGGCCATTTTAATAATGTTTATTCTTCCAATCCATGAGCAGGGGATATCTTTCCATTTCTTTGTGACTTCTTCTATTTCTTTTACAGTGTTTTACAGTTTTCTTTGTGTAGGTCCTTTACTTCTTTTGTTAGATTTATTCCCAAGTATTTGATTTTTTTTTGTTTCAATAAAAAAAGGAATGGTTTTCTTGATTTCTTCTTCTTCAGATTTATTATTTGTGTACAGGAAGGCTACTGACTTTTGCATGTTGATTTTGTATCCTGCCACTTTACTGAACTGATTGATTAGTTGAATTAGTTTTTTCTGTGGAGTTTTTGGGGTTCTCTATGTATGTTATCATGTCATCTGCAAATAGTGATAGTTTGATTTCTTCTTTTCCTATTTGGATTCCTTGTATGTCTTTCTCTTGTCTTATTGCTCTGGATAGGACTTCCAGTTTTACATTGAAAAGCAGTGGTAAGAGTGGATCTTTGTCTTGTTCCAGATCTTAATGGAAATGCTTTTAGCTTTTCACCATTGAGAATGATACTGGCTGTTGTCTTGTCATATATGGCCTTTATGATGTTGAGGTATGTTCCTTGTATCCCAAGAATTTCAAGGGCTTTATCATGAATGAGTGTTGCACTTTGTCAAAAGATTTCTCGGCATCTATTGATATTATCATATGGTTTTTATATTTGTTTTTGTTGATGTGTTGGATAACGTTGATTGATTTTCGGATGTTGAACCATCCTTGTGTCCCTGGAATGAATCCTACTTGGTCGTGGTGAATTATCTTATGGATACATTGTTGGATTCTGATAGCTAAAATTTTATTGAGGATTTTTGCATCAGTGTTCATTAGCGAGATTGGCCTGTAGTTTTCTTTTTTTGTGTTGTCCTTGTTCAGTTTTGGTATTAGTGTAATGTTGGCTTCATAGAACATGTTTGGTATTGTCCCTTCCTTCTCAATTTTTTGGAAGAGTTTGGGAAGGATAGGCATTAATTCGTTTCTGAACGTTTGGTAGAATTCATTTGTAAATCCATCAGGTCCTGGGCTTTTGTTTTTGGGGAGGTTTTTGATTACCATTTCAATTTCGCTGCTTGTCATTGGTCTGTTTAGGTGTTCTATTTCTTCTTTATCTAGCTTTGGGTGATTGTAGAGTTGTAGGAATTTGTCCATCTCCTCTAGATTGTTGAACTTGTTTCCATATAACTGTTCATAGTAGTTACTGATTATTCTTTTGATTTCTGCTGTGTCCGTTGTGATTTCTCCTCTTTCATTTATGATCCTGTTTATTTGTGCTTTCTCCCTTTTTTCCTTTGTGAGCCTGGCTAGGGGTTTGTCTATTTTGTTGATTTTTTTCAAAGAACCAGCTCTTGGTTTCATTAATCTTTTGGATTGTTTTTTTAGTTTCAATTTCATTTATTTCTGCTTTGGTTTTTATTATTTCTTTTCTTCTACTGGTTTTGGGGTTTTTTTGTTGTTCTTTTTCTAGATCTTTCAGCTTCGAGATTAGGTTGTTTCTTTGAGTTCTTTCTTGTTTCTTGATGTGAGCTGCTATTGCTATATATTTTCCCCTTATTACTGCTTTTGCTGCATCCCATACATTTAGGATATTGGTGTCCTCCTTGTCATTCAATTCAAAGAATTTTTTAATTTCTTCTTTGATCTCCTCATTACTCCAGTGGTCTTCCAGTAGTGTGGTTTTCAATCTCCGTGAGGTAGGAGAGTTCCTTGCCTTCTTTTTATGGTTTATTTCTCGTTGTATGCCTTCATGGTCAGAAAAGATGCTTGGTATGATTTCAATCTTGGTGAATCTGTTGATGTTTGTCTTGGATCCCAGTATGTGATCTATCCTGGAGAATGATCCATGTGTGCTTGAGAAAAATGTGTACTCAGAGTTTTTTGAGTTTAGTGTTCTATAGATGTCTGTTAAGCCCAAGCGCTCTAGATCCTTATTCGGAGTTTTAGTATCTTTACTTATTTTTTGTCTCATTGATCTATCCATTGTTGATAGTGGTGTGTTGAAGTCTCCTATTATGTATGTGTTTTCTCTGATGTCTGTTTTCAAAGATGACAATAGTTGTCTGACATATTTTGGTGCTCCTTCGTTTGGTGAGTATATGTTAATGAGTGTTATTTCTTCTTGAAGTATTGTTCCCTTGATCATAATGTAGTGACCGTTGTGGTCTCTTTTTACCTTTTTGAGTTTAAAATCTTTTTTATCTGATATAAGTATAGCTGTTCCTGCTTACTTTTTTGTCCATTTGCTTGTGGGATTGTTTTCCATCCTTTAACTTTGAGTCTATTTTTATCTTTTGTAGCTAAATGTGTTTCCTGGAGACAGCAAAAGGTTGGGTTTTGTTTCTTAATCCAGCCTGCGACTCTGTATCTTTTTATTGAAGAGTTTAGTCCATTTACATTTAGAGTTAATATTGATATGTTAGCATCTCTATTTTCCATTGTGTTTGTCTTTCCTTTGATTTTATTTATTTATTCTTTTAATAGCTTTTTCTTTGGCCTTCTTTTGTTGTTATTCGTCCCTCTGAGGTTCTGGCTTTAAGACTCCTTGTAGTATTTTTTTGGAGTGGGGGTTTAGTTGTAATGAAATTCCAGAGTTTCTGTTTGTCTGGGAAGGTCCTTATTCTTTCTTCATAGAGGAAGGAAAGCTTTGCAGGATAGAGTATTCTTGGTTGACATCTGTTGTCTTGAAGTCTGTTGCCTATATCCCTCCACTCTCTCCTTGTCCATAGTGTTTCTTCAGAGAAGTCTGATGTCAGTCTGATTAGTTTTCCTTTGTGTGTTATCTGTTTCTTCTCTCTTGTCAACTTCATTATTTTTTCCTTCTCTTGGATTCTTGGGAGTTTTACTATTATGTGTCTTGCTGTTTTTTTTTTTTTCCTTTCATCATGGAAGTGTGGTGTTCTTGCTTCTTGAATCTCTATTTTCAGCTCCTTATTCATGTTTCAGCTCCTTCTATTATTTCCTTGAATATTTTCTCTGTTCCTAGGTCTCTCTCCTCTCCTTCTGGGATTCCTATAACTCCTATATTTCCTTTCATCATGGAATCAGATAGTTCCCAAAGTCTTTCTTCAGTCTTTTTCATTCGTACTTCTCTTATCTTTTCTGTTTTGGTTCTTTTTATTTCTGTGTCTTCGAGAGTGCTTATTCATTCTTCCATTTCCTCTATTCTGTTATCACTGCTTTTCCCAGCATTCTTTAGCTCTTCTGTTAATCCTTTGATCTCCTGCATTTCCTTCATTTCCCTCTTTAGGGACTCAATTTCATTCTTCTGAGCATTGTTTTCCTTAATGACTTCCATCAGTTTTTTCATCATGGCAATTTTAAATTCTTTTTCTGGAAGGCTCAGAAGTTCTTCCAAGTCACCGTAGTTGCAAGCTGGTGGGTGGTTTTTTTTTTTTTTTTTTTTTTTTTTTTGTATGTGTGTGGTGTGTCTTTTTTCTGAGGCGTTGCACTTTGCTTGTAGTTTTTCTTTTCCCTGCTGTCTGTCTTCTAATTTGCCTTATGCGTTGGAACACTGTGCCACTGGTACTGGTTTGCATCTTTTTGGTGTGTTTTTGGGAGTTTCAGAAACTGGCAATCCAAATGAGTCAAAAACTGTTATGCCAGAAGTCTAGTGAGACAGTGGTACTTTGAGTATGTTAATGGTCACTGTCACAGAATCTCTCCTTCTTCTGTGTTTAGTTACAAAGGTGCGTCTTGAAGTCCCACAGACTTCCCTGGAGGTGGGGCAGCTGGATTGTACTCTGGGTTCCAAATCTCTGGATCCTCCTCTGGGCTCTGACTTCCTGCCAGGTGGGACCGGGCCTGTGGAGGAGTTCAGCTCACTTCTGACTGTGTAGGGAACCTTCTCTCTCTGGCTCCACGGGGAGCCTTCTGCCAGATTCAAGCAGTCTTTATTTAAAAAAGGTCCCTGTTTTAAAATGGCACTTTGGAGACAGGCATACTCTTCCACGTGCCTGGTCTGCCCTGGCCATGGGTGCCCACTCCCCCTCTGGGTTTGGACTGCTGGCCTGAAGGGGCCTGGCATGAGCGAACTTCCCAGTTCACCTCTGGCTCCTTCGGGAGCCTTCTGCCGGTTTCAAACAGTCTTTATTGAAGATAGGTCCCTATTCTAAAATGGCGATTCTGAGACAGGCACACTCTTTGGGAGATTTTCCAACACAGATTTTATTCTGAAATCTCAATGGACTTGGTCTGGCGGTTAAAGTGCATGTTATAAGAGAAATACTGCCTGGCCTGAGTCTGTTATGATCTATCAGGCGTGTTTGGAGACACAGTGTCCTGCTACAGGGAGGACACGTGAGGAAGGAGCATCGCCCCAGCTCATGTTCTCAGGGTGGATGAACAGCCGTGAGGCCCCGGGTTTACAGCACAGTTGCTGCCAGAGAATAAAAATTCATAAATATTGTCGTGCCCTACTTTATACAAAGTTTTACATCATATAAAAAGATAACATAGTTCCTGAAGTACAAAAATAGCAAACTTAAGTGTTATCTAAAACAATGTCAAGAAGAAGATCTGGTAGAGGAATCAAGATACAATTTGGAAAATTCAGGGTGCCTGAAAATAAACACAACAACAAAGGTCTGAACATTAAATTTTGAAGTAGTAAAGCAGTGGCTCAAAAACAATTCATCTGCTTTAAAAAAAAAACAAACAAACACTGCATCACAGGATCAAGTCAGACGTCACAGAAAGTAACAGTCATGTCCATGACAAGTTTCAGCTCCAGACTCCAATTCCCGGGTCATCCATCCAACTCCCACCTCCGCGGGTTCATGTCAACTGTGGTTACAACAAGACCTGTGAGCAGAAATATGAATGTCTCATAGAGGAAGATGCCCCATCAGGAATTGTGAGGGGTGGGGGGACACTCAACTGTCTCCCCTCCCCTACTCAAGGAAGGGCCTCAGTGGAGACACACAAAGGCTGTGGGAACTGAGTGCCCAGGAACACGGACCCATGACCAGTGCTCCTGGGAGAAAACAAGTTGCATCTTGTTATTGTTAGTAACTGTTGGTGACCTCTGAGTTCTGACTTTGTTCTGGTCAGAAATGTGTGACTTCTTGCAAACAACATCACATTTTTTTAACGACCTGGAATTCAGTTTATGAGCTTCACACAGGGAAGGGTTTTGCAAACGTCTGCATTAATTTACGGAACTAGATTCTAAGGAAGAATATGAGAATATAAATTTCTGACAAAGAAACAACTGTAAGAGAAAAGTCTATTTGTGATTGAGGACATGAAAAAGTGCAGGAAAAAAAATGAATAAATGAGGGTTATAATGAAGAATGTGATACCTCACTTGATGGAAAATTGGCCCTTGATCAGTCTCCCCACAGCCAACTTCATGGCTTTGTTCCTCAGACTGCATATGAAGGGATTAAAGGTGGGGGCACCACCATGTAGAACATAGAAATGACCAGGTCAGACATGGACGGAGTCTCTGAGGTCAGTTTCAGATAAGCAGAGCATCCAGTGGAGACAAACAGCACCACAACCAGCAGGTGGGGAAGGCAGGTGGAGTAGACTTTGGCCTTACCTTCTGTGGACGGGATCTTCCTGACAGCAGAGAAGATGTGGACATAGGAAATGACACTGAATATGAAATAGCAGATAGTCAACACCACACAAATGAGAATGGGGACAAGTTCACTCATTAAATTTTATGAGCAGGAAATAGCAAATAACTGGGGGATATCACAGAGGAATTGGTGGACCACACTGGACCCGCAGTAGGACAAGGAGAAGGTTCCAGCTGTGTGCATCACAGCATAGAGACCCCCACCCAGCCAGGACACAGCTGTCAGTTGCACACACCTGTCCCTGCTCATGATGACCTCATAGTGCAGGGGGCAGCAGATGGCAGCATAGCGGTCAAGGCTCATCACTGTGAGCAGGGTCATCTCTGTACCTGCTGAAATAACCATCATGAAGACCTAGATGACACAGCCCGGAACGAGATGGAGCTGCTGCGCCTCAGATAGTTGACAATGGACATGGGGACCGTGGCTGAGATGAGGCAGAGGTCCGCGAAGGACAGACTCCTCAGGAAGAAGTACATGGGGGTGTGGAGGTGCCAGTCCAGGGTGGTGATGAGGACGATGAGCCCGTTCCCCAGCAGGGCGCACAGGTAGACCAGAGAGGAGAGCAGCGGGTGCAAGAAGCCCATGGTCCCCTGGGTGGGGAACCCCAGGAGGACAAATTCTGTCAAGGCCGTGAGATTGGTCACCCCTGGAGCCATCATCTGTATAAAAGAGAAAATACGAAGAAACTGACAAATCTTCCAACATTGAACATAGATCATCATGAGAGGACAGTAATTCAATCTATTTTCCACAGAATTACACTTTCTTGCTCATATTGAGTCAAATATCAGCATCTGCATATACTTCATTATTCAACCCATTTATTTCCACCTCATGTGAATGTGCCGTTACTACATTCTCCATATTTGTTCTTGCAATGGGTGAAAAACTGACATTTCAACTGTCCTCTACAAAAACTGTACAATTGGAATCTCATATGTGTCAACAAAACCGACTCAGCCCCTCCCCATCGCCCCAGTCCTGCTACTCCTGCCTCCTGCTCAGGCCCCAGCCTCTCAGCCCAGCACACCTCCCAGAGGTCGTCCAGGGCACAATCCCAGAGGACACGTGACCATGCCCAGCCCCTCCCCCCTCTAGAGAGCCTGTCCCTGCTCCTCCAGCACAGCCCTGGTCTCAGGAGGCCCCACAGTGACAGGTGAGCAGGGAGATGGGGTATGCGGGTCCCTGTTTTCCTGCTCCCCAGGACCCGACACTGTCCTGGAACTGAATGATCTGGGCTCAGCGTCCCCATGCGGCATGTCCTGATGCCTCCTCTGTCAGATTCCTGCCCCTGTGGCCTCACTGCCGACTCCTGGTCCTTCCCCCATCCCCTCATCTCTCTGCACCTGACTCCCCCACATCTGAGGACCCAGAGACCACGTTTCCTGCAGAGTCTCCTCCTGGGTCACACCCACACGTCCCTCCTGCAGGATGGGCTCGTCCACCCCTGGGTCCCTCCTCGGCCCCTCTGTCCCCCTCAGACTCATGCACATCTGTGCAGGGAGGAGGCTGCTCCGGGGCTGAGCTGGACGGTCTGTGCGTGTGGCTGTCCCTGCTGGTCCCAGGGGCCCGGGTCCCCTGGGTGCAGGCTTGTTCCTCACCCCAGGCCCGTGCGTGAGTGGGGACGTCTGGCCACGGGGAAGCCCTGCCCGCTATCCTCCCCCTCCCCAACCTCTTCCTCTCCCTGCTCTGTGGGGTGACGGTCCTGGTGATGGTCGGGTTTTAATGGAGAATGTTGGATATAAATTGATGGAAATACATTAGTGGAAATAATTCTAAATAATTTAATAAGAACTAAAAATTAAATGGGGATACCACATGGTCAAATCCGTAGACATCTTTTAAGAGATTTAAAGTACATATTATACTTATGATGTAAGTTTTTATATTCTTCCTTCCATATTTAGGTACTGTGACTTTATAATATCTCTAACAATCCTAGAGTGCGGAATTGGGGAAAAACCCAAGTGAATGTCCATAAAAGTCAGGTGTCCATGCCACCCTCACTTTAGTTTCAGAGCCAAAGAGTCAAAAATATTGTTATAAAAATTGAATTTCTATGTTCATGCCTGTCATAATATTAGGAACAAAAATGAATAACAAATGGAAGTTTAGCAATAAGGATTTTGAAATTCATCTTAGTTACAAAATAATCATTGTTGTGATTTGATGGAACACTTAATACACACTGATAGAATGCTAAGATCAGTCATGAGACATTGTCAGGCTGATCATAGAAATCTTCCTGTATAATGAATACATTAAAATGGCATAATTTGTGGAAGATCCTCAAATAACAATGTGTTTTCTCTCACCGAGTCTCACCCAGGCTGACAGGGCGGTGGGACATGATGACTTGGGCCCCGTCTACATTAGTTGTCGTGATTTACAAAGTGAGTAGTTTAACTACAGCACGTTCTCCAGTCTAATATGAAGCTTGACATCTAAAATTTTCCAAGTGTGAGTGGATTTTCCCCTGCAAACGGCTGGGGGCAGATACCTGCAGTCTGGGGGGAAAGTTCCTGCTGCCGTGTCCTGTCTCTCTCCTGAGGTTGTCCCCATGCGCGGGCAGAGGGCGTCCCGGCCTCTCACTCCATGGTCAGGTCTCCTGGGGACGCCTCTGAGCACTCACAGGATGTTCCACCCCGTCCTGTTGCTGCCTCATGGACAGAACAGGGCCTCAGGGCTGGGCTATTTGAGCTCTGGAGCTGGTGTCCGCGTGTTGGACACTGTCCAGATTCCTGCCCTCAGGGATCTTCCTCCAGAGGGACAAGTGCAATGTGTTGTTGTCATTGACTGTCTTAATTGGCGTTGTCCTATAGCACATTCAGAGACCATTAGTGCACTGAGTGTGCCAGATGCAGTTTTGTTGCTTTGACACCTGTGAGGACTGGATTGTGGTTCCTCATCCTCAGGCTCCAGCAGCCTTCACTGACCAGAAGGGGGAACCTGGTGTGGCCCCGTTGTCAGAGCCTCAGATGAGCCAAGTCACAGGGAGCAGGAAAGTCGCCGCCACCCCCTGTGTGCCCTCCTGGGCCTGGCAGGTGGGGACGGGCATGTGGAGGCAGGAGGGGGAGGAAGGGGGCAGGGAGGGAAATCAAGAAATCGCCCATGAGCGAGACGGGGAAGCACTTGGATCTTCTGACATGGGAATTTGTTCGTGTCTCTCAGAATCATTTTATTCAAAAATGCCATTTACTCTCAGCGCCTGTGACTCTGTCATCACATTTGAACTGTTGTCGTGTGTGAGGGAAGCTTGTGTTTATCTTTCAGTGCGGGTCAGTCCCGAGGCGGCGCTGTCAGTGTGTCCTCGGGGTAGTCTGTGACTTGGCTCTGACACAGCAGAGTAGGGGGCCCTCTCCGGGTGTGGGACTCCCCCAGAACCTCATGGCCCCAACAGGTCAGGGTCTTAGACAACAGGGGATACTGGTGGAGGACACAGGGGATGGACAGTCCCAGGCCCACGCACTGTCCCATTTATGTCCTCAACATCCACCAGGCCACGTCCAGAGCTGCCCAGTGAGATGGCACTACCCTGGGGGAAGTGAAGCTGGAGGCCTGGGGTGGGTGGTGTTGGGGGCCCATACTGGCTTGTGGGTGTGTGTGGTCACTGCTCCTGAGGCTCTGCTGCAACCCGAGTTCCTGGACCCTCCGGCAGCCTGTCCACCCCCTTCTGGGCCTGCCATCATGAGGCCACACACCACCAGTGGTTCCTGAGGGGTGTGCACCCCTACTGGGGTTCCTGGAGTCAGCCTAGGGCAGCTACACCAGTACAGGATACAACGTCCACTCCAGCCATTTGTCCACTGTGGCTGATGGGCAGTGCTGCTATGTCTATGAACCGAGGCTGGACCCGCCCACCAGCATCCTAGACCTGCCTGGGCCTTCCTCTCCTTTCCCTGAAACCCCAACATGCGGCACCACAATCCCCAGGACCAGCTCCCCAGGGGACAGCTCGGGCTGCTTAGCGGGGCCTAAGGCCATCAGAGAAGCCAGAGCTCTGGTGGCCATCACTCCTCCAGGTCTGATGATGTCTCCCCAGGATTTGGGCAAAGGACAGTTAGTGCTTGTCCCAGACAGGACACCTAGGACACCTGTGCACAGTCTGGGTGGACCCGGCAGCCAATGGGAGGGTCAGCACCCTCCTGCAGGACCCTGAGTTTATGGGTAACAAGGTCAGTGTCCTCGGCCCAGCAGAGTTCCCAACAGACCAGGGAACTGAGGGGTCCCATGGAACAGCCCTGACAAATGACAGATGGGGATCCCATGATGGTCACTAGCAGGGCCCAGCCCACCAGGCCGCAAGGCCTGATGGGAATTCTGGGGATACAGGGCGTTTCCCCTGACACCTGTTTTGGGCTCCAGGCCACAAAAACCTGGGGCCCCAACTCAGGAAGCCCCAAGTTCAGAGACTAAACCTGCCTCAACTTCCTCCTCCACAGACACCAGCCTCTGCCCCCGACTCCTGAGGAGGATAATAAGTAAATCCACCTTTTCTACTTACACCACCAACCCGGTGAGGCCTCCTCCAGCCTCTCTGGTTCCCCTCAGGTTCTGTCAACTGTGTTATGGGAAAATTTAAAATAAGAGTGTCGTGATGGAGTCACAACCTCGACTTTCCTATTACTCCTTGGTGAGTCTCCCCTTCATCAGTCTCCACACCGCCGACTTCATGGCTTGGATCCTCAGACTGTATATGATGGGATTAAAGGTGGGGGGCACCACCGTGTAGAACATAGAAATGACCAGGTCAGAGATGGACGGGGTCCCTGAGGTCGGCTTCAGAGAAGCAAAGCATCCAGTGGAGACAAACAGCACCACAACCAGCAGGTGGGGAAGGCACGTGGAGTAGGCCTTGGCCTTACCTTCTGTGGATGGGATCTTCCTGACAGCAGAGAAGATGTAGACATAGGAAATGATGATGAAAATGAAACAGCAGGTTACTAACACCATATCAATGAGCATGGGTATAAGCTCATTCATTAAATTTTCTGAGCAGGAAATAGCCAACAACTGGGGGACGTCACAGAAGAACTGGTGGACCACGTTGGACCCACAGTAGGAGAAGGAGAAGGTCCCAGCTGTGTTCATCATAACATAGAGACCCCCAGCCAGCCAGGACACAGCTGTCAGCTGCACACACCTGTCCCAACTCATTATGACATCATAGTGCAGTGGGTGGCAGATGGCAGCATAGCGGTCAAGGCTCATCACCACAAGGATGTGAAACTCTCAGCACCTGAAATAACCATCATGAAGACCTGGACGACACAGCCCAGGAAGGAGATGGAGTTGCTGTGCCTTAGAGAGTTGGCAATGGACTTGGAGACTGAGGCTGAGATGAAGCAGAGGTCCGTGAGGGACAGACTCCTCAGGAAGAAGTACATGGGGGTGTGGGGGTGCCGGTCCAGGGTTGTGATGACGCAGATGAGCCCGTTCCTCAGCAGGGCGCACAGGTAGACCAGGGAGAAGAGCAGCGGGTGCAAGAAGCCCATGGTCCCCTGGGTGGGGAACCCCAGGGGGACGAATCTGTCACGGCCGTGAGATTGGTCACCCCTGGAGCCATCATCTGCATGAGTGTGGGGAGGAAGAAATCACCACCGCCCCGTCTCCCCAGGTGAACATAACTGGGCACCTTAAGTCAATCACAGCAGCTCCTCAGCACCCACACGCCTGGTCCTCCCGAGTCTCATCCCCAGTCATTCTCCAAGCAGCGCCGTCCTGTCAAACTACTGCATTTTCAGCTCTTCTGAAAGCAAACTGTCATGTTGTCCAAACAATTCATGTGAGGGACACTAAGGATGGCCACTTCCCCTCCCCTCAGAACTCCCCAAACTGTCCTCCCCTGTCTGTCACTGACCCGCCCAGCACAGTGGACTGAGCTGTCCCGCTGCCCCCACACCCCAGCCCCTCAGGGTCCCGGGTCAGGTGCATCCAGAGCTGCGGCCACTTCTGAACAGGAAACTCACTGATCCTCTCCTTCCACATAGAAACCTGTAACCCACGTCCTGCCCTCGAGACACTCACTGTAGAGACCTCTAATGTCACATGTGTTGAGGCTCAGTGGACACTCAGCAGCTGCATTCCCAGCACAGCCCCCACACGCTCCTGCCAGAGCCGCTCAGGCCCATGTCCTGCGCTGCATCTCTGCTCACTGTCCCCACATTCCTCCTCCGTGCGCCCAGGCTGTGGCGCCGGCCACCAGCTCGTCACGTTGTGATGTCCCGTTAAAGGACCTTCCTCCCATCTCTAGTGTGTCTCCTGCAGAGTCTCTTCCTGGGTCACACCCACACGTCCCTCCTGCAGGATGGGCTCGTCCACCCCCGGGTCCCTCCCCGGCCCCTCTGTCCCCCTCAGACACATGCACATCTGTGCAGGGAGGCGGCCACTCCGGCGCTGAGCCGGACGGTCTGTGCGTGTGGCTGTCCCTCCGGTCCCAGGGACCCGGGTCCTCCGGGTGTAGGTTTGTTCCTCACCCCAGGCCCATGCGTGAGTGGGGACGTCTGGACACGGGGCAGCCCTGCCCTCTCTCCTCCCTCCCCAATCTCACCCTCTCCCCCCTCTGTGGGGTGACGGAGGGCCAGGGCCTGGGGAGGCAGGACTTTTAGGAGAATGTGCTGATATGAAATAACTGTGAAAGATTTGTGGAAATGACCCAGATATTTTAATTGAAAAGGGAATAATTGAGGACAGGCTGTGGTCAAGGGCCTGGGATTCTTCTGAGTGGCGTAAAACACAAATGTCTCATGACAAATACACAAGACCCGTCTCTGCCCTGGCCCTGATCAGTTACGGGGACCCCTTCCAGTCACAGTGTGAGACAGTGTCCTGCGCGCAGAGGGTGATGAGGTCAGATCACCCCGAAGCCCGTGTCTAGTAACAGACACAGTCGCAGCTGCGCCACTTGTTGAGAGAAAGAGCCGTCTCACCAGAAATTGCCTCGAAACCCCTTGACTGTCGTTCACCTGATGCCGCAGCCTGCTGGCGACTGACAGGCCTGGCACCCCTGTCCTCAGAGCAGCCCCAGGCCCAGTAAGGGGGCGGATCCCTGTGAGAGGGGTCCCGTGTCTGCTCCAGGTCTCCACTCCCCGCCCCCCTCATTCCCCCTAAGCCCTCCCGTCCCCCCAGGCAGGAGAGGACATTTGGGTCTTGAGGGAACCGGCTCCTCTGAGTGCGGGACCCGCTGTGGCCCAGAGCCAGGCCGGGCTCTTCACGGCCCCTTCCCCGCCAAAAGTGTCCCTTGACTTTCCCCGTGAGTTTCCCCCTGTGGCTGTGCATGTCACCGACTGTCGTGGCTCTTTCACTTTCTGGCTCCTCCCTGTGCTCCGCGCCCACATCACAGGCGTGAGCAGCGATGGTCACATACACTGTTGTCGGGCCCCATGCACCTTGTTCTTGGGCTGTTGCCTGGTGCCCAGAAGGTTCTGCTGATTATTCAGCTATTGTGGGTCAGGCAGGAGCCTCTTGTCAGGACAGTCTTGGTTTGAGCACACCTGCTGGGAACACAGGCAGACACTGGCGCCAGAGCAGCTTCACCAGCGACCTCCGTGACAGGAAGGAAGTGGTGACGGGGCTAGACACAGGCCGTCCTGAGGCAGCGGCTGGAGCCCCCGCAGAAGCTCCTGTTCCCTCCCCCAACTCGTGTCAGACATTTAGCATCCCCATCCTCACCCACCATGCACCCCACACCTTCCTCATGGACTCACCTGCCTTGCCTGAGTGTGACCCCCAAATACAAGTGAGACCTGCCCCGGGGAGCGGTCATGTCCAGACACGCGGCCCTCTAGGAGTCTCTCTGCTTGCACTTGGAGTCCTTTTTACCCTGCCCCGCGCCGCCCCAAGGTTGCCACCCATGCGAGGCGATACTGTACGTGAAATGCCTCTAATATCACAAATGTGTTTAAGGAAAAATCTTCTAAACACCTTAAGTTAGAGGAAAACATATCTTCTCACATTGCAAGTCATCTCAACACAATACGGCATTGAGAAGTTGAACACATTGTGTAACTTCAGCATCAGTTTTTGCAATTTATAAAATGAATAGTTTATGATACTTTCTCAAGTCTGAAATAAGCATGAGATCTAAAGTCATTCAGATCTGTGTGGATTCTCCCCTGCAAGCAGCTGGGGGCAGATACCTGCAGTCTGGGGGGAAGTTCCCACTGCCGTGGCCTGTCTCTCCTGAGGTTGTCCCCATGGTGTGGACAGAGGGCGTCCTGGCCTCTCACTCCATGGTCGGGGCTCCTAGGGACGCCTCTGAGCACTCACAGGACATTCCACCCCATCCTGCGCTGCCTCATGGACAGAGCAGGGCCTCAGGGCTGGGCTATTCGAGCTCTGGAGCTGGTGTCCGCGTGTTGGACACTGTCCAAGATCCATCCATCAAGTGACTTTATTCCAGAGAGACAAGCGCCCTTTTTCAGGTCACTGTCTTAATTGGCGTCATCCTGTCTCACATCCCAGTGAACAATTAGCGCACTGAGTGTGTCAGAGGCTATTTTGTGTGTCTTGTGACCCTGTAGGAAAGGCTTCTAATTAATTTTCCTCAAAGGTCTCTTTCATCATCACTGACCAGCCTCAGGGAACCCGGGTGTGGACCCAGCATCAAAGCCATGATGAGCACCTCCAAGGGACGCTGGAAAGTCACCATCACCCAAGTGTGCCCTCCATGGGGGGACCTGGGAGGTGGCTGGCGGATGAGAGTGAGGAAGGGAAATAAAGTTTGGAAGGGAAAAGGCAGGAAGGGAGAGGCGGGGGGGAGGGGAAGGGATGTTAGGGGGGAAATTCAACAGAATGAACGACAGAGGGAAGAAAACTGGACCCTCTGAGAGAGGATGGTTCGTGTCCTCACATGTTGCTGCGTGTGTGTTTGGTCACGTACTCATGGCTGCTCCGCCTCACGCCTGCCAGTCTGGTTGGAGTCTAAGTGGCTGCCGCTTGCAGGAGGTTCTCCGTGGTCTTCACCTGGGGAGGGGCCATGGTGTTGGCCATGGTCGTGGGTGGTTGTGCGTGGCTTGCGGCTCCTGGGTAGACATCACGCCTGCTATGGCCTCTGCCCTATGGGAAGAGGCCTTTGGTGTGTGGCCTGGACTGTAAGGTACTTGGGAACGGTCAGTACCTCAGCGAGCAGATCATGCCGCAGTGCCGACCAGAGCGGGTGCATGTGGCACTTGCATATGATGGTCTCCACGTCCTGCCACACCCGGGAGCCGCCATCACCACCTCCACGCGACCATCCCACGGCCGAGGGTGAGAGGCTGGGCTGAGATTCTTCCTATGCAACGTCCTCCACCGTTTCCAGGCCGTTTAAATAAATCTCTCAGTGATGTTGCGGGGACGGAAGAGTTACTGCGGCTATTTCCTGTAATTGGGCATGAACATTAAAATGGCTTCTCCAGTGAGGTGAGAAACGCCTGCGTTACCATCCGTCACTGAAAGGCTAATTTATCTTCCAACACGGGCTCCGGGAGCCTGGTTTGGGCCCCGTTGTGCAGCCATCGCAGGCCGCGCGGGTCGTGGTCAGTTCTCACACATGAAGATGCTTTTGTGGCCTTGGTTGAGTTTTCAGGCCTGTAACGCTGACCCAGGGGTTGACCGGCTCTCCCACAGCATTTCTCTGGCGTCTCCCGCCCTCTGGGTCTCAGATGATGTTACCCTCATCCCCCCTTGTCCCTTGGCACATGGGCCCTATCACACAGGCCCCCATCCCTTGTTCTGGCCCCGGGGCCACATCACAGACATATGAGGAAGACCCAGCTCAGGGGCCTGTTCCGGGGTTGACGTGTCTGAGGTTCAAACCCTCCCTAGGGTGTGGGACCACTTGTCCATGCGCCCTCGGGGCCCTTCTCTTGGAGTGTGTCCTCACAACACTCTGGGGTGGGAGTCATGGCAGACCACGTGCACCTGTGGTCACTGCAGCACCGTCCACCGTGGCCGGTCCTGGCCCCACCCAAGTACCAGCCACAGGGCAGTGAATACAGAATGTGGGTCTACGCTCAGTGGGTACCACCCAGCTGTGAAAGGATGAAATCATGTCATTTTTGACAGCATGGCTGGATCCTGAGGTGGTTTTGAGAAGTGAAATGAGCCGGAGAGTGAGAGACAGATGCGGATGGTCTCACTCATCTGTGGAACAGAAATACAGAAAAGCTCCATCACCAAATGCAGCAAAAGCAGATGTCGGGCTTAGTGAAAAAATGTGCTGTTACCTGAGGGAACAGAGAGAAGCAAGGGGATGGCATGGAAGAAGAGGAGGCACTAACGGGGTGTTGTGTGGACTGCGGGTGTTATTGTGCCCCCAGAGTGGGAAATTAACCCCCAAACTAAAGCAACCAAAACCCGTGAATAAAGCATTTCTTGGATGGCAGCAAGTTGTAAACTCGCATAGCCTCACGTGACGTCGCTGATGACATCAACTCTCCAGCTCAACAGAGGTTTAGAAGTTTGGTCTAAAGGAAAATAGAAAATTTTAAAGATATCTGACCAGAGCCTCCCCTGGTGGCACAAGCGGTTGAGCACAGCTTGTGAAGATGTCCGCAGCCTCTGAGCGCCAGTTTGTTCCTGCCAGGCCAGCGAGGGTCCCACATGGTGCAGCGGAACTCTCCTGACTCTCCTGCTGCTCCCCTCAGCAGTGCATTTCATCAGTCTGCCTGTTTTGCTCCCCGCTCTGTCTCTGGTAAATCCCCTCACTCTCCCACACATCTGGCCTGTACCCCGGTTCTTGTGTAAAATAAATAAATAAATCTTTAAAAAAAGAAAAAAAAGAAAAATTGACATATAGTGTCATGCTGACCTTTACATAGCGCATCAAGGGCCTGGTAGGCTCCGCAGGCAGGACCTGGTCCCCCCTCAGCCCTATCACCCCCCTGACCCCGCAGGGACGGGTGGCCCCGGCGTCAGAGCCAGGACGAGCCCCGTCCACAGGGAGTGGGAAAGTTGCCGCCACCCCTGGGCACTCCCTGGGTCTGGCAGGGGGACGGGGTGTATGTAGGGGGGGAGGGCAACCAAGAAACTCCCAGGAGCGAGACAGGGAATCACCTGGGTCTTCTGACACGGGAATTATTTTATTCAAAAAGGCTGTTTATCTCAGCGCCTGGAAATGTAACAACATTTGAACTGTCGTGTCTGATGGAGGCTGGTGTTGACCTTACAATGGGGGTCAGGCCCGCGGCGGCGCTGTCCGGCATGTCCTCGCAGTGGGTGTGTCTCGGGCTCTGACACAGCAGAGTGGGGGACCCTCTCCCGGGTGTGGGTCTCCCTGAGTCCTCACAGACCCCCCAGGTCAGGGTCACAGACAACAAATGAGCTCATCAGCGGGCACTCTGGGGACCCGTCCCCTGCACGTGCAGGAGGGAAGGCGGAGGCCGGAGCGAGCATGAGGGACCAGCCCTGATGAGCAGTCCCAGAAGCTGCAGCCCCACAAACTGATGGTGATTCTGGAGTTTCTTGCAGACAATGAGGGGAGGGCCTCGCCCCCACGGGCCCTGTCAATGGAAACGGATGCCCCTGCCCCTCTATTCTGGCCGGCACATGGCCCCACCAGGGAGGGATGCCTGTCCACTGGCCCCGGTCCCGTTCGGGCCCTGGTGTTCTGCACCTCAGGGACACAGGTGACACCCCATCATGTGGGCCCGAGGGCTGTGGCTGGCAACACCCAGGGGTCCACGTGCATGGGCAGAGGACAGGGAGGGGTCAGCATGGGGGAACCCAGGAATCAAGATCAAATCCCCATGTCCCGGGGAGGTAGCCCGCGCAGGCAGAGCCCACAGCAATAGTCCGCAGACCAGGCTGGACAGCACCAGATGCCGGGCCAAACATGGCTGGACCATCGAGAGTTCTCAAGGAGGCCAGACACAGGCGCCAGCCACCAGGGAGTAGGCAGGTAAGCACCCGGCCCCGCAGGCAGTGCTAGCGACACCAGCGTTCCAGCTCTTGGGGTGTTCGCGCCCGCCAACTGCAAATGGCCGGCAGAGACTGGGCTGAGACCCATGGCGCTCTTTGCAGGAGATGCTAGAGGCAGGGCCTGAGGCAGGTGCAGCAGCGGGGTCTCTGTGGAGGACTCCGGGGGTCTTCAAGTCAATGGGAGGTCCTGAAGCTGTGATGACTCTGTCTGGGAAGGGTGTGCAGCCATCAGCTCAATGCTTCTCTTCTCAAGCCGCCACATGCGTCCTCTTCTGAGGCTAATTTATCAGTCCGAGCTGGCGCATGCATGTGCCCTGAGCACTTCAGGGTATATGGGCTGGAATGCAGAGGCCTCACTGCCGAGCTGAGACATGGGTCCAGCCACTGCGTCTGGGCTTGGAGCCACCATGATGACAGGGAGTGCCCTGGGCCTGCTCTTCTGTGGCTCATGCCAGGCTGGGTTCAGCTGGCTCGTCAGCTCAAGGGCTAGTGCCCCAGCCAAGGCGCCGTGCCCTGGGCTCCTCCTGTGGGCAAGGCCCCTGGAAAACTGAGACTGGGCAGAAGGACACTGAGGACTCACGGAGGCTGAGGGACTCCAGTTACTCAAGGCCAGCTCTGAGGTCAGTTGGAGGCGTGACCTCGGGGGACCCCCTCCAGCAGCAGGAGGCAAAGATCTTTGCCCTTTGTCTTCTGCCAGATCTGCTTCCTCCTGCTTCTGCCCACGGTGCTGACCCTGAGGTGCAGGTCACTGTCCTCCTGCACGTGTCCGGGAGTCCACCAGCCGAGGTGTTGTTGCTTTCTCTTCCTCCACCCCTCAGTGTCCCCCTCGCTGGGCACTCCCAGTGGGCACGGGCGCATCATTCTCCCTGCCTCCTCCTGCAGTGGCTGCTTGTTTTGATTCCATTTCCTGAGAACACCACCTGCCACCCCCTCTGTTGTGTTCTTGACCGAGCGACCGGCCCTGTGAGTGGGCACCGTGGGGACCGCACTGGCCATTGGGGGACGGCGACCTCTGCGGCTCACTCTCCAATCCCAGCTGAGGTTTGGTCTGAGGATGGTCACTGTGGTGTCACCCTCCTGCCGGACACCTGTCCCGGCCCTGGCGCATCTGTCTTTGCTTTTCCCACGCGCCGCACGCACTCTGAGTCATGGACATCAGCTGGCACCGCTGGGAACAAACACATCGACTCCTGACGCGGAGCTGGAACAAGTCCTTCTGCCCTGATGAGCGCGCCTCAGGCTCCGGGCACCGGAGACCTCACCCTGGTCTCTGCCAAGCCTCCGTCTCAGGACCCGGGGCCAGGCCCGATCCAGCAGCCTTCCAGGGAGAGCTCGGGAGGAAGAAAATGTCAACATTGTCTATTTGAGTGTGAGCAAGTTTCTCCTTGATGGACGTGAGTGTGTGGGGAGATGCAGTTTAGGGTTCCACATGTTCTGCCTTTGAAATCATCTCCTTTGTGCTTTCAAATACACACCACGGTCTCTTTTCATCCATGATTAAGCAAAACTTCTTCCATTTTGTCTCATTTGTTGTTTGTGTAACAGAGGAACGATCTGCCGGCTGCTCTGAGGAGACAGGGGCAGGGACGAGGCCCACCCGGGTCTTTGCGGGCCACGCTAGGGGGTTGCGGGGGGGACCCTTGCTTCCCTGACACGTCGTGGGTGCCGTGGAGCTTTATTGGGGTGGGGTCCCGGGTTCAGGGGTTGGGGGCAGCAGGGTGCACTGGCGAGTGCGGCAGACCGGGGCTGGTGCCCAGAGGCCGCCAGGGGCGTCGCCTCTGAGCTTGGAGCGCGGGTGGGCAGCCTGAGGCCCCCAAGGCTCACCTGTGTCTCCCTGGGGCATCATGATTCTGAACACCGCACAGTCAGTGGTTTCTCAAGTCACCTTTGACCAGTGACAGTCCACACTGACTGACGGTGGCCCCGGACTCCTCACAGAGCCGAGCCCCCCAGGAGAGGACACCCCCTTACCTCCTGCTCAGCAGGCGGCCTGGGGGGCAGAGGCAGGCGGGGTCAGTGCCCGGGCGGGGTGTCATTTAGGGGTTCAGGGAGAAGGTACAGTGTCAGGGGGCTGGGGTGCCGCTCCCAGGGTTCCCTGGGAACCCGCGTGGTCGCAGAGATTGTGTCGTGTCTCGGCCAACAAGGGAATGTCCATCCTTCCCACTGTCCTGGCTGCACAGCCTCCAGCCCCGGGTGCCCACCTGTGAGTCTCAGAAAGCAGACTCAGGTGCTCTGTCACCCTGGACACCCTGGGGGGAGACAGCGGGACAGTGAGCGGGAGGGATGGAAAGGATCAGTTTGCAACAGTGAGATGCCGCAGGAAATGACGTGACAGATTTAAGTCAGGATACTCAGATTATATCCAATAATAAAATCAAAAAGAAGCATCAGGAATGCAGGAGACTTTATGCAGCATGAGCCAGCATCTGTGACTCTTCAGCACCTTCAGGTCCTGCAGGTGTGAGTCAGGTGGACGCGCTCAAAAGCAGGGACGGTTTCAGCCTGAATAAAAATTGCGAGAGGCTGCTTGCTGGATTGGTTCAAGGAAAAACTAGAAAATACATCAACAGGAATCTGACCACGTAATGACATCATATCCCAAGGGGATGGGGACTGTGATCTCATATTTATTTTTTAAGATTTATTTATTTATACAAGAACTGGGGTACAGTCAGAGGCGTGGACGGGTGAGAGAATTCACCAGAGACAGAGTGGGGAGCAGAACAGACAGAACTGAAGACACTGCTGAGGGTATCAGTGGGCGAGGCAGTAGAGGTCTGCTGCGCCATGTGGGTTTCTCACTGGCGGGCCGGGAATCAAACCTGCAGAGGCTGCGCACAGCTTCACAGCGTGGCGCTCAACCCGCTGCGCCACCAGGGAGGCCTTGTGCTCTCATGCTATCATGAAATGAATATTACTGTGAGTGATTTTCTAATTCAGGTTTCATTCTGAAATTTGAATGGACGAGTCATGTCTTGTGATTAACTACATTTTATTATCATAAATAGTTTCATGGACAAAATGTGCTCATCAGTCAGGAGAGTTTGGAGACACAGTGACCTGCTCCCGGAGAGGAGAAACGTTACCCCCAGCTCACGTTCTCAGTGTTAGGGAATAATGAGAGAACCTCCAGCATGCAGTGCAGATGTAGGATTATAAAAAAAAATAGCAAATATTGTCAAGCATTAGTTTGCATAATGTTTTTCATAATAAAAATTAAGATAGTTCCTAAGTGGAAGAAAAGTGAACTAAAGTGCAATCTACACAAAAATTGAGAAGAAGACCTGGTAGAGGATGAAGATACTATCTGGAAAACTAAGGAAATTAAAAGTAAATGCAACAATTAAAAATTATGAATTTTTAAGTAGAAATGTAGCTCTTCAAAGATAATTCATATAACTACTTTTGAAAACACCACATCGAGGGAGTGCAGTCACATTGGCATCAAAACAGGCATCATAGAAATTAATATTCCCTCAATTCCAGTTTTCAGTCATAGATTCCTACTAACCAAGGAAGCTTCCATCCTTCCACCTCTGGCAGATTCAAGTGTGGTTTCCCTTGTCCTTTGAGCAGGAACAGGAAGTTCTCCTAGAGGAAGACGCCCCGTGAGGAATTGTGAAGTATGGGGGGGGGCCTCACTCTCTGTCTCCCCTGCCATCAACGAGAACAAGGCCCTCAGTGGAGACACACACAGGCTGTGGGAACCGAGCCCCAGGACTGGGGTACCCTGACCATGTGGTCCTGAGGACAGACCCTTTTGCCACTGCTTCATGTTATGTAATTGTTGGTGAATGTGAGTTCTAGAACAGTCTTTCTACACCAAATACAAGTTTTTAACCACGAGCTGGATTCAGTTTATGAACATCACACAGGAAGGGCTTGGAGAAAGGATTGCAGTATTTAGGAAACAGGAGTATAGTGAGGATTATGAGAATATGAATTTGTGACAAGGGAATAATCCTAATGCAAGAAAACTATGCTAATAAAGGATGACATGCAAGAGTGAAGGGGGAAAAGCTGAATTAATGAGGGGCTATAAATTTAGATTGTGGTATCTCACATCTTGGAGGATTGGCCTTTCATCAGTCTCCCCACAGCCGTCTTCAAGGCTTGGTTCCTCAGACTGTATATGACGGGATTAAAGGTGGGGGGCACCACTGTGTAGAACATAGAAATGACCAGGTCAGACACGGACGGGGTCTCTGAGGTCGGCTTCAGATAAGCAAAGCATCCAGTGGAGAGAAACAGCACCACAACCAGCAGGTGGGGAAGGCAGGTGGAGTAGACTTTGGCCTTACCTTCTGTGGATGGGATCTTCCTGACAGCAGAGAAGATGTGGACATAGGAAATGATGACAAAAATAAAACAGCAGATACTCAACACTGAAGTAATGAGAATGGGGACAAGTTCATTGATTAAATTTCCTGAGCAGGAAATAGCCATTAACTGGGGGATGTCACAGAAGAATTGGTGGACCATGTTGGACCTGCAGTAGGACAAGGAGAAGGTGCCAGCTGTGTTCATCACAGCATAGAGGCCCCCACACAGCCAGGACACAGCTGTCAGCTGCACACAACTGTCCCTGCTCATGATGACGTCATAGTGCAGAGGGTGGCAGATGGCAGCATAGCGGTCAAGGCTCATCACCGTGAGCAGGGTCATCTCTCCACCTGCTGAAAAAATCAGCATAAAGACCTGGACAACACAGCCCGGGAAGGAGATGGAGCTGCTGTGCCTCAGAGAGTTGGCAATGGACTTGGGGACCGTGGTTGTGATGAGGCAGAGGTCCGTGAAGGACAGACTCCTCAGGAAGAAGTACATGGGGGTGTGGAGGTGCTGGTCCAGGGTGGTGATGAGGACGATGAGCCCGTTCCCCAGCAGGGCGCACAGGTAGACCAGGGAGAAGAGCAGTGGGTGCAAGAAGCCCATGGTCCCCTGGGTGGGGAACCCCAGGAGGACGAATTCTGTCACGGCCGTGAGATTGGTCACCCCTGGGGCCATCATCTGTATAGAAGAGGAAAGAGCAGCAAAATCTTAATTCTTCCAATATTGAAAATAGAATGGGTTATGAATACAAGATAATAACTGAATGTATTTCTACATAATTATTCCTTCCAGTTCTATGGACACTAATATCATCTATGTATGCTGTTTTTTCCAACCCATTTATTGCACCTCATGTGAATATGTCATTATTACACTCTCCACATAAGTCCTGAAAGTTGGTGATAACTGAAAATTTCAAAGGTCCCCTACAACACTTGAACAAATAAGAATCTCATACCTGTCAAAAAGTCAATCGACAAAGCTCTCCCACAACCCACCCCAGACCCGCGGCTCCCACCTCCTGCCCAGGCCCCAGTGTCTCCGCCCAGCACACCTCCCAGAGATTGTCCAGGGCACAGCCCCAAAGGACACGTGACCATGCCCAGCACCCCCCACCCTAGAGAGCCTGTTCCTGCTCCTCCAGCACAGCCCTGGTCTGGGGAGGCCCCACAGTGACAGGTGTGCAGGGAGATGGGGTGTGCAGGGAGATGGGGTGTGCGGGTCCCTGTTTTCCTGCTCCCCAGCACCCGACACTGTCCTGGAACTGAATGATCTGGGTTCAGCGTCCCCGTGAGGCGTGTACTGACGCCTCCTCTGTCAGATCTCCTGCCCCTGTGGCCTCACTCCTGACTCCTGGTCCGTCCCCTCATCCCCTCATCACCCTGCCCCTGACTCCCCGCATCTGAGGACCCAGAGACCACGTTTCCCGCAAGAGTCTCTTCCTGGGTCACACCCACACATCCCTCCTGCAGGATGGGCTTGTCCACCCCCGGGTCCCTCCCCAGCCCCTCTGTCCCCCTCAGACTCATGCACCTCTGTGCAGGGAGGAGGCCGCTCTGGGGCTGAGCCAGACGGTCTGTGCGTGTGGCTGACCCTCCGGTCCCAGGGACCCGGGTCCCCCGGGTGCAGGTTAGTTCCTCACCCCAGGCCCGTGCGTGAGTGGGGACATCTGGACACGGGGTATCCCTGCCGGCTCTCCTCCCCCAATGTCATCCTCTCCTCCCTCTGTGGGGTGACAGAGGCCCAGGCCCTGGTGAGGCAGGGGAATGTGGGGAATACATTCATGGAAATACAGTGGTGGACAAAAATTAAAATAATCTAATAGAACCTAGAGGATAAATGAAAATACCAGGTGGTCATAGATGGAGACATCTCTTGAGTGATTTAGAATAATATTTGTAATGATGAAATAGTTTTTTCCGGGCAAGATTTTTAAGGTCACATAGTAATATGAAACAATTGCAACACGTTGGTGGAAATCTTCCCAATAATATAATAAAATCAAGGAAATAAATCAGGATATAAGGTGGTCCAAGATTTTGACATCTTTCGAGTGATATGAAACATACATTTATTGATGACAGAAGCTCTGACATTTTCTCTTCCTGTGCAGTATCAGTGACCACTCCTGAGTGGGGGTTTGGGGAAAAACCCAAGTCCATGTCCGTGAAGAGACCTGAGTCCACACCCAACTTTTCTTAGTGCCGGAGCCATGAAATGATCAAAGATGTTGCTGTTACATTTGCAGAATTTATATTTGACTCTTAGGTCTGTCTTAATATGTAGGCAAAAGGCACAACATTCTGACAATAAGTATCATATTAACTTTCCCCTGGAATTTCTTCATCACAATGTAATTCTGTTAATTGCTGTGCTTTTATGTAGTGCCCCAAACAACTCAGGGTGCTGAATGCTCAAATGCCAGTTATGAAGCATTAATTGTCACAAACAACAAAACCTTCTATTATATAAAGGTACTACAGGTCAATCTTTTGAACACTTTAAGTTCAAGGAGAGTATATTTTCTCTCGTTGAGATTCATGTAGCATGATAAGGCGGTGGAGCACTAAGAAACTTGTGCACTTTCAGAATTTATTTGTTTTCATGATTTACAAAATGAATATTTTAATTAATGTACTTTCTCACATCTAAAATGAAGCTTGAATTCTAACAACTTTCAAGTCAGAGTGATTTCCATTCTGAAAACTGTTCAAGAACAGAATACCTGCAAATTGTGGGGGAAAGTTCTGGCTGCTGTGTCCATCTGTGTCCTGAGGTTGTCCCCATGGCATGGACAGAGGGCGTCCCGGCCTCTCACTCCATGGTCGGGGCTCCTGGGGATGCCTCTGAACACTCACAGGATGTTCCACCCTGTCCTGCGCCGCCTCATGGACAGAGCAGGACCGCAGGGCTGGGCTATTTGAGCTCTGGAGCTGGTGTCCGTGTGTTGGACACTGTCCAGATTCCAGCCCTCAGGGACCTTCCTCCAGAGGGAAAGTGTGTGTTTACTTGAATGTGTTAATTGGAGCGTCCTGGAGTGCATCTCAGCAAGTAATTATCACACTCGGTGTGTAGATGTGATTTTGTGTCTGGCTCAAGCCTCTATGGAAGTGAATAGACAAATCCTCATTTGCAGGTTCCATTCCCCACCTGTCGTGTCCGCTGTGGTGGGCACCATCAGTCATAACCGTGCCCTGAGTCCCTGTCTAGACAGCTGGACAGTTGCCCGTCACCCACCGTGTGCCCTTCAAGGAGAGGCCCTGGGCGTGAGGGGGATGCGGGAAGGCCTGAGATGGGAGGGAAGGGACACGGAGAGAGGCAGGAGGGAGCCAAGGGAGGGGAGTGGGGAGGAAAGACAATGGACGTCCAGCAGAAGTGAGTGACCACGGGGGTCACCAGCCCTTCGGGAAGAGAAACTTTACTCATCTCTGAAATTGTGTATCCTGCGGTTCTTTTCCACCCCAGCACCTGTCACTGCACTTACATTAAAATTGTCCTTTTGTTGGGATATTTGCTTTTAATCTTTAGGAAATTTAATCTTTAGGAAATGACACCTGCTCATGGTGTCATATACTTAGGTTTGCTGCATGACGATGGTGACGTCACACATGGAAACAGGCGTTTACCTCTTTGAGTTTACTCTTCTGTAGGGTGTGGGGCAGGACCTGCTTCACTCTGCTGCGTGTGTCTGTCTGCTTTTCCCAGCAACATTTCCCCACTTTCCCTCTCCAGTGCCTGCTCTGGCTCCTCTGTCGTAGAGTCACTGTCCGTCCTGATGAGGGTGGGTTCCTGGGCCCTTGTTATATTCCAGGGGTCTGTGTCTGTTTTTGTTCCAGAACCATTCTGCTTTAAGTATTAGAGCTTTATTATACAGTTTGAAGTCTGAAAGTGTGCTTCCTCCTTTCTTACTTTTTTGTCAAGACTGTTTCGGCTGTTTGCAGTCTTTTCAGTTCCATATGCTTTTCTGTAATGTTTGCTTCGTATGTTTGAAAATGCCATTGAAATTTTCATTTGGATTGCATGCATCTGTAAATTGCTTTGAGTCCGATGGATATTTTGTAATCCTGATTCTTCCTGTCCGTGAGGAGGGCATATCTTTCCCTTTTTTTGCGTTTCCTATTTATTCTAAGAATGTCTTACAATTTTCTGTGTATCTTTACTTCCTGTTTTAGGGTTACTCCTAGGTAATTTTGTGATTTTACATAGGGTTGCCTTCTCAATTCTTCTCTTCTGATTCATTTTTTTGCATATAGGAAGGCAAATGATGTTCATGTGTTGATTTTGTACTTTTTAGGTATATTGAAGTGGTTTATTTAATTTGTATTTTCAGTGGAGTCTTTAGAGTTCTCAATGTATATTACCTTGGAATCCACAACAATTTTCATTGTGCTTACATTTTTAAATTCATAAAGTCTTCAGACATTTAATGTTTATTACTTAAATATTTTAATAATATTATACAAAGTTGGCAATGAATAGTCTCATGAATGTGTATAATGCTCTGATTCAGGTTCTTAATACACATATTAAATTCTCATTATATCCCACCAGTGTACTATAACAGTATCAAGAATTGATATTAAGAAATTAATTTATGGGCCTCCCCAGTGGCGCAGCGGTTGAGCGCTGGGTTGTGAGCTGCCCACGGTCTCTGAGGCGCCGGTTCGATCCCCGGCTGCTCCCCAGCCACCGGAGGAGGGTCCCACATGGCGCGCAGACCTCTCCTGCCGCCCGCTGCTCCCCTCAGCAGTGTACTTCGGTCCTGCTGCCTGCTCTGCTCCCCGCTCTGGCTCTGGTGAATTCTCTCACCCTCCTGCGCTTCTGACTGTACCCAGTGCATGTATAAACAAACAAACAAACAAACAACAAATAAAACATGCCTCTATACAAAAAAAGGAAAAGAAATTAATTTATCAGAGAAAAGTTAAAAATATCAATCACTTAAAAGAATAGTATCAAGTTGTCATCTCAGATTTCAAATATCTAGATGTAGCCATTTTCTAACCTTTCCTGGCAGCCTCCATATTTACTTTGTGCCTGCATGGATCTCACCTGAGCAAGGTCAGCCTGAAGAGCCTCCTCGCAAGGTGAACTGTTTGATAATGACTTAAATGTCTGATATCCAGTTGGAACTAATTTTTATCATGAAATATTTTGGTGTGAAATTTTCAAATATTGGCCATCACAGATGGAAAAGCAAAGGTCGATGCAGTCAGCAGAAAGGACCTGAGGCCAGACAGCAAGTGACAATCATGGGGGCATTTCACTTCCCAAATTTAAATCTCCTTCAATTCCTTACATGTCTTTACAAGTATACTAAATGGTAGCACCATTTCATTGCACGTAAATCTGATGAGTTTTTTCATTTCAACGTGCTTGTGAAAAATGCAGACATTCTAGGTAAGATTCCTCTTGATGACCTGCCCGGCCAGGGCATTGTCCTGCCATCCTGCCCACTCTAGGGGATGAAATAAATGGGATAACACTTCTGTAGAGTGTGGTGTGAGGTCATGGATGGCATTCCTAACACTTTTCTGGAAATACTAGATACAAGGCAGGCTACCAGCTATTATTTGTTTTGACCATCATAACTTGTTAAGTTCTCTTATTGTATCTCAAAAATTCCTATCCAGTGCATTTTTGAATGTTTTTTGTAATTATATTGCACATGAACCTAACTTTCCTGTTTCTGGTGTCCACCATGGGTGAGTGTGATTTTGGCAAATGAGGGTGGCGCCCACACCAGAGCTTCCAGGTTTTCTCCACCATGTCACGTGCGTGTCCTTATCGACAAAGGTCTTGACTACTCAGATTCTAACTTCGGATCCTCAGGCTTTATTTATGCTGTGAAGGCCCCACTCACTAAGTAAAGGGATCTCTGTCCTGCCTGTGGCCCCTGATCCCACCTGTGACTAGAAAACATTAAAGGGGAAGCCTCCTTAGAGACTGGAGATGCTGCCCCCATGAGAGAACTTTTGCTGACGACTGAGATGAAACCCAACCATGGCCTCTCTTGGCCGGGAGCATAGAAATGGAGACCAGCAAAGAGTGTCTGCAAGTTCAGTGACCTCATTATGCAGAGAATATAAAAAAGCACCTAAGTGTAACAAAGAGGAACAATCAGTGCCAATAGAGTATATAAGCAGCAGAAGTCATCACAAATATAATTTAAAAATGAGCATATATTTAAAAATAATGCAATGGAATCATACATAATTAGACAAATATGAAGAGGAGTATAATTCATTACTTTAAAATATGTGTCTCATAATGGAGTCATGAAGTCATCTTCCCCATTATATTTTGGCGAGTCTCCCCTTCATCAGTCTCCACACAGCCAACTTCATGGCTTGGTTCCTCAGACTGTATATGACAGGATTAAAGGTGGGGGGCACCATTGTGTAGAACATAGAAATGACCAGGTCAGACATGGATGGGGCCTGTGAGGTCGGCTTCAGATAATCAAAGCTTCCAGTAGAGACAAACAGCACCACAACCAGCTGGTGGGGAAGGCAGGTGGAGTAGACTTTGGCCTTTCCTTCTGTGGATGGGATCTTCCTGACAGCAGAGAAGATGTGGACATAGGAAATGATGATGAAAATGAAACAGCAGATACTCCAGACCACAGTGATGATAATGGGGACAAGTTCTCTCATTAAATTTCCTGAGCAGGAAATAGCCAATAACTGGGGGACGTCACAGAAGAACTGGTGGACCACGTTGGACCCACAGTAGGACAAGGAGAAAGTGCCAGCAGTGAACATCACAGCATAGAGACCCCCCACACAGCCAGAACACAGCTGTCAGTTGCACACACCTGTCCCTGCTCATGATGACGTCATAGTGCAGGGGGTGGCAGATGGCAGCATAGCAGTCAAGGTTCATCACCGTGAGCAGGGGCAGCTCTGCACCTGCTGACAAAACCAACATAAAGAGCTGTACCACACAGGCAGGGAACGAAATGGAGCTGCTGTGCCTCAGAGAGTTGGCAATAGACTTGGGGATCTTGGCTGAGATGAGGCAGAGGTCCGTGAATGACAGACTCCTCAGAAGAAGTACATGGGGGTGTGGAGTGCCACTCCAGGGTGGTGATGAGGACGATGAGCCCGTTCTCCAGCAGGGTGCACAGGGAGACCAGGGAGAAGAGCAGCGGGTGCAAGAAGCCCATGGTCCCCCGGGTGGGGAACCCCTGAAGGACAAATTCTGTCACTGCTGTGAGATTCATCCCCCCTGGAGACATCACTGCATGAAAGTCTAGAGGAATAAAATTCCAGAACCTTCTGCCAGTGCTGGACCTGCGGTGTCACTCTGCATGGGTCCAGCGCTGTCCTTCCCCACTGACCTCCCTCCGTGTTCTATCCAGTGTCTCCTGCAGGGATCTCAGCTCCTGCTCTGCTCGGCCTCTCCAGCTTGTGACCTGCAGGTGCTGCTACTGTCCACACTGCCTGTGGGAGATGCTGAAGGGCAGAGAGTTCCAGTGACCTCAGCCCCCTGAGCAGTCTCCTCCTGTCTTACCACGTCCCATGCAGGGTACCCCAAAAGTCCTGAGATCGGCCCCTCCTCTGCTGTCACCATACCCCAGTCCATGTACCTTTCAGGAGTGGGACCCCCAAGAACCCTCAGGAACAAGAGTTGTCAAGGATACCCCAAATCTACTCTGGGGTGTCTGAGCCCCCAGTCCCTGCAAAACACTGGCCAGTTGCAGCTCCAGGCGCACATTTTGGACCAAGTGGACACTGATGGCCCCGAGCCTGTTCCTGGTTGGCGCCCCCATCACTCATCAGGGCAGTGGGTGGGGAGTCCCCGCCCTGTGTCACCGTCTGAAGACTTTCTGGCCCTCACCCCTGCTCATATGCGCTGAGAGGGTGAGCTCCCGCTGCTGCCCTCCAGGTCATTGTCCTGCCCCTCCCCTCACCCGAGCTGAGGTGGTTTCTCCTGCAGCTACTTTCCGCAGGGCTCAGGCATGGCCGTGGACAGGGCGGGAGAGAAGGTCCACCCTATGGCGACAGCCACATGCTCCGGGCTCCCAAGCCTGGGACTCTGGCCTGGCCCCCGCCGACGCCCCAACAGACAGACCCGCCACGGGGTCTGCTACTTCCCCCTCCCACGCCCTGGCCTGACGCGTCCTCTCCCGCTGCTCAGGGGCCTCCCCGGGCCGCTGTCCTGTCTCCATGGGCTTCTCGGCAGCCCCGGTAATGAGCCTCCTGGGTCAGGCGCATCAGGGGCCCGGGAGGCTCCGCGGGCAGAACCTGGTCCCCCCTCAGCCTCATCACCCCCCTGAACCCGCGGGGACAAGGTGGCCCTGGCATCAGAGCCAGGACGAGCCCCGCCACAGGGAGCGGAAAAGTCACCACCACCACGGGCACCCCCTGGGCCTGCCAGGGGTCGGGTGTGGAGGAGGGGGGAAGGAGGGCAACCAAGAAATCCCCCAGGAGCGAGACGGGAGAGCACCTGGGTCTTCTGACACGGGAATTATTTTATTCAAAAAGGCCGTTTATCTCAGCGCCTGGAAATGTAACAACATTTGAACTGTCGTGTCTGACGGAGGCTGGTGTTGACCTTACAATGGGGGTCAGGCCCGTGGCAACGCTGTCCAGCATGTCCTCAAGGTGGGTGTGTCTCCGGCTCTGACACAGCAGAGTGGGGGTCCCTCTCCCGGGTGTGGGTCTCCCTGAGTTCTCACAGGCCCCCCAGGTCAGGGTCACAGACAACAAATGAGCTCGTGGGCGGGCACACTGGGGACCCATCCTCTGCACGCGCAGGAGGGAAGGTGGAGGCCGGAGCAGGCATGAGAGACCTGCCCTGACTAGCAGTCCCAGAAGCTGCAGCCCCAAGAAACTGATGGTGATTCTGGAGTTTCTTGCAGACAATAAGGGGAGGGCCTCGCCCCCACGGGCCCTGTCAATGGAAATGGATGCCCCCGCCCCTCTATTCTGGCCAGGCACATGGCCCCGCCAGGGATGCCTGTCCACTACCTCTGGTCCCTTTCTGGCCCTGGTGTCCTCCGCCTCAGGGACACAGGTGACGCACTGTCATGTGGACCCGTGGGCTGTGGTTGGCAACACCCAGGGGTCCTCGTGCATGGGCAGAGGACAGGGAGGGGTCAGCACGGGGGAACCCAGGAATCAAGATCAAATCCCCATGTCCCGGGGAGGTAGCCCGCGTGGTCAGAGCCCACAGCAATAGTCTGCAGACCAGGCTGGACAGCACCAGATGCCGGGCCAGACATGGCTGGACCATCGAGTTCTCAAGGAGGCCAGACACAGGCACCAGCCACCAGGGAGCAGGCAGGTGAGCACCCGGCCCCTCAGGCAGTGCCAGTGACACCAGCGTTCCAGCTCTTGGGGTGTTCGTGCCCGCCACCTGCAAACAGCTGGCAGAGACCGGGTTGAGGCCCAAGTGCTCTTTGCAGGAGATGCTAGAGGCAGGGCCCGAGGCATTGAGGCAGCCAGTCCTCTTTGGAGGTCTTCAGGGGTCTTCAAGTCTATGGAGGTTCTGAAGTCGTGACAACTCTGTCTGGGGAGGGTGTGCAGCCATCAGCTCCTGCTTCTCTTCTGAAGCCGCCATATGCGTTTTCTTCTGAGGCTAATTTATCCGTCCAAGCTGGCGCCTGCACGGCTTACATCCTTCATGGGTCCCAGTTTCAAGCCTAATGGGATCATTTCCAGTGCTCGCTGTTTATTGTTGTCGGCGAAGCACCCGTCAGATCGCTCCATATTCAGTGCTCAGGGGTTACAGTCCTGAGGGCAGCTGGTGAGAGCTCAGCCCTGTCAGTTCTGGAGGGCGCTGCCCATTTGGGTTCATTTACGATCCTGGCACCTTATTCCCAAGTGAAACCCCGGCCCCTGGCCAGACCCAAACTGTCCTGAGCTCGGGGCAGGCTCTTGGGCCGTTTGCTCAGGGGAGGCACGGCCAGAGCCGGCTCCAGTGGGCCTGACGCTGCCTGCCCTGAGCACTTCATGGTATCTGGGTCAGGATGTAGGGACCTCACTCCCAGGCTGAGATGTGGGTCTAGCCGCTGCGTCTGGGCTCGGAGCTGCCATGATGACAGGGAGTGCCCTGGGCCTGCTCTCCTGTGGCTCATGCCAGGCTGGGTACAGCTGCACGTCAGTGCCCCTGCAAGCCGCTGTGCCCTGGTTTTGCACCTGTCAGGCAGGACCCCCTCCAGCAGCAGGAGACACAGAGCTTTGCCCTTCGTCTTCTGCCAGATCTGCTTCCTCCTGCTTCTGCCCACGATGCTGACCCTGAGGTGCAGGTCACTGTCCTCCTGAACTGTCCAGGAGTCCACCTGCCCCAGCCGAGGTGTCGTTGCTTTCTCTTCCTCCACCCCTCAGTGAGGAAGACACTGCCCAGCAGTGTCCCCCTTGCTGGGCACTCCTGGTGGGCATGGGCACATCATTCTCCCTGCCTCCTCCCGCAGAGGCCGCTTATTTTGAGTTTGTTTCGAAGACACCGCCTGCCACCCCCTCTGTTGTGTCCTTGACCAAGCGACCAGCCCTGTGAGTGGGCGCCCTTGGGGACCACTCTGGCCATCGGGGGACGGCGACCTCTGCGGCTCACTCTCCAATCCCAGCTGAAGTTTGGTCTGAGGATGGTCACTGTGGCATCACCCTCCTGCCGGACACCTGTCCCGGCCCTGGCACGTCTGTCTTTGCTTTTCCCATGCGCCGCACGCACTCTGAGTCATGGACATCAGGAACAAACACATCGACTCCTGATGCGGTGTTGGAACAAGTCCCTCCTCCCTGGCCAAGCGTGCCTCGGGCTCCAGGCGCTGGAGACCTCACCCTGGTCGCTACTGAGCCGCCGTCTCAGGACCCGGGGCCAGACCTGAGCCAGCAGCTGTCCAGGGAGTGTGGCCGGGCCCAGAGGTCTCGGGAGGAAGAAATATCAAAGTTGTCTGTTTGAGTGTGAGCAAGTTTCTCCCTGATGGACACGAGTGTGTGGGGAGATGCAGTTTAGGATTCCACATGTTCTGCCTTTGAAATCATCTCCTTTATGCTTTTTTTTATTATTGTATCTTTTTTAATTTTATTTTTATATTCCCCATACAATTGCATCCCCCTTATTTTGACCCTAATCCCTCCTTTCCCCGCTCCCCACCCGCCATAGTGTGTCTCTGGTTCATAGTTGTTTGTTGATTTTGATATTTTCTTTCTTATAGTTATTCTTTTTCCTGGTGCCTTTTTTAGGTTTTCTAGATTCCTGCTATGAGTGAGACCATGCGGTATTTTTCTTTTTCTTTCTGGCTTATTTTGCTGAGCATGATCCCTTCCAGTTCCATCGATGTTGCTGCAAACTGCATGTGTTTATCTTTTTTGAATGCTGAGTAATATTCCATGGTGTATATGTACCACATCTTCTTGATCCAGTCATCTATTTTTGGGCATTTGGGTTGTTTCCAAAGCTTAGCTATTGTAAATAGTGCTGCTATAAACATAGGGGTGCAGTATGATTCAACTGGAATTAATGTTGGAATTTATTTGGAATTGATGTTTCTGTGTCCTTTGGGTAAATACCTAGGTGTGGAATTGCTGGGTCATATGGAAGCGCCATCTTTAGCAGGTTGAGGAACCTCCACACAGCTTTCCATAGTGGTTGGACCAGTTTTCACTCCAACCAGCCGTGCAGGAGAGCTCCTTTTTCTCCACAACCTCGCCAACATTTGTTGTTGCTAGTTTTTTTAATATGTGCCATTCTCGCTGGTGTGAGATGGTATCTCATTGTAGTTTTGATTTGCATTTCCCTGATTACAAGTGATGTTGAACATTTTTTCGTATGCCTGTTGGCCATTTGCATTTCCTCTTTGAAGAAGTTTCTTTTTAGCTCATTTGCCCATTTTTTGACTGGATTATTTTCTTTGTTTTTGTTGTCTCGTCAGCTCTTTGTAGATTTTTGGATCAGTCCTTTATCATTAGTGTTGTGTGCAAAAATGTTCTCCCAGTCGGTGGGGTTTCTCTTTTTTTTGGTTATTGTGTCTTTTGCTGTGCAGAAGCTCTTTAATTTGATGTAGTCCCAGCTGTTTATCTTTGCCTTCACTATCACTGCTTTGGGTGATGTGTCTGTTAAGATGTCTTTGAAGTGCATGTCATATAGTGTTTTGCCTATATTTCCTTCTATATATTATATGGTTTCAGGTCTTATGTCTAGTTCTTTAATCCATTTTGAGTTGGTTTTTGTGCATGGTGTGAGGTAGTGGTCAAGCTTCATTCTTTTGCATGTAGCGACCCAGTTTTCCCAGTACCATTTATTGAACAAACTTTCTTTGCTCCAATGCATATTCTTTGTTCCTTTGTCAAAGATTAGTTGAACATATATCTGTGGGTTTATTTCTGGGTTTTCTGTTCAGTTCCATTGGTCCATGTGTCTGTTCTGGTTCCAATACCATGCTGTTTTGATTAGTTTGGCTCTGTAGTATTGTTTGAAATCTGGGAGAGTGATGCCTCCATTCCCTCCTTTTTTTTCCAGGAGGGTTTTGGCTATTTGGGGTTTTTGGTGGTTCCATATGAATTTCATTAATATTTTTTCTACTTCTTTGAAGAATGACATTGAAATTTTAATTGCAATAGCATTGAATCTGTAGATTGCTTGGTAGGATGGGCATTTTGATAATGTTAATTCTTCCAATCCATGAGCAGGGGATGTCTTCCATTTCTTTGTGTCTACTTCTATTTCTTTTAACAGTGTTTTATAGTTTTCTTTGTATAGGTCCTTTACTTCTATTGTTAGGTTTATTCCCAAGTATTTGATTTTTTTTTTGTTTCAATAATAAAAGGAATGGTTTTCTTGATTTCTTCTTCTTCAGATTTATTGTTTGTGTATAGGAAGGCTACTGATTTTTGTGCATTGATTTTGTAACCTGCCACTTTACTGAACTGATTGATGAGTTGTATTAGTTTTTCTGTGGAGTTTTTGGGGTTCTCTATGTATATTATCATATCGCCCACAAATAGTGATAGTTTGACTTCTTTCTTGCCTATTTGGATTCCTTGTATGTTTTTCTCTTGTCTGTTGCTCTGGCTAGTGCTGGGGGCCAGCCTCCGGCAAAATGTCGTGTCAGGGTTCCTGAAAGGATGAGATGGCGTCGGCGAATACGAATGATCTGAAACTTAGGGACTGAGGGGAAGGGAATGAGAAGACACCGACACTTTGTGAGGTGTTAGTATCTTCTGCCGAAAGGCTCAGCAGGTTCTTTATTTATACATTTTTTGCAAGCATTGAGATTACATTATCAAGTGCATAGAAACAAAGCAGAAACAATTAGTGCATCTCTTTTTTGTGCTCTCAGCAAGAAGGCAATCTTCAAGGTTAATAAAAACTAAGTCTTACACTAAAATTCATTGTTTCAGCTAAACAATAACCTAACACAATTGATAGTCACCAGAACATTCCCATCAGCTAAAGCTTAAGCAAAGAAAGAACTTTTCTTATTCTCATGGCCTTCACACCAGGGGCCGGCTGCTACTCAGCTATCAGAACTTTCTCTACCTAGAAACTTCTTAACTCAAATAGTTTCATTTAAAAACTTTCCCAAGAAACTTCAAGGGAAGGCAAAAAAGAACTTACAATAATAGTTGTATTGTAATGCTTGTCAGGCATGTTTAATAAACCATCTCCCGTTGTCAAGTGGGCCAAATTGTTTAATAATTAGTTTTTAAGAGATAATTTTCCGTGCCGTTTATTTATTGTATATTGATGTATATAATGTAGTGCCTGATGTACCTTTTGGGAAATTTTTCTCCTTTTATGACCAAGAACAAAAAGTGAAGGGATGTTAGATCTTCAGCCCCACGGTGTGAGGCACAAGGAATCTTCGGCCCCACGGTGTGAGGCCCTTTAACTTCGGCCCCACGGTGTGAGGCCCTTTGAGCTTTGCTGCTTGCCAGTAGTTTATCTGGCTGGGGCTATAAGGCCTCCTGCAGCAGGCTAGGACTTCCAGTATTATGTTGAAAAGCAGTGGTGAGAGTGGACATTCTTGTCTTGTTCCAGATCTTAATGGGAATGCTTTCAGCTTCTCACCATTGAGAATGATATTGGCTGTGGATGGCCTTCATGATGTTGAGGTATGTTCCTTGTATCCCAAGAATTTCAAGGGCCTTTATCATAAATGGGTGATGTACTTTGTCGAGTGCTTTCTCACCATCTATGGATATTATCATATGGTTTTTATATTTCTTTTTTTTTTTTTTTTTTTTCAGTTCTGGCAAACATTTATTACAAAGGTGTTCCTAGCTTTTTAAAAAGCAGATATATTTTCTCATTTCTTTTCCAGTTTATTTAAATTCTATACAAATGCCAAAACACTCCTCAGGCGAGCCCCATCCTGAACTGCCTTACAGTTTTGATTAGCAGGGCTATTTCTTAATAGAAAGCCAAAGTTGTAACATGTTTTCTTCCCTGCTTTTTATCAAACACTCCCTTGGAGGAATCTTCATTGCTTTTTAATTGTCCAAGTTTATTTTCATGTCTCTTATTAAAGCAGAGTTGGCAGAAGGACCAAGGGGGAATGAAGCTGTACCTCAGCACCCTTCAAAGTCATCTTTAATCTTATAATCATCTTCATCCATCAGCTAGCCTCCCTTTTCCCTTGCCTCTGTTTTTTCTTGGTTATTCAGAAAAGCCTTTCTCATTCTCCTTTGCTCACATTAATTCATCCTGCTCTTTGGCTGCCTAACTTGAGTTGCATATTCTTATTTGATTCCATTTCTTTTTGTTGATGTGTTAGATTACATTGAATGATTTTTCAGATGTTGAACCATCCTTGTGTCCCTGGAATGAATCCTACTTGGTCGTGGTGAATTATCTTATGGACGCATTGTTGGATTCTGTTGGCAAGAGTTTTGTTGAGGATTTTTGCATCAGTGTTCATTAGGGAGATTGGCCTGTAATTTTCCTTTTTTGTGCTGTCTTTGTTGGGTTTTGATATCAATGTAATGTTGGCTTCATGGAATGTATTTGGTAGCATTCCTTCTTTTTCAATTTTTTGAAAGAGTTGTGTAGGATAGGCACTAATTCGCTGCTGAACTTTTGGTAGGATTCATTTGTGAAGCCGTCTGGGCCTGGGCTTTTGTTTTTGGGGAGTGCTTTGATTACTGCCTCAATTTTGCTGCTTGTAATTGGTCTGTTTACTTGTTCAATTTCTTCTTTGTCTAGCTTTGGATGATTATATCGTTCTAGGAATTTGTCCATCTCTTTTAGGTTGCCAAATTTGTTTGCATATACGTGTTCATAGTAATCTCTGATTATTCTTTTGATTTCTACTGAATCTGTTATAATTTCTCCTCTTTCACTTGTAATCCTACTTATATGTGTTTTCTCCCGTTTTTTCTTTGTGAGCCTTGGTAGAAATTTGTCTATTTTGTTTATTTTTTCAAAGAACCAACTTTTGGTTGCATTGATCTTTTGGATTGCTTTTTTTAATTTCTTATTCATTTATTTCTGCTTTGATTTTTATTATTTCCTTTCTTCTACTGGCTTTAGGGTTTTTTGTTGTTCTTTTTCTAGTTCTTTGGGATGTGAGATTAGGTCGTTTCTTTGAGTTCTATCTTGTTTATTGATGTGAGCCTGGATTGCTATATATTTTCCTCTTATAACTGCTTTTGCTGCATCCCATACATTCTGGAAAGTGGTGTCCTCCTTGTCATTCATCTCAAAGTATTTTTTAATTTCTTCTTTGATCCCCTCATTAGTCCAGTGGTTTTCCAGTAGTGTGGATTTCAATCTCTATGAAGTGGGAGGGTTCCTTGTGTTTTTTCATGATTTATTTCTAGCTTGATGCCTTTATGATCAGAGAAGATAGTTGGAATGATTTTGATTTTCACGTATCTGTTGATGTTTGTCTTGTGGCCCAGTATGTGATTGATTCTGGAGAATGATCCATGTGCACTTGAGAAAAATGTGTACTCATATTTTTTTGGGTGCCAGTGTCCTATAGATGTCTGTTAAGTCCATGAGTTCTATGTCTTTATTTAGGGCTCTAGTGTCTTTGTTTATTTTTTGTCTCATTGATCTGTCCATTGGTGAGACTGGGGTGTTGAAGTCTCCCACTATATATGTATTTTCTTTAATATCTGCTTTCAGAGCTGATAATAATTGTCTAATATATTTTGGTGTCCCTTCATTTGGTGAGTATATGTTGATCAGTGTTATATCTTCCTGTTGTATTGTTCCCTTGATCATAATGTAGTGTCCATCTATGTCTCTTTTTACTTTTTTTAATTTGAAGTCTATTTCATCTGATATAAGTATGTCTGTTCCTGCGTTCTTTTTTGGTCCATTTGCTTGTAGCATTGTTTTCCAACCTTTTGTGGTTAAATGTGTTTCCTGAAGACAGCAGAAGGTTGGATTTTGTTTTTTAATGCAGCCTGCTACTGTGTGTCTTTTTATTGATGAGTTTAATGCATTTACATTTAGAGGTAATATTGATATGTTGGCATCTGTGTTTGCCATTTTGTTTATCTTTTTTTTTGTGATTTTATTCCTTGCTTTATTCTGTTCTTCTTGTTCATTCCTCTGTTGGTTTTGGCTTTAGGACTTCTTGTAGAATTTTTTGGAGTGGGGGTTTAGTTGTGATGAATTTCTGGAGTTTCTGTTTGTCTGGGAAGGTCCATATTTTTTCTTCATAGAGGAAGGAGAGCTTTGCAGGGTAAAGTATTCTTGGTTGGCATTTTCTGTGCTGAAGTTTGCTGAATATGTTACTCCATTTTCTTCTTGCCCGTAATGTTACTTTGAAGAAGTCAAAAGTTAACCTGAATGGTTTTCCCTTAATTTATATGTTTCCTCCCCCTTGCCAGTTTCATTATTTTTTCCTTGTCTTGGACTCTTGCAAGCTTTACTGTTAGGTGTCTTGCTGCAGTTTTCTTTTCATTGTGGAAATTGAGAGTTCTCGCTTCTTATATGTCTATATTCATCTCATTTTTCATGCTTGGGAAGTTTTCTTCAATTATCTCCTTGAATAATTTCTCAATTCCTTTGTCTCTGTCCTCACCTTCTTGAATGCCTGTAACTCTTACATTTCCTCTCTTCATGGAGTCTGATAATTGTCTAAGAATCTCCTCATACTGTTTCATTTGTACTTATCTCTCCTTCTCTCTGTGGCTCTTTTTATTTCTGTATCTTCAATAGTACCGATCCCTTCTTCCATTTCATCAATTTTGCTTTCATTGCTTTTCCCAGAGTTCTTTATCTCCTCTGGTAATCTTTTAATCTCCTGTGTTTCTTTTCTTTCCTTTCTTAAGGTCTTAATTTCATTCTTCAGTTCAGTGATTATTTGTCTCAAATCATTTTTTTTCCTTTTCATTTTCTTTCTGCTTTTTTAATTATGATGATTATTAATTCTCTATCTGATAGGCTGAGAAGTTCTTCCATGTCATCGTTGAGCTCTGGTGACTGTGTTTCTTTTTGTGATGTGTCCTCCTGCTGGCTTGCTTGGTTATTTATATTTTTTCTTCTCCCTGTTGTTTGCTTTCTAATTAGTTCTATGTGTTGGGATGCTGTGCCACTGGTGTTGGCAGGCATCTCTTTGGAGTGCTCCTTTAGGCATGTCAGAAACTGTTTACCAGACTGAGACCAGCACTGGTAGACCAAAACTCCAGCAGGGTGTTGATGCTGTGTTGCTGGGCAATGTCCCTTACAGTTCCCTCCCTCTGTATTTACTCAGTTCCAACAGGGAATCAGCTAGTTGGTGGTTTAGTTCTTGTCACGAGGTTATGCCAGAGACCTGTACTTGCAGACCTGTGCTTTTTCCCAGTGGTTCTTGGCTGGCCTTGGGTTGTTTGTAGGTCTCTTTGGAGTCTTTGTTTTTCTCTAATGACGCCTGGAGCCCCTAGTTCGCTCACCTCAGCGGCGTTTCCTGCATGGTTCTCCACAGTTTCAGCTCACAGGGTGTGGTGGCTGAAATAGTTCCTTTCCATTCACAGTCCCGCTTCACGAGTAGTTTGTTCTTGTTGGTTGTTTTAGTTTTTTTTTTTTTCCTCCTTTCGGTAGGAGAGTGCGAACTTTGTGGGTGGGGGAGGATAGCAGGGTTCTCCCTTGTGCTTTTAAAAACACCCCACAGTCTCTTTTCATCCATAATAAAGCAAAACTTCCTCAATTTTGTCTCATTTGTTGTTTGTGTGACAGAGGAACGATCTGCCGGCTGCTCTGAGGAGACAGGGGCAGGGACAAGGCCCACGCGGGTCTGTGCAGGCCGCGCTAGGGGGCTGCGGGTGGGGACCCTCACTTCCCTGACACGCCGTGGGTGCCACGGAGCTTGGTGTGGGGTGGAGGTCCGGGGTCAGGGGTTGGGGGCAGCAGGGCGCACTGGTGAGCGCGGCAGACCGGGGTCGGCGCCCAGAGGCCACCAGGGGCTTCGCCTCGGAGCTTGGAGCGCGGGTGGGCAGCGACTCCACCACACAAGGCTCACCTGTGTCTCCCCGGGGCATCGTGATTTTGAACACTGCGCTGTCAGCGGTTTCTCAAGTCACCTTTGACCAGTGACCGTCCACACTGACTGATGGTGGCCTCGGACGCCTCACGGAGCTGAGCCACCGGGGAGAGCACACCCCCTTACCTCCTGCTCAGCAGGTGGCCCGGGTGGCAAGTGGGGTCAGCGCCTGGGCGGGGTGTCCTTTAGGGGCTCAGGGAGAAGGTACAGGGTCAGGGGGCTAGGGGTGCCCCTCCCGGGGGGTCTCGGGGAACCCGTGTGGTCGCAGAGACTGTCGTGTCTCTGCCAACGAGGGCATGTCCGTCCTTTCTGCTGTCCCAGCTGTGCAGCGTCCAGCCCCAGCGCCCACGAGTGAGTCTCAGAAAGCAGACTCAGGTGCTCTGTCACCCCAGATGTCCTGGGGGAGACAGCAGGACAGCGAGCCGGTGGGATGGAAAGGATCAGTTTGACACAGTTAGACACTGCAGGAAATGACATGACAGAATTAATTCGGGATACTCAGATTATATCCAATAATAAAATCAAAAAGAAGCATCAGAAACGCAGGAGACTTTATGCAGCACAAGCTGGCATCTGTGACTCTGTCAGGGATATTCAAGTGGCTGCAGGTGTGTGGCAGGTGGACGGGCTCTGGAGCGGGGACGGTTTCAACCTGAATAAAAAGTGTGAGGGGGGCCTCCCTGGTGGCGCAGGCATTTGAGCGCAGCGCTGTGAAGCCGTCTGCAGCCTCTGCAGTGCCGGTTCCATCCCTGCAAGCCTGGGAGCTTCCCACATGGCAAGCAGACCTCTCCTGTCTCATCTGCTGCTCCCCTCAGCAGTGTACTTCAGTCCATCTGCCTGTTCTGTTCCCCACTCTGTCTCTGGTGAATCCTCTCACCCTCCTGCACACCTGGCCTGTACCCCGGTTCTTGTATAAAAAAAAATAAATCTTTATTTATTTAAAAAAAAAGTGTGAGAGGCTGAGGCCTCCTAAACTCCCCAAGGAAAATGTCTTGGGGGGTCTGAGGCTGTGTTGGATTGGGGTGTCTCTGTTGCTGGGTTTGTATATTTTGTGTACTTTAGACACTCGCCTTGTCAGGTGTGTGATGTGCACAATTTTCTCCCAGTGCAAGGGCTGGGAGATGGGGATGGCTTTTCTGAGGCACAAAAGCTCTCTAGTGTGGGAGGGCCCACTACGTGCTCTTCTTCCCTGGTCCTTGGTGTTGTGTCCCCAAGTTCATCTGTGGGGTGAGTGTGCAGTGGGCAGCCTGTGTGTTCTTGCTGGTATTTTAAGGGTTTGTCTAATGCAAATTTTTAATCCATTCCAAAATGTTCTAATAATAAGGAAAATAGAAATCCAAACCATTGTCACTTGTGAGAAGGGACCAATCAAGAGACTGGACAGAGCAGTGAGGGAGGGAGAGAAAAGGCCTCTCACCTCTGCTGGGAATTGGCGTGGAGACGTCTTCAGACAATAACAATAGGACAATCACAGGATGGAGCAACCTCATCCGGGTATTTATCCCAGATGCGCAGAATCTACAGTGCAGCCCACGTACACCTGTGTTCCCAGCAGCACCGTCCACCGCAGCCGGCCATGGCCCCAACCCAAGTGCTGTGGACAGAAGAGTGAATAAAGAATGTGGATCCATACTCCATGCAATAATATACAGCTATTGAAAATGTCCTTAGGGACCAAAGTGGACCTTGAGGTGGGTATGCTAGTGAAATAATTCTAAAAGTGAAAGGTATTGGCTGATATCACCCATCTGTGGATTATAACATAAAAAGTCAATAATAAAAAAAAATAGAGTGGCAAACGGTAAAAAGAAATGTTGGACTGAGTGCAAAAATTTGCTCTTTACCAGACAGAACAGGGGAGGAGAGTAGGAGTGCGGAAGGAGGGGGCCGGGCACTGCAGGGTATTTAGAAGATTCTGAGTGGACACTGGTGCATGTGGGGGAGTGAAGAGTGACCTACGGTGAAAACAGTAAAAAGTCTAAGAGTGTCGTACTTGACAAGAACAAATCACAAATTAACATGATGCTGGGATGAAACACTCATGGTAAAACCCCTTCTCAACAGACACTCACTGGATTTATTCAAGGAAAAATAGAAAATACATCCACAGGAATCTGACCAAGGAATGACGTCATAACCCGAGGGGATGGGGACTGTGACCTCATACTATCTCAAAAGAGTATTACTTTGAGTGATTTTTTTGCACAGGTTTCATTCTGAAATTTGAATGGACGAGTCATGTGATTAACTACATTTTATTATCATAAATGTTTTCATGGACAAAATGTGGAGACACAGGAGAGTTTGGAGAGTTTGGTCAGGAGAGTTTGGAGACACAGTGACCTGCTCCCGGAGAGGAGGAACGTCACCCCCAGCTCATGTTCTCAGTGTTAGGAAAACAAGAGTGATATCGTCCGAAGTGCAGTGCAGATGTGTAGAATTATATTAAAAATTGCAAATATGCCATGCTTTAGTTTGCATAACAAAATAATAACACAGTTCCCAAGTGGAAGAAAAGTGAACTTAAGTGTAATCTATAAGAAGGTGGAGAAGACCTGGTAGAGGATCAAGATACAATCTGGAAAAGTAAGGGAAGCTAAAAATCAACACAATGACAAGTTACAAATTATAAACTTTTAAGTAGAAAGGTAGTTCTTCAAAGATAATTCATATAATTACTTTTGAAAACACCACAACCCAAGTTCACGTCCTCAAATACACAGATGTCTGTGCCACCACCATGTTAGTGCCAGAGCCTTTAAAATGTCAACAGTGTTGCTGACAAGTTATTGAATTTCTACCTGATTCATATCTGTCATCATGTTTAGGATAAAAGGCATAACATTCCGAATTGAACAATAAGTATAATTTTTAATTCCCTCAGGAATGTCTTCATCACCATCCAATTCTATTAATTGCTGTGATTTTATTCAGCGTCCAGAACACACTGAGTGTGTTGATGCTAATCCCAGGTACGCAGCAGAAATCGTCACATCTCCCACAAATCAAAATCTTCTATATGCTCAATGTATTAAAAGTTAATATCTTTGACCATCGTAAATTACAAAAGAATGTGTATTCTCTCACTGAGCCTAACCCAGGCTGACAGGGCAGTGGGACATGATGACTTGGGCCCCGTCAGCATTAGTTGTCACGATTTGCAAAGTGAATTGTTTAACTGTGGCGATTCTCCCGTATAAAATGAGGCTTGAAATCTAAAATTTTCCAAATATTTTTTGGTTTTCCCCTGCAAACAGCTGGGGGCAGACACCTGCAGTCTGGGAGGAAAGTTCCCGCTGCTGTGTCGAGTCTCTCTCCTGAGGTTGTCCCTATGCGCGGGCAGAGGGCGTCCCTGCCTCTCACTCCACGGTCGAGGCTCATGGGGACACCTCTGAGCACTCACAGGATGTTCCACCCCGTCCTGCGCTGCCTCATGGACAGAGCAGGGCCTCAGGGCTGGGCTATTTGAGCTCTGGAGCTGGTGTCCGTGTGTTGGACACTGTCCAGATTCCAGCCCTCAGGGATCTTCCTCCAGAGGAACAAGCGCATTGTGTTGTTGACTATCTTAATTGGCGTCGTCCTGTGGCTCATCCCAGTGATCATTAGTGCCCTGAGTGTGTCAGAGGCGATTTCGTTAGTTTTTACACCTGTGAGGACAGGACCTGGTCTCCCCAAGCCCATCACTGCCCTGACTACTGCGGGGACCAGGGTGCTCCTGTCGTCAGAGCCAGGACGAGCCGTGTCCACAGGGAGCAGGAAAGTCACCGCCACCCCAGTGCGCCCTCTGGGTCTGGCAGGTGTTGGGTGATGTGTTGGTGGAGCGGGAAGGGCTGAGTGGGGAACAGGGCGAGCAGGATAATGAGCAGACACCCCGGACTGGGCGGAGACAGGGCAAGGGCTGGATCCCCTGAAGCGTGAGTTGTTGGTGCCACAACAAGATCCCTGTCCTGACGCTCCTGTCTGCCGCTCTAGTGCCTGAGAGTTTGACTTGCTGCTGACCTCGCATGGACATCACCTTCACGTGGACAATCCGGGTCCCACGTTGGGGTGGACACAGCTGGGCTGGGGTCCCATGGGGGGCCGAAGGAGGGCGAGGAGGTGTTCCGGGGGTCCATGTCCCCCTGTGCCGCCCAGGCCGCCACCTCAGCTCCCCAAGCCCGGGAAAGCACCTGGGGGGACCCGTGGGCAGCCATGCAGAGGGAGGACAGGGCTCAGGGTCGATGAGGCTCACAGATTGTGAGCAGCCTCCTCCAGACGAGCAGCCGGTGGGAATCACTCTGGCATTGGAGCCAACCGCACAGTGGTCAGCATGGAGCTGGCCATGCCTGGGGTAGCTCCATGGACCATGAGGCCGGGCAGGGAGGGACACTGAGTGACCAAAGTCAGTTTCCTCCCCTGATGGGAGTGACCCCTTCATGAGCAGTCCTGGCTGGGCCCGCGGATGGGAGGACACACAGGACAAGTCTCGGAACCTCCCCAATGCGTGTTCGCCTTTGACTGAAATGTGGGTATTTGTGTCCAAAGGTGGACGTGGCCCCGAGGACAGTGTGGGGGTGGGGTCGATCAGGAGGCATCCAATCGGAGCCCGGGCTGGCTGAGGCCAGGGTGAGGGACAAGTGCTGCCCAGCATGGACGGCCATGGCCGCAGACAGGAGGGCGCCTAGCGCTTCTCCCAACTCCAGGGATCCCCATGGTTGCCTTTAGGGGAACACACACTGGCACCGTCTGACCACCAGTGCTCTTGCGTATCCCCCCCTCAGAATCGGGGTCAATACATGATCGCCCCTGGGGGATCCTGCCTCTGGGCACTGTGACTCCCGATGCTCTGGACCCCCGAGACCACCCAGGAGATGACACCCACATCCTCCTGCTCTGCCTGCGTGGTAGGGGCAGTCCGGGTCAGCGCCGGGAAGGGTGTCCTTTAGGCCTCAGGGAGAAGGTCGTTGGGAACTGAAGGGGCTGGGGTGCTGCTCACCGGGGTTGGGAGGATCCTGCGTCCTCACTTAAACCCTTCTGGTTGAAACTCCTCAGCCAATGAAGAGAATGGTTAGTCCTTCCTGCTCATCCCGGCTGAGAAAAGCTTCTCAGCCCAGGAGCACATTCCCCACATTTAAGTCTCTCCGGACACAGACTCAAGTCTGTCCACTGTGTGGACCCCGGTGTCCAGCACACGCTGAGGGAAGGTGACATGGTGGAAAGTGTGGGCTGAGTGTGAGGAGGTGAAGCGTCGTCATCGGCAGCTCTCAGAGATCCCAGGAAGCAGGACAGAGTCAGCCCAGCTTATTAGACGTTAACGCTGAATAATGACACAATCACACCCGGACTCCGCTGGCCCTGCAGGATGAGTCCATCCCGGGATAGGAACAAAAACATCTGTGCGGCGGGTCAGGAAGTGCCAGCGAAGCTCGGAGCAGGGTCTGGAGCCTGAATCCACCAGCGCGTCCTCCTTAGAGACTGTCCGCGTCAGCCTAGGCCCGGGTCTGAACTGGGGTGCTACTCCCTGTTGTGGTGGGGACACACATGTGTGGATGGACACTCACCCTTGTCAGGAGTGTGGGTGCACATGGTTTCTCCCCACGCAGGGCCTGTACTCACAGCGGTTTCTGAGGCCCAGGAGCGCTCTAGTGTGGGGGCCACTTGTTTATTACCCTTGGGGTTCCCTGTCCTTGGATTGTGGAAGCAGGAGGCTGTTCACGTGGGTGTTCCCTGGGAGTGTGAGGGGGGCACCACACACACAGAGGGGCAGAAATGGAACCCCAAAACAAGACAGCAAAGATGTGACAAATAGCAATTATTAACATGACCCCGTCACCCCACTCGGGAGGTCAAATCCTCTTCTCAACAGAGTCTAGAGGCTTCGTTCAAAGCCAAGACAGAAAGTGTGTAAGACCGTGGCCCGAGAGTGATGGAGGCCCAGGGGACTCCCCCCAGGGGGGGAGACACCTGCCATCAGGGTCTTTCATGGAAAGATGAACAACTTGAGAGACTTCCCCACACAGATTTTATTCTGAAATCTCAATGGACTTGGTCTGGCGGTTAACATGCATTTTAAGGAATGTTAAAAAACATACATTTCATAAGAGAAATATTATCTGGACTGAGTCTGTTATGATCCATCAGGCCTGTTTGGAGACACAGTGTCCTGCTGCAGAGAGGACACGTGAGGGAGGAGCTTCCCCCCAGCTCATGTTCCCAGGGTGGGTGAGCAGCCGTGAGGCCCCGGCGTTTACAGCACATAAGCTGCCGGAGAATAAAAATTTACAGATATTGCCGTGCTTTACTTTACATGATGTAGAAAGTGACATAATCCCAGACGTACCAGAAAGTGGAGAAGAAGACCTGGGGCAGGATATCAACAGACAACTTTGAGAACCCCAAAAATGGGAACCCCTAAAAATGAACACAACAGCAACAAGTGTCTTAAAAATTATAAAACTTAAAAGATGAAACATAGTTCTTCAAAAATAATTCACATTAAAAAAACCACACCCTCAAGGTGCTGTAACCAGATCAGAACGCCGTATAAATGAACATCAAGTATAGGTTCAATCACAGATTCAGATTCTTTCAGAAACTTCCATCCGTCTCTGGGAGATTCATGTCAAGTGTAATTTCTACTTGACCTTTGAGCAGAAACATGAATGTCTCTTAGAGGAAGATGCCCCATCAGGAATCAGGAGGGGTGGGGCCCATGCAGCTGTCTCCCCTCCCTCCACAGGGACGGGCCTCAGGGAAGACACACACAGGCTGTGGGAACCAAGCCCCAGGACTGGGGTCCCATGACCCTGTGCTCCCGAGGACAGACCCCTTACCACCCCTTGATTTCATGAAAATGTTGGGGGATGTGTGAATTCTAGAACATGCTTTCATATACCAGCTGTAACATTTAAAGAACAGAATTCATATCATGTATGTCACATGGATGGGTGTTTTGGAAATGGCTGCCTTATTTTAGGAAATAGAGATTTGAAGACTAGAACAATGTTAAAATTTGCAAAGGAAATCTGTAATGAAAAGTCTTATTTTACTTTAAAATGGTGACAGGTAATAGGTAGAAGGAAAATCTAAATCACTGAGGGGTCCATAAATGTAGATGGTGTAATTAATCAATGAAAACTGATACCTCACATGCTGGTGTACTGGCCCTTCATCAGTCTCCCCATAGCCATCTTAATGGCTTGGTTCCTCAGACTGTATATGACAGGATTAAAGGTGGGGGGCACCACCGTGTAGAACATAGAAATGACCAGGTCAGACACAGACAGGGTCTCTGAGCTTGGCTTCAGATAAGCAAAGAATCCAGTAGAGACAAACAGCACCACAACCAGCAGGTGGGGAAGGCAGGTGGAGTAGACTTTGGCCTTACCTTCTGTGGATGGGATCTTCCTGACAGCAGAGAAGATGTGGACATAGGAAATGACGATGAAAATGAAACAGCAGATACTCCACACTGAAGTAATGAGAATGGGGACAAGTTCATTGATTAAACTTCCTGAGCAGGAAATAGCCATTAACTGGGGGACGTCACAGAAGAACTGGTGGACCACATTGGACCCACAGAAGGACAAGGAGAAGGTTCCAGCTGTGTGCATCACAGCATAGAGACCCCCACACAGCCAGGACACAGCTGTCAGCTGCACACACCTGTCCCTGCTCATGATGACGTCATAGTGCAGGGGGTGGCAGATGGCAGCATAGCGGTCAAGGCTCATCACCGTGAGCAGGTACATCTCTGTACCTACAGATATAATCATCATGAAGACCTGGACGACACAGCCTGGGAACGAGATGGAGCTGCTGTGCCTCAGAGAGTTGGCAATGGACTTGGGGACCGTGGTTGTGATGAGGCAGAGGTCCGTGAAGGACAGACTCCTCAGGAAGAAGTACATGGGGGTGTGGAGCTGCCGGTCCAGGGTGGTGATGAGGACGATGAGCCCGTTCCCCAGCAGGGCGCACAGGTAGAGCAGGAAGAAGAGCAGCGGGTGCAAGAAGCCCATGGTCCCCTGGGTGGGGAACCCCAGGAGGACGAATTCTGTCACGGCCGTGAGATTCATCCTCCCTGGAACCATGATCTTTATACAAAAATAAAGAGGTAAAAAACATTGTCATATCTCCCAATATTGAACACAAAATGGGTTATCAACATATAATAATTATGCAATCTATTTATACTGTATCGCTGAGCAAATTCATATTTTATCTCATGTGAATGTGCTATTGATGTATTGTCCAAAATTGTCCATAAATTCGTGAAGAAATGAAAATTTTAAATGATCATGATAAAACCTGAATATCAGGTCTCTCAGTGAACTGAAATGACAGACCACCAGTGCCCAGTCATTCCCAGGCCCGCGGCTCCCCCTCCTGCCCAGGCCCCAGTGTCTCCACCCAGCACACCTCCCAGAGGTTGTCCAGGGCACAGCCCCAGAGGACACGTGACCATGCCCAGAAGCCCCCACCCTAGAGACCCTGTCCCTGCTCCTCCAGCACAGCCCTGATCTGGGGAGACCCCACAGTGACAGGTGTGCAGGGAGATGGGGTGTGCGGGTCCCTGTTTTCCTGCTCCCCAGGACCCGACACTGTCCTGGAACTGAATGATCTGGGCTCAGCATCCCCGTGCGGGGTGTCCTGACGCCTCCTCTGTCAGATTCCTGCCCCTGTGACCTCACTGCTGACTCCTGGTCCGTCCCATCGTCTTCTCATCTCCCTGCTCCTGACTCCCTCACATCTGAGGACTCAGAGACCATGTTTCCCACAGAGTCTCCTCCTGGGTCACACCCACACGTCCCTCCTGCAGGGTGGGCTCAATCACCCCCGGGTTCCTCCCCGGCCCCTCTGTCCCCCTCAGACTCATGCACATCTGTACAGGGAGGAGGCCACTCCAGCGCTGAGCAAGACGGTCTGTGCATGTGGCTGTTCCTGCAGGTCCCAGGGACTCGGGTCCCCCGTGTGCAGGTTTGTTCCTCACCCCAGGCCCGTGTGTGAATGGGGACGTCTGGACACAGGGCAGCCCTGCCCTCTCCCCTCCTCCCCCTCCCCAATGTCATCCTCTCCCCTCTATTTGGGGGTGATGGAGGGGCAGGTCTGGTGATGGCAGGATTTTTGGAATGTAGTAATATAAAATATTTGCAATATATTGCTGGGAATAATGCCAAATAATTTAATAAAAACAAGGAAATAAATCGGGATATGTGGTGGTCAATAATTTTGAGATCTGTTCAGTGATTTACATACAAAATTAAAATAATATAACATTCGACATATATCTCCTCCAGGCCCTGTTTAAATACTGCGTCTTTGTTTTACAAAATCACTGACAATCCTTGAGCCTTGGTGTTGGGGAATAATCCCAAGTTCACGTCCATAAATAGTCACACGTCCCTGCCAGCCTCACGTTCGTGTCAGAGCCATGAAGACGTCAACATGCTGCTATAGGAGTTATTGATTTTCTACTTTAATCATATCTGTCATAATGTGTAGGACAAATAGGCATAACATTGTGAATTTAACAATAAGTATTATTTTTTTCATTTGCTCTGAAATTCATTTGATAAAATCTGTTTCCATTAATTTTGTTATTTTGTTTAGTATCTAAAACACGTGAGTGTGCTGATGCTAAAATCCCAGGTGTGAAGCAAAAATTATCATATATCCCATAAATCAAGATCTTCTAACATGCTCAATGTATTAAAAGTCAATATCTTTGACCATCGTAAATTACAAGAGAATACGTATTCTCTCACTGAGTCTCACCCAGGCTGACAGGGCAGTGGGACATGACAACTTGGGCACCGTCAGCATTAGTTGTCATGATTTACAAAATGAATAGTTTAACTGTGGCACTTTCTCAAGTCTAAAATTTTGCTTCACATCTAAAATATTTCAAGTGTGAGTGGATTCTACCCTGCAAATGGCTGGGGGCAGATACCTGTAGTCTGGGGGGAAAGTTCTCGTTGCTGTGTCGAGTCTCTGTCCTGAGGTTGGCCCCGTAGCGCAGACAGAGGCCATCCCGGCCTTTCACTCCATGGTCAGGGCTCCTGGGGACGCCTCTGAGCACTCACAGGATGTTCCACCCCGTCTTGCGCAGCCTCATGGACAGAGCAGGGCCTCAGGGCTGGGCTATTTGAGCTCTGGAGCTGGTGTCCGCGTGTTGGACACAGTCCAGATTCCAGCCCTCAGGGACCTTCCTCCAGAGGGAAAGTGTGTGTTTACTTGACTGTGTTAATTGGAGCGTCCTGCAGTGCTTCTCGGGGAGTAATTATCACACTCGGTGTGTAGATGTGATTTTGTGTCTGGCTCACGCCTCTATGGAAGTGAATAGAAAAATCCTCATTTCCAGGTTCCATTCCCCACCTGTCGTGTCCGCCGTGGTGGGCACCATCAGTCATAACAGTGCCCTGAGTCCCTGTCTAGACAGCTGGACAGTCGCCCATCACCCACCGTTGCCCTTCACGGAGAGGCCCTGGGGATGGGCATGAGGGGGATGCGGAAAGGCCTGAGGCGGGAGGGAAAGGACATAGAGAGAGGCAGGAGGGAGCCAAGGGAGGGGAGTGGGGAGGAAAGACAATGGACGTCCAGCAGAAGTGAGTGACCACGGGGGTCACCAGCCCTTCAGGAAGAGAAACTTTACTCATCTCTGAAATTGTGTCTCCTGCGGTTCTTTTCCACCCCAGCACCTGTCACTGCACTTACAGTAGAATTGTCCTTTTGTTGGGATAATTTGTTTTTAATCTTTAGGAAATAGTATTTTAGGGTTTCTGCACATGTTGTCATATACTTAGGTTTGCTGCCTGACGATGGTGACGTCACACATGGAAACAGGCGTTTATCTGTTTGAGTTTACTCTTCTGTAGGGTGTGGGGCAGGACCTGGCTTCACTCTGCTGCGTGTGTCTGTCTGTTTTTCCCAGCACCATTTCCCCACTTTCCCTGCTCCAGTGTCTGTTCTGGCTCCTCTGTCGTAGAGTCACTGTCTCTCCTGATGAGGGAGGATTCCTGGGCCCTCATTATATTCTAGGGTCTGTGTCTGCTTTTGTCCCCGTGCCATGCTGTTAACTATTAGAGCTTTACTATATAGTTTTAAGTCTGAAAGTGTGTTTTTCCTTTCTTACTCATTTTTGTCAAGACTGTTTTGGCTGTTTGTGGTCTTTTGTAGTTCCATATGCTTTTCTGTAATGTTTGTTTCATATATTTGCAAATGCCATTGAAATTTTCATTTGGATTGCATTGCATCTGTAAATTGCTTTGAGTCCGATGGATATTTTGTAATCCTGATTCGTCCTGTCCATGAGGAGGGCATATCTTTCCATTTTTTTGTGTTTCCTATTTATTTTTAAAAGGTCTTACAATTTTCTATGTATCGTCTCTTCCTGTTTTAGGGTTTCTCCTAGGTAATTTTGTGATTATATGTAAGATTGCTTTCTCAAATTCTTCTCTTCTGATTCCTATTTTGCATGTAAGAAGGCAATTGATGTTCATGTGTTGATTTTGTACTTTTGAAGTATACTGAAGTGGCTTATTTAATTTAATTTGTTTTTTCAGTGGAGTCTTTAGCATTCACAATGTATATTACCTTGATGTCCACAACAATTTTCATTGTGCTTACATTTTTAAATTCATAGAACCTTGAGACATTTAATGTTTATTACTTAAGTATATTAATAATATTATACAAAGTTGGCAAACAATAGCCTCATAAATGTGTATAATGCTCTGATTCAGGTTCTTAAACACATATAAAATTCTCATTATATCCCGCCAGTGAACTATAACAGTATCAAGAATTGATATTAAGAAATTAATTTATCAGAGAAAAGTTAAAAATACCAATCACTTAAAAAGAACAGCACCAAGTTGTCATCCCAGATTTCAAATATCCAGATGTTGACATTTTCTAACCTTTCCTGGCAGCCTCCATATTTACTTTGTGCCTGCATGGATCTCACCTGAGCAAGGTCAGCCTGAATAGCTTCCTTGCAAGGTGAACTGTTTGATAATGAGTTAAATGTCTGATATCAAGTTGGAACTACATTTTTATCATGAAATATTTTGGTGTGAAATTTTCAAATATTGGCCGTCACAGACAGGAAAGCAAAGGTGGATGCAGTCAGCAGAGAGGAGCTGAGGCCAGACAGCAAGTGATAATCATGGGGGCATTTCGCTTCCCAAATTGAAATCTCCTTCATTTCCTTACATGTCTTTACAAGTATACTAAATGATAGTATCATTTCATTGCACGTAAATCTGATGAGGTTTTTCATTTCAACCTGCTTGTGAAAAATGCAGACATTCTAGGTACGATTCCTCTTGATGACCTGCCCGGCCAGGGCATTGTCCTGCCATCCCGCCCACTCTAGGGGATGAAATAAATGGGACAACACTCCTGTAAAGTGTGGTGTGAGGTCATGGATGGCATTCCTAACACTTTTCTGGAAATATTAGATACGAGGCAGGCTACTAGCTATCATTTTATTTTGACCATTATAACTTGTTAAGTTCTCTTATTGTATCTCAAAGTTTTTGAATTTTTTTGAAATTTTTTTGTAATTATACTGCACATGAACCTAACTTTCTTATTTCTGGTGTCCACCATGGGTGAATGTGATTATGGCAAATGAGGGCAGCACCCACACCAGAGCTTCCAGGTGGGTATCATGGTCCCGTCCCCTCATCCCCTCATCTCCCTGCACCTGACTCCCCACATCTGAGGACTCAGAGACGACGTTTCCCACAGAGTCGCCTCTTGGGTCACACCCACATGTCCCTCCTGCAGGATGGGCTCACCCAACCCCGGGTCCCTCCCTTGGCCCTCTGTCCCCCTCAGACTATGCACATCTGTGCAGAGAGGAGGCCGCTCTGGGCCTGAGCCAGACAGTCTGTGCGTGTGGCTGGCCCTGTCGGTCCCAGGGACCTGGGTAACCAGGGTGCAGGTTTGTTCCTCACCCCAGGCCTGTGTGTGAGTGGGGACGTCTAGACACGGGGCAGCCCTGCCCGCTCTGTTCCTCGTCCCATTCCACTTAAAGCAGGAATTTGGGGAGCATGTCGTCATATAAAATATTTGCAGCACATTGTTGGGAATAATGCCAAATAATTTAATGAAAACAAGGAAATAAATCAGGATACGTGTTGGTCAAGAATTTTGACATCTGTTTAGTGTTTTGTATACAAATTTAAAATGATGAAATAATTTTTGACATATATCTCCTCCTGACCCTGTTTAAATACTGTGACCATGTTTTACAAAATCGCTAACAATCCCTGAGTGATGGAGTTGGCGAAATATCCCAAGTTCATGCCCATAAATAGTCACACGTCCGTGCCAGCCTCACGTTCGTGTCAAGGCCATGAAGTGGTCAACATGTTGCTGTAAGAGTTACTGATTTTCTACCTGACTCCTCTCTGTCATACTATTTAGGACGAAAAGGCATAACGTTCTTAATTTAACAATACGAATTTTTAATTTCCTCTGGATTTTCTATTTTTTCATTTTTATGCATACAAGAGCTGGGGTACAGGCCAGATGTGTGGGGGTGAGAGGATTCACCAGAGACAGAGTGGGGAGCAGAACAGGCAGACAGACCGAAATACACTGCTGAGGGGAGCACTCGGGGGAGACAGGAGAGGTCTGCTGCGCCTCCTCTGGACTTTCTTTATTACAATCTAATCTCATTAATTGTTGTGATTTTGTTCAGTACTAAAACATACTCAGTGTCCTGAATGCTAAAATCCAGGTATGAAGCAAAAACCATCACATATCCCATAAATCAAAATCTTCTAATGTGATCAATGTATTAAAAGTCAATATCTTTGATCATCTTAAAAATACATATATAGGTTTTCTCTCATTGAGTTTTTCCCCAGGCTGATACGGCACAGTGGGACATTGAGTGACTTAGGCTCATTTAGAATTCATTAGTTTGTATTATTTTAAAAATGAATAGTTTACCTATGGTGCTTTCTCAAGTCGAAAATGAGGCTTGAATCTGAAAACTTCCAAGTGTGAGTGGATTCTCCCCTGCAAACGACTGGGGGCAGATACCTGCAGTCTGCGGGAGGAAGTTCCCACTGCGTGGCCTCTCTCTCCTGAGGTTGTGGCCATGGAGCAGACAGAGGGCGTCCCAGCCTCTCACTCTATGGTCGGGGCTCGAGGGGACGCCTCTGAGCACTCACTGGATGTTCCACCCTGTCCTGCTGCCGCCTCATGGACAGAGCAGGGCCTCAGGGCTGGGCTATTTGAGCTCTGGAGCTGGTGTCCATGTGTTGGACACTGTCCAAGATCCATCCATCAAGTGACTTTACTCCAGAGGGACAAGCGCCCTTTTTCAGGTCACTGTCTTAATTGGCGTCGTCCTGTGGCACATACCAGTGATCATTAGTGCCCTGAGTGTGTCAGAGGCGATTTCCTTAGTTTTTACACCTGTGAGGACAGGACCTGGTCCCCCCAGGACCATCACCACCCTGACTACTGCGGGGACCGGGGTGCTCCTGTCGTCAGAGCCAGGACGAGCCCCGTCACAGGGAGCGGAAAGTCACCGCCACCCCCGTGTGCCCTCCTGGGACTGGCAGGTGGGAGAAGGCACTGGCGGGGCGGGAGGGCAGAGTGGGGGACAGGGCAAGCAGGGCAACGAGCAGACACCCCGGACCTGGACGAGACAGAGCAGAAGCCGGACCCCGATGCGCGAGTTGTTGTCGCCACAAGATCCCTGTCCTGATGCTCCTGCTGGCCCCTCTAGTGCCTGAGAGTCTGACTTGCTGCTGACTTTGCCTGGACGTCGCCTTCACGTGGACAATCCTGCCTGGGGCGTGGGGTGTACATGGCCGGGCTGGGGTCTCCTAGGGGGCTGAGGGTGTGGGCGGCAGGGAGGGGAGTGTGGGGTCCGGGTCCGCCTCGGGTGACCGAGTCTGGGCCAGCAGCCGGGGGGACCTGTGGGCAGCTGTGCGGAGGGAGGACAGGGCTCAGGGGAGCTGAGGCACGCAGGGTGCGAGGAGCGGCCAGCAGCAATCACTCTCTGGCATGGGAGCCAACGGGACAGTGGTCAGAGCAGAGCTAGCCGCCCCAGGGTAGCTTCATGGACCGTGAGGCCAGGTGGGGAGGGACACGGAGTGACCAAAGTCCATTGTCTCCCCTGACGGGAGTGACCCCTTCACATGTGGTCCCGGCTGGGCACGCGGGGCTGGGAGGACACACAGGACAAACCCCAGAACTTCTCCAATGCATGTTCCCCTTTGACTGACACGTGGGTATTTGTGCCCAAAGGGCTCTGCGAAGCGGACGCGGCCCTGAGGGCAGGCGGGGTGGGGTCAGGGGGCGTCCGCTCGGAGCCTGGGGCTGGCAAGGCCTGGGGGAGGGACACTTGCTGCCCAGCGTGGACGGGCCGTGGCCACAGAGGGGAGGGCGCCTGGTGCTTCTCCCAATTCCGGAGATCCTTGCGGGCACATTTAGGGGGACAGACACTGCGGCCCCATGTCCATCCCCCTTGGCCTAGAGGATGCCCTGTGCCTGGGGGAATCTGGCCTGTGGGCATTGTGACCTCTGATGCTCTGGACCCCTGTGACCCCTGTGACCCCCGGGAGATGACACCCCCTTTGTCCTTCTCCTCGTGGGCTCCAGGGGCAGGTGGGGTTAGCACCCGGGCAGGGTGTCCTTTAGGGACTCAGGGAGAAGGTCGTGGGGCACTGGAGGAGCTGGGGTGCCTCTCGTGGGGATCGCGGGGATCCCGTGTCCTCACTAAAACTTTTCTAGCTGAAACTTCTCAGCCAGTGAAGAGAATGTCCATCCTTCCCGCTGTCCCAGCTGAGCGGCGTCCAGCCCTGCCACCCACGTGTGAGTCTCAGAAAGCAGACTCAGGTGCTCTGTCTCCCCCAGACACAGTCAGACACCGCAGGAAATGACGTGACAGGATTAACTCAGGACACTCAGATTCTACCCAATGATAAAATCAAAAGAAGCATCAGGAATGCAGGAGATTTTATGCAGCACAATCTGGCATCTGTGACTCGGTCACCGGCTCAGGAGCGGGGCTGTTTCAACCTCAGTAGTAAGTGTGAGACTCTGCGGCCTCCACCAGTGAGGAGAGTGTCTCTGGGGGTCTGAGGCCGTGTTGGGTTGGGGTGTCCTTCCTGTTGTTGCATTTGTCAGGTTTTGTGTACTTTGGACACTCACCCTTGCCAGGTGTGTGATGTGCACACAGTTTTCCCCGGAGCAGGTGTCTTGTTTTGCAATGGCATCTTCTGAGGCACAGGAGCTTGCTAGTGTGGTGGGGCCACTTGTTTTTGCTGGTTTCTCTGTCCTTGGCCTTGTGTCCCCAAGTCCACCTGTGGGGGCTGTCCAGTAGGGCTTCCTCTGTGTTCTTTCTGGTGTTTTATGGTTTTGTGTCTTACCCAGATTTTAACCATGAAACCTGCTCTACATAAGTAATTCTAGGGGCAACACAGATCCAAGCCACAGTGAGTGGTCACCCGTGAGCAGGGAGCAATCAGAGACTGGACACAACAGGAGGTGAGGGAGGGAGAGAAAGGGCCTCTCATCTCTTCCTCCTTCCATCCTTCCTTCAAGGATAGTTTCTTTTTCTTTTATTTTTATTTATTTATTTTTTGCTTTGGATTTCTTTTTTTTTTTTTTTAAATAATAAATTTTATTTTTATATTCCCCCATACAACTGCACATGCCCCATTCTGACCCCAATCCCTCCCCGCCCGGCCCCCACCCCCCAAAAAGTGTCTCTGGTTCATACTTTTTTGTTTATTTTGATTTTCACTTTCTTATAGTTATTCATTTTCCTGATCCCTTATTTAAGTTTTCTAGATTCCTGCTATGAGTGAGACCATCCGGTATTTTTCTTTTTCTTTTTGGCTTATTTCTCTGAGCATGATCCCTTCCAGCGCCATCCATGTTGCTGCAAATTGCATGTGTTTATCTTTTTTGAATGCTGAGTAATATTCCATGGTATATATGTACCACATCTTCTTGATCCAGTCATCTATTTTTGGGCATTTGGGCTGTTTCCAAAGCTTAGCTATTGTAAATAGTGCTGCTATAAACATAGGGGTGCAGGTGTTCTTTGGAATTGATGTTTCTGTGTCCTTTGGGTAAATACCTAGGAGTGGAATTGCTGGATCATATGGAAGCTCTATGTTTAGTAGGTCCAGAAATCTCCACACAGCTCTCCATAGTGGTTGGACCAGTTTGCATTCCTACCAACAGTGCAGGAGAGTTCCTTTTTCTCCACAACCTCGCCAACATTTGTTGTTGCTAGTTTTTTTAATATGTGCCATTCTCACTGGTGTAAGATGGTATCTCATGGTAGTTTTGATTTGCATTTCCCTGATTACAAGTGATGTTGAACATTTTTTCATATGTCTGTTGGCCATTTGCATTTCCTCTTCAGAGAAGTTTCTTTTTAGCTCTTCTGCCCATTTTTTGACTGGGTTATTTTCTTTGTTGTTATTGAGTCTCATCAGCTCTTTGCAGATTTTTGTGATCAGTCCTTTATCATTAGTGTTGTATGCAAAAATATTCTCCCAGTTGGTGGGGTTTCTCTTTGTTTTTGTTATTGTGTCTTTTGCTGTGCAGAAGCTCTTTAATTTGATGTAGTCCCAGCTGTTTATCTTTGCCTTCACTATCACTACTTTGGGTGATGTGTCTGTAAAGATGTCTTTGATATGCAAATCACGTAGTGTTTCACCTATATTTCCTTCTATGTATTTTATGGTTTCAGGTCTTATGTCTAGTTCTTTAATCCATTTTGAGTTGATTTTTGTGTATGGTGTGAGGTAGTGGTCAAGCTTCATTCTTTTGCATGTAGCGACCCAGTTTTCCCAGCACCATTTATTGAGCAAACTTTCTTTGCTCCAATGCATAGTCTTTGCTCCTTTGTCAAAGATTAGTTGACCATCAATCTGTGGGTTTATTTCTGGATTTTCTATTTGATTCCATTGGTCTGTATATCTGTTCTTGTTCCAATACCATGCAGTTTTGATGATTATGGCTTTGTAGTATAGTTTGAAGTCTGGGAGTGTGATGCCTCCATTTCCTTCTTTTTTTTTTCAGTAGAGCTTTGGCTATTCGGGGTTTTTGGTGATTCCATATGAATTTCATCAATAATTGTTCTATTAAAGAGAAGCATGAGGGCCTCCCCAGTGGCTCAGAGGTTGAGCACTGGGCTGTGAAGCTGCCCGCAGCCTCTGCAGCACCGGTTCGATGCCCAGCTGCCAGGCGAGGGTCCCACATGGCGCGCAGACCTCTCTTACTGCCCGCTGCTCCCCTCAGCAGTGTACTTTGTCACTCTGTCTGTTCTACTCTCCGCTCTGGTTCTGGTGAATTCTCTCACCCTCCCACGCCTCTGATTGTACCCAGTGCTTGTATAAATAAATAAATCTTTTGAAAATAAATAAATAAATAAAATAAAATAAACAGAAGCATGAATGTCTCTTAGAGGAAGATGCCCCATTAGGAATTGTGAGGGGTGGGGGCCCCCACTCAGATGTCTGCCCCCCTCCACGAGGGCAGAACCCTCAGTGGACACACACAGACTGAGTGAACCGATGCCCAGGACTGGGGTCCCTGCCCCATGTGCTCCCCAGGGGAGACGCCCTTTACCACTGTTTCATTTCACGTAAATGCTGGTGATGTGTGAGTTCTAGAACATTCTTTCTACAGCATGTACATGTTTTTAGTCCTGAGCTGGATCCAGTTTATGAACATCACACAGGGAGGGGTTTGGCAAAGGATTGCAATATTTTTGGAAACTATAACTTATGGAATAATATCAGAATAAATTTCTGCCAAAGGATTAAAACCTAATGACAGGAGTCATTGCATTGTAATGATGACATATCAAAGTTAGAGGGAGAATCTGTATAAATGACGGAGTATAATTGTACAATGTGATATATCATTTAATGGGGAATGGACCCTTGATCAATCTCCCCACAGCTGATTTCAAGGCATTATTCCTTGGAGTGTATATGACGGAATTAAAGGTGGGGGGCACCACTGTGTAGAACATAGAAATGACCAGGTCAGACATGGACGGGGTCCCTGAGGTCAGCTTCAGATAAGCAAAGAGCCCAGTGGAGAGAAATAGCACCACAACCAGCAGGTGGGGAAGCAGGTGGAGTAGGCCTTGGCCTTACCTTCTGTGGATGGGATCTTCCTGACAGCAGAGAATATGTAGACATAGGAAATGATGATGAAAATAAAACAACCCATATCCAATATCACACTAATGAGAATGGGGACAAGTTTGTTGATTAAATCTCCTGAGCAAGAAAAAGCCAATAACTGGGGGCCGTCACAGAAGAACTGGTGGACCACATTGGACACACAGTAGGACAAGGAGAAGGTTCCACCTGTGTGCATCACAGCATAGAGACCCCCACCCAGCCAGGACACAGCTGTCAGCTGCACACACCTGTCCCTGCTCATGATGACATCATAGTGCAAAGGGTGGCAGATGGCAGCATAGTGGTCAAGGCTCATGACCGTGAGCAGGGTCATCTCTGCACCTGCTGAAATAACCATCAGGAATACCTAGACGACACAGCCCGGGAAGGAGATGGAGCTACTGTTCCTCAGAGAGTTGGCAATGGACTTTGGGACCGTGACTGAGATGAGGCAGAGGTCCGAGAAGGACAGACTCCTCAGGAAGAAGTACAGGGGGTGTGGAGGTGCCGGTCCAGGGTGGTGATGAGGACGATGAGCCCGTTCCCCAGCAGGTCGCACAGGTAGACCAGGGAGAAGAGCAGCGGGTGCAAGAAGCCCATGGTCCCCTGGGTGGGGAACCCCAAGAGGACGAATTCTGCAATGGCCTTGAGATTGGCCACCCCTTGAGTCATCATCTGCATAAATATATCGAGTGGAATACAACATGAGTGAAGCCTTCCAGTCTGAGTCTAGATGACACCTACAAGGACAGTCACAGGCATGTCCCAGCAGTCACTCTCAGGGTGTGGAGTGGAGAGGCTCATCATGGGATTCTGCTCTAGTCGATCTCATAGCCTGACTGACAGCCCCTCCCCACTGACCCAATCTTGCTCTCCCACCTCCTGCCCAGGCCCCAGCGTCTCAGCCCAGCACACCTCCCAGAGGTTGTCCAGGGCACAGTCCCAGAGGACACGTGACCATGCCCAGCCCCTCCCCATCCTAGAGAGCCTGTCCCTGCTCCTCCAGCACAGCCCTGGTCTGGGGAGGCCCCACAGTGACAGCTGTGTAGGGAGATGGGGTGTGTGGGTCCCTGTTTTCCTGCTCCCCAGGACCCGACACTATCCTGGAACTGAATGATCTGGGCTCAGAGTCCCCGTGCGGCGTGTCCTGATCCCTCCTTTGTCAGATTCCTGCCCCTGTGGCCTCACTGCTGACTTCTGGTCCGTCCCCTCGTCTCCTCATCTTCCTGCACCTGACGCCCCACATCTGAGGACTCAGAGACCACGTTTCCCACAGAGTCTCCTCTTGGGTCACACCAACACGTCCCTCCTGCAGTATGGGCTCGCCCACCCCCGGGTCCCTCCTGGCCCCTCTGTCCCCCTCAGACTATGCACATCTGTGCAGGGAGGAGGCCGCTCCGGAGCTGAGCCGGACGGTCTGTGTGTGTGGCTGTCCCTGCCGGTCCCAGGGCCCTGGGTCCCCCGGGTGCAGGTTTGCTCCTCACCCCAGACCCGTGCGTGAGTGGGGATGTCTGGACATAGGGCAGCCCTGCCCACTCTCCTCCCCTCGATCTCATCCTCCCCCACGCCCCCATGGGAAGTTGGATGGGAGGCCCTGGTGAAGCAGGATTTTTAGGAGAATGTGGTGATATATAATTATTGTATGAGACTAGAGGAACAATTTTTGGTATTGTAATGGAAGCAAGAAAATAAATTCAGATCCTGTTGTTTTGTGCCCTCTGCCAAAACCTTTTCAGTGACTTAAAATAATATTTATATTGATAATACTATATTTTATATAGCTGTGTTGCTGTGTGGAGTCACGTAAAATGTTCACATCCATGATAGACTGATTTCTCCATGTGGCTATCACTTCAGTGTGAAGGAAAAAAGGATCAATATTTATTGCCTCAAAAGTTTATGAATTTCTATGTGACTCACGATTGTGTTATGTTCTGGGGATGAACACGTGAAGCTTTCCCTTTTAAACTACTAGTGTGAATTTTAACTTCTTCTTAAGATTTTTCCTCACTGTTCCTAAATAGCTCTCGTACGTGTGATATTCAACATGTAATGCACTTTCATCTCAGTGTTCTCAATGCCGAAATATCATGGCTATGAACAATAATTGTCAGATAGACCATAATTAAAATATTATATGACCACAAATATATTAAAAACCTAAGCTGCAGAACTCCTTTAGTTGAAGAAAAGTAAAAAAATATTTTCCTTCTTTGAAATTCATCCCAGAAAATATGGCACTGTGAAATTGAACTGTGCAGTTTTAAATATTAGCTTTCATTTATAAGATGAATATATTAACTACTGAGACTCTGAAATGCAAAATGCATTGTGAAATGATACTGGGTTGTAAAACATGTTACCTCAAAAGAGAAAAAATAAAATTCCCTTTTGTAGACAAAAAAATAAGGTCAGTTGTTCATATTGAAATGCTAACACTTTGAAATGCAGTTCAATAGAATATATATTTATACTGAATATAAAACATTTAATTAAAGGGGAACTTCTCCACCTTATTTGACAGATGCGTCCAGTCTGCCGTGACGTGCCTGTGGGCCCAGAAGTGGCTTCCCACAAAACTCGCCCTCACAGAGACGGGAAGAAACGCAAACCTCTCTCGATGGCTCGGTCACCTGCCTCCCTCTGCGGTGCTGGCCTCTGACATCTGGGGTCCAGGCCTCCGGCTCACTGACTCCACAGACGGGCCACAGGGCTTGCTCTCTCCGTCGCCCGCCACTCCCCCCCATCCAGGCCCTAACACGGTCCCCAGCTCCCCTTCCTCAGGGATCTCACCCGAGGGGCCTGGGTGTTCCTTGTCCCCGTGTACTTCTCGGCGGTGTCCCTGATAATGAGCCTCCTGAGTCAGTGGTGCTATCAGGGGGTCCGAGGGGACTCTGTGAGCAGGACCTGGACCCCCTCATCCCCATCAGCCTCCCCTGATCGCCACGGGGATCTGGGTATGGCCCCGTCAGAGCCACAGATGAGCCCCGTCCATAGGGAGCTGGAAAGTCACCGCCACCCCCTGTGCATCCTCCTGGGGTCTCGGGGGGGGGGGGGGCAGGAGGAGGGAATAGACAGGAAGAAAGGAGCACGGGGAGGAATGCTGGGGAGAGACAGGAAGGGCAGCAGAACCGGAGGGCAGCAGGATGGAGCCGGCGCCTGGGACGGGGAATGTTCCTGTCACTGTAGAAACCCTGTGTCACCCCCACGCTGCCGCCTCAGCGCCACCTGCGCCTGAGCCGAGCTGTGCCTGGCGGGTGTGTTTCCCCTTGGCCAGCGCAGCCTGCGTGTGTGCCCCGGGGTGGCCGTCGCTGGGCTCTCCCTGGGCTGCTGTCACGTCGGGTCCTGCGTGCATCTGGACGGGGCTTATTTGTGGTTCCCGTCGTGGGACATGCCCAGGAGTTGTCCAGACACTGGAGATACTTGTTGGCCTGGATGGTGACAGGCCCCGTGGGTGGTGTCGTGACCATCAGCACCGCGTCCTGCGTGGTCACCGAGGGCCAGTAAGAAAGGACCTTGTCAAGGGTGGGTCCTGAACCCCAGTGAGCCCTGAGCCGTAGTGACCACTGCAGCCCCAACCTCTGAACCCCAGTGACTTCTGCACTCCAAAGACCCCAGAAACCCAGTGACCCCGGAACCCCAGTGGCACCTGAGCCCCAGTGACATCACAACCCCAGTGACCCCTGCACCCCAATGACCCCTGCACCCCAGTGACCCCTGGACTCCAGTGACCCCAGAACCCCAGTGATACCGGAACCCCCGTGGCCTCAGAACCTCTCCTGAGAGTGAGCACGCGTGCACTGTGCGTTAAGGCCACAGCTGAATATTAATGAATTTGTAAAATCTTGGGTTCTCTTGCAAAATAATTCTGCAAGTGTCATATGTGCTCATTTGGTTTGGGAAAAGATTTATTTAGCGGAGACCGTTACCGGAATATTTTAATCCACGTGGAATGAGAAGATATCTGAGTGCAAAGCTGGTGACTTCATATGAGTTAAAATGCAAACTAAAGACTGAGGTACATGGGAAAACAAAGAACTGACAACAGGACTCTGAGCCCACATGGGGAGGGCGTTCGTGTCTGGGCTGGAGAACCCTGCTGCGGCAGCTAGGGGAGGCAGAGGCGTCTTGATGGAGACGAGCCTGCATGCAAAGGGCCCAGGTCCCAGAGGACATGCCTGAGGCCGACCGTGGGGCCGCTCGACGTGGGAGGAGACGAGCTGTCAGCAGCAGGGGCAGAGGAGCTAGGGAGGCTCAGAGGCCGGGACGGTCGTGTGTCCAGCTCTTCCCACTCCGTGACATCCTGCTACAACAAAACTACCAAGACAATCAAAAGGCCGGGGTAGGGAATTGGGGGAGAAATGGGGAGCAGAGAGCTCTGTGGGCCTCCTGTAATATTAGGATGCCGACTAAGGCCAAGTGGGGTTGTCTAAACCCACAGAGCGTGGCACCCTGAGAGGGCGCTGAGAGTGACGTGTGTGGGGCCCTAGACGTGCCAGTGCAGGAACGTGCTTGATTCCTCTGAAAACTCTTGATTTTCAAAATTCTGGCTTCTCTGACACCCAGACAGAGAGACAGACAGACACAGGGCCTGCAGCGCGCGGCTACTTCACCCTCCTATTGCTCCCTCTGGCCCTGAACACTTTCTGGAACGGCCCTCAGTGACCACGTGACCTGCTCCTCAGGACGGTGCCCCTTGCGCCTGTGGGCTGCTCAGTGGCAGCTGCCTACAGTAAATCTCAGCGAGTGGTTGACATGCGGGGCCTTCCCAGCTTCCTATCACCACTGCGCTCTTTCCTGCAGGCAGGTCTGCAGTGGGCCCCAGTTTCCTGGGGGCTGCTTCATTCATCCCAGGCTGAGGCCAGACCCTCCCGTGGCACCGCCTCGCAAAACTTACAGTGTCCTGTGTCCGAAATGGGGTTGTGAGGTCACCAGAGGCTGAGACCAGGGGGTGGGACAGAATGGTGGGAGACTCAGAGGTGGCCCAGCAGGAGGGCACGGCCAGTGACGGGTGACCCCTGCACCCCAATGACTGCCTCCCGGATGACGTCAGCTTTGGATTTGAAGAGGAGAAGTTGGTGCCTCCAGCTTCATCCTTTCTCAGGATTGCCTTGACCGGCCCAGGGTTGTGCTTCTGTGACGTTTTCAAATTATTTATTCTGGATCTGTGAAAGGGCTCAGAATTCTCACAGGGTGTGCCGTGAATTGGTAGATGGCTCTTGGCCTTTTGACATTTTCTTCTGATTCCTAAACTTGGGGTCTCTTTCCATGCAGTGTATCTTCTTCAATTTTATTTGTTGGTGTCTATAGTTTTTAGCATGTAGATTTTCTACCCCTTTGGTTAAACATCTCCCTCAATATGTACTCTTTTTGAGGTTTGTCCAAATGGAATTGCTTTCTTTCTTTTTGGATCATTAGTATAGAAACATAACTATTTTTTGTAAGTTGGTTTTGTATCCTGTAACCTTCCTGAGTTTATCAGTTGTGATTGTCTTTGGAGGGAGTTTCTTGGGCAGCCTATAAAAGGCTATTCTGTCTCCAAAGAGACATAATTTTAATTCTTCTTTTCTGATGTTGAATTCCTTTTATTTATTTATTTTTTCTTGCCTTATTGGCCTTCCAGGAAGATACACCATGGGGAAATAACAGTCTCTTCAATAAGTGGAAAAACTGTGACCTCACCTTTTCACATTATTGAATGGCTTTTCCTTCCCTCCCAGCCAAAAAATCATCTATCTACTTATTTTTCTCAAAGATGTTCCTTATTACAAAAAGGCCATTTCCCTTGTCAGTCCTTATCCAGCTGCGATCCCGGCTCTATTAACACAGGCCTCTGCGAGCAGGACACAGAATGGCTCCTCGCTCAGTCAGAGCAATTTCAGATTGTTGTCCAGGATTATGTTGGCTCATGCTTCTCTTCCACCCCACCCGATAAACACATTCAATCCCCACAGCTTCTCCCTCGTCATTCCTTCAATGTCGTGGTCAGTTCTCCCATCCCCAGGCTCTCCTGACCCTCGTGGACGGCGCCTCCGCCCCAGGCCGCCGGGTCAGGGTCCGGCGCCCAGGCTGCTGCCCCGCGGCCGACTGCCTTCCCCGCGCCTTCCCCTTCAGCCCCACGGGCTGAATGAGCAGCTGCTATTTTGGCTCTTTCTTCATTTCCTTCACAGTCACTTAATATCATTTCGGACTCCTCATCTGTAACCTCCCAGTACTAGACGTCCCCTCTGCTCTGGTTAACACTGACATTGATGAAGCCCCGTTACGGGCTTTTATCTCTTTACAAACTTTGCTTCGTCACTGTGTCCATCCCCTTCTTATTGCTCACATTCGCGTCATTCCGGCCTCCCAGGCCCCTGTCTGGGGTGATGACAGGGCTGATGCAGCCCTGAGGTGTGGAACGTGTTTGCAGAGCCTATACCTTGCCATTCCTTCTGTCACCAAGGAGCTTGCAGTTGAGCAAAACATGGAACATCCCCCCGCACGGGCACGGGACATTGTTGGCGCTCGCCTGTTGGTCAGCGCCCCGGCCCTACTTTTCCCTCAGCTGTTAACCCACGGGCCGCTCAAACCACTGACTTAAGGCAGGTGGATGTCACCCCTTCCCTTCTTTTGGTCACTTATCTTGTCTCCATGCCACAGTAAATACCTTTTCAGGATTTCTATGGGCCACGGCTCAGCCCGGCGAACGTTCTTCTCATATTATTCCTCATCTCCACTCGGCATTTGCAGTAATGGGCCGGCTTCCCCCTTATTCAAACTGATAATGGCCCAGCTTATACTTCTAAATCTCTTACTACCTTTTTATCTCAGTGGCCCATTCAGCACACTGCTGGGATTCCTTATAACCCCACAGGTCAAGCTATTGTGGAACGAGCTAATGGACTTCTTAAACTTTTCCTTACGAAACAAAAGGGGGAATGATCCTTCCCTCATGCTCAACTTTTGAAAGCTCTATTCACATCAAATCATCTACAGTATAGAGGCACAGATCGGAACCTAGTCACTCCAGTTACACTCCATTTCTCCACACTTAAAGAAAATGATCATAAACCTTTAGAGTTATACAAACAGTTGCCTAATCCTCACTAGTTAGGCCCAGCTCCTTTACTCTCCTGGGGAGAGGGTATGCAGCGGTTATGTCTCCACAGGGTGTCCAGTGGATTCCCACCCAGTGTGTTAAACCCTACCATGACTTGGCACAACCCCACGAACAATCTGATCCCAAACATGCAGAACCTGAGACTCACCTTTCCATCGATGGAGAACCAGTCTTTGAAAAGGAAGTGCAAAAATCCTGATTCTCCCGCCCTAATGGGGAAATGTCAAAGGCAACTTTGTTGAAGTTTGCACCTCCCAACCCTATTTGTTTGCTTATCTCCTTCTCTGCCCTTATGCTCACAGGATAGTATTTCTTTTCCAAAAGGTACTACAGTCACCTCATGTATTGATTCTTTGGTTTTATCTAAACATTCAATTTTCTTTATTAAACAACATAAACATGCAGGGATTCCAGTCAATCTGACCCGTCCACGGGACGGTGGCTCCCCTTTAAATCTATTAGTTCAGGCTTTAGACCGAATCTGCCATGTGCGACGCTTTTTAGGCACATTGATTGCTGGGATCATGTTCTTAGTCTCCTTGGCTGCTACTGCAGCAATGGCATCCACTGCGTTGGCCAAATCATTACAAACTGCCAGTGAGGCACATCAATACTACTCAGTACTTGCTGGAACAGGCGCATATTGACCAGCAGATTTGAACTAGACTAGATGCTCTTGAATCAGCAGTGCTATGGCTTGGTGAACAGCAACAAGCCTTATGGACTCATTCTCTTCTAAGATGTGATTCCGGATTTACCCGATTATGTGTCACTAATTATACTGCTAAAAATTTAGCTTCATATTCCTGGGATATTCATGAAAAGGATTTGTTACGAGCTTTCCGCTCTCCACTGGCTTCCTCTGTTGATGATCTGCAAGAATGATTGTCAATCCAGTAGGACCGGTTTAAAAGGCAAACATCTCAAGAAACCATTGATGGCCTTTTGGCTTTTTTGTCCCTTGCAAATCCAAACACTTGGCTGACCAGCCTATCCCTGCAATCACTTATTCAATTGCTGCTCGTTATTTTTCTTGCTGGTATCCTCTTTTTAATAGGATGCTCCTGCTATCGCTGGATACAAGTCAGAAGACAAGAACAAGCAATGAGGACGCTTTGCCTGGCCTATCGTCCACCTGGAAGTCCATCCTACTCCCCCTCCACTTGTCTTTCCTCTCTTTAAATAAAATAAAAAAAGGGGGACATGAGGGTCTGCTAGACTTAAGCGACCTGCTCAGCAACCATTATGGTTACCTGCAGTTCTGCATTCCTATACAAAAGTCAGAACTGTCCAGTCACAGTCATATGAGCCAAAACTTACAAGGTGCCTTTCATATCAATCAAGAACAGAAAGCTTGATCACTCTGGGAAGTGTGTGCATCAAGAGGCATGACAGGAACACCCAGGGGGCTGAGGACAGATGCATAAACTTACTCCCAACTCATACATCATGAGGTATGACCAGGAATGCCCAGGGACCTGAGGACCAATGCATAACAAGGGATCCCAGAAGCTGATCAGTGGAATGCCTTGTTGATACAATTAGGACCATGGCCGCAGGTCTGGGGTCTAATCTCGATTATAACACCTGCTCATCAAGCTGATAACATGTTCAGCAGACTCATGTCCCCCCAAACTCTAGATAACATTCCTGAGTTTCACCCACCCTTTTCTCCTTGTCCTCCTAACACACGTAGCTGATGCTCTAAGATTATTCTATCAATAAAAATGGCCAGGATCTTGCTCTCAGCAGCATCCTGCCTTGTGCAGCCTGCTCCATGACTCCCTTTCTTTATCGGTGTGGTGTTGCACAACGCAGCATCCACAATCAATAGAATATATTGGACTCTAATCTCAAACTGTACATAAAAGTCATCTCAAATGAATTAAACACTAAACATAAGAGGTGGAATTGTAACAATCCTAGAGGAAACACGGGAAAGCAATCTTTACATTGGTGTTGGGAATGATCTCTGGAAAGTGCTACCAAAAGCACAATCCGCAAGAACAAAATAAACACTCCGGGCTACATGAAAGTACAAAGTTTCTGCATGGCAAAGGGAGCAGCATCAGCAGAATGTGAAGGCTTCCAGGGAGTGGGAGAAAAGTTTGCAAACCATATATTTGATAAACGATTAATATATAAATGTAGAAGGATCTCGACAACTCAGCAGGGAAAAGCTAAATTCCCCACTTTGAAGTGACAAGGAATATGAATACACTTTTCTAAGCCTTTTTCTTCTGTTCACTGCAACACATTGTTTCCACTGGGTTTCTTCTATCAGTTAATATCAAGTTACATTTCCCTTTACTTTCAAATCAGAAGCTTCACACACTCCCTGTGCAACCCTAGTCTCTCAGTTCATAACTGGAGGTGGGACATTGGCAGGGGAGTCTGTGTCATGGGCAGAGCCGGTGCACAGCTGAGCTTCCTTGGGAAGGGATGCAGAGGTTTTAAAAGGTCTTGAATACTCATTTTTAAAGGAGTCAGTTTTTTCCAGAAAGGCCCTCCACCCATTAGTATACCAATTTAATATAAAGCTGCTCATTTGAATTTTGTAAAAGATCTTGAGATGCAACCAAGGGCTTCAAGATAGAGTCTCTTTTCAATGAAGACCTCTATTGTGGATAACCCACCCCTGCCACCACTTTGCAAAGCCCGGTGTCTCCAAGGCTGCTTTCTGCTGCCACCTCTGTCATTTCGAGAACTGTTTCCCTTAATTGCACTTGGTTTTCATTCCTCTTGGGGAACTTTCTAATTAGTGCTTCAATCTCATGTTCTCTTAATTGGCTTGTCTAGTCCATTTTTCCATTATTCAATGTTGGCACAAAGCATGCTTCGGGGACTCAGGCATTCCTGCCAGGTTACACAATATGTAATTGTTCACAATCAGCCATTATTCTTTTTTTTTATTTCTGTGGTAACAGTTGCAATCCCCCTTTTATTTTTTATTTTACTCAGCTCCTGTCTTTTTTCCCCTGGTCTCACTAAGGGCTTGCCTATCTTATCTTTCAAAGAAAAGCTCTCATTTTTTGTGGATTTTTTTTCTACTATCTATTTCATTTATTTGTTGTACTGACACGGGGGATTGTGTCTCTTTATTGTCCAATATGTGTATATCTGTAGAGTGGAATTACTTGGTCATATAACATTTATGTTCTTAATTTTTAAAAGAAACCTCCACAGCTTTCCACATGAGGGCACTGATCTGTACCCTCACCAGCAGTGTCCAGGCGCTCCCTTCTCCCCACATCCCTTGACTCCCAGATGACCTGTGGTAGCCTTATGATTTGACTGTGTTCCCTGGGGATGAGTGATGTCAAGTACTTTCTCAAGGGCCTGTCGGCCATGTCTGTTCAGGTCTTCTGCCTGTTTTTTAGTCTGATTGTTGAGGCTTTGCTACTGGGTGTATGAGTTGTTAATATTTTTGGAAATTATGTCTTATGAAATATATAATTTGCAAATACCTTCCCCTATTTGATCAGTTACAGTTTCATTTTGCTGATGGATAATACTTCTTTTATTTAATGATTTTTAGCTATTTTCTTAAAATCAACAAAGAAACTGTATTTATGTTCAATACAGTACTTTTTCTTGAGATGTAATAATTCTCTTAAGTCCCTGAGAGTCCAGAAATGTTATTGCATCAAGAGATTTATCATGCTAAAAACAGACATATTACCTAAATATACTTAATATACTTAAATATACTTAAATGATATTTTGGTCACTTAGACGGGGGTTTATATTCCCGCACCTGGAGTCGGGTCCAGGCCGCGCTTCCCCACAGCATGAGTAAAAGGGGCGCACCGGGGTGACGCTTCCCAGGGAGAGGCAACAAAGGTCCAGGGGTGGCTTGAGGCGGGGGTGTGGGGGGAGCTCCCGCGCGCCCCACGCCCTCGGGGGCCCACGCCGGGCTTCATCCTCTGGGGGACACTCTCCTCTGGGCTGTGCTGTGTGCGCCCGTGGGGCCTCCTGTCGGGGTGCAGGGGGGGCCCCTGTGTGTCTGAGCACACCTGAGCGACCTCCGCGCCGTGGGGCTGCAGCCACAGTGTCCACCAGGTGCAGGGCCCGCAGGCCTCACTGGGCCTCACGGAGCGGCCCAGGTCCCGCCTCGAAGCGGACAGAGCGCGGGGCGTGTCCAGCCGCTGCCCGCGGGCAGGTGGGGCCTGCGCGCTGCTCCTGTGGACAGCCCTGGGGGACCCCGCTGGCCGCAGGCGCCCGCCAGGATGTGTCCTGCAGCCGCGAGCCCCTGAAAACTGAGACTCAGCGGAGAGAGGACATGACCACGTGCTGGACGGGCGAGGAGGCCGGGGCGGTGGCCGCGGGAGCCGGAGCTGAGGCCGGCAGCTGGGGCGGTGGCCGCGGGAGCCGGAGCTGAGGCCGGCGGCTCGGAGCGCGTGCTGGCCTCGGCGGGAGCCCCTGGCCGCCGGGAAGGAGGGGGACGCCCAGGGATGAGCTCCCCGGTGCACAGAGGCGCCCCGTGGGCTCCGAGCACCCAGCCCCGCGCCCCTCCCAGGCGCCCCGTCCAGCCCCTCGCCCCCGAGCCTGTTCCCCTGCGATGCCCGCGGCCCCGCCCGGGAGCTCCAGGGCGGCTGCCATCGCGGGTGGTCCTTGTCCACAGAGGCCGTGACCGCGCAGATGCCAGCTTGACCCTCAGCCCCTCTCATGCTGGGAGGTCGCCACTCACCACGTGCAGGGCCTCTGGCCTCCCCCGCCCGGGTCCCACCGTGACGGAGGGGTCGCGACATCAGAGGGGAAGTGCTTCAGAGGCCAGGAGGCTGCCGGTGAGGGCACTTCTGCGGACCCCTGAGAGGACACCCCACTGTCGCCTCTCTCGGCCGAGCACAGAATGGAGAACAGCAGACAAGGCTGAAGCCCAGTGCCCTCCCGCCACAGACTGTCGAAGAGCACCAAAGAGTTAACAACAGGAACAACTAAAGCAACGACTGAAACCAAGACCATATGAAGTTATCTTACTACATATTTTTAAAACGAGCATATATTTTAAATTATCCAATGGAATTACATGTAATTATAAGAATATAAAGGGGCGTGTGCCTCCCAGGTAGCAGAGTGGGTTAAGCGCAGCACTCGGAAGCTGTCCACAGCCTCTGCCGTGCGGGTTCCATTCCTGGCCGGCCAGGGAGAGTCCCACATGGCGAGGCAGACCTCTCCAGTCTCCCCACTGCTCCCCTCAGCAGTGTCGTCGGTCTATCTGTCTGTTAGTTCTGCTCCCAGTTCTGTCTCTGGTAAACCCTCTCACCCTCCCATGCCTCTGGCCTGTACCCCAGCTCTTGTATAAAGAAAAAAATCTAAAAAAAAAAAAAGAGGCATATAATATGAAAACTTAAAATATGTGTCTCATAATGGACTCAAGAAGTCAACATCTCTAGTACATATAGGTGAGTCTCCTCTTCATCAGAGTCCCCACAGCTGTCTTCAAGGCTTGGTTCCTCAGACTGTATACGAAGGGATAAAGGTGGGGGGCACCATCGTGTAGAACATAGAAATGACCAGGTCAGACATGGACGTGGCCCCTGAGGTCGGCTTCAGATAAGCAGAGTCCAGTGGAGACAAATAGCACCACAACCGGCAGGTGGAGAAGCAGGTAGAGTAGACTTTGGCCTTCCCTTCTGTGGATGGGATCTTCCTGACAGCAGAGAAGATGTGGACCTAGGAAATGATGATGAAAATAAAACAACCCATATTCAATATCACACTAATGAGAATGGGGACAAGTTTGTTGATTAAATCTCCTGAGCAGGACAAAGCCAATAACTGGGGGATGTCACAGAAGAACTGGTGGACCACGTTGGACCCACAGTAGGACAAGGAGAAGGTTCCAGCTGTGAACATCACAGCATAGAGACCCCCACCCAGCCGGGACACAGCTGTCAGCTGCACACACCTGTCCCTGCTCATGATGACGTCATAGTGCAGGGGGTGGCAGATGGCAGCATAGCGGTCAAGGCTCATCACCGTGAGCAGGTGAAGCTCCGCAGTTGCTGAAATAACCAGCATGAAGACCTGGAGGACACAGCCCAGGAACGAGATGGAGCTGCTGTGCCTCAGAGAGTTGGCAATGGACTTGGGGACCATGGCTGTGATGAGGCAGAGGTCCGCAAAGGACAGACTCCTCAGGAAGAAGTACATGGGGGAGTGGAGGTGCCAGTCCAGGGTGGTGATGAGGACAATGAGCCCGTTCCCCAGCAGGGCGCACAGGTAGACCAGGGAGAAGAGGAGCGGGTGCAAGAAGCCCATGGTCCCCTGGGTGGGAAACCCCAGGAGGACGAATTCTGTCACAGCTGTGAGATTCGGCACCACTGGAGCCATAATCTGTGTAAACAAAGAGGAATAAAATGCCACCTTCCAGTCTCCCCATGTTGGACCTAAGTATGCGTGTCTATGTGATAACCTCACCATCCATTCACCACGCATCATTCCTTCCTTCCCTTGAGCCTCAGCACTTTTCATCACCCGAGTGGTGCTCTGCTGAGCTATGCACTGTTGCTTGTCCAGTGTATGCGAAAGGCACTGAAGGCTATGAAGTTTCAACCCACCCCATCAGAACCTTAGAGTAGCCTTCCCAGTTCTTTCAATAAAATGACGGGGCGACCACCACTGCTACATTGTGCCCCGATCTTCCTGTCCCCATGTCCTCTCCCATCTTCAAACAGCCGAGGTCAGCACAATGTCCAAGAAGCTAAACTGTCAACAAGACTTGGGGACCGTGAGCTATCACAGAACCCTCGGTCTCTCCCCCCAAATCTTTCATTTACTGAGTATCCTCAAAGCTTCAATTTAGAGAAACTCTAACATCCAAAATTTCAAGAGATTTATGTAGCTGTGTCTTCCTCATTTGCAGCACACAGCCTCTCCTGAAATGACTTGTCTTACTGTCCAGATCCCTGTCACGCTTCTCTGGGCACTGGAGTCCTACAATTCCACACTCCCTGAGCTGAGATTGCTGGATCCCTGGAAACTAAGTAATTCACTTGGTTATTTTGCCATTCAAACAACCTTCCTCCCATCTCTGATGCCTTAACAACTTTTTCCTGCAGTCTCCTCCTGGGTCACACCCACACGTCCCTCCTGCAGGATGGGCTCGTCCACCCCCGGGTCGTTCCCGGGCCCCTCTGTCCCCCTCACACTCATGCACATCTGTGCAGGGAGGAGGCCGCTCGGGGGCTGAGCCAGACGGTCTGTGTGTGTGGCTGTCCCTGCCGGTCACAGGGACCAGGCCCCCGCCCCCCATGTGCAGGTTCTGTCAGTATCACCCACACGTGAGGGAGGTGTTAATCCTGTGCCATGTGACATTCCTGCTCTCTCTTTACGGTTTGACCCTCGAATGTTGTGCTCGAGCTCTCTGCTCGATGGAACGTGGGGAGCGACAGTAGGTGCTGGTGGGTAGGTCAGGGGAAGCTGTGACATGAAATGGTTATAATTATTAGAGGACCAAACGGGTCACATTGTACTGAAACAACAAAACAACGTGGGATGAATTCTAGTCAGAGACATAAAAGTCTTGAATGACTTAAATCTTTTTTGCACCAATGACATGAGACGGGGTGCATCCTTGTCAGACATTAGGACCTATGAGACGACAGCAGCCCTGATGACAGAGCCAGATGCATGTCCACCGGTGTTCAGACTCCACTGCTGACCACCACGTCCAGTGAGAGCTAAACCGAGCAGGAAATGGCCCCTCAGAGAGCCCATGGTCTTCTCCCCGACTCACATGTATGTCATTACTGTTTCGGGACTGGAAAGTGTAACACTAGCATTTTTTTTTTAAAGATTTACTTATTGATTTATACAAGCACTGGGTACAGTCAGAAGCGCAGGAGGGTGAGAGAGTCCACCAGAGCCAGAGCAAGGAGCAGAACAGGCAGACTGATGAAGTACACTGCTGAGGGGAGCAGCAGGAGGCAGGAGAGGTCTGTGCGACTTGTGGGACCCTCACCTGGCGGCCGGGGATCGAACTGGCGCTGCAGAGGCTGCAGGCACCTTCGCAGCCCAGCGCTCAACCGCTGTGCCACCGGGGAGGCCCTATTAAATATTTTTAATGAGAGAAAATAATCTACATCCAGCCGGGAGATTTGGTAGCATTTGAAACTCCACATTGAGGGCCCTGCTGAGAGATGGTCATGCTGAGAGACCAAGAGAAACCAACCTCCTGCATAAACACCAGGGGTGACCTAAGAGGTGACTGTGTCTTTCCAGCCAGTGAATCTGTAACTCATATTGTCTCAACACTAATTTTTAAAAAGGTGGAGAGAAAGTAAATGATTGAGGGGACCAGGTTATGTCCTTTTCTGTTAACCCACCACGTTCATTAAGAAAATCGCATTGTGTTTAATAACACCAAGGCTCAGCGCCATAACAAGGAAACACAAACACATGATTCAGGTGGTGCCTGGTGTCAGGAGTGAGCTCCATCTTCCCTGCTGGCCCAGCAGCGACCACTTGTCAAACTTTGCTCACGGGGAAGCCTCAGCATGACAGCAGGTCTGATAGAATCGAGTAGTGACTGTGCAAGTGACCCACTTCCTAGCAGGTGTGATGACACTGTCATCTCCCCACACACAGGAAGCTTCTTCTCTGATCATTGTCAAATGTTACATGTCACTGATCAATAAATAAACTGGAATTTTAAAAAACATCCATACTACCATGATTCAGTCCAGATGTGGGATTATTTAGCTAAAGATTTTGATGGTTTTAATTTAAAACCTTTATGTAATAAGCTTAAAATTATGTGAATCTAAATGTACTTACAAAGGGAAACTTGATGGCCACGTAGTATATTTGGCTGCTGGATTTTTCACTAAACTGAGCTTTTGCTGGGCTTTTGCTATGTTTCAAGGTGAAAAACCTACATTTTTCTATAAAAGGAAATAATTGCCAAATATTTGGGCTTGTCACTGAAGATTGGTTTGGAATTCATCATCTTTTCTCTGAGTAAGATGCGGGATTAACAGACCTTTCTGGACAGAGAGTGACACGGTGCAACTTCTCTTTAGAAGCCTCCGTCTGGCTGCTGTGCAGAATCAAGAGGTGAAGATGAGAGGTGGAAGATAAATGTAGGAAACTAGCACAGATTCTAGGATGGAAAATTTGGTAGCTTTATGGGGTGTGATCAGGAAAGTCATTAGATCTGGAAGTCATTAGATCTGGATATATTTAGAGGTGAATTTACAGTGTTTCCTAATGTAACATCTGGGTTGTCAGAAAGGGGTGAGGATGCCACCTAACATTTCAGACTGTGAAGCATGTGAAGGAGAGATGTGGAGGGCCTGTTACTATCCCTAGATGGATTTCTCACTCATTTGATACAAATTTATGATGCAATTTTTTCAAGTAAAATTTACTAAAGGCATTAATAGATATGTGTGAATGTGTGTATGTTTGTATATAATAGTATAGTGTGTGACACTGACTCCAGACCCCTGTGACTTACCCAGCTCTGTCCTGCCCCCTGAGTGGTGGGACATGCGGGCTTTGTTCGTGGGGCTGCCCCAGTGGGCATAGCCAGAGGCCAGTGGGAGCAGGAGGCTGAAAGGGCTGGCAGCAGCAGTGGGGGTTTCCTGCCCTGGCACCCTGTGTGTGCGGGTGGGAGCTGGTGGGCACAGCTCTAGAGGTGGTGGCAGAGGGGGGTTTCCTGCCAGTGGCAGGCAGCCTTCAGACGGCCCCTCCCCCAGAGCAAGCCAGGGTTAAGCACAGGAGCCCCTAGGGCTTATGCTCCCCCTTCCCTGCCCCCAGAGGAGCAGCTTCTGGGCAGCACCAAGGCCGCCCTGCAGTGGGTGCCACGGGACAGCTTCGCTAAGGCCACCTTGTGGGCTAGGGATGAGAGCTGTGGGACCTCAGCTGGGTTTTAATGGACCCCACCCGCCCTGGCAGGCTCCAGGAGGCTGCTGCTTGAGGACAGGGCCCAGGCCACCCTGAGAGCTGTGTCCACTGCAACCAGCAGCGGGAGTGGCATTGGGTGACAGTAGGTGGGCACTTCACCACCAACCCCTGTTAGTGTCATGGACAAAAGCAGCAGCCAATCTGGCAGCAGAGGCTCTCTGCATACCCCCACACCACCCCAGGACTGGGGCTATAGCAGCAAGTTCCCCTTTGAGACCTGTCATGCTGCTGTCTGTGTGGCACCACGTCCCGCTGCTGTTGCCTCCTTCCAGTCCAGCTTAGCATTCAGACTGTGGCTGTGCCTGTTGGAGTGTCACCTCAGAGGGGAGCACCCCCTGCGCGCACCTCCCGATGCCACTGTGAGTTGGATCCTGGCCCAGTGCTTGCGGCTGTGCCCCACCTCCAGGCCCTCCCTGACGGGACTGTACCACCTTGCATGGCACCCTTAATTTGGGACTATTTGATGCTGTGGACACTATCTGGGGTGAACAGCTGCCACTGAGCCCTTAGAAACTATTTCCCTGCTCTCCTGTTTGTTAATGAAACCTCATTGCTGTTCCCTGAGGCTGAGTGGTTGCAATTGAGCACATGGGTGAGAACCACAGACAGTGCCCTGTCCTCTACCTCAGCTCTGTCCTTCTGAGAGGGGGCCAGGGAGGACGGGCCCATACCTAGTACAGGAACTTGCAAACACACAGGCTGCACGCACATGCTACATGACTCATGATCCGTTTTCTTTGAACTAAAGCTCTTGTTTTAAACTGAGATCCTGCCCTGCTGATACCCCAAAGAGTGCCGGACATTGATGCCCTCTGATGTACCAGGGGCAGGATAACCAGGAGGCTGATGGCAAGTTCTGAGGCTGAACAGGACGGACACCAGGAGTGTCAGCTGTGATGGGCTGTTCTGGTGGGCTGTTTGCTCGGAACATAAAGGTTTGTCAGTGCAGAGAGCACCCAGAGACACACAGGAGAGAGACGTGTAGAGAAGGCCCCTTGCTTCTTGGCTTTGGACTTGAACCAAGAACTTAGAGACGTGGAAGGAAACACCTGGAAGAGACACCGTGATGGCCTAAGATGGATCCCTTGCCAGAGAGCTGCCCACATGGTGCAGCAGACCTCTCCCTACTTGCCCGCTGCTCCCCTCAGCAGTGTGTTTCAGTAGATCTGCCTGTTATGTTTCCCTCTCTGTCTCTGGTGAATCCTCTTACCAGCCTCCCAACCACCTCTGGCCTGTACCCCATCTCTTCTATGCATAAATAAATCGTTAAAAAATTTGCATAAATCCAGTAAAGTTCTTTTTCCCCTTCTCTTTAATAGACAATTGGAAATACGGATATTTTACCAAGGCTTTGTCTGGAATGTTGTGTTTCCAGAAACCAGACTGATCTCAGAGGCTGCAAGACAACAACAAACTGGCACCTATTTAAGGGGTACAAGGGTCTGTCGTGAGGGTAAAGAAGGCAACCCCTTGGCAGGTCCAGAAACCCCAAATGTCATGGGAGCCTCAAGAGGAATTTTCCCAATGATACAGGCAGATACCGCAGGCCAATTCTGGTGGTGAGAACTTGGCGTGGTCCTGAGCCCTGACTCCTGGCTGTTAGGAAATCTCAGTCTGAGGGTTCCTGTATGAAGGTCCGACAAAGCAAGATTAAAAAGTCTGCATAATAATTTCTGTTCCTGATGAATTCATGCAAACTGACTGTGGCAGTGTAGTGTCTGGGTGAGGCCGGGGCTCACTGGAGGCTGAATGTAATGGATACCAGGAGCACCAGCTGTGACGGGCTGTTCTGATGGCTGTTTGCTGTGACTGTCTGTGTGTAACTGATTATAACGAGGCCAGCTGGAGATGAGATGGGGAAACTGGCCCTTCAGGGTGCAATGCCCCCCATTTTCTCAGATCAATGTCCTGTGATCTGAGAAGTGAAAGTGTTACAGGGCAGCCCCAATATAAACGGGTTGCCTGACTGTGGGTCCTCACCCGTGAGCTTAAAAGGGACTTATTAATACTCCACTGCAGGCACACACAAAGGTTAATAAAAGGTTTATTTACAAGGGAAGGGGAAATGAGGACATGTGCAACTCGGGTGAAAAGAGGGAGATAAAGTCTTAAATGCATCCTACCCATCTCCGCTGACCTGGAATCCCAATGGCACTCTGAGAACTGGCGACGAGCCAAGAGCCATGAACACAAGGGCCCCCCACCCCCCAAGGCCCACATATCTAGTTTTATACCAAACCTGGCTGCTTAACTCCACCCTCACGTCCCAGCAACCCTCCTTTGGGTGATGGTGGGATTTGTAGTTCCCAGTGTCTTCATGGCTTTGACTGGAGTGGGGGTGGGGTCCACAAAGCCTGATGGAATTAGCTCAGGACATCCTTTCCCCCCAGCAATTCCCCCCTTTCACTTTTTGCCACCATTTCCATGGTGATGAAGATCAATTATATGGATGCTGGGATACAGTCTCAGATGAAAATTTTTCAGGGTTCCAGTGTGAAAGAAAACCAGTCTTTCCAGGTATTGTCCATTGTGGAAAGCAAAAGTCCTCCATTCCTGGAAAAAGAGATCATCAGTGCAAGCCAAAACAAAAAACAAAAACAAAAAAAATCTGGAGGCATTAGCCAAAACAAGATAGCAAAGACGTCAAAATCACAAGAAAAAAATCTTAAAATTGGTTCAACTTATGTAAAAACCATGTTCTCTCAACCTTGAGCCCAAATTCTTTTGACAGCATAGCAAAAGTTTGCAAACTAAATCTACTTGTAAGCCATATTACCTATTTTTGCATAAAATCATAGGGCAGAATAACTAAACAACAATTTTAGCTGGCTTTTGGAATACTCCATATAGGATCAGAGTGAACTCTTGACATTTGGACCATGTAGGCTTCAGGAACAAAGTGGGTCTCATCAGACTCCACCTGGGCTTTCCTCTTCTTGAGGGTACCAGGACTTTTTCATTTGCCGGGTTGTCCAGTCCTGCCAATGGAGGCAAGCTTCCTCACCTTCTTTGGAGGTCTCTGGAACCCTACAAACAAAGCAACAGGTTCTCCTCTTCTTGGTTCAGCTCTGCTTCAACTTCCTGGAAGAACTCCACTCAAAGCCACACAATGAAACTCATGTCCAATTTTTTTAGTTTAAGCAGACAAAATCCCTATAGAAGTTATGCAAAAACTGTCTCTGAGATAAGTAGTAAAAAAAAAATACTACCACTATTTTTATGCTGTGTTGGTATGAAGGGGAGAGAAAATGTGAACACAAGTTAGCTCTGTTGAAAAAAGAAAACATTCAACATTGCTGCATGTCCTGGTCAGTCAAAACAAGAAAATTTTTGTGGATTCAGAACGAAAGGCAAAAAAAAATTTACCGGTATTATGTCAAAACTTAGTAAAACTCAGGTGAATCTCCAGATCTATTCAGTCCTTTGTAGGAAATTTTTACATTCAACAATTCCATCAATAGGAATCTGTTGAGGCCTTTTACCCCTATTTTCTCCAGAAACAATTTCTGTCGATAAACAATTGACGTATACAATATTACAAGGCAACGATCACCATTGACAATTTACATACATAATCAGGTCAAGGTGTTACCCGTTTTCCCAAGTGACAATGCTTCCCTTCTAGTTTTCTCTACTAGGTAAGCCAAGTAGGACAAATTCATCTAATGCCTTTCCCAGGAGGGAAGGGAGGAAATGTGGAGTGTCTCAGGAGCTTTACTGAGGTTCCACAAAATTTCCTTGCATCAGCCAAATGACAGGCTACCAAATTTGTACTTGAATTTAGATTTCTGGGAAGCTTTGCCATAAATATCAGAAAGCAGCAGAAACAACAATATTCAATCTTATGACGGCACTGGCTTAGTTCAGTATTACAATGTTGACAATCAAACCATAACCTTTAGCTTTTCCTCATAACTGAAGACTTTTTTTTTCACTGTCTATAGGCACTATGCATACCAATTTGTCAACCACTAGAGGCCAAGACAGGGACACAAGGAAAGGACATACAGACATACAACATATAGACACAAAGAGTTCTTTAGTAATGATTTATCACGCGTGGGGTATCTTATACAACTTCAGTTTCACTCATAGGCCAAAGCAACAAAAACAAGCAGAAAATAAACCTTGAAGTTAAAAAAAAAAAGCAAAAAGTTAAAAGGAAATACCAAAATCAAGATTGAAAGCCTTTCTGTGTAAAAAAAAAAAATATACTGCCAGCATATGCGTGATTCTAGATGTTATTTCACATCTTTTAAATTTTGAAAGGAAGAAGATTGGTTTGATCATGTTAGTCATCTTAGGGTTTCTTCAGAAAAGTGAATCTGGACCTCCCCTGGTGGCACAGCGGTTGAGCGCTGGACTCTGGGGCTGCCCGCAGCCTCTGCAGTGCCGGTTCAATCCCCGGCCAATGGGGAGGGTCCCACATGGCACGACAGACCTCTCCTGCCTCACCCCGCTGCTCCCCTCAGCAGTGTATTTCATCATTCTGCCTGTTCTGTTCCCCGATCTGGCTCTGGTGAATTTTCTCACCCTCCCGCACTTCTGACTGTACCCAGTGCTTGTATAAATAAAGAAATAAATCTTAAAAAAAAATCCAGAAAAGTGAATCTTTGGACATCCTGCAACAATAACTGGAAAAGAAGTCAGTAACATTCAAGTTTTTGTCTTTTTCTTAAATATACATCTTAAGTCCTCAATGGGTTCACAAGACCAGTGGGACTCTGTCTCTGGGTCAGTTCCTTCTGGTGCTTTCTTAACTCTGGAATGATGTACCCAGGGTTTTATGCCTGCAAGTTTCAAAGAAGTATGTATGCTCAGCAAAACGTCATATGGACCAGTGCATTTTTCTGACAGCTGGTTTTTGGCATCCCCACTCTGCCAACTCTTGAGTAAGACCTGCTCTCCAGGTCGGAAGGGATACAATGGTTGATCAGGAGGCATAGAGATCCTTGAGGTTGCAAAGTTGTGCCAGAACCTCCTGGATATGTTTCGCATATTGTATGATGCGGCAATCTTGTGCTATTTCTGGACCGTCTTTCTGAACTGAGGCCTGGAAAGGTCTTCTAAACACAGTTTCAAAGGGGTTTAATTGTAGCCCACTTCTAGGTGCCACTCTTATCTGGAGGAGGGCAAGGGATAGTACTTGTTCCTAACGAAGGTGTGTTTCTTGGCACAGTTTTGCCAAGGTTTTCTTTAAGGTGTGGTTCATTTTTTCCAGAAGACTGTGGTCTCCATGCAGCATGCAATGTCCAGCCGATCTGTAACACATTGCTTACTGCATGAGTAAAGTCAGAGATGAATGTTGGCCCATTATCACTCTGGATGGAGTTGGGCAACCCAAAGCGAGGGATTATCTCCTTCAGCAGCTCTTTTGCCACCTTGGAAGCTTTCTCCGTCTTTGTGGGAAAAGCTTCCATCCATCCGGAGAACGTGTCCACAAAATCCAGTAGGTATTTGAAACTGCCTGTTTTTCTAAGTATTTGTGTCAAGTCCACCTGCCAGACCTCAAAAGGGCACTTGCCCCGATATTGAACCCGAATGGCTTTAGAGTGGGAGTCAGTCTTGGGGTTATTCCTGGCACATAGTTGACAGCCCCAGGTGTGCTATTTTATGTAAATATGGGCCCTTCAAATATGGGTGCACTGTTTCTAATAAGGCATCTCTCCCATAGTGAGATCCTCCGTGAAGATGTTTTAGCACTGGATATACCAGGGCCTCCGAGAGGAGTATCATCCCATGGGAGTTTACTCTCCAAGTGGAGCTGGGGTCAAACTCAGTAAATCCCCATGCACAAGCTCTCTCCTCATCCCGCTCAGTGTAGTCAGGAGCATACTGAGTCAGGTCCACAAGAGGGATGAGTGCACTCTGAGGAAAGGGGAAATGAGGAAATGTACAATTCAGGGAGAAAATAGGGAGATAAAGTCTTAAATGCGTCCTACCCGTTCCGCCGACCTTGAAACCCAATGGTACTCTGAAATCTGGCTGTGAGCCAAGAGCCGTGAAGCCAAGAAGGGGCCCCCAAAACCCATGTGTCTGGTTTGATATCAAACCTGGCTGCTCAACTCCACCCTCAGGTCCCAGCAACCCTCTTTTGGTGGTGATGGGATTTGTCTTTCCCGGTGTCCTGACGACTTTGGTCTGGAGTGGGGGTGGAGTCCACAAAGCCTTTATGGAATTAGCTCAGGACTACCTTTTCCCCTAACAATTTGATGGTCACATGTTTTAATATTTGGTAATTAAGCATAAGGCTTTGACAGGGAATTAGCAATAAAACATAAAGCAACCCTATTCAACCCCTTTTGCTGCTTTAGATTTCACCATAACTTACAATTTAATTGTCAGAAATTCTCTTAAGAAAATGTAGAATTGCTTCCGTGTTTAGCCTTTGGGGATTTGGGCTTCTATTTTTGGTAATTTATGTGACACTTATTGATATAAGAGTGTTAAGTCATAAAGTGCATGCTTTGAATTGTTTGTCAGTAGAGACTTCCGAATTTAACAGATGCAGACAGGTGAAGACCAGGAAGAGGGAATGTAAATCGCATATAGGAAAGTATCCACTGTGGCAGGAAAACAGAAACCAAATGGTATCTGGTGGGGTAGCGTTAAATAGGGTTAAAATTAAGCCCCTACCCCTTGCCCAGCAGGAAGATTTGGGAGGCTTGAACACAGAGAGAACTGATAAGGCTGCTCTGGGTCCCAAACCGTAAGATGGATCCCTTTGACCAGGAATGTGGAGGAAAGGCCAGGACACATTCTGGGTCAAAGATCAACCCCCCAGGATCAGACACCCCTGCACTAACCAGCCCAAAACTTACTCCCCACAGCAAAACTGACAAAACCAGTTATAAAAGGGAGCCCAAAATCTTTCTTCACTTGCAGATCTTTCCTGTCTCCCCAGCTGCTTCATTAGCAGTGTATTGAACAAATGTGCCTTTTCTGTTCTCCAGTCTGCCTCTGGTGAAATTTTTCACCCATGCACCTCTGGCCTGTCAAAGTATCATTAAGAATTTGAAAACCAAACCCCCACTCCTTACCCAGCAGGCAAGTATGGGAGGCTGGAATGATAAAGGGAGTGGATGGGACTGCCATGGAAACATGGTCCTTAAGCTGGTGAAGCCCAGAACTGATGACCCTCTATGCTGATTCAGATCATCAGTCAGGACACACCCAAGACTAGTCACCCTAACCAGTCAATGGTGTCTAGAGTATAAATAGAGTCTTGGGACCCAAACTCTGAACAGTACACCCCTCCTATTTCTCCCTCTGCTTCTTTTAACAGTGTATTTCAATAAATTCACCTGGTCTGTTCTCATCTGTCTCTGGTGAATTCTTTCACCCCTGCAACAGGGCCTACCCCTTAATTCTTCCCCACAACATTATATAAATGGTATTGAAAATTCAATCAGTTTGTTTCGATCCTTTTTACAGATCCTATAACCATTTGGTATTTCTCTGTTGGATTATATTAAAACTTATTTATATTGCTTTTTTTTCCCCTGTCACTGAAAAGTCAGTTTTATCACATTCTCTCTATATCTTAATCACTAGAACACTATCAATTCTACAAAAGTACAGTGTAGTTTCTCAATTATTAGTCATTGTTTCTTTTGAGTGAATATCATATATAGGTAACCTTGGAAAAAATGATTAACCTCTTCTCAAAATCTCCTTCCTCAGATACTTATTAATGTATTTGTAAGTGCACATGTTGATATATGTAATATAAATAGAATTAAAACAATGATACTTATACTTCCTGATATTTATCACTATTAAATCAATTTTGGCAAAAGTGTTAAAAGCAATGTAAAAAACGAAGTATTCTGAATTACCTAACATTTTTGTTTAGTATTTAAGCACATTGGTATTGTTATGACCTTTTGTATTTGTAGTTTGTTCCTTCTCAAAGGAACTATTGTGTATATGACACAATTATAGCCCCCCAAAAGACACAATTATAGCCCCCCAAAAGACACAATTATAGCCCCCAAAAAGAAAGACATGCTGAAAAAGAAATCTGAAATTACCTCTTGAAAATTTTAGAATTTAAATCTTACTAGTTCACTCCAACAGTAGTAACTGTGCCTCCTTTTTTTAAATTTTTTTTTAAGATTTATTTTATTTATTTATACAAGAACTGTGGTAAAAGCCAAATTCGCGGGAGAGTGAGAGAATTAACCAGAGACAAAGGGTGAACAGAACAGGCAGACTGACTGAAATCCACTGCTGAGGGGAGCAGCGGGCGGGGCAGGAGGGGTCTGCGCGCCACGTGGGCCCTCGCGGGTGCGGCAGAGGCTGTGGACAGCTCCCCAGCGCGCCCCAACCGCCTGCGCCCCCTGTTTGCTGTTCTCCCCACAGTGTGAGCACGACAGTAAAGCATCTGCACAAGGCAGGGCCAGGATGGGGACGCCTGGAAAAGCCAAAACCCAGGACTGGATTGCTCAGGACAGATGAAAGGGCCACTAGGGCATTCCAAGGGTTGTCGTTAAGCGGCAGCTTTTTCGTTAAGGCTGAGAAACCGCTGGCGGTTCCCTCTGCCAATGGCTGTGGCCTGTGGCTCTGACGCCACAAAGAGCCCTTGTGACGGCACCGGCACCGCCTACATCAGGCCCGCCTGGACTGCGCCTGTGTCCTCAGGAGCCGGGAAGCTCTGGACAGTGACCTGTGCACTCCAGACGACTAGAGAGAGAGTGAGAGCGTGGTTTGGGGTATTTGGTTTTCTTTTGGTTTATTTATTGCTTTACTTATTTAGTTATTTGTTTAGGCTATTTATTTTAGTTACTTTATTTTTTCTTTGTTTTTTACATTATTTTCCTTTTTTTTTTTGTATTTGCTTATACTTTCTTCTACTTTTTCTTTTTCCTTTTATTTCCTTGTTTTTTATTTTCCTTTATTGTTTTGTTATTGGCTTTTTTTCTTTTTTATTTCAGTTTTTAGTTTTTTGATTTTATTTTTTGAGTGATCTCCCCCATTTTCCCTTCTGTTCTTGTTTCGTTGTTTGTTCTTTCTTCCCCTTTGTCGTTTCTCTGGTTTTTTGTTTGTTTGTTTGTTTTTTCCAGTTTTTAGTTTCTAATTGTCGTTTGTTCTGTTGTTTATTCTATTGGTCTTTGTTCTGTTTTATTCTTCAATTTAGTGGTTAGTTTGTAATTGGTTTATTGTTACCATATTTTTACATTTTTGTCTCATTTGTAATTTTTTTGATTGTGTATTTTTATTTATTTGTAGTGTAGTTAGTATTGCTAGTAAGGTTAGTGAAGTTAGTATTGTGGGTTGAGTTAAGTTAGCATTGTTAGTATTTAGTGAGGTTTAGTGAATACTTTTTGAGTACTATTAATTCTAGTACATTTGTTAATATCGTAGGAGAGTCAGCTGTCAGCGGAGGTAGCGCAAGGGCTGTGAGCACAGTGAGGGCTGGTGAGTGTAGTCAGAGTAGTCCAAGTGCATAGGCGCTATGTGCAATCGCCTCACTCCCCAGGGACATAAAGTAAAAAGCTACCAGGCACTGCGGGAGCTGGGGCGGGGCACCCACACCAAGGTTATGCTGGCGCTGCACGCCTCACGGGCACGAAGGTGCTCATCAGGGGCGTCCGCAATTCTGAGCGCCCTGACCTCCGCCTCCTGGCCCGCGAGATGGGGTGCATGAAGGCCCTTTATCACCCGAACATCGTGGAGCTTTTCCAGGTGGTGGACACTGGACCTAAGCTACAGCTCGTCATGGAGTACGTGCAGGGGGAGGACCTGCAGCACTACCTGAGCGCGTGGGCGCCTGGAGGAGAGCATGGCCTGCCAGCTCTTTCAGCAGATCCTCGTGGCCCTCAGATACTACCATGCAAAGGGCATTGCACACCGGGATGTGAAGCCCCGAGAACGTTGTGCTGATCCAAGAAGGAAAAGTCAAGCTGGCAGACTTCTGGCTCAGAGTCCAAGACTTCCCCCAGGCACTGAGCACGTGCTACTGTCGCCCAGAACACAGGGCCCCCGAGGTCTACCTTGGCCAGTGGTACAACGGCCCCAAGGTGGACGTGTGGAGCCTGGGCATCATGCCCTACCTCCTACCTCACAGTCCAGGGCGTGGACCTGCTGGCCAAATGCTGGCACGGGACCCCTGGAGGCGCCGCCCCCGGGAGAGCATCCAGCAGCATGCCTGGGTAGCAGAAACGAGCAAGGGACTCCTGCCCTTCAGCGAGCCGTCGCTCTGCCCTCAGGACCCAGCCATAACCAAAGGTATGGAGCGCCTGGGCTACCAGAGGCAGGAAATTCGGGAGGCCATTGACGCTAACAAGTACGACGAGGTCATGGCCACCTACCTGATCCTTTGCTCCAGGAAGCAGGAGGGGGAGGAGGACCACGAGGAAGAGAGGGAGGAGCGGCGGAGGCACATCACCTTCCAGGAGCCTGGTGACCCCGATTCCAAGGACTGCCCCCCCCCCACCCCCCACAACCTGAGGTTTCGGGGAATACCCCAAGCCAGTTATCTTGAGAAAGTACCCAGTTGAAAAGAGCGGAAAGGATGCCCCCACCCCACCTCCTGCAGCCTGAGGTTTTGGGGAATACCCAAAGGCCAGGTATCCTGCATAAGCAGGAAGTCCGAAAGAGGGGAAAGGATGCCACCCCGGGCAACAGGGTCATCTCCGCCAGGTCCCTGAGCTGGAGGACGCCCAGGAGCACATCACTGCTGCAGGTCCCTGCTAGAGGACACCCCGAAGGGCAGACCCTCCGCGCTAGACCCAGAGCTGGAGGATGCCTGGGGGGACACCAGCATCTCTGTGGCCGGACCCCAGCAGGAGGATGCCGGGGAGCACAGCAGCACCTCGGTGTCAGTCCTCCAGCTGGAGGATGCTGGGGAGCACGGCAGCACCACTGAGACAGGCCCCCAGCTGGAGAGGGACCAGGCAAGCAGGGTGAAGACAATCAGTCCAGCTCCCCAGCCCTCCAGCACCACCCTAAGACCTCCCCCAACACCTGGCTGTCCTTCCAGTGCAGTGGCCCCTTGAGCAATCATCAGGGCCAGAGATAGAGTATTAGAAATTATCCTGGAATTTTGTTGCTGCTGTGCAGCATTGGAACTGGAGAGCAACAAAGATTGAAAATAACGTCATACCCGGCAGAAGACCCCCACCCCCAAAGCACAACCACTCAGTGGCCATGGGGAACAGGAGTACAGCAGGGAAGGTTGAGGCTCTGGAGAGGCTCAGGGGCTGGGCCCAGTCAGAGGGGCCAGGAGCAGCATAAGACTCACAGGACTGCAGCACAGAAGTCTGGGCAGCACAGATGTCCCTGGAGCACAGATGTCCCTGGAGCAGAGCAGGTGAAGGGCCAGGCGGGCAACGATACTGGTGAAGCACCTGGAGGGGAGCAGAGCGGGTGAGGGGTGGGGTGTGGAGGGGTTGGGGAGAGCTGAGCAGGTACAGGACCAGGAGAGGGGTGTGGGGCGCTGTGGGCAAAGCCTCCAGAGGCCCCAGGGCCAGAGGCGGGGAACCCTGGACCTCTCTCCCCCATTTTAGGTTCTGCCCCCTTGGTGGGAGAGACCTGCTGCTCACCCCTGGGCACATGGATGGTGCAGAGGATGCAGGAGCTCTTGCAAAGGCTTGGTCCTAGGTGGTAATACGTGCAGATTGCAAGGAGCAGATAGAGAGGCCCTCTAGCTCCCCTTAAGAAAGACTCTGGGACCAGTATATTAGAATCCAAATGGGACTCTCCAAGGTGGGCAGAGGTTATTCACAGAGCAGCCCTACTCCACCACGACCTGCTCAGCTGGAAAATCCGCACATCTTCCTGCTCCACAAAGCCTAGGCTATGATCAATCTCAGTCCCGCAGTGAGCACACCTAGATGTCCAGTGTCCCCTGGGCCGAAGCTGCAGCTCGTCATGGAGTACGTGCAGGAGGGATTTTGCAGCTTGGGATTCTTACACAGTGTCAGCCCAGCTAGAATTTCTCCTTTTAAAAATCCTCTCCAGACGGCCACCCACCCCTCTTCCTCCCTGGATTCAAACCCCGCAGTGTGACCTTAGCCAAATTGGAAACAATATCACCTCACAGATGCAGGCTTTGGACACCATTCACTGCCAATTAAATCACTGGATACAGGAATGAAAAGCTACAGTGGCTATCTACCTTTTTTCATCATTGTTTAGATGGTGTTCAATTCCCTTATAAAACTAAGGTTTTGCTAAGTCTGGTAAATGCAAGTGAGGTGAGGTATGTGTGTTTGAAAAAGGAAATGTATGGAAGAGGGATATTCTGAAGGGCCTTAAGATAATGTAAAGCCGGATGGGTAAAATGAAATGGCATTAGAAAGAAAGCAAGCAAAAGAAAGTGTTGAAGGTCTGAGAGAGATTTTGGTGAGAAATCATGTGTACTCAGGTGTCTCCCCCGCCCTCCAACACATTCATGGGTTTGCTCATCTGATCAGCAAAGCCCCCTCTGACTGATGCTTTGTCAGCCAAAGCTGGGGCCAGGACATCGAAACTTGGACCAGCTCTCCCTTACTGCCATGGATCCTTCCCATAGTAGGCCCAGTGATCATGATCATGCTTTTCTTTGTTTCTGCACCCTGTTTTCTCTGCTTTATCCAGACAAAGCTCTCTGAGATGAGCCTTCGCACTCCCAGACCCTGGAAAGCCATTCCTGTTACTGACAGATGAGTAACAGGGCGTTGCTCTAGGAGTTCTGGGCCAACCTGGGCCAGTCCAGCGACCAGTTGCTTATTTCTCTAAACAAATGGATCCCACTGTAAGAGGATGGCAGCCCTGCCTGCACGCACTTGTGGCAGCTGCTCGTCTCTCTAGACAGGCCTTAAAACCCACACTGGGCCAACCTGTACATGTTAGTTCTCCACATCGGCTCCAGGACCTACTTATTCACCAGGCTCTCTTCCCTCCATTACCCTCTTTTCTGTTATATTTCTACTCTCTTTGTCAATGACCCTCTCATCTCCCTCCCCCAATCCTCAACTCTCCATCCTGCTAGGCCTCACAGGTGTTCCACTCCCTAACGCAGATAACACCCTCTTCTTACTATGGTGGACACCATCACCAGTCGGACAATGGACCTGCCTTTATCTCAAAGATTACTCCACAGGTCTCCTCCCTGGGCATCACCTGGGAACTACACATTCCCTCCCGACTGCAATCCTCTGGTAAGGTAGAACGGGTAAATAGTCTTACCAGAGACCACCTAGCCAGACTCTCCACTGAGCCCGCAAATCCTGGGTGGAGCTGCTCCCACTGGCTTTAATGCACCTCCGAGCCACTCCCTGTGGCCCCTTGTTCCTGAGCCCCCTTGAACAGATGTATGGCAGACCTCCTCTTACTAACCATGAGCTCCCTGTCCAACCTACACCGTTGGCTGGATATTTTCCATACTTCTCTTTGCTCAGACAGCTGCTCCAAGAACACGCAGACTGTTGTCTGCCACAACTGTGCCTCCATCCCCTGATGCACCTGTCAACTTGCTGTGTCCTGGAGACCAGGTTCTTCTGAAAGCCATCTCTCCAAAACCACTTCAACCAAAGTGGATGGGTCCACAAATGATCATCCTGACTACACCAATGGCTGTCAAGGTCTTGGGCAACACGTCCTGGCATCAGCTGTCCAGGGTCAAACCAGTCCCTGTGGACAAGCAGTATGTATGCGAGTACTGGGTCCAACTCGGGTATGCATCAATGCTTCCCTAGTCCACATCCCACTCAGCCTATAGAGTAGAGGCCCTCTGATTTGCCTTCCTCTGTTTCTTTATTTTCTTTTTTAAAGATTTATTTATGCAAGCACTGGGTACAGTCAGAAGCACAGGAGGGGGAGAGAACTCACCAGAGACAAAGCGAAGAGCAGAACAGGCAGACTTGACGAAGCACACTGCTGAGGGGAGCAGTGGGCGGCAGGAGAGGTCTGCCCGCCCTGTGGGACCCTTGCCTTAGGGCAGGGATTGAACCGGTGCTGTAGAAGCTGCGGCCATCTTCACAACCCAGCGCTCAACTGTCAACCGCTGCGCCACCAGGGAGGCCCCTCTCCTTCCTCTGTTTTTAATCCCATCTCTTCAAGCCACTTACCATTCTTCTGTCTATGCCCGGCAATTCCAGATCAGCACAGCCTCAGACAAAGTATTACCACTCATAGGGCTTCTTATCCTAATCTCATTTTTTCTTTTTGCCCCATGCTTACTCCGTTTCATCCAACACCGGATCCAAGAACTGTCCCATACCACCTTTAACCAACTCCTTCTCCACCCATATCCTCACATCCCTGCAAAAACTGTCTCATAACCAAGCCTGAGCACCCACCCTGGTCTTCGCCCCTGTCCAGCAGGAAGTAGCCAAAGAAAGAACCATTGCCCCTTTTCAACAAAAGGCTGGTATGAAAGGTCGATGCAGGGGCCAGGAATGGGGAAGCCCACAGACAAACAAGATGGCCCTGACACCAGTACCCCTGATTCCATCAAACCAAAACTGAAGCCATAAGCAGGAGAAAACTCGGCTCCACAAAAAAACAACTTTGTTCCACCTAAGCCTGTTTCCCCCCCTGCCAACCCAGTTTTCCTGCCTAACCTCTCCTCACCCTATAAAATGACATCTCCCCCCACAACGGGCATGACTTCAGGGACCCCCCACCTTGGGTCCTCGAAACTTGCCCGGGGGCACAATGAATTTTCCCTTCCTTTGAGAAAGTTTAGCTTGGCTCCCCTTTACTTTACTGTGCCAAATTGTTACAGGGCAACCCGGTATAAAAAGGGTTGTCTGACTGTTTCTCGATTCTGGTGGAGTGTTTCGGATTCTGGTGGAGCTGCCCGGACAGGGCCGGTTCTGATACGGGCAGAGCTGGGGGTCCTGGAGGGCGGCATCCTGGTGGTGAGATGCTCTGTGAGGAGTGAGAGAAGCAGGGCTCAGAGGAGAGGAGACTCGAGGGAATGCCCTGGGTGTGAAGTTTCCAGCTTTTCTCCCCAGGACCCCTCTCTCCAGCCTCTGGATAACAAAACCTGGGGAAACAGGAAAGTAGATCATTTTTTCCTTTTACAACCTATTTAGTATTGAGGACATTAAAATATATATATAACATTTAATGAATACTGTTAAATTTACAGAAAAGTTGCAAAGATAGTACAGTTCTTATTTATCCCATACCATTTCCACTTTGTTAACATCTTAAGTGAATTTTTTTTGTATTTTTTTACAGCTAATGAAGCAATATTGACACAATTACCAAACTCTGTGCTTAATTTCATTAGTTCTTCCTAATGTACATTTTATGTTCCATAATCCAAATTGCCTCATTCAGTTACAGCCAGTTCTCTTCGATGGACCTCTTGCTGACTGTTTCTCTGACTTTGCTTGTTTTTATAACATTGACATTGGTGAGGAGTGATATTTTGGAGAGGTGTTGGGTTCACAGTTGGGGTTCTTGTGTCATGTCTGAGAAAAGTTTCACCAGATTCCCCCTTTCACATACACAGTGAGTTTCCCCACAAGACAGAGACTTTTAGTCTCTGACAAAGAGAAGTTTTATTATTTCTTTTTTTTTTTAAAAAGGGAAAGAGTCAGAACCCTGCTACCCTCCTCCACCCACTGAGTAGGCTCTCTCTGACCAACGGAAAGGAGGGAAAAAAAAAAAACCAGCAAGAACAAACCACAGATCAAGTGGGACACTGAGTAGAGAGGAACTATTTCAGGCACCGCACCCCACAAATGGGAACTGTGGAGAATGGTGAAGAAATCACCACAGACGTGATTGAGCGGCTCCAGGCACCATCAGAGGAAGACAGGGACTCCTCAGTGACCTACAAATAGCCTAAGGCCAGCCGAGAACCACTGGGAAAAAGCAAAGGTCAGCAAGGACAGGTCTCTGGTGCCACCTCATGACCAGAACAAAATCACCAACTAACTGATTCCCTGTTGGAACTAAGTAAATACAGAGGGAGGGAACTGTAAGGGACAGTGCCCAGCAACACAGCATCAACACTCTGGTGGAGTTTTGGTCTACCAGTGCTAGCCTCAGTCTGGTGAACAGTTTCCGACACCACTAAACGAGCACTCCAAAGAGATGCTCGCCAACACCAGTGGCACAATGTCCCAATGCATAGAACTAAATAGAAAGCAAACAACAGGGAGAAGAAAACATAAATAGCCAAGCAAGCCTGCAGGAGAAGGACACACCACAAAAAAAGAAATACGGTCACCAGAGCTCAACAATTACATGGAAGAACGTCTCGGCCTATCAGATAGAGAATTAATGTTCGTCATGATCAAAAAACAATGAAAACAAAAAGGAAAAAATAATTTGAGACAAATAATCACTGAAGAATAAAATTGAGACCTTAAGAAAGGAAAGAAAAGAAAACACACAGGAGATTAAAAGATTACTAGAGGAGATAAAGAACTCTGGGAAAAGCAATGAAAACAGAATTGATGAAATGGAAAAATGGATCAGTACTATCGAAGGTACAGAAATAAAAAGAGTCAAAAGAAAAGAGATAGAAGAGCAAATACAGAAGTATGAAGATACTCTTAGACAATTATCAGACTCCATGAAGAGAGGAAACATAAGAGTTATAGGCATTCCAGAAGGTGAGGAGACAAAGGTACAGAGAAATTATTCAAGGAGACAATTGAAGAAAACTTCCCAAGAATGAAAAAGGAGACGAACATAGAATACAAGAAGCGAGAAGAACTCCCAATTACCACAATGAAAAGAAAACTACAGCAAGACACCAAATAGTAAAGCTTGCAAGAGTCCAAGACAAGGAAAAAATAATAAAACAGGCAAGGGGAAGAAAAAGATAACTTTAAAGGGAAAACCAATCATGTTAACTTTAGACTTCCCCAAAGAAACATTATGGACAAGAAGAGAATAGAGTAACATATTCAGCAAACTTCAACACAGCAAATGCCAACCAAGAATACTTTACCCAGCAAAGCTCTCCTTCCTCTACAAAGAAAAAATGTGGGCCTTCTCAGACAAACAGAAACTCCAGAAATTCATTACAACTGAACCCCCACTCCAAAAAAATTCTACAAGTCCTAAAGCCAAAACCAACAGAGGAATGAACAAGAAGAACAAAACAAAGCCAGGAATAAAATCACAAAAAAGACAAACAAAATGGCAAATATAGATGCCAATATATCAATATTAACTCTAAATGTAAATGGATTAAACTCATCAATAAAAAGAGAGAGTAGCAGGCTGGATTAAAAAAAAAAATCCAACCTTCTGCTGTCTCCAGGAAACACATTTTACCACAAAAGATAAACATAGACTGAAAGTAAAAGATTGGAAAACAATCCTACAAGCAAATGGAACAAAAAAGAAGGCAGGAACAGCCATACTTATATCAGTTGAAATAGACTTCAAATTAAAAAAAGGTAAAAAGATACATAGACAGACACTACATTATGATCAAGGGGACAATACATCAGGAAGATATAACACTCATCAACATGTACTCACCAAATGAAGGGGGCACTCATGGACTTGACAGACACTTATAGGACACTGCACCCAAAGAAATCTGAGTACACATTTTTCTCAAGTGTGCATGTAACATTCTCCAGAATTGATCATACTGGGCCACAAGACAGACATCTACAGATACATGAAAATCAAAATCATTCCAACTATCTTCTCTGATCAGAAAGGCATCAAGCTAGAAATAAATCATGAAAAGAAAACAAGGAACACTCCCACTTCATGGAAACTGAAATCCACACTATTGGAAGACCACTGGACTAATGAGGGGATCAAAGAAGAAATTAAAAAATACTTTGAGTGGAACGACAAGGAGGACATCTCTTTTCAGAATGTATGGGATGCAGCAAAAACAGTAATAAGAGGAAAATATATAACAATCCAGGCTCACATCAAGAAACAAGAAAGAATTCAAAGAAACAACCTAATCTCACATCTTAAATAGCTAGAAAAAGAACAACAAAAAAACCCTAAAGCCAGTAGAAGAAAGGAAATAATAAAAATCAAAGCAGAAATAAACAAATTGGAAATTAAAAAAAACTATCCAAAAGATCAATGAAACCTAAAGTTGGTTCTTTGAAAAAATAAAATAGACAAACCTCCAGCCAGACTCACAAAATAAAAATGGTCAAAACACATATAAATATGATTATAAATGAAAGAGGAGAAATCACAACAGACTCAGTAGAAATCAAAAGAGTAATCAGAGATTACAGTGAACACTTATATGCAAACAAATTCAACAACCTAGAAGAGATGGACAAATTCCTTGAATGATATAATCATCCAGAGCTGGACAAAGAAGAAATAGAACAACTAAACAGACCAATTATAAGCAGTGAAATTGAGGCAGTGATCAAAGCACTCCCCCAAAACAAAAGCCCAGGCCCAGACGGTTTCACAAATGAATTCCACCAAAAAATCAGCAGTGAATTAGTACCTATTTTACACAAACTCTTTCAAGAAATTGAAAAAGAAGGAATACTACCAAACACGTTCTACAAAGCCAACATTACAATAATACCAAAACCAAACAAAGACAGCACAAAAAAAGAAAATCCTTGCCAACAGAATCCAACAATGCATCAAAGAAATAATACCCCACAATCAAGTGGGATTCATCCCAGGGACACAAGGATGGTTCAACATATGAAAATTGGTAAGTGTAATCTAACATATCAAGAAAAAGAAAAAGAAAAACCATATGATCATTTCAATAGATGCTGAGAAAGCATTTGACAAAGTCCAACATCCATTTATAATGAAGGCCCTTGAAATTCTCGGGATAGAAGGAACATACCTTAACATGATAAAAGCCATATACAACAAACCCACTGTCAATATTATTCTCAATGGCAAAAAGCTGAAGGCCTTTCCTTTAAGATCAGAAACAAGACAAGGATGTCCTCTCTCACCACTGCTCTTCAATATAACACTGGAGGTCCTAGCCAGGGCAATAAGACAAGAGAAAGAGATACAAGGAATCCAAATGGGGAAAGAAGAAGTAAAACTATCACTATTTGCAGACAATATGATAATATACACAGAGAACCCTAAAAACTCCACAGAAAAACTACTCAAAATAATCAACCAGTTCAGTAAAGTAGCAGGATACAAAATCAACACAGAAACATCGGTATCCTTCCTATACACAATCAATCTGAAGAAGAAATCAAGAACACCATCCCTTTTATAATTGAAACAAAAAAAAAATCAAATACTTGGGAATAAACCTAACAAAAGAGGTGAAAGACCTATACAAAGAAAATTATAAAACACTGTTAAAAGAAATTGAAGAAGATACAAAGAAATGGAAAGACAGTCTCTGCTCAGGGATTGGAAGAATTAACATTATTAAAATGGCCATCCTCCCAAAAGCAATATAAAGATTCCATGCTATTCCAACAAAAATCTCAATGATATTCTTCAAAGAAATAGAACAAATACTGATGAAATTTATATGGAACCACAAAAAAACTTGAATAGCCAAAGCCCTACTGATGAAAACAAAGGAGAAAGGAGGTATCACCCTTCTAAACTTCAAGCTATACTACAAAGCCATAATAATTAAAACAGTTTGGTATTGGAACAAAAACAGACACACAGACCAATGGAACCGAATAGAGAGCCCAGAAATAAAGCCACACTTTTATGAACAACTAATCTTTGACAAAGGAGCAAAGAATATGCAATGGAACACGAACAGTTTGTTCAATAAACGGTGCTGGGAAAACAGGACCTCCACATGTAAAAAAATCAAAGTAGACCACTACCTCTCACTCTGCACAAAAATCAACTCAAAATGGATAAAAGAACTGGACATAAGATCTGAAACCATAAAATATATAGAAGAAAATATAGGTAAAACACTATGAGACATACATCTCAGAAATATCTTTAAAGACTCATCACTCAAAGCAGTCATAGTGAAGACAAAGATAAACACCTGGGATTACATCAAACTGAAAATCTTCTGTACAGCCAAAGAGACATTAACCAAAATAGGGAGACACCCCAGTGATTGGGAAAACATCTTTGCACTCCATTCAACTGATAAGGGACTGATTACAAATTTGGACGGATTCTTCCGTCTTGGATCCCTAATTTTGCTTTCCCAGCCAAGCCACTGTACAAGGCAGCAAAAGCCTCCCCCGAAGGACGTCTCCAATCCCCAGGGAGGTCCGCAGGGCCTTCCTTTTACTCACACATATCCTCCTTAGGGCACCTGCCCTTGGCCTTCCTGACCCAGAAAAGCCTTTCCTCCTGTGCACAGACTAACGTCGGGGTATGGCGGCAGGCGGCCTTTCCCGGCCTCTGGGCCCAGCCCTGCGTCCTGTCGCTTACGTCTCCAAGCAGATGGATCCCACCGTCAGGGGCTGGCAACCTTGCCTTAGAGCCCTGGTGGCGGCAGCTCTACTCACCCGGGAACCCCTCAAACTTACTCTGGGAAGACCTGTCCAAGCACATTCCTTGCACCGCCTTCAGACCCTCCTGTCTCCCGGCCTGCTCTCCACTCTCACTCCTGCCCGCTCACAGGACTTCCACGTGCTCTTTATCGAAAACCCTCTGGCGAGTCTCGCTCAGTCAAATTCTCTCAACCTGGCCCCTCTTCTGTCTCTGGCCCCCCTTCTGCCGCTCATTTGTGTCCTGAAATCCTGGAAGAAATGCAAACCTCCAGATTGGGTTTAGCCGACTCTCCTTTGTCAGATGCCTACTGGGCTCTGTCTGTAGACGGCAGCTCTTGCGAAGGTGCGCGAGGTCAGCGGAGGGCTGCCTAGGCCATGGTTACCCTCGATCAGGTCATCGAGGCAGGAAAGCCGCCCAGGGAACCACCTCCCGAAAGGCAGAACTCAGAGCACTTACCGGGGCCCTCACCCTCAGCAACCATAAGAAAGTCACGATCTATACGGATTCAACATATGCCTTCCTTATGGCTCACAGTCCTGCTGCGATGTGGTAGGAAAGGGGGTTCCTCTCCACCCAGGGGTGCCCCATCATGAACGCTAAACTTATTCTTAACCTTCTAGCGTTCTTGCAGCTTCCAACTGAAGTCGCCATGATCCACTGTGAAGGACACCACACGGGCAGTTCTTACGTGACCACAGGGAATAACAGGGCTGATGCAGCAGCAAGGGCTCCCACAACTGACTCTGCTGCAGACCCTGCCCCTATTCTCTATCTGTCCCCTCCATCACTCTACTTAGGAGCCTAATGAATGCCTATTCCTGAGTCTGCTCTTCTTCCACCCCTCCTTGAGTGCAAAAGTCTGGCAGATATGTTCCCGTCGTCAAACCTGTGCTCGCGTGTCACCTCAAGGGGGAGTTTGCCCACCTTCTTCTTTTGCAGTTCACCAGCTGCGTGGACACTTACCCGGACAGGATTGACCTCTCCCTACTCAGGCAACTGCTCCAGGAACACACAGACCGGTACCTACCCAGTCCTGCCTCGGATCCTGACCTCCTCAGCTGACCTTCCCCTCCGTCCACACACGGTCATTCTCCCCACGCCTACAGCAGTAACACTTCTGGGAGACCCCTCCTGGCACCATCTCTCTCGGGTCAAACGTGCCCCCGAAGACAAACAGTATGCATGTCGTAACCTGGGTCCTACTCGGATGCGCATTTCTTGTCAAAATCTCCCATAGCCCAGTGTCCTGTGTATGGATTTTCAAAGTTAGGGAGACCTTTGTCTCTTGGTGGGTACTGCGGAGTGCCCACAGGCCGGATGCACAGCACCCATCACTCTCACCCTAACTCTTTCATCAATTACTAACCCTATGAACATCTTCTTTTGTTCCTTTTACCATCAAACCTTAGATCACTGCAAGAACACCTACAAATGTACACTCATGTATAGTGCACCCTCCAGACAAAGGCCGAATGTTCTCTCCAGTCTGTCATAATACAGGTTTGAATACAAAACAGGTTAACTATCTTTTTCAGATTCTTGGGACCAACGCTGGGTACAGGGAGTCCAAGCAGCAGTGCACACTGGCTGGCATTCCTACCCAGTGGCAACATTGTCCCGTCTCAAGGGAATATGTCCTGACACAAAATGCCACAGTCCAAGTCTCCCAGGACATCCTCCATTCAGAGAAAGTCCTACAAAATCAGCTAACATCATCAGAAAAGGCCAAGACACCCTCAACCTGGATTCATATAATCCAAAATGCTATACCCTTCCTAAACGACTCTTTTGGGGCTAATACCTCCTCTTGTTTCCTCTGTGCTTCCCTTCAGAGGCCTCTACTGGTGGCAGCTCCAATTAATCACAATACCACTACGACCAACATAATGGATGCTGCTTGCCAGACTCCCCAACTCTCAGTCCCCCTATGGGACTCTAATCACAGCTACCCCTGCTAGCAAACTGGCGCCCTTGTTGGCTTTCATTCCTGCACTTCCAACATTTTGGTTAACAAATAGATACCTCCTTAGAAAAAGCCTCTGTGTCTTTAGCATCATCACAAAGACAGCTCCCCTCCCTGGCACAGGCCATGCTCCAAAACCGACGGGTTCTCGACCTGTGAAAGGCTGATAAAGGGGGTACCTGCCTGTTCCTCAGGGAAGAATGTTGTTACTATATCAGTGAGTCAGGGATTGTAGAACAAAACGTGGAAGCCTTCATGAAACTACGCAAAGACGTGGAAAGGGAAAGTGGGGGCTCCAACTCTCCACTGACATGGTTTCAAAATCCTATAGCCTCATGGCTCCTCCCACTCTTGGGGCCAATACTAATGATCACCTTATTTTTTTTCTTTTTGCTCCTTGCCTCCTAAAATTCACACAGGCTCGCATTCAGGAAATGTCTCCTACCACCTTTAACCAACTCCTCCTCCACCCGTATTCTCGCATCCCTGCAGAAGACCCTCATAACCAGGCCTGAGCCACCCCCTTGGCTCCTGCCAGACCAGAGAGCAGTGATGAGGGAGGAGTTTGAGAGTCCATAAGCAGGCTGGCCCAGGACAAAGAGGAGCAGCGAATATGCAGGGGGGTGGGGGAGTGGGGAGACTAGGGGTGGAATGTAGTTAAGTCACAGTCCCCTAGGAATCATCCTTACAGTCACATCAAGAGCTGGGTGCTTGATCTGTTGCCCCAGCCCCCCAGGACTAAACCCCCTTTCAGGTTTCCCTTGTGGCCTCGAACACCAACCTGAAGGGGGACTCAAGACCCTGGAACCCAACCCTGGGAGAGGATTCAGGCTCGCTTGCTCTGTTCTGTACCCCACCTTTTAACACTGAGCACCTACTAAGCCTGCACTTCCCTAGTAATCCTGAAGCATTGACAACCACTCTGCGTGACACTGGGAAGAATTGTTTCATTTGGTTTTCTGCAGGGTTTCTACTTCTCCGTGGAGACTTTCCAATTTTTGTCTGACTCCTCCATCTCACATTCTAATTCCTTATGACCCTGGGGCCAGAGTGCCCCCCAATCAGTGCTCTTTGGAGTGATCTGTTTACCCTCTGTGGATCAGATCCCAGCAAACTGACCTTTCCAGTTGGGAATCTTCCCCCAGTCGTCTCAACATGGGTTGTTCTGCTCGCCACAGGACAAACAGGCGACTGAAGCATCAATTCTGCTTCATTCTCTTCAGATAAAAAGCCTTGTGTGTTAATGTACATATGTGTACATATGTGAGATTGTAACAGATTGCTCTGAAATGCGCCTGGCTGTGCCCCTGGCTGTCCCCTCACTGCCTCCTGCCATCAGCATCCACTGGTGCAGGAGCTTGAGCAGCGCTGTTAACAGTTAACATGTACAAGAAAGGGCCCTGAGGTCTGAGTACTCACATGCTTGCTTTTCCACCCCTCGCTGGCTTTGCCCGCTGGCAGCTACTGATTCATGGCTTCCCAGAAGTTGGAGTCTGAAGACTGAGTGTAAATTCCTAAATATTTTTTCTTTAAACCATGTTATCAGTCCATTTCTTCTGTCATTGGGAGGGAGGTGGGGGGGGACTACACAGAGCACCTGGTGGAGATGTTGGTGGCATGACATCAGATGGCAAATCTAACTTGTAAAGTGGGGTGTGAGTACAGGGGCTTGCCGTTCTCGTGAACCTCAACTCTCTTTTTCCTCTCCGCAGTTGAGAGACTGCCAAAGGAGAAATATCTTGGGGTCTCCTGCAGGAGTTAAGAAAAAGAAGAAGAAACATGGCAGTAGGCCAGAGACAACTGCATCTGGGGGCTGTGAGTCATCAAAAGATGTAAGTCTTGCTCAGCGAGGCTTCCTGGGAGAGGGGTGCTCCAGGGCAGCTGAGTGAGAGGTGAAGAGCATGAAAGAAGTGGGTAAGAACCCTGGGTCTGAGTGCGGCCTCTCCATAGCTCTGCTGGGGATCTGATTTGGGGCGACACTGTTTAAGCTCTTTGTCCACCTGTGAGTCAGGCTGCTACAGCTCTACTTAAATCTAGGCAGCATCCGTGAGAGGACTGTGCATTCATCCCTTCGTGCGGGGCCTGGTGCGCAATGAGCCTTCAGTACAGGGCGTCGCCATGGACTTCTTGCTCTGGCAATTTCCCTCATCCCCAGCCTCAAGGGGAAGCCAGTCAGCGAGGACACCCTCTCCCTTTAGGGCGGCACAGATGAGCCCCCGGTGCTTGGGATTAGGTGACCTCTGAGGTGGGAGTCTGTCTTTGCCACCTGCTTGCTGGGTGATCACAGGGAAAATCATGTCCTTCCCGGGTCTCAGTTTCCTAACCTGGAAGATAATATTGTTGGGCCAGATCAGTGTCTTCCAGACTGATTTGTATCTTTGATCCATCTTTTGGTTCACATTGCTTTCTGCCTCAGGCGAGGCAGTGAGTGGCCATTTGGAAAGATGGCACAGGCCGTGGTATGATCCGTCACCCTTGTCTCCAGCATCCATCATCCAGAGCTGCTCTTTTTCCTTCTCTTACCTTCCTGTCTTCTCTAAGTCACTTTTCTCTTTCTCCCCTTGCCCTTGTTTTTCCCTTTTCACCTGTAGATTCAGGATATTCTGCAGGTGCTGGTGTCTGACCTTAACCGCTCCAATGGGGTAGCGCTGCCCCCATTGGACAGGAGGAAGGTGAGGCTGTGCTGAGACACCCCCCCCTCTTGCTTGCCCTCTCCCAGCGTGCATGCCCGAGGCTTCTCTGGTTGGGGTACTTGGCCTCTGGCTGATTTTATGTTGCCATCATTAACCCTTGGTGTGTCCATGTCTGCGATTTCACCTGCTGAGTTCATTGTTGTTTTCCTTCCCGCACATCTTTATCATCTTGGAGAAGATACAATACACCAAGAAGCTTGGGAGGTCATTTGGGAAGAGCTTCCAGAGCAGGGGTGTGAGATTTGGGCCTTCCAAGCCTCCAGGGTGAATGCTCAGGGGACCGTCCTACTGGGAGAGCGTCAGTAAACGCCTCCCCCCAACCATAGGCTTGCCCTCTGGGCATATCGCCCAAAGACCAACAGTCCACATAGCAGTTGATTGTGCAAAGAATGAATTCAGTTTAGCTTAGGAGTGGGAAATGCAGGCTTAGGAGAAAGGGGGCTTTTGTTATAGGTGCAAGGATTAAGGCGAGTTTTATAGCAGAACTGCAAGTGCGTGAGGTTCACCAGAGATGAGTGACTGGGAAATTCTCACTGTCTTTTAAAAATCAACTGGACACTTACCCATCTCAAATGGGCCTTGGCAGCAGACCCTTTGCTAGGCGGCAAGGTGGGATGTGGAAATTGAGGGAGGAGTTGGCTCTGAAGGGTCTGGAGGCTGGAGGGGGTGGCCTTTCAGACTGATGTGTAGAGGTGGGCAGTGTTCATCCACGTGGAGAGCAGGTGATGTGGGAGTCCCAGGCAGAGGGTGGGTGCAGGAGATGATCAGGATTCGGAGCCCAGAGAGCGCTTGGCAAGAAGGTAAGGTGCCTTGGTTGCCCCGGGCTGGGAGATGACCTCGTCCCGATGTGGGAGGGGACACCGAGTTCTGGGTCTCCAACTGCATTGGGTGGCATCTCACTGTTTCTTCTGTCTGTCCAGTCCCATCAGAACATGGAGGTGACTGGCTCACTCCAAACGGAGCAGCACACCAACAGCGAGCTGGCCACAAATCTTGGCCAGCTGCGGGAGAAGCTGGCAGAGCTGAAGGAGCTGGTAAGGCCTGCGCCAGCTCAGAAGGGCTTGGAGGCTTCTGGGAGGGAGGTCCTTAGGCCGGGACAGAGATGGCTCCAACTCAGGGCTGGGGGGCACTGAGGACCCTGCAGTCCTGCCAGGTCCGTGACCACCTGTGCCCTAGGCTCTGACATGGAGCGGTGGGTTCCTCAGAACTGCAGGTCACCTCCCTGCTGGAGGCATGAGCCAGTAGGGGAGAGACGAGGAGACGTGGAGACATCCTGGTTCCAGACTTGGCTCCGGGTCGCGCTTCAGTGAACAGGGCTGAGCCTCAGCATCCTTCACTTCAGAGAGCACTAGAAAGCAGTTCTGCTGCGGTGAAGGAAGGGGCCTGGACTGGTGGCAAAGTCCCACAGTGCCTGCCTCAGGAAGAGGGGTCCGTGCCTGTCCCCAGCATCTGTGGGCACAGATCTGGGAGGTGCCTCGGTGGCAGGAGCCAGCAGCAGGTGTGGTCTCCACTCTGCTGCTCCACCACTAGTCCGTTGAGGCAGTTGCTCCTCAGAACTGCTCTTTTCTGCATGCTTCCTGGGTTATGGGCAGGACCAATCAGGTGCAAGCTATGAGCTGATTGGTGCTAAGTGGCCCAGTCAGTCAAGGATGAAAAATGGTCCAGGGCCTCCCTGGTGGTCTAGGGGTTAAGTCTCGGCACCATCACCACTGCTGCCTGAGTTTGATCCCTGGCCGGGACCTGACCCACAGGGCGCAGCAGACCTCTCCTGCCTTGCCGGCTGCTCCCCTCCGCAGTGTGTTTCAGTCAATCTGCCTGTTCTGCTCACTCTACACCTCTGGCCAATACCCCATTTCTTCTGCACAAAAAAAGAAAAATAGTCCAACCAGACTTATGTTTGGGACACCCTGAAGAGTGATTTAAGCCAGTTAGAGGGAACTTAGGGGCTCTGTTCCAACCTCCAAAGAAAGAAGGGGAAGACTCTGTTCCAGGCCTCTGAAGAAAGGAAGACCAGAAGCTGAAAGAAGACAAGCAGCATCCAGTAGCCAACCTCTGCAGGAGGAAAAGAGGATGAAGACCTCTGTCAGAGACGGGGCCTCCAGTCAGTGTCTGACATCTCCTGATAGGAGCACCAAAGTTTCCGGGCCTCATGTCTGAAAGAGCTGTTTGTTGTTGGTGTTGTCCAGCAACTCACAAAGAGCTATTAACTCTTGGTGTCTCTGACACAGGCTGGGATACCAACTGAAAAGGGTTTTCACGGGGCATGAGGATGGGATGCCAGAATAGGCCCCAGTGGCACCCACCTGCCCGGGCTCTAAGACAAGAGAGCCGCCAAAAAGCCCCAAAGCCAAAACCAAGGGCTGGAGCATTACAGTACCCATACGATAGGGCCCTACAGGCTGGAGCCGATGGAAGGATAGTGCCCGGTAGGGGACTCATCACTGTGGTTCTCAACCGTGTGCGCAATTGCAAGAGACTTCAGGCTCTGGAAACAACCAACTTGGGGGCCTCCCCTGGTTGCACAGTGGTTGAGTGTTGGGCTGCATAGCTGCTTGAAGCCTCTGCTGCCCGCAGACTCTGCAGCGCCGTTCGATCCCTGGCCCCCGACGAGGGTCCCACATGGCGCGACAGTCCTCTCCTGCTGCCTGCTGCTCCCCTCAGCAATGTACTTTGGTTTTTCTGCCTGTTCTGCTCCCTGCTCTGGCTCTTGTGAATTCTCTCACCCTCCTGCACTTCTGACTGTACCCAGTGCTTGTATAAATAAAATTAAAAAAAAAAAAAAGTTCTGCAAACAGAACTTCTAACCTCCTGGAACCCCCTGTGCAGAGTAAGCAGGTGCTCTCAGAGACTCCAGCTCCCTTTAGGGTAGTAGGTGCCAGCACACCCGCAGAGGACCTTACACTACTTACACTGCACCCCCCTGATCACTGCAGCACTATTTACAGTAGCCGAGCTGTGGAAGCGATGGTACATAGATAATAGGATACTACTCATCAAGAAACATAAACTCATGCCATCTGGGGCAACATGGATGGAGCTAATGGAAATAAGCCCAAAGGAGAAAGACAAATACGTCACTTAGATATAGATATAGAAAAATTAAACAAAGGGCTAGATTAAGCTATCCCGTGAGTCTCCCAGGTGGTGCCTGACTACTGGCTGGGGCTGCAGACCAGCCCAGACTTTCTGGCCTGGCAGCGCTGGATGATGGACTGACCCTCTCTAGTTTGACATCAAACTCATTTGACGACAAAGCCTGACTCCAGCTGACTGAATCCCCCATTGTGTCTTGTTTCACCTGCACCACCACTGGGTCCCCAGCTCTGCTTTTTGCTGGGTCTGAGATGGATCTTGTACTTGATGCTGCTCGTAATTTTTTCTTTGTTTGTTTTTAAGATTTATTTTTTATTTATTTATGCATACAAGAACTGGGGCATAGGCCAGAGGTGCAGAGGGTGAGAGGATTCACCAGACACAGAGTAGGGAGCAGAATAGGCTGATCCACTGAAATCCACTGCTGAGGGGAGGGGCGGGTGAGACAGGAGAGGTCTGCTGCCGCATGTGGGTTGCTCCCTGGCCAGGGATCAAACTCAGGTCTAAGCAGTGATAGCACTCAGAGTTAAACCTTATGCCATCAGGGAGGCCCTCTTTTATATATTTTTTACATATTTTGATATTATTTAAAATAATAGAAGTGCTCCTACTGCTCTACTTTCATAATAAACACTCTCCTTCTTCCCAGCCCTTGGCTCAGGTCGGGTTTACACGTGTCTTTGTCACCTTTACTCAGTGTCCATCTCTCATGACAGTACAAGCTCCATGTCTCCAGGGTCCTCTCTCTGCTCCCCATTGTGTCTGCAGGGGAGGCAGCTTGGGGAGGCAGGAGCCGGCCAGGGAGAGGGATGCTGGGAAGTGAAGAGGAGGCAAAGGCAGAGAACACTTGGGAGATGCTCCCTGGTTCACTGAGAAAAGCATTTCTCAAAGTGTGGTTGTGGAACCCTTGAAGTCACCCAGAGCCTGTCACAGGATCCACGAGGTCAAAACTATTTTCAAAACGTCACTTAGACACCATTGGCTTTTTCACTGTTTTGACATCTGCTGAGGTAAAACTTACTAAAAATGGAGCTTATATTACAAACAGCAGTTATTCTTCACAACTACTTACCTCAGAAACACAACTCCAAGCCAGTTTCACTTCAAAGTGTTTTGGCTGAAGCATTAAAAATTATCTTCATTATTCTATCATCCTCAAATCCACATTTTACAGCACCTGATGTGATGACACGCAAGTGCACACGCAACACTCCTGCTGAGTTCCCAGCTATTACGTGCCAAGAAAAATATTTGTATGAGATGAATTACACTATTTTTCTTTGTTTGTAGTCAATACCATCTTCACATGAAGGAATGAATGACAAAATCTGTGGCTATTTGATTTGGTTAATGAGCAGACATTGTCCTGAAAATGAGTGTGTGCTCCTTTAAGAAAATCAACTGACAAGGGCCTCCCCTGGTGGCACAGCTGTTAATCGCTGGGCTGTGATCCTGGCCACCAGCCAGGGTCCCACATGGCCTGCAGACCTCTCCTGCTGCCTGCTGCTCCCCTCAGCAGTGTATTTCGTTGTTCTGCCTGTTCTGCTCCCCGCTCTGGCTCTGGTGAATTCTCTCACCCTCCCGCGCTTCTGACTGTACCCAGTGCTTGTGTAAATAAATAAATAAATCTTTAAAAAAAATACATGTTGGGCCTCCCCGGGGGGCGCAGCGGTTGAGCACTGGGCTGCGAAGCTGCCTGCAGCCTCTGCAGGGCCAGTTCGATCCCCGGCCACAGGCCTGGGTCCCACATGGTGCGCAGACCTCTCCTGCCACCCACTTCGGTCCTTCTACCTGTTCTGCTCCCCGCTCTGGCTCTGGTGAATTCTCTCACCCTCCTGTGCTTCTGACTATACCCAGTGCTTGTATAAATAAATAAAAAAATCTTAAAAAAAAAATACATGTTAATTCAATTTCTTTGGGCATGTTATATTTTAACGGTATGTCACAGACCCACACAGACTAATCCATGACAGCCATATAAAGATAATTTCTATACATATTTACCTTTGAGTCACACAGTATTTTGAGGGGACGGAGGCTGAAAACTAAGGACATCATAGATATGCGTTTCCAATATGGTACCTAGTAGTCATATATTGTGATTTTTTGGTTTAAATAAAATAAAATAAAAAAGTCAGGGCCTCCCCAGTGATGCAGCAGATTGAGTGCAGTGCTGTGAAGCTGTCCAGAGCCTCTACAGCATGGGTTTGATTTCTGGCAATCCAGGGAGATACCCACATGGCGCAGCAGACCTCTCCTATCTTGCCCACTGCTCCCCTCAACAGTGTTTTTGGTCGTCTGACTGTTCTGCTCCCCACTCTGTCTCTGGTGAATCCTCTCACCCTCCCACACTTCTGGCCTGTACCCCAGTTCTTGTATACATAAAAATAAATCTTTAAAAAAAATAAAAAGCTCAACATCTCAGCTAAAAAGCCCACATTTCAAGTGCTCAATAACCAATGAGCTAGAGGCATCACAGTGTTCCGTGCACACAGAATTATCCCTTGTCTCAGAGTATCTTATGGGACAGCACAGTTCTTCATGCTCTGTGGGCATCAGGTCAAATGCATTAGACACATGAAGAATGAAAGGGCCAGTAGTATTCCTCGTAAAGAATATGTCAGATCTCTCTCTGAGCTGAGACGCCATATTAAGCTGGTATAAAACAAAACCCAAACAAGCACAAACTTCTCAGTCCCAAAGGGAAGAACCGTCCCTCCATCTCCTGTCTCAGGCAGTGGACACTCTCTTGCACCCCATTTCTGAGGGGTGAGTTGTAGAAGAGTTCAGGGCAAAGATATAAAACAAGCTTTGGGAGTCAGAGAATCCAACCCAAAGAGAGGGATTCTAGGAAATGAAGAGAAGGCAAAGACATAGAACACTTGGAAAACTCTCCTAGTTGACCAGAAAAACATTTCTCAAATTGTGGTCTGTGGAACCCCTGAAGTCCCCAGGAACTTTGCGTGGAATCCATGGGTCAAAACTATTTTCAAAATATTATTTAGACATCATTTGCTTCTTCATTATTTTGCCATTTGCACTTGTTAGTGGACCACAACCCAAAAGAGTGGGTTCTTTGCACTCTAGGGAAAGAATTCATCAGAGAGTGCTAGTGGTAGTTGAACCGGGCAAGGATTTATTAGACTCATGCATGAGGGAGGCAGTTTGGGAAAGCAGAATATGACCCAGGGAGTTACAAGGAGCTATTTAAAGGGTAAGTTCGGGTCCCCTCTGCAGCAGGAGTTCGATCCCGGCCAGCATGAATTCGATCCCGGCCGACGGGTGAGATTCCCATGTGGCATGGCAGACCTCTCCTGTTGCGCCCGCTGCTCCCCTCAGAAGTATATTTCGTCGGTCTTATTGTTCTGTTCCCTGCTCTGTCTCTGGTGAATCCTCTCACCCTCCCGTGCATCTGGCCTGTACCCTGGTTCCTGTATGCATGAATAAATAAATCTTAAAAAAAAATTAAAGGGTAAGTTCCCAAGGTAGAGAGGAGGGTGCTTCTTCTGGGCTGGGCTCTCCCTGAGCCTGCGCACGTGGTGACAGTCCAGCTATGTTTGGGTGCTTGCTTTCCTCCCTCCTGGAAATGAAGAGATGATCATTAGTTTTCTCCTCAGGACATGTGGTGCAATATGAGAAAAAATTACTGAGAGTCCATGTGCAGAGCAATGAGAAACCTAGAGGGACCACACCACAAAGGTGCCAGATCTAATTTTTATCTCCCAAGGTGCTTCATGTCAGTGTAGTGGGCCCAATTGCTTGGCCAGGGTTGGCCAGTCCATGATTTAGTCCATCTGTTCAAATAAGGACTGGGAAAACTCATTCTACTGCCCACAATTTCCTTTATCTTGGCCATCTCACACTGAGGTGAGGCTAGTAAGAATGGAGATTACTGTAAAAACTGAGTAGTAGTGAAACAGATCCCCACGGCACAAGTCACAGGACAGAACAAGCTCCCCCCATAACCTAAGTGACAGGTGTGCTTCTATGTTAGGGCCTGTGGTCCCAGCATGTACACCTGTTACACAGCAAGGTGAGGGGCAACCCAGAACCCCCAAACCTGCCTGCACTAAATGGGTTCTGCCATCCACCACATCAAAACAAAACATACTCTAGTGCATAAGACCTCTAATAGAAAGGAACTTTAATATAATTAGTGAGCAATAAAGGGAAGAGAGGGGGAAAAATAGATCATATGGTTTCCAAATCAAGCACCCAAAGTTACCCACCCCCTCATGGGTAATTGCCCAGTCACACACGGTTGGGGCAAAGGAGGGCCACTGAGACCTGAAACCTGCCACAAGTCTAAGGTACCTTCTGGTGGGCCCCGTAGGAAAAGGACAGAAGAAGCCCAGCATGTCTGGGACAGAAGCTGCAAAATCAAAATCAAGATAAAAGCTGCCATTGTTAACCTCCCCACGCGCCTCTCACCCACATCTGTTTTAACCAGAACAAGACCGAGAAGCAAGTGCAGTTTCTTCACGTGTCTCTCTGCTCCATGCACCTCCTCCAGGCCTCCTACTGGCTCCATCTTCCTTCCTTCTCCCATCTCTCTCCAGTTCCTCTTCCTCCCACTCAGCTTCACCCTTCTGTGGGTTGGGCAAGAGAACCTGGAACCTCTCCTTTTCTGGGGACCACCCTTTTATGTAGCTTGTGGGTCAGCCATCACAGGCAGCTCTGAAAGCAGCAGCAGAGAAGGGAGTTTCCCTGCCCAGTGCCCACGTGTGCTGCCTTTAGGCCAGGGGCCCAGCCACTCACAGCAGAGGCAGCAGGCGGCCATGGTTCCCAGGTCCTGCCATCACAGAGGGCACAGCCCTGGGTCTCTGGTACCAAAGGCAGCCCTGAGCCCTCTGGCCTCTGGCCCAGGGGGACTTGGAGGAGCATTGGGCCCCACCAGGGCACTTCTGGTGCCGCTGATCCTTGGAGCTGCCAGCAGAGGGACCCACAGAGTGCAGATCAACATGGCAGGCTCCCAGCAGAGCCCACTTTGCATCCACCTCCTCAGCCCTCCTCCACTGCCCCTCCCCCATCCCTTCCTGCTGCTGTTACACTGGCCCATCCAAGGGCACTGTGTATGGTGTGCCTCTGTCCCACTGTGCCCACTTCGCCCAATGTGCCCACTGCAGCCCAAAAGCCTGCCCTGACCTCTGTGCAGGCTCGAGCCTTTTCCCTTTTAAATCTGGGCTTCTCTGGCATTCTCAGTCTCCTGTCATCTCATGGACTCGCCTCACTGTGGTCCCCCAGTCCGTCTGGGGGTTGTGTCGCTGCCCTTACAGCCCCGTCAGCACAGGTGCCTGTGCTGACACAAGCGCACCCTGTGCTCCTGGGCCCAGGTGTCCATAACCAAAAGCGTGTGTGCCCCAACCACACCCGTGGGCCCTGGTCATCAATGAGGCGGGAGGGCATGAAAGGGCCTGGTGACTTCATTTACCCTACACGTGGAATGTGGAATCATCTGAAAACTTTAAAGCAGCCCTTATGAAAATGCTCAAACCAGCAATTGCAAACAACCTCAGGGAGAGAAGAGAAGATATAAATGAAAATTTTAGAACTGAAAATACAGTAATATTGGTTGGCTGCATAAAAGTGCCGCTCCAGGGCAGGATGCTGAGAGTAGGGAGGGCTGCCATGTTGGGGCAGAGTGTTGGAGCCTCTGTGCTTTCTGCTCAATTTTGTTATGAACCTAAAACTTGCATAAAAAAATAAAAGATATTTAAATATATGTCAAGAAATGCGATAACTAAAATTAAAAAGTCACTGAATGGGTTTGATAATAGAAAGATAATGGTAGAGGGCCTTCCCGGTGGCGCAGTGGTTGAGAGCTGGGTTGCGAAGCTGCCTGCAGCCTCTGCAGCACTGGTTCAATCCCCGGCCGCCAGCGAGGGTCCCACATGGCCCGCAGACCTCTCCAGCCACGCCTGCTGCTCCCCTCAGTAGTGTATTTTGTCAGTCTGCCTATTCCGTTCCCCACTCTGGCTCTGGTGAATTTTCTCATCCTCCCACACTTCTGACTGTACCCAGTGCTTGTATAAATAAATTTAAAAAAAAAAAAAAGGAAGATCATGGTAGATTTATTCACAAGCACCAAAAACTGGAAACAACCCAATATCCTTCAACATGTAAAAGGATGAAAAATGCATACACACCATGCAAATACTACTCAATAGTAAATAGATAAAAACCTATTGATGCACTCAACAACCCAGGTGATGCTTAAAGGCGATATGCAGAGGGCGAAAACAAAAAAGTCTGTCTCAAAACATTGCCTATTGCATGATTCCATGTGTATGACCTTCTTCCAGACAAAATGGTAGCAACTGAAAATTGCTGAGTTCTGAAACTTTGCAGTGAAGGAGCGTGTGACAGAAGATTTAACAGAAGGGAATTGTTTTGGTTTCTCTGTAATTTTATTGTGTGGTGCATCTGTAAATCTATCCCAGGATGGACAACGAATAGTTTCTTCCCCGACACCTGCATTCCAGCAGCACCGCCATTCTGGCTCTCCCTGGACGCTCCAGACATGGTCCCTCCCAGGACGCTTGCAATCACTCATCTTCTGTCTGGAACACTCCATGCCCAGAGGTCCACACTCGTTGCCCCCTCACTCATCCCCCTTAAAGAAATTTGACCAATGCTAACTCAGAATATAAGTTTTTCACCTATATTTCATTATTAAAATAATGTCATGTGGTCTTTTAAGGTACATAGAGAACTGGGAAATGTGACATTGAAAAAACATGGCATATTGGCGCCAATAAAATTAGCAACTTTTAGTAAAAAAAAAAAAAAGGAGAGTGGTTTTTACAATAGGCAAACATTAGGGTCTGCCACTGTCCTCCGTGGGAGCAGAGACTGCCTGATTGTTCATTGGTTTCTCCCTGGCAACTAAGGCCATGCCTGGCACAGCGTATCTTAAAAACTCTGGAATAAATTACTGTCATCTCACTGGTCCTCTGAAAGATAGTAGACAAACAGCTATTTAAATGAGGTTATTAAAATTCGCATCTTTTATTATTAGTAAAAGTGATAACTTTTGATGATAGAGGTTTCATTGAGAGAGATAAATTCCTTTGCCCACTAAGGTAACAGAAATGAGGGTTTTTCCAGATGAGGGAGTTGTGTCGGGGCAAGAGAAAATTCCCCCCATCCCATCTGGGTTCTTCTAAGACTAAATGGATGAGCAAATCCACAACCCTTTGGGGGAGACAGGTCAATAAAGTGGGGCTCCTGTAAGAGTGAAGAAATTGGGAGCAAGGTTTAAAAATAGAGGGAAGTTAAGCACTATGGTGACAGACAGGGACCGAGAAGAGAAATGGCCAGTGAGAAAGTCCCTGTGACGGGAAGATGGATGACGATGCCCTAAAACCCGTGTTGCCAGTGAGTTACTGCTTTTCTTGCACCATCAGCACCTTATGTTTCTTTTGTGACAGTGTGGGGAGAATGCTGGGGCGCAGAGGAAGAGTTTAACACAGGAGAGAGGAAATGTAGTTTCAGAAAAGAGAGGAAATTGAGAATAGAAGAACCATGAGTTTAATGAAAATGACCATTAAACACAGAGCCCCGCCCTGTCCCCAGCATGGGATAGATACAGAAATATTGGTGGGAAAAGGGCGGCACAGATTCCCAACTGTACATAGCAGTTTAGCGAAAAATTAAAGGATAGATGTATTAGAGTTGTCCAGACAAATAGTCCTGTTGATTCTGTGTGTATGTGTGTAAATGCTTTTTTTTTTTTTAAATTTATTTATTTATACAAGCACTGGGCACAGTCAGAAGCCCAGGAGGGTAAGAGAATTCACCAGAGCCAGAGCAGGGAGCAGAGCAGGCAGAAGGACCGAAGTATACTGCTGAGGGGAGCAGCGGGCGGCAGGAGAGGTCTGTGCGCCATGTGGGACCCTCCTCTGGTGGCCGGGGAGTGGCCGGGGATCGAACCGGCGCTTCAGATTTTGCGGGCAGCTTTGCAACCCAGAGCTCAACCGCTGCGCCAGCGGGAAGGCCCTATAAATGCTTTCTTACAAGTATTATAAGGAATTGGCCGACATAATTATGTTGACTTAGGTTGTGTTTAGCATTTTTCCCTTCAAGTTCTATGTTTACCTTCAGTCCCCAAATCAAATCCTATCTCTCTAGGAAGTTCTCTCTAACCACTTCAGCGTGGATTCATTCCAGTGGCGCCCCAAAAAAGGAAGAACAGAAAAGTTGCCAGAAGTGAAAGGTGTACTTTTGTTCATGTGTTTTTCTTTGCTTCTGTTTCCTTTTTTAGTTTGTTTCTGTCTCCTCATCTCATAACTTAAAAAAGAAAACCAGCACACACATCACTCTACATTGTCCTGTTTTATCACTATTACTTTATAGATTCCCCAGCTACTTTACCAGGTAAAGGAGGGCAAAGAACACATCTTGTCTTTTTTTTCCCTACATCATCCACAGCACCTAGAAGAGTGTTGAATATTTTTTTAAATTTTTTTAAAGATTTATTTATTTATTTATACAAGCACTGGGTACAGTCGGAAGCACGGGAGGGTGAGAGAATTCACCAGAGCCAGAGCAGGGAACAGAACAGGCAGACTTGATGAAATACACTGCTGAGGGGAGAAGTGGGTGGGCAGGAGAGGTCTGCACACCATGTGGGACCCTCGCCAGCGGCTGGGGATCAAACCGGTGCTGCAGAGACTGCGGACAGCTTCTCAGCCTAGCGCTCAACCGCTACGCCACCAGGGTTGAATATTTAATGAACAGTCTTTGCTTGAGTTACTTGTTTTTTTTTAAAGATTTATTTATTTATGCATACAAGAGCTGGGGTACAGGCCAGAGATGTGGGGGTGGGAGGGTGAGAGGATTCACCAAAGACAGAGTGGGGAACAGAACAGGCAAATTGACTGAAATACACTGCTGAGGGGAGCAGCGGGTGAGTCAGGAGATGTCTGTTGCAACGTAGACTTGCTCCCTCGCCTGCCAGGGACAAACTCCTGTTGCAGAGGCTGCGGATTGCTTCATAGTGGGGTGCTTAACCCCTTGTGCCACCAGGGAGGCTCGAGTTACTTGTTTTAATAAATGTTCACAATAGTTTAAGAGTGGGTGTTTTACAGAAGTACAGTGAAATCGTGTCTAAAACCTAATATATCTATAAACTGGTTTAAAGTTAAAAATATCTCATACAAAGTAGACAGAATTGCCAAATGAATTGTAAAGATAATTTTCCTGGTCATATGAGAGAAAAATTCATATCAGGATATTTTAGAGTTCTGTTAATTTTAGACATATCTTTATGATTTTATTTTCTTTCTAGACATACCCTTCAGCTATATGGACCAATAAAAATTGTATTTGTAATACTAAAATATTTTAACATTGTTAGTGAATGTCATTCTTCTTGTTGTAATAAGCCATGTAAGTTTATGTTTCACCCAACAAAAATTTTGAAAACAGACTGACATTCAAAAATCAACTAATGCTTCCTTCTCAGAGTATTACAATTATTGACTACATTGGGAACAGTAATAGAGCAAATTAAATTTGATTTCATTTCCAAGATTAGAAAGTCACTAGAATTAAGCTACTTGAAGAAGTCACTGATTATTGAATCTTACGCATTCCAATAAGCTATTTTCTCAAGCTATTTTCTCAGGAAAATATGCATACAAATTTGACACTGAGACTTCAGGAGAGCAGAGATGACCTGTATCTATTTCCGGACACTCTAATCTGTTCTGGTGATGCCTGTCAGGACTTAGGCCAGGATCACACTGTCCTGATTAATGCAGCTTTAGTAAATTTTGAATTCAGTACTGTAAATTTTGCAATTTGTTCTTTTTAAAAAGGAATATATGTCCATTTATTTGTGTTTTCTGCAGCCAAACTCAGAGAGGAAATATTTGGAGGCTTTGAAAGTAGCTTAGTGACTGAAACTGTTCCCGGTTTTGCTGCTGTTACAGCCTGGCAGGGAAGGCAAAGACCTGGACCCGGGCACCGCTCTAAGCTTTGAGTGTGGTCATTTGTCAGGTCTTTTGGCTGCTGCACCAGCTGTTTTGAGTGTCGCTTGTCTGGTGCCGTGCTGGGGCATCTCGGCAGCTCCGTTGGGCATCTCCTGTTGTGTTTTCTGCTGTCTTCGTGAATTGGATCCCGGCCTATAGTCTGGCTGCCACATGCTCCAGGCCCTCAGAGGTAGGAAGACACTACTTGGCAACATTTATGTTTAGGACTTTAAAACACTGGACACTGCTTCAGGTGAGGTAAATGGCCATTTGTGGTCTCAGGAACTCTTTGTTTTCCCCTGGTTTTTAAATAAACCCCATTATTGTTGTCCTCTGAGCCTGAGTGGTCTTGTAATTGTGTGCATGGGGGAAGAACTCAGAATGGTAAACTATTTGGGCAGTGTCCTGGGACAGCTTTAGGGTCCCTTGCTGCCCTGTATCAGACATGATAATGGGCTGCATGAGAAGCACCCCAGATCTTCAAACCTGCACATTTAAGTGGGTTCTGCCATCAATTGCATAAAGACATAGTCTAATGCATAAGATCCTCAATAGAAGAGGACTTTAATACACTTAGTGTGCAATAAAGAGAACAGAAAGACCATAGTTAAAGTAGTTACTAAATAAAACACCCAAAGTTACCATCCCATTGGGTGTAAATGTCCAGCCAAACAGGGTTGGCCCAGAGCAGGACCACTGAGGCCTGAAAGCTTACGATAAGACTAAGGCACCTTCTGGTGGAGACCCATAGGAAAGGGGTAGAAGCAGCCAGGCAAGTCTGAAAGGAAAAGAACAAAATAAAAATAATACAGGGCAAAAGAGGCACTAAAACCAGCCAAAGAGTTTACAGGTCACTGTCCAAGTTTTTCACCCGTGTGCACAATTGCAAGACCACTCACATTCAGAGAACAATAATACGGGATTTATTTTACAAACAGGAAAGTCAAAGAATCACTGAGGCCACAAGGGATGTTTATCTCACCCCAAGCAGTGTCCAGTATTTTGAAGTCCTGAACAAAAGGCATCTAAGATGGTGCCCACCTGCCACTGAAGATGAAAAAAGACTACTATCCTGAAAAAAGACATCGCTCCCAAAAGGACATCTTCCTGCCACTGATGGCCTGGAGCTTATGGCAGTCAGACAATAGGCCAGTATCCAGCTCACTAAGGCAGTAGAAGACACAACACGAGATGTTCCATGGAGCTGCTGAGAGGGGCCAGCACAGAACCAGACAATCAGCATCGAAACAGCAGCTTCAGTAGCCAAATGGCCCGACAAACTGCCCACATCGCACACATCTCAGGGAGGTGCCCAGTTCCAAGTCTTCACCTTCCCTTCCAGGCTCTAACAGCAGCAAAGCTGGAAACAGGTGAAGAACCTGTGATTGCTTCTCAGCCTTAGACTTGTGCCAGAGACTCGGGGGACATGGAGAGAGACACTGGAAACAGATGTGGGTGAGAGACCTGTGCGGAGATTACAGTGGCAACATTTCAAGGTTCTTCTGCCTTCTGGTGGAATTGTCAGTCTAAATCCATCAATCTTTTCCTTGCACCAGCACTGGGACCTCCGAATCGTGCTCCTTTCTTCCTCAAAGATTCTGCTGCCTCAGGGGTCATGGGCTGGTCCTCTTGGGGCCCCTCTCCTGTGCTCCTGCAGCATCTTTAGCTCTTCCCACAGCTCCTACACTTTGGTCACCACCTGTGCTGTCATGGCACCTCCCGTGTTGTCAAAGGCTCATGGTCGGCTTCTCCTCAGACCCTCCTGAGGCCTTTGGAGGGCTCCATACCTGTCTGCCAACTATGCCAATGTAGTGCCAGTGCAGGATCTCCATGAACCTATGCAGATGGGTGAAGGAGGAGAGTCCTGGAGATGCGGTGGCTTTTTGGGATATTTTTTTAAGATTTATTTATTTATTATTTATTTATTTATTTATTTATTTATTTATTTATTTATATAAGCACTGGGTACAGTCAGAAGCACGGGAGCGTGAGAGAATTCACCAGAGCCAGAGCGGCGAGCAGAACAGGCAGACTGATGAAGTACACTAATGAGGGGAGCAGCGGGCGCAGCAGGAGAGGTCTGCATGCCATGTGGGACCCTGGCCCGGCGGCTGGGGATGGAACTGTTGCTACAGAGGCTGCGGGCAGCTTTGCAACCCAGTGCTCAGCCGCTGAGCCACCGGGGAGGCCCGCTTTTTGGGATTTTAATGGGCTTTTTACCAGGTAGTACATGGCAGTGAGGGGTACCAGAGGCTGGGAGGTAGCATGCCTCCCAGCCCCTGGTGAGTCTTCACTCTTTCTGGGCTCTCTGGCGTTCTCTCGTGGTCCTGCTTCTCCTTTGCTGCTCTGCTGGTTCTGCCCTTTTCTCCTCTTGCTGCTCTTCTGCTGGCGTCCCCGTGACACTGCACTGATAAGTGAGTTTCAGCCCAGGTATACCCACCTATGCATGCCCACACCCCACCCCACGTGTCCACCATCATTAATCCTAATGGTGGGAAGACAGAAAAGCCTGACAATCATTTGCCCTACAGGCTGCACAGGAGGGAGACGAAGGGGAGGGGGCAGGGACAGGGGCAGAGACACCCTGTCCAGTATGAAGAGCTGTGGGGTCCTGGACAGGGAGGCTTAGGAAAGCAGGGAAGCATCTCCTCAAGCCCTGAGAGAAAAAATTTGGAAACAATGTAAGCTCAGTACATATAAATCACTTCTGCTACAATCTAAAGTAGTATGTTCCAAGAAAAACAATTTGTATGAGGTTAAATAGACTTATTTTTCAGGCAATACCATCTTTATTTGAAGGAATGAATAACAAAACTCATTGTATAGATTTAGGTAACTTGTAGGCACTTTCTAGAAATTGAATGTGTGTTTTCCTTTAAGAAAAATCTACTGACAGTTGTAAACTGATAGTAGTTGCTTGCCATGATAAAATGCAAACTCCAAGGGAAAACCAGGTATTAGAAAATTATGTTCCATCCCCAAATAAGCTTGACAACTTTCTGTATCAACTAATTTTTCCTTTGAGATGTTTGGAATATAAAACAAATATGATTTTATTTTATTTTAAAGATTCATTTATTTATTTATACAAGCACTGGGTACAGTCAGAAGCTCAGGAGGGTGAGAGAATTCACCAGAGCCAGAGCAGGGAACAGAACAGTTAGACTGACGAAATACACTGCTGAGGGGAGCAGCAGGTGCGGCAGGAGAGGTCTGCGCGCCACGTGGGACCCTCGCCAGCGACCAGGGATCTAAACTGTGCTGCAGAGGCTGCGGGTAGCTCGCAGCCCAGCGCTCAACCGCTGTGCTACCAGGGGATGCCCAACAAATATGATTTTAAAAATTTGATTCTAGAATAATAAACACATTGTTCATAGAACCTAGTGAAACAATGCTTTACATTTAAAAATCATAATAGTTCAAGATCTATTAATATGCGAGAGAGGTCTATGGAATTAATGTAGCAGAATAGAAAACATTCAGTGAGTGTATCAGGTTTCTCTTTGCAAATAACCTGTGAAAAACTATCATTGTACAGTTTCAATTTATTATCAAAGCTGTAACAAACTTGAATACTCACAATTATCCTAAAAGATTATAAAATGCTACTCCTACATATTTCTTTAAGGCTGTGTATTTTTCATTGACCAACCAAAACAACAGACTAAACGCAGAAGAAAATATGACAATTCAACTGCCATGAGACAGAGAGGACACTTGTAAACTATAAACTGTAAAAGGTCACTTCTCACCACCATGCTTATTTTCAGAAAGCTGATTTTCTTTAAAACAGTGAACATGCGATGGGTTATTCATAATTTTCTAAATGAAATAAAAACATGCTTAAAATGGTTTTATTCCCTGTATGGTAAAGACTGACAGTTTTGTCCGCATAATACTATCCTTGGCGGTCCTTGAGGACGGCTGAACGCGCAGAGGAAGCTCTCCGCGAAGAAGAGGGGGGAGGGGAGGGGCGGGGAGGGGGAGGGGAGGGGCGGGGAGGGGGAGGGAAGGGAGGGGGAGGGGAGGGGGAGGGGAGGGGAGGGGAGGGGGAGGGGAGGGGAGGGGAAGGGAGGGGAGGGGGAGGGGAGGGGAGGGGGAGGGGAGGGGAGGGGGAAGGGCGGGGGGAGGGGGAGGGGAGGGGAGGGGGGAGGGGAGGGGAGGGGGGAGGGGAGGGGAGGGAGGAGGGGGAGGAGAGGGGAGGGGGAAGGGCGGGGCGAGCCCCAGGCCCGGGGTGAGGCTCTAGGGTCTTGGTCCCGGGGCCCTGTGGGGCGGGGAAGGTGGCTGTCGGGGACTCCCCACCTCCCCCAGGGGCACCTCTCCCTGCCCGGCTGGCATCGGGCGGGCCCTCCCGCCTGGACGCTGGTGGCTCCGCCCAGTTCCCTCTCCCCGCGGCCTGAGGGCGCCGAGCAGCCGGTCGGCCTCCCCGGGCTCCGGGCACCGAGTCTCCACCCGCCCCGCCGGGGCGCCCAGCCCATGGGGCCCCCGCACCTCCTGTTGCTGCTCTTGGGGGAGCTGGCCCCGACGGAGGCCTGGGCGGGTGAGTGGGGTCGGGAGGGAAACCGCCGCTGAGGAGGGGGAACTGGGGTGGGGGGGCGAGGGGACCCCCCGGTGGCTGCGGCACTGGACCCGGTAAAAGGTCGTTTCCGCCGTCGCCGGCCCGGTGTCCCCCTCAACCCCGCCCTGGCCCCTCCCTGGCCCTCCCAGCCACGCCGCCCCGTAACAATTTAGCGCCCCCCTCGCCCTTCCCCTCCCGCCCCGTCTCCCCAGCCCGGGTCTCCCCTCCCGCCCCCAGGCTCCCACTCCCTGAGGTATTTCTCCACCGCGATGTCCCGGCCCGGCCCGGCCCCGGGGAGCCCCGCTACTTGGAGGTGGGCTACGTGGACGACACGCAGTTCGCGCGGTTCGACGGCGACTCCCCGGGCCCGAGGATGGAGCCGCGGGCGCCCTGGGCGGAGCAGGAGGGGCCGGGGTACTGTGCGCGGGAGACGCGGAGAGCCAAGGCCAGGTTACAGCGGTTCCAGGAGAACCTGCTCGACCTGCGCGGCCGCTACAACCGGAGCGAGGCGGGTGAGCGCCCGGACCAAGGCGCGACCCCATCCCCGCGGGAGGGCGGGAACCCCAGACCCCGCGTCGGAGCCGCCCCTGAGGCAGGTGGGTCCGCCGGGAGCCCCGACCCGGAAAGAGCCCGCGGGGCTTGTTCCCTGCGGTCAATTTCAGTTTAGGTTTAGGCGGGGGGCGGGCGGGGTGACGCGGGGTGACGCGGACAGGCTTTCACACCCTCCAGAGGATGTCTGGCTGCGACGTGGGGCCCGACGGGCGCCTCCTCCGCGGGTACTGTCAGTCCGCCTACGACGGCGCCGAGTTCCTGGCCCTGAGCGAGGACCTGCGCTCCTGGACCCCCGCGGATGAGGCTGATGAGGCGGCTCAGACCACTTGGCGCAAGTACGACGCGAACGGAGACAGCCTGTACTGCAGGGACTACTTGAGGGGCAAGTGCGTGGAGTCGCTGCTCAGATTCCTGGAAAACGGGAGGGAGACGCTGCAGCGCTCAGGTAAGAGGGACCTTGCAAGGCCCCTTGGCTTCAGATCTCCCTCAGGCTGGCACCCCGGGGGGAAAATGGAGTAATAGTCAGAACACAGACCTCTTTCTGGGGCCTCCCTGGAGGCGAGGGGTTAAGCACAGCACTGTGTAGCTATTGGCAGCCGCTGCAGCACGAGTTCTATTCCTGGCTGGTAGGTGACCCCCATGGCACAGAAGACCTCTCCTGTCTCTCCCGCTGCTCCCCTCAGCAGTGTATTTCAGTCAGTCTGCCTGTTCGGTTCCCCCTCTGTCTCTGGTGAATCCTCTCACCTCCCCACCCCCCACCTCTGGCCTGTACCCCAAGTCTTGTATGCATAAATAAATACATCTTAAAAACAAAAACACAGACCTCTATTTGGTCAGAGAGGGAGGAGACCTCCTGGGTTTCCTGTTCTGTGCTAGGAAGACTCCCCACAGGGCGCTACTTTTTCTGAAGGGATGTTAAGGAATCCAGTGCTCCTGAGCTGGAGGGGAGGCCATCCCTGAAGTCACCCTTCATTGGATCCTTCTGACCTGGCAGCATCTTGGGGACCATCAGTTTCTCACTATGTCTTCTTTTTGGTCTAATTAACATTTTTCAGATCTGGCTCCTGTTTTTTTGAGTCCCCAGGTCAGGAGCATAAGTCTGTGTTCTCCTCCTTAGAGACCTGCATCTTCCTATCCTGAACTCTTACCCTGATTTGCCCATTCTAAGAGACAGATTATCTCAGACTCCTCAAATCAGAATGGTTTATAGGTTTTGTGCTTCCTCTTCCAAACTCATTGCCCTGTCCATTCTGAGGATGTCACATGAAGCTGCTTCAGTCTCAGTGAAGGAAAAACCCAAAGTGTAATTGTTCTGACCCTTCTCCTCAGATCCCCCAAGGACACGTGTGACCCACCACCCCACCTCTGAGCATGAGGTCACCCTGAGGTGCTGGACCTTGGGCTTCTACCCTGTGGACATCACCCTGACCTGGCAGCGAGATGGGGAGGACCTGACCCAGGAGACGGAGCTGGTGGAGACCAGGCCTGGGGGAGATGGAACCTTCCAGAAGTGGGCGGCTGTGGAGGTGCCTTCTGGAGAGGAGCAGAGATACATGTGCCATGTGCAGCATGAGGGACTGCTGGAGCCCCAAGTCCTGACTTGGGGTAAGGAGGGAACTTGGGAACAGAGCTTCTCGGGGGGCATCAGGAGCCTTTCTGGAGACCATTAGAGGGACAGGGTGAGGCCTGGGGGTCAGAGTCTTCCCTTCCCTTCCAGTGCCCCCATCTAAGTCCTCCATCCCCACCGTGGGCATCATTGCTGGCATGGTTCTCTTTGGAGCTGTGCTCAGTGGCGCTGTGGTGGCTGCAGCTGTGATGTGGAAAAATAAATACTCAGGTAGGGCCTCCCCGGTGGTGCAGCGGGTTGAGCACAACGCTGTGAAGCTGTCCAGAGCCTCTGCATTGCGGGTTCGATTCCTGGCCAGCCAGGGAGATTCCCACATGGCATAGCAGACCTCTCCTGTTCCGCCTGCTGTTCCCCTCAGCAGTGTATTTCGTCAGGCTGCCTGTTCTGCTCCCCTCTCTTCTCTGGTGAATCCTTTCACCCTCCTGCGCATCTGGCCTGTACCCCAGCTCTTGTATAAAAATAAATAAATCTTAAAAAAAAGAAATAGGTAGGGAAGAGGGGTGGTCTTGTCTACTGGGGGCTTTCAAATCCCAGGTAGAACTTGCCCTTCCTGGTAATGGGAAGTACCATCCACATACTGTGTTGCCCAGTTTGGAGCTGATTGCTACTCCTCACTCTTTTGTAAACCACTTATGAAAATGAATCAACAGGCGTTCACCTTGATCATTCTTACCGGAGTCCAGCTCTGGTGAATAGGGCTGAGAGAAGAATCTGATTGAACCCAGGAAGTAAGAAATGACAGACACAAAATAGAGTATAAGAGAAGCGGGACCCAGGGGATGCATAGCCTCTCATGTTGGTGCTGGAGTGTCCCTGCCCGGTGCAACTCATTTTTATTGTTACAAACTGCCCCCTCCCTCCTGGTTAGTTACTAGGCAATGAGCATTCTCTTTGCATTTAGACTTGTCCAGGTGCACATTCACCACCAAGGTTCTGTGCTATTAGGTTATTATGTTTCTTTCTAATCTCGTTTGTCCCCCAGACATAGTTTTGCAGACACAAGAAAGAACATCCTGATGTGTACACTGGCCAGTCTTTGGACCTGTGCTGACCAGTCTTCCGGCCATGACCTTGATGTTTTCCTTGTCTCGGAACTTTATGCTTTATGGGGTCTCCAACAGTTCATATCATGGGATCCTGATTCCCTGCAAATGTCAGAGGGGAAGGTCCCTGCTGAGGACAGACTCCAGGAGGTGGTTGTTCCAGTTGCCCCCTCATCTCCTTCCTTCATATCTCCTGGTCCTGCCCAGGGCCCTCAGGCACAGTTTTGGAAACTTCCCTGTGACCCAGGGGATTCATTTAGGATTTCATGGCCTGATTCCTTTGTAGTCTTACAGGGTGTTTCTTTCCACAGGTGGACAAGGAGGAAGCTACACTCAGGCTGCAGGTAAGTGTGGATCAGGAGTTTGGTCCCCGAGCCCCTGGGGACAGGAGCCCATGGGGGCGTCACCCACATCAGTCCCTCCTGTGGTCTCATCTCTTGTGACTCTGACCAGGTTCTGTTTTGTTCTCCCCCAGGCAGTGACAGTTCCCCAGGCTCTGATGTGTCTCTCTCAGCCCCTAAAGGTGAGATCCTGGAGGGCTGGAGTGGGAGGGGCTGAGCCAGCGAGGATGGGACGAGATTATGGGGAAGCTGTAAGGGGGACATTCTGAGGATGCTGTGGACTATGGAGAAAGTCAAACGTCCCTAACTTTGTTCATGATCATTTCCTTCACAGTGTGATCCAGCTGCCTTTTGGGGACTGAGTGATGCAGGATTTCTTCTCATCCTCATTTTGTGACTTCAGCATCTGCTGCAGACAGGACAGCTGATGAAATTCTCTGCCATTAATGAAGATTCTAAATTAATTTGCAATGGGGGGAGTCTGGGAGAGTGCCACCAACAGCAGCCCTACCTCTCATTCTCCCAGCCCAAGCTTTTATTAAAGACATGAACAAAGGAACAAGAAAATAGCACACAATTGTGTTTGTGCTTATACAGATTATTAAGTTACGGCTGGAACAAGCTTTCCTGATTAGTAGGGAACATGTGCACAAGCCAGCACATCCTCAGAGAACAGGAGTCAGTTCTGGGAAGAAGTTCTGTTTGAGGAACTTCCAACGTTCTGGAACTCCATGTGCAGAGTAAATAGGTGCTCTCCAAATACTCCAGCTCCCTTTAGGGCAGCAGGCTCCCATCATATCCCCCTTTTTGTTTTTAAAGCAAAGTGTAACGGGTTTTGGCATAGCCTGTATGACTCTTTTGGTGTGGTATTTTAAGTGATGAAGCAACTCCTGTTTGAATGTGATAGAAGGGTCTCTTGTCACAGATCCTGGAGTTCAACTGGAACCCATGTGGCTACCAGTCATTTTAGTATTAAGAATGTGATATTTGGACTAGATTCCCAATATGTCCAGTTAATACATTATTGCAGATAAGAGTCACTACAAGTAACACGATACATGGACTAGGATGTATTATAACTAACATGAACATTTTCTGACAACATATGGATTAAGCACACAGGCAGAATCAAAGATTTTCTATTTTGAAGGTCATGTTCATATGAGTTTGGTTTCCTTTTTCAGTAGGCTGTAAGCCTCCCACACATGTTGGGGTCATTGTACCAGACCCAGCTTTTAGATGGAGTTATGCATAGGCCTGTATCTCAGCCTTTACTGTTCCCCAAGTTTTCCTGGTTTCAGATTTTCTCAGTCCTGCCAGGGAGAGCATGGCACCCGAGCACCGCCAGGGTAGGGAGCAGGCTGAGAGTCTATCTGGCTACTTCCTGCTAGGAAAGGTGGAGTAGGGCAGAGCAGCGGTATCCTGTCTGAGCAGGTCTGTCCAGGGGGCCGGTGCATAGTCAGTGTACTGGAGATACCTGCAAGCTGAAGGTTTGTAGCTTTTAACCTCAGTAGACAAAACTAACGAAGAGGTTTAGAATGCACAGACCAGAAAGAAGGCCAGCATGAGTATGGCAAGGGGCCAAGCAAGCTGGGAGTGAATTTTGGAGGGTCCTAAAAGACGAAAAGAAACCATGAGTCTGGATATAAGGGAATACAAAAAAAAACACATCTTTTAATAAAGTCTGTTCCTCACAGGACTCTGGCTCTACATTTATATATTTATGCAGTGCCTCCCAGGTGATGTAAGAACACCATGGGACTCTCATCCTTTTTTGTTGGAAAAGGCATATGAATGATTCTAACTTTTTTTTTTTTTAAAGATTTATCCATCAATACAAGAACCGGGGTACAGGCCAGATGCACGGGAGGGTGAGAGGATTCACCAGAGACAGAGCGGGGAACAGAACCGGCAGACTGACGAAACACACTGCTGAGGGGAGCAGCAGGTCAGACGGGAGGTCTGCCGCCCCAAGTAGGATTCACGATGGCGTGCTAGCCAGGATCAAACCAGCACTGTAGAGGCTGCAGACAGCCTCACAGCCCTGCGCTCAACAGCCTCTGCCACCAGGGGAGGCCCTGATTCTAACTTTTGATTGATAATGTGAGGAGGTGGGGAGACTGGCCCAGCCCTGCCCATCAGATCCCTCCCCACACTGACCTGTGTCTCTCTCCTGCTCCAGTAGAGGCGGGGCTGACTCCATCTCTGCCTGTACTTTGTGTTTCCTGAGGAATAATGTCTACCTGCCTATTGAAAATAATCAGATATGAAACTGTTTATCTTACCTGGACATGTGGGATTGTGTTGGGAGCCTGCTGCCCTTTACGGGAGCTGGAGTTTTCTGAGAGCATCTGTCTGCTCTGCATATGAAGTTCCAGGAGTGTCTGGCTATTCAAATGGACCCATTCAGAATTGCCCTCTTGGGGTGGAATTGTGTAAGTCATCCCGTGGGCAGCTGTGAAGTAATTAAAACAAAGGCCAGTAGCCACTGGGGTTCCCGTTGAACTCCAGGAACCGTGGCAAGAGGCATCTTCTATAACATTCATGCAGGAGTTGCTACATCACTTAAAATACCATCATAGGGTGGTGACTGCAGGCACTGCTAGCCTGGCCAGCATCATCACTGCTGCAGCTGCTGCCACCATTGCCCTGCATGAGCAGGTGCACTCCTCTGGGTACCTGCAAAACTTTAAAAAAAAAATTTATAGAAACTTGGAAAAACCAAATCCATGTTGACAAAGAAATCTTAGACTAAATACAGCAATTACAAGATTCTATTATTTGCTTGGGTAACAGTCTTTGCCAAAGCTAGTTATACTTACTCTGCTTCAAAAACAAAAAGGGGGATATGTTGGCAGCCTGCTGCCCTAAAGGGGGCCAGAGTTCTCTGAGAGCACCTGTTTACTCTGCGCATGGAGTTCAGGAGGTTAGAAGTTCTGCAAACAGAAATTTCTTTCCAGAATTGACTCCTATTCTCTGAGGACATGCTAGCTTGTGTGCATGTTCCTTACTAACTGGAAAACTTGTTTTCAGCAGTAACTTATTCTTCTGTATAAGCAAAAACACAATTGTGTGCTAGTTTATTGTTCTTTTGCTCCTATCTTTAACAAAAACTTAGTCTGGGAGAGTGAGAATCAGAGCTGCTCTGGGTGGCTCTCCCCAGCCTCCCCTGCTGCAAATTCATTTAGACTCTGAATCTTCATTAATAGCTGAGAACTTCTCATAGGCTGTCCGTGGCAGCATCGCTGGGTTCGTTACCAGGATTCCTAAAATTTGAGATGAAACAAAGAGGAGACATGAGGATCAACCAGAACTATACATTTGCTGTGCTGAGTCTGTGCAGGTGAGGGCAGGAGAGGCTGTGAGGAGCCGAGGGGATTAGGGCCTATGTCCAGTCGGGCTCAGTGTGTCATAGGCTTTGACATGGCCACTCCTCAGGGTTATCTCTCTGCTCCCTTGTCCTTGTCCTTCAGGAGCATCTGTCCCAGCAGGGCCTGTGATCACAGGGACTCAGAACCACTGGGGCCTGTCCTGTCTCCAGAAAAGTGGGTGAAAGCTGCATGTGGCCGGGTCAACCTAGGGTCAGGCCAGGGTTGGGTCCTCAGTCTTCATATTCTGTGTCTACATTTTATTTTGGGTTTTATTTCTCTGTTCATATTTAGAGACCAGGCCTCATGCCCTCTGGGTGTCCATGTCTCTGACGGCAGCAGGAGGCATCTGTCATTGTCCCCACAAGGCCCAGGGCAATCCCTGCACACAGGAGTCTGGGGTTAGAGATTGATATCCGGACTCACCCAGGTTTGGACCTCATTTTAGACTGTGTTTTGGATTATTCTTTCCATCTTTTTCACATCTTTTTTAAAGAACCAAATTCTGGTATTAGTAGAGAGGAGGATTAGGTAATTTTTCATCTTAATGTCCTGTTGGGTTTCTGTTTCCTCTACAGCTTCTCCCTCCAACTTTACCCTTAAGTAACCCTGCCCAGAGTGTGTGCGGACGGGGAGGCTGGCTGCTTCCCAGCATGGTCAGTGTGGGACTCATGTAGTGAAGTTTGAGAAAAAGTTTGATGAACATGTTTCCCACAAGGATGTCCAGGGAAGTTCTTTTCAGGTAGGACAACCTCCAGTGCAGAAGCCCAAGGCAGGAATCTGTGCGGCTCAGGTAAAGGCTGCTGGACCGAGGGTAATTGAGATGGGATCTGTGTGCACCCAGACCATTCAGGCCTCACAGATGTTGGGTCTGACTTTCCTTTTTTTTTTTTTTTTAAGTAAGGTTTATTTATTTTTGCATATAAGAACTGGGGTATAAGCCAGAGATGCGGGCGGGGTTTGAATTTCTGAGTAAGGTTTGGGTTGACAAGAGCTTCTGAACAGAGATGACCTGTATGACTTCTCTTTAGGAGCCTCAGTCTGGCTGCTGTGCAGCATCGAGGGGTGAGAGGTGGGAAGAGAAATGGAGGAAACCAGTGTAGGTTCCAGGACAGAGAGGTTGGTGGCTCGTTGGGGGAGGGGGAGGGAGGAGAGCAGGGAAATAACAGGCAGTGATAGGATCTGTGTGTATTTAGAGATGGACTTTACAGCATTTCCTACTCTGGGCTGTGAGAAGGGGATCAAGGATGACACTCAGTGTCTCAGACTGTACAGGCAGTGGTGGAGCCTGCAGTGACATGGGGAAGACCCCAGAGAACCATGTGCAGGCATCCTTGGTCTTCAATTTAGGAAAGTTGCAGCTGAGATCTATTAGAAATGAAAGTGAGGTTGGCAATTGGACAGACAAGTCTGGAGTAGAGATGAACTATCTGAGCTAAGAAATAGACCTGGGAGGTGATAGGATGTGAATGATGTTTGAAGTCTTGAGCTTGGAAAGGTCCCCCAGGGAGTGATCACTCAGGAAAAGAAAGGAGCAGGTTAAACCCCAACCCCAGAACCCCAAGTGATGAGCAATCTGAGCAGACACCCCCTAGAGCTGACTGCACTGTCTGACACCATGTGGAGAAGACACGGAAACCAGGGAGCTCCCCACTTCTGTGAGCACAGAAATCACCTGGATGCTAGAAGGTCTAGAACATTGTCTCAGATTCTATTATCCAACTCCTTTCCTCACCCTAGGGATGGAGAACTTAGGGTTGATTCCCAGGAGAAGACACTTCATCCCTGGAAGCAGGAACAAATAACAGGGACTCAGGACTCAGGAGTCCAACGTTTCATCCAAAGAGACTGAGGGAACCTGTATACTTGAGGGACTCACCCAGAATCTGGGAACCAGCTATTATGACCTGGAGACATGGATCTTACCTGATGTCTATGTGCACAGCCACTCCCTAGGGAGGAAGTTTGAGGACGCCTAACCTGACAGTGGACCTGTCCTGCCGCTGGGGGCCCAGGGAGCCTGGGGAGGGCCTGGCTGAGCAGGAGAAAGGGCGGCTCTGGGCTCCTGTGCTCAGCCCTGTGGCCACACGGGGGCGCTGCCGCGCTGCTCCGGATTTGGTGGCGCCGCCAGGACAGGGCGGGGGCTGAGGTGGGCAGAGTTGGGGGTGCTGGAGGGCGGTGTCCTGGGGTGAGCTGCTCTGTGAGGAGTCAGAGCAGCAGGGCTCAGAGGAGAGGAGACTCCGGAGCCTGCCCTGGCTGTGAGGTTTCCTCCTCTTCTCCCCGGTACCCCCTCCCCAGTCCCTTCATGGCAAAACCTGGGAAAACAGGAAAGTAGATTTTTTTTCCTTCTACAACCTATAACTTTGCTAACAGTATTTTAAAAGATACTGCTAGATTTACAGAAAAGTTGCAAAGGTAGTAGGGTTCCTATATAACCCACATCACTTCCAAACTGTTAACATCTCACATGACTACTAAGTGATTTGTGACACTAAGGAAACGGTACTGATGCTGTTTCAATAAACTCCACACTTTATTTGGGTTTCATTAATGTTTCCTATTGTCTTTTTTATGCTCTGACATCCCATCCAGGACGCCACATGAAGTCCCCACCTGGTCTCCTTAAGGTGCCTCTGGCTCATTTTCTCAAACTTTCCTTGATTTTGATGCCACTGGCATCTGTGAGGAGAGCTGCTCAGGAGTCATAGTCACAGTTTGAGTTCTTCTGACTGGGACAACGGGTTTGGGGAAAGAAGACCACAGAGGCGAAGTGCTGTTCTCCATGAACACATCAAGTGTACAAATATGCACTATTTTATTTTCATTTATTTAGTAGTTACTGTTTTTATTGGAAGGAAGTCACTATGGGCAGCTCACACTTAGTGGGCGTTCTGCTATAAACATTTACTTCCATGCAGGGTTTTTTTTTTTGATCATAAGTTTTCAAATTAGTTGGGTAAATAGCTGGGACAGTCATCACTGGACTGTATGGCCAGTCAGTGTTTGGCTTTAAAAGAAACTTTCAAGAATCCTCCCTAGTGACTGTGCTATCTCGTGTCTTGCCAGCAGTGAGGGTCCTGTTGCTCAGGCAGCACTTGGTATTACTTTTTTTTGGGCCTTCTGGTAAGTGTGTAATGGTATCACTCTTGTTTTTTGTGTCTTTCCATAATAACCTGTATTATTGAGCATCATTTATGTAATTATTTGACACCTATGTCTCTTCATTGTGAAGTATTTTGTCCATTTTTAAATTGGGTTATTTTCTTATTGTTGAGTTGTAAGAGTTCATTTATAAATTATAGATACAAGTTCTTTATCAGATACATGATTTGATTTTCAAATCTTTTCTCCCATTCTGTGTCTTAAAACTCTTATATTACAATGTACACTAATAACTAGATATAAACATAGATATATTTTTCTGGGAAGGGAAATGATAAATTTCTGACTGGTTTTGGGTAGGTCTCGTGGCTTCCTGGAGGGCCATGGTGTGTGTATGTGTGCATTTATGTCAATTCTTGAATGTAAAATCTTATTTTGTGTGCATATTTTTTTTTTTTTGGAAGGAAAACTTGCAAAACCCTTCAGAGATCAAGTCCTAATCACATGCTAAACGGCATGTCCGTCACATGGTGAAACTTTGCATCATCATCTCTCACAGCCCTTCACTTCCCTTAGGGGTCACTCTTGGTGGTGCCCATGCTATGAGTTTTAAACAAATGTCCGATGATGTAAACACCATATTGTGCCCTGCAGAGTAGACTCACCGCCCTCAATATCTTCTGCGCTCCAAAGAAACATAAACAACAATAAACCAGTAGAGCCACACCAAACTAACAAGCTCTTGCACCGCAAAAGGAAACTGCCAATAAATGTAATCACATCATATTGAGTGGAAGAAAATATTTGCATATCATACATCCAAGTTATATAAATAACACACATAACTCTAAAACCAGAACACAATTAACCCAATCAAAACATGGGGAGGGGAGCTAAGTAGAAAATTCTCCAAAGAAGATGTCTATGGTCAACAGTCACATGGAAAAATGTTCAACATCACAAATCCTCAGGGGATGCAAATCCAAACCACAGTGAGATACCACCTCACACCTGTGAGATGGCTCATATTAAAAAGACAAACAAGGGCCTCCCTAGTGGTGCAAAGGGTTAAGATGCCACCTATGAAGCTGTCCACAGCCACTGCAGCACGAGTTCGATCCCCGACCAGGGAGCTAGCCACATGGCACAGCAGACCTCTCCTGACTCTCCCCCTGCTCCCCTCAGCAGTGTATTTCAGTCAGTCTGCCAGTTCTGCTCCCCACTCTGTCTCTGATGAATCCTCTCACCCCCCACACCTCTGGCCTGTACCCCAGTTCTTGTATGCATAAATAAATAAATCTTCCAAAAAAAAAAAAAAAGACAAACAAGTGTTGACAATGATGTGGGGGGAAGAGGAGCCCTCATGCACTGGTGGGAGTTGGTCCAGCCCTATGGAGAAAAGTTTGGAGGTTCCACAAAATATTAGACATAGATCTGCCAAATGACCCAGCCTTCCACCTCTTGGGATTTACCCCTAGAATGTAAACACAAACTTGAAGGGATTTGTGTGATTTTGTGTTCATTGCAACAATGTCTACAATAGCCAAATTATGGAAACAACCAATGTGCTTTAACAATAGATGAGTGTGTAATAGGCTGGTCCCCAAGAGAAGGGGGGGGGGTTCCAGGTTCCCTGCCTCATCAAAGGGGGGGTGGAGCTGATCAGGGAGGAGAAGAAGCTGGAAAGAACACGTGGTATGTATACACAATGGAATACTACTCAGCTGTGAAAAAAGAGGAAATCTGGAATTTACCACAACATGGATGGAAGAGGAAGAAATCATACAAAATGAAATCAGAACAACAAATACCAGATGATATCACTGATATGTGTAATATAAAGAAACAATGCAGGGCCTTCCCTGTGGCGCAGCAGGTTGAGCGCAGCGCTATGAAGCTATCCGCAGCCTCAGCAGCACAGGTTCAATCCCGCCGGCCAGCGAGAATCCCACATGGCACAGCGGACCTCTCCTGTCATGCCTGCTGCTCCCCTCAGCAGTGTCTTTGGTCTATCTGCCTGTTCTTCTCCCTGTTCTGTCTCTGGTGAATTCTTTCACCTTCACGTGCCTCTGACTATACCCCAGCTCTTATATAAATAAATAAAATCTTTAAAAAAAAAAAAAGAAACAATGCACAGGAGGAGATAATACCAAACCAAAACCTTGGAGTTTGGCTGCAGGACTGATGCTACCAGAGAGGGTGAGACTGGGCAGTAAAAGAAGAAGGTCCAAAGGACTAGGGCTGGAGACGTGGGTACCTTGAAGGTGGGAGTGAGGTTATACCTGAGGAGGTGTGAACCTGTACCTCTGAACCTGTACCTCAAAAAAAAAAAAACCAGTAAAAAAATGAAAGTTTTAAGAGAAAAAGTAAATTGTCTCCTCAATCACTCACTGACCTCAGGACGTTGCCTTTGCCTCCTCACTGTCATGCATGCTTAGGGGCTGGTTTCCCACAGGAAACTGGTCAGAGGTAGGAGGTGCAGGGACTCCTGGGGCTGCTCAGACACCACTAAGTAGAGACACTGCAGAGAGGGCGGCTCTGAGGGGAACCAGAGACAGAGGGTCAGAGTAACCCCAGTGCTGAGTGAGGGTCTGGTTCCCAAGGAGAGGGGAGTGTGTGCGTGTGTGTGTGTGTATTTGTGTGTGTGTGTGTGTGTGTGTGTGTGTGTGTGTGTGTGACAGGATGGCATGGGCCATGCTACCCAGGCTGTCTGACAAGGTCCGGGCATGAGGGAAAACCCCTGAAAAGTCAGGAAGCCCATGCTGTCTGACAAGGTGCGGACATGAGGAAAGTTTCTGAAAAGTCAGAAAACTCCACAGCTGGCTCCTGCTACGTCCTTTCATTTGTTTGTGGCAGTTATTGAAACCATGGAAATTTTCGATAAGCTTCAGAATAACACAATGAGTGCTGACATCAGTGCCAGTCTCCGTATGCACACTTCAGTAGTTTGAGAAAAGTACCTTCCAACATGGTTGATAATGAAACGGTTTCCAATAATTCTCCAAGTTCTCCAATTTGTAACTCAGTTACCATGAGTAACACTGAGTTCTTTAACAAGCCCCGCTTGATAGAACTGATGGAACTGAGCCCTGGAAAAGTCCCCACTAGAGAAGGCCCCGAGGTGCCCCCGGAGGCGAAATGGTCCGAAAGAAACACCCCATATACTGTTCCCATGGCACCAGGACCCCTTGGTTCTATATAGAAAATAGGAAGCCGCCCTTGATTTTACAATGCCTGCTTAGCCTTGTTTCAGTTATGAGCTTGACCGCATAAATCACGTTGTGTGTAGCACCTGTTTCTATTTTCTGAATAACATACATCACCCAGGGAAATATGTAACCGAGTTAATGTAACCAAGTGACCAAGTTAATAGTAGACTGGGAAAATTAAAAAAAGGACTGTGCACTGTTAATGATCATTAATAATTTCTGAAACAACGTAAAAGTAAAATCACATGATTGCATGATGTAAGGATCAAGTAAAAATTTCTGATGTATAAATAAAGACCCTCAGGGGGAGTTGTCTGCACCCTGAGCAAGTGCCAGTGTCTCCTCACTACCTCATCTACCTCATCTCCCCTCCCCTCATCCTTCCATGCCGCGGACACCCTCTCATCCTTGCGGGGACGCTGACAGGACATTTTGCTGGAGCTGGCCTCCGGCAACAGGAGAGACAGGGCACACAGCATAGACAGTGCGAGGACAATGACACGTCGAGCAGGTTTGGAGCAGGACTTGAGGCAGCAGAGGATCAGGAGACAGGAGGGGGTTGGGACTATCCCCATGGTTAGATGTAAGGAGCCTGGGTGGGCCCTGCTGGGCTGGGGGGGCAGCCCCCCCTGACAGCTCCCTCTCTCCTCCTCCAATGCTCACTCCAGGCTCATCTCCTTTGGAGTCAGGGGGCTCCAGCCTGGCAGCCCCTCTGTTTCCCAGGGGGTCACTTCCTCCGTAGGCAGCAGCTACTCTCTCTCTAGAGCAGAGCTGGAGGGAGTCCCACAGGGGGAGGGAGGAGTGTGTGTCCTGCTGGCCTGGCCCAGGGGCAGGATTAGCCCAGGTCACCCCAGTTCCTGAGCTGAGCCTTTGTCCACAGTCCAGGAAGGGAGGGAGATGGAGCAGGGTCCACCTCAGCTCCTGGAGGAAGGTGTTATGACAGCGAGGGTAAAGTTATTGTTTCTCATTTCTGGAGTTTGCCCTTCTCTCCAGGGTCACCCTCCAAGTACAGCAGGGGGGAATCTCAGATAAACCCAGACTAGTGCCCCCACCTCTTTCCCTTCCTTCCTCGGCAGTGATGTGTTCAGGAGGAATGTTCTGGAGCTGATGGTGCACGCTGGAATGATATATAGAAAAAGACGTTGGATTATTATATTAGCTTCTGGGATTTGAGGTAAGATTTCTCTTTTTACTGTAAAATTTATTTTGTTTTTGTTGTCACTATGATGATGTGCAAGCTGAGAAATCCTGGGAGTGGGAGACACCGTTGAGGTGGCTTCTCCTCCCCCTGATGATGGGCCCTCAGGAGCTTGTCAGCACCTCCCTCCCCACTCTGTGGATGGTTCCTGGTCTTAGGAACCCCACAGGCCCAGGAGAGAAGAGCTTCCAGAGGTCCTGAGTGTCCCTGAGGGTCATTCTTAGAGTCTACAGGATATTTGACTTGCAGTAACGTGCTGATCTTGAGGAAAAGACATCTTCATTACTTCTGTGGGTTTTAATTATCTAGGTTTTTCACTTCAGTAGGATTAGAGAATTACAAATTTGTCACCTCACTAAACTTCGTCTCGACATGAAATAGTGTTCAGAATTTCCAACCATAACATGTGGAATTCCCACCTGGGAAAACAATTAAGGAGTACTTACAAATAAGCCAGCCTAGGAAATTTCTAAGTATAATAAATGACACCAAGATCAAATTAAGGGAATCAAAAAAGAAGAACTTCAAGAGAAAATATGAATTTTGTGGCGATCACAAATGTGCTGAATTCAATACTCCTTCATGGGTCCCAGGGGGTGATTATAATGTACGGGGAACCCTCTGTGGGTCAGGTCCTTTCAGTCATAATTTCACTGCTCCCAACAATAATCCCCCCAGGCACCTTCTGTCCTTGATAAAGCAGATGATGCTCAAGGAAACACCCCATGTCTCATCCCCCGGCCTGGAGTCTGCTGAGCCAGAAGCCCCCAGCCCTGGCTCCCCTTTGGTCTCAGAGTCTGTGTCCCCCACCCCCAAGGGGCTGCCTCGCCAACCCCACAGCCCAGCGCCCCAGAGACATGTGGGCCAGACAGACGCAGAGCAGCACTGGCCCCCCTAGGCCTGGGGTGGAGGAACGTGCAGGGAGGGGACCCCCATGTTCAGTCCACTGTTCTCTCCCTCCCAGGGGGACCTTCACAGAGTCACCGAGCAGAGGAAAAGGCAGGGCTGCCGGCACCTCCAATGAGTATTCTGTGGGGGCCAGGCAGGGCCTAATACCCACACCCCAGGGACCCAGATCTAATTCCTGGTGATGGAGCCTGCATCCTGCTCCCAGGACTCATGAAAAATACCACACAGAGCTGCTCCGTGTGCACAGGCTAAAGGGAGTGGCTAGCAGAGTGGTTTACAGAATGAACTTGGTGAGACTCCGGCTCCACATTAAGCTACTGGAGGGACAATGAGTTCTGCTGGCTTCTCCCTGAGTCTGAGGCAGGATCCTCATCAGCCTCCTAGAGGGGCAGCGCTAACCCCTGCCCCCCTACTGTCTCCCTTCTGGAGCAGACTAGGCCAGTGGGCATTTTCCTGCAGCCACATGACCCGAGGCTGCAAGTGGTGATTGTGCCCTGCAGGGCGTGTGCTGACACCTGGCACCTCCCTTCTCTGCTCAGCCCTGAGAAGCCACACACACACACACACACACACAGACACTAAATAAGGGAGGGGACACCCCAGATAGTCAGGGCTGCAGGACATGTGAGGTCTTGAGCTGGAAAGACCTTCACAGTCATTCTCACTATAACCATGAGGGGGATCAATGAAAAGACCGTCAGGGCCAGTGATGGCAGAACCTGGACACAGCCGGGACCCTGACTCCCCTTCCCTGCTTGTCCCCTGACCCCTGAGGGAGGACAGAGGCTGAGGATTCCAGAAGAGGAGCTGGACATTCACCTCCTCCTGCTCATTCCTCAGGGAAAATATAGGAAACAAGTGGAGAAATAATTTAGGCCACAGGAAAATATGTATCTCTGAGTATGTTTGTTATTCTGGGTTGAATGTAATTTACGATATTTGACCATAAGCTTTAAACCCTGATGAGTATATCAACCTAAGTGCCAAGTAGCAGAAGACGTCTGTTTTGTCTAGAAGCACCTCAAATCTCCTCACTAAAATGTTGTTAATATAGAGGGAAAAAGAGGAAACAATGTTTGATATCAAAAGGACACCGACTTGCAGGAGTCCTGGGCGCTGAGCTGATGTAACACACTGTTGTTATGGAGTGGGGAGGATTTCAGGACAGACGCCCTGTGGACATGGCACAGGGGCAGGAGGAAGTTCTCCAGGGTGAGGCCTGTGAGCACACGGGTGAGGGGCCTGCTTAGAGTCCACAGTCAACGCAGACGCTCCTGTTCCCTCCCAGGGGATCTGCAGAAGATTGATAAATATTTGTGAATGAAACCATGAAAGATACTCAAAGATCTGTTTGAGGGGAGCAGCTGGGCTTAAAATAACATCAGGGGAACATTTGAGTTTCTCTAGTGAAGCCAATAACTTATATTTTTAAGAGAAATGATGATTTTATTTTGGCAAACAACAGTCATGACCGTCAGCCCAGAGAGAGGCTAAAGGACATATAGGATTAGTGCGCATCCACATCAGGCAGAAGTGGCCTCTGCAGCCACAGACAGTGAGGATGGACATCAAGGGCAGAGATGCCTAGAGACCCCTCTCCCCACGGGGACATGGCAGACACGGGGTAAGGTCACCCAAGGGCCCTATTAGAGCTGCTCTTCTACCCAAGGGAGCAAGTGACCCACAGTCCTCCCTCCTGAGACCCGCTTCTCTCCTGGGAAGGAGAAGCCACACTTTCCCCTTTGCCTCCAGAGTTGAGTGAGCAGTAAAGGTGCTCTGTGTGCGCTGTAGGAGGAGAATGAATTCAAGCTTTTCAATAATATTCATTACTAATAATGACATTTCTCAGCTTCCAGAGGAGAAAACTGAACAACAGGTCACTTCTGTGATCTGCTCGGAGTCTGCCCAGGGGCAGGACACGGGGAGCCCACAACCATCATCGCTCTGACCCTCAGTCTCTTTCTCTCGCGGCGCTGTTGGTCCTGGACGGGATGCTGCTCACCTGAAGCTCCTGGTCTCCGAGGACAGGGTGCCTGTCACTCCGCGAGCCTCTCTGCCAGGGCCGTGTGCTCATCCAAGGCTTCTGGCCACTGACCCCTATGTGCTGGGTGAGAGGGCCCCCCCTCTGGAACCCCCCACTGCGGGTGACACTGTCCTATAGGGAGCTGTAGCCTGGGGTATCTGGAGCATCATGAGAATGAAGGGAAGAATCTCTCTCTACAAAAGAGGGGGAGCTGGGCTGTGAGGGTCACCAGGGGACAGTTCTGGGTGCTCAGACCACAGAAACCAAACTGACCCTGGATAAAAGTCCCCAATGATAGAGGTGACCTTGGACTTAACAAAGGTGGGTGACCATCACTGATATAGAAAAATAGGCTCTGATTTTTGCTTTTCAGTATTTTTTTTATAGTAAAAAGTTCTCATTCCTTAGTCTCTGTTGGCCCAGCAGAGCTGACCCTGTGAGCCTGACAGGACATGATTTCCCTCGGCCTCTCATGAGAACCTACTCAGAAGTGGGTTAATTACCAGAGTCAGGGGTCCTGTCATGTTAGCCCCACATTGGCGTCAATGAAGGGACAGGCGTGTCAGCCTCACAGCGTGTAGGTCACGAAGATGGAAGGTCTGTGCTCCCCATGTGTCCTCGGACCTGCCCACTGATGCCAGGAGGAGCCGTGGCAGGTGCTCAGGTCCTAATCACCGTCCATTTCCAGTCATAGCCCCTGCTCAGATTCTCCACATTCTAAATCAACAGTTCTAAAACCTCAGTGTGCAGAAAATCTAGGGTGACTGTCGAAAACACAGATTCCTGGACTTAACACTGAGAAAACCAGATGCAGCACCTGTGGACAGAGCTTGAGAATTTTCTCTGAGATGAGCTCCAGGTGTCTAGAGATCACACTCTAAGAAACATGGTCCTTGAGCTGAGTTCTGAAATTCTCTTTTTTTTCAAAAAAGATTTATTTATTTATGCATACAAGAACTGGGGTACAGGCCAGAGGTGTGGTGGGTGAGAGGATTCACCAGAGTGGGGAACAGAACAGGCAGATGGACAGAAATACACTGCTGAGGGGAGCAGCGGGCGATTCAGGAGAGGTCTGCTGCGCCATGTGGGTAGCTCCCTGACGGGTACTGAACTTGTGCTACAGTGGCTGTGGACAGCTTCATAGGTTGTTTCTCAACCCCTTGTGCCACCAGGGAGGCCCTGTATTAGTTTATGTTCTTGAGTATTTATAAATACTCTGCGTCTGTGAGTAACAAATACTAGTAATTATCAAAATCATTTATTATCAAAAATAAATTACACAAGAATCCCTGACACTATGAAACACTTGGCAGATCCCCCTCAATCACGTGTTCTCAGGCTCTGACCCTCTACTCCAGGACCCACCATCTTGTCACTGAATGATTCTGCCTTAGAATTTCCACCTGACCGGGGTGGGCTGGGTGGATGGACACAGCTTCCCACTGAAAACAGCTAAAAATGTGAGATTCGTGTGAGATACAAAACCATCTTCTTAAAAGTGTTAGAACTCACAATATAGTAATAAACAACCACACCCAAGAGAAGAGTGAGACCCTGTGTGGGCCCCACAGAGAGCAATGCCCTGAGGAGGGAGGAAGGGCTGTGAGGGCCCCACCCAGAGTAGACAGGAAACTCAGCCCTTGAGCTCTGAGCTGAGCCTAAGGACCACCCCTCCCGCCTCCCCCCACCGACTTTCAAAATTTAGGAAGACCTGATTTATTCTGTCTATGATGTGTGTGTGTATACACACACACACACACACACACACACACACACACATATATAGCACAGTCCTTAGGATATAATCTGTGTCCACTATAAAAAAATGCAAAATGTTACCAGCATTTTCAGACCAGGAGGGAGTAAAAAACACTGTCAGCTGTTGTTAACAATGAGAAACAGAAAAGCATTGAAATGAGGCCTCAAGTTTGGAGATGACCGTCACTGACAGCCTGGGCCAGCTCTCAGCCCAGAGGAGAAGGGCTGCACAGGAGGGAGCAGGAGGGAGGGAGCAGGACGTGGTCAGAGACCTCCCTGTCCAGTGCGAAGAGCTGTGGGGCCCTGGCCAGGGAGACTCAGGAAAGCAGGAGCATCTCCTCAAGCCTGAGAGAAAGAATCTGGACACAAAGTAAAAGTTTCTGATGACACAGAGCACATGTAAGTCACTTCTGCCACAATCCAAAGTGCTATGTCCCAAGAAAACCATTTGGTATCAGATGAATTAGACTTTTTTTTGCGGGGGGGGGGGGGTGAGGGGAGGCCCCTACTAACTTAACTAGAAGAGATGAATGACAAACTATCAGTATTTAGGCTGTCCCTTTAAAAAAATCAACTGACAGTTGATAAATGATAGTAATTAACTGCCTTGATAAAGTAAAAGCTCCAAGTGAAGACCAGATACTGAAAAATCGTGTCCTATCACTGTAAACTTCACAACTTCCAGTAGCCACTTACTTTTCTTTGGGGATCTTTGGAATGTAAAACATGCATGATTTTCAAATTTTGATTCTTGAATAATTAACATTAAGATCAAATAACCTGGTAAAACAATGCATCACTTTTCAAAATCATGTATTGGTTCAAGATTAATCAATGGAGGCCTATGGAGTTAATGTAACAGAATAGAAAACATTCAATGATACTGTTCCACCACTCACTTTGCAAATAACATTTGAGAAACCACCACTTGTATAGTTTCAATTTATTGTAGAAGTGGAACAAATTGAATATTCACAATTACCTGAAAGTTAAAAGGCTATTTCACCTATTTCGGAGAGGCTGAACCAAATCAAAGAGTAAATGCAGGAGAAAATATGACAATCCAACATCCCTTCAGTGACACAGAGAAGAAAAATAATTGCACAAATAGAAGCTGTAGAAGATCCACTCACGACCCTGACTATTTTCATTAAATATCGAGCTAGAGACTAGGACAGCAAAGGCCAGTGCACAGACATTCTGAGAGAACCTGCACCCCCTGCGCAGCTACTACAACCAGAGAGAGGCTGGTAAGCAAGGTGGGCCAGGGGCTGGTCACGACCCCCATCCCCACAGACAGCAGGGAACCCCAGACCCCGGGTCCGAGAGTCGCCCGAGGCAGGTGGACCCACTGGACCCTCAACCTGGGACGAGCCCGCGGGACGTTCCCTCACAAGGTTTCGGTGACAGTTGAGGTTTGTGCAGGTGGGGGCGGGAGAGGCTATGAGGGACAGAGGGGGATGGGGCCTATGTCAAGTTGGTGCTCTGTGTGTCGTGGGCTTTGACATGATCACTCCCCAGGGGTCATCTCTCTGCTCCTTTGTCCTTGTCCTTCAGGAGCACCTGTCCCAGCAGGGCCTGTAATCACAGGGTCAGACCCCACCTGGCATTGTGCTGTCATGTCTGGGCGGGGAGTGCTTGAGTGGCCGGGTCAGCCCAGGCTCAGCTCAGGGTGTAGCCTTTCTATGGATTCCTATTTGCTGCTTTGGTTTTTCGCTTTATGCCTGTTCTCCTTGATGTGTAGAGTCCAGGCCTCATGTCCTCTTGGTCCCTGTCTCTGTCAGCAGTAGGAGCATCTGTCATTGTCCCCACAAGGACCAGGGTGTCCCCTGCACATGGGAGTCTGGTGAGATGAATTTCCAGACTCATTTGATTTTTGGCCTCATTTAAGACTTTTTTCCGGATTATTCTTTCCATCTTGTCCAACAAAATCCTGGTCTTATTAGAGAGGAGGATTTGATAATTTCCTGATGGATTTAGATAAGTTCCTAATAGATTTATGTTTTTCTCTACAGCTTCTCCCTGTAGCCCTGCCCTTAAATGTAGTAACCCCAGTGCTGGTGCTAATCGAGACACCTGGGTTGATGGAGTCAGTTACCTTCATAGTTGGCTGAAAAATAGGACCCATAAGCCTAGGAACCCGGGCCTCCCTGGTGGCCCAGGGGTTAAGTCAGAGCTATCACCTCTGCACCCCGAGTTCAATCCCCAGCCAGGGAGCTAACCCACATATGGCTCAGCAGACCTCTCCTGTTTCACCCGCCACTCCCCTTAGCAGTGTATTTCAGCCAGTCCACATGTTCTGCTCCCTACTCTGTGTCTGGTGATCCTCTCACCAAGCCCACACATGTACTTCTGACCTACACCCCAGTTCTTCTACACAAAAATAAATAAATCTTAAAAAAACAATCCCTAAGAACCCCTTTCAAAAGAAATACACCTGCGTAATGTGCTACATTATTAGTAAAGGCACCGTCTCTAGAACAGGGAGGTGCTCTACACTGATGACACAACTGATAACTATTGCACCAGATATGTGACTGACTGTTTATGCTTCTAGGCAACCTCAATGAACTAAAAGCATGCACCAGTTGTGGCCTGTGGAGGGTGTATCCTAGTGTGGAGGGGAGGCTGGGGACTATGTGAGATTAGATCAGACAGTAAACCACATGCGTCTGCTTAGAAGTGGGTAAGGGGTGTGGGAAGGCGACAGGATGGTCTTCTTCCCAGCGTGGTCAGTGTGGGTCTCACTGAAGTGACCTTTGAGAAAATGTTTGATGGACACGCTGCCCACAAAGATGTGATGTGCAGGGAAGTTCAGTCCAGGTAGGACAACCTCCAGTGCAGATGCCCGAGCAGGAATGTGTCTGTGTGACTGACATGAGCAAGGAGGCCAAGGGCTGACCAGAGACCAATGGAGATGGGATCTGTGTGCACCCAGGTCATTCAGGCCTGAGGATGTTGGGAGGGTTTGACTCTCTGAGTAAGATGTGGGGTGACAAGAGCTTCTGAACAGATACACACCTGTGGGACTTCTCTCTGGTAACCTCAGTCTGGCTGCTGTGCAGCATTGAAGGGTGAGAGGTGGGAAGAGAAATGGGGGAAACCAGTGCAGGTCCCAGGACAGAGAGGTTGGTGGCTTCGTTGGGGGTGAACAGGGAAATAATAGAAAGTGACAGGACTGTGTATATGTAGACATGGACTTTACAGTGTTTCCTACTGCTGGGCTGTGAGAAAGGGGTGGAGGATGATACTCAGTGTTTCAGACTATGCAGGCAGTGAGGTGGAGCCTCAGTGGCATGGGGAAGACAGAGAAGACCCATATGTGGGCATCCCAGGCACTCGATTTAGGAAAGTTGAATCAGATCTATTAGAATTGCAACTGATGTTGGCAATTGGACAGACAAGTCTGGGGCACAGGTGAAATGTCTGAGGTAAGAAACATGTGGGAGGTGATGTGATGTAAATGATATTTAAAGTCTTGAGCATATAAGGGTCACCTAGAAAGTGACACCTAGGCAAGAGAAAGGAGCAGAATTGAACCCCAGATTCCACAGTGATGAGCAATCTGAGACTATGCCCCCCCAGAGCATACTGCACAGTCTGACCCCACATGGAGAAGACACGGAGACCATGGAGACCCCACTTCAGTGAGCACAGGAGTCACCTGGATGCTCATGAAGACTCAGAAGGTCTAGAACAGAGCCTGAGAGTCTGTTATTTGGCCCCTCCCCTAACTCCAGGGATGGAGAATTTGGAGCTGAAGCTCAAAAAGAGGCACTTTCATCCCTGCAAGCAGGAACAAGTAACAGGGACTCTGGAGTCTTAAGTTCCCATCCAAAGAGATTGAGGGAAACTGTATAATTTGGGGACCCAGATCTGGGAAAGCAACTTTTATGACCTAGATACCTGGCTCTTTCCTGAGGCCTATACCCATAGTTACCCACCAAATGGTCAATTTGAGAATCCCTAACATGACAGTGCACCTGTCCTGCCGCTGGGGCCCCGGGAGCCTGGGGAGGGCCTGGCTGAGCAGGAGAAAGGGCGGCTCTGGGCTCCTGTGCTCAGCCCTGTGGCCACACGGGGGCGCTGCCGCGCTGCTCCGGATTCTGTCGGCTCCGCCAGGACGGGGCGGGGGCTGAGGTGGGCAGAGTTGGGGGTCCTGGAGGGCGGCGTCCTGGGGGTGAGATGCTCTGTGAGGAGTCAGAGAAGCAGGGCTCAGAGGAGAGGAGACTCCGGAGCCTGCTATGTGTGAGGTTTCCAGCTTTTCTCCCCAGAGTCCTCTCTCCAGTCCCTTGAAAGCAATATCCTGGAAAACTGGGAAGTTCATCATTTTTTCTTCCACAACTTATAACTTTTTTGAGGGCTTTTTTTTTTTTTGTGGGACCCTCGCTGGCGGCCAAGAATGAACTGGCGCCGCAGCCTCTCAGCCCAGCGCTCAACCGCTACGCCACCAGGGGAGGCCCCCTATTTTTTTAATGTTATTTTAATTTAAAATTTAATTTAAAACAACATTTTAAAAAATACGGTTAGATTTACAGAAACGTGGCAAAGGCAGTAGAGTTCCTGTATAACCCACAACGTTTCCACATTGTTAGCATCTCACGTGACCACAGTGCATTTGAGCTGCTAAGGAAACAATACTGATGCACTTTCACTAAACTCTGCGCTCTATTTGGATCATTAATTTTCCTAATGCTCTTTTCATGCCCCGAAATCCCAGCCAGGACACCACATGAAGTTCCAACCACAGTTTCTTGGGTTCCTCTGGCTGACAGTTTCTCAAACTTTCCTCTGCCGATGACACTGTGAGCAGAGCTGCTCAGGCACAATGGCCTCCATTTGAGGCAGTTCTCCATCAGCACATCAAGTGTACAAATATCCACTTTCATTTTTCCTTTCTTTAGTTATTGTCTTCAGAAGGAAGTCACTATGGGCAGCTCACACCATGCAGATTCTGCTATAAACATTTAATCCATGCAGGATTTTTTGGTTTGGTTTTCTTTGTTGCTTTGCAAATATAAGTTTTTGGATTAGTGGGGTAAATAGCAGGGACAGTGCTCATGGGACTGTATGGCTATTCTGTGTCTGGCTTTAAAAAAAGCGTCAGATCCTCCCTGGTGACTGGCTCATCTTATCCTTCCAGCAGTATGAGGGGTCCTGTGCTGCAGTCAGCACTTGGTGTTACCCATTGTAGGGGGACTTTTGCCTTCTAATAAGCATGTAGTGGTATCACTGTTGTTTTTAGTCTGTCTTTCCCTCATGACCTGTGATACTGAGCATCACAGTTATTTGACATCTGTATCCTTCATTGGTGAAGTCTTTTGTCCATTGTTTGCATTGGATCATTTCTTTTCTTATTGTTGAGCTGTAAGACTTCATTTATAATATCAGTTCTAGATACAAGTCCTTTATCAGATACATGATATCATTTTCAATCATTTCTCTACGTGTTTTACACTCTTGTACTTATACACTAGTGACTAGATATAGGCATCGATATATTTTCCTGGAAAGAGAAATGATAAGTTGCTAAAGTGATAAATTGCACTCCACTCCTTGGGATTTATCCAAAGATTGCAAAATTTCAAGGGATATGTGCACTCTTGTGTTCACTGCAACAATATTTACAATCGCCAAATTATGGAAACAGTCTATGTGCATAAAATAGATGACTGGAACTATTGTGGCAGATACATGAAATCTTGAATTTACAACAACATGATGGAAATGGGTAAAGTTATGCTAAGTGACATAAATCAAGAGAACCAGAAATACCTGATGATATTGTCACAGAGCAACCCTGATATGAAACCAGTTGTGTGATTCTGGGTCCTCACATGTGCACTTATAGGGGACTTAAGAATGCTAAACTGCACACACACACAAAAGCTTGGTAAAAGGTTTATTTACAAGGGAAGGGGAAATGGGAAATGAATAACTCAGGGAGAAAAAGAGGGAGATAAGTTTGTAAATGTGTCCTACCTATTCTGCTGACCTGGAATCCCAATGACCCACCAAGCTGGCGAAAAACAGAGCACGCAACATGGCCAAGAGAGTGACCCCTGGCCACATGGCAGTTTAACTACTCAAACAGAGAATGCAGCTGCTTAACTCCGCCCTCTTGTCCTCTCAATCTTCCCTTTGGTGATCATGGGATTTGTAGTTCCCAGTGTCTTGATGGAGTGGGGGTGGAGTCCACAAAGTCTGTGTGGAATTTGCTCAGGACATACTTTCCCCCTCACAATATGATTCCCATGTGTAATACACAGAAACCAAGCAAAGGAACAGAGAAAACCTAAATTGCCCTTGGAGTCTGGCTGCAGAACTGAGGCTCCCAGAGGGGATAGAGGTTGGGGAGCAAAAGGAGTAGGAAGGCCCAGAGGAGGACTCTGGGTGCATTGGTGGTGGGGGGTGAGGGAACCTGTGTCTGAAGAAATGAGTCTCCAACTTTGAGTCATGTGCAGTGTGTAAACGAGTGTTACTTTAAAAAAATACAGTAATAGGACCTCCCTGGTGACGCAGTGGTTGAACACTGGGCTTCAAAGCTGCCTGCGGCCTCTGCAGTGCCGGTTTGATTCCCAGCCATGGGCGAGGGTCCCACATGGCACGGCGGGCCTCTCCTGCCCTGCCCACTGCTCCCCTCAGCCGTGTACTTCATTGGTCTGCCTGTTTTGCTCCCCTCTCTGGCTCTGGTGAGTTCTCTCACCCTCTGCTCTTCTAACTGTACCCAGTGCTTGTATAAATAAATAAATAAATCTTAAAAAAAAATACAGTAATTGGGCCTCCCATGGTGGCACAGCAGTTGAGCACTGGGCTGCCAAGCTGCCCGCTGCCTTTGCAGCACCGGTTTGATCCCCGGCCGCCGGCGAGGGTCCCACATGGCACGCAGACCTCTCCTGCAATGCCCGCTGCTCCCCTCAGCAGTGTATTTCATCAGTCTACCTGTTCTGTTCCCTGCTCTGGTTCTGGTGAATTCTCTCACCCTCCTGTGCTTCTGACTGTACCCAGTGCTTATATAAATAAATAAAATCTTTTTAAAAAAAATACAGTAATAAGAAAACTATTTTAAACCAAGAAAAGAAAATACCTTGTCCTCTCCATCAATCACTGACCTCAGGACTTTGCCTTCGCCTCCTCACTGCCATGCAGGCTGAGGGGCGGGTTTCCCACAAGGTGAGAGGCAGGAGGTGCGGGGACGCCTGGGGCTGCTCAGACCTTGCTGAGTAGAGACACTGCAGAGAGGGCGGCTCTGAGGGGACCAGAGACAGAGGGTCAGAGTAACCCCAGTGCTGAGCGAGAGTGTGGTTCCCAAGGAGAGGGGAGTGTGTGTGTGTGTGTGTGTGTGTGTGTGTGTGTGACGGGAGAGACAGGGCACACAACATAAGGCAATGGGAGGACAATCGCACATCAAGCTCCAGCATAAATGAATTCAAATCCCACAGAGTGAAGAGTGTTGGGCAACACCCCAGTAAGTACAGTTCCGTGGAGAAGCAGGTTTGGAGCAGGACTTGAGGCAGCAGAGGATCTGGAGACAGGAGGGGGTTTGAGACTATTTCCGTGGTTAGATACAAGAAGCCTGGTTGGGGCCCTGCTGGGCTGTGGGGGAAGCCCCCTGACAGCTCTCTCTCTCCTCCTCTAATGCTCACTCCAAGCTCATCTCCTTTGGAGTCAGGGAGCTCCAGCTCCAGGGGGTCAATTTCTCTGTGGGCTGCAGCTACTCTCTCTCTAGACCAGAGCTGCAGGGAGTCACACGACAGGGGGAGGGGGGGAGAAGGGGGAGTGTGTGCCCTGCTGGCCTGGCCCAGAGTCAGGATTAGCACAGGTCATATCAGTTGCTGCGTTGCAGAAATAAATTCTACATTTTACCCCGGCAGAGAAAAAACAAGCTGTACTTCAGGAATGGTGAGGTCAGGAGAAGCTTTATGACTCATGCATGAGGTCCCAGACCTGGGTAGCCCAGTAAGGTCTGAGCACCGGTTTAAAGAACAAGGGTTCTTTTTATACACAACTGTGTCCATATCTGTTACATGGATAACATCCTTTCTCAGCAGACACAACCATTTGTGGCAAAGTCCCCAGATAAGGGGGGCAAGGAAAGGGGGAAGGATGCAGGCATTCAGGGATGGCCTTGGAGAGACAGACCAGCTTGGCCGGCTGCCCGACCTTGTAGATAAGAGTGCTGAGGCCCTGGCCATGAATCTTGCAAGGGAAGGAGCTGTAAGTCAGCAAAGTTGTTGATTATGCCTGCATGGGAGTGTTCATTGCACCTGGGCTGGAAGTTCTGCTGGAATCTTTATTATATTCATTTGCTCAATAATGTATTTTCACTTCAACTGAGCTGAGCCTTTGTCCACAGTCCAGGAAGGGAGGGAGAGATGGAGCAGGGTCTACCTCAGCTCCTGGAGGAAAGGAAAATGCTGGAGTGGGTGAAATGATTGTTTTTCACTTCTGGGGCTCTCCCACCTCCCCAGGGTACCCCTCCCTGTGCAGCAGGGAGAGGATCTCAGATAATCCCAGGCTGGTTCCCCCACCTCCCTCCCTCCCTGCCTCACCCTGTGCTCAGGATGACTGTCCTGGTCCCACTGGAAGAGGAGGCAGAAAAAGAGTGTTGTCACCACATTAGGCACCAGGATTGGAGGTAGGTGTTTTCTGTTTTACTGTAAAAGTTCTATTATTTTTTGTGGTTATAATGATGTGAAATCGAAAATTGTGGGGAAGGGAGAAAATGTTAACCCCAGCAAATAAAAACAGGACAAAAAAGCAAAAATGAAACAAAATAAACATTTTGCCTCAGGGACCCCCTCCTGTGGCAGCTGCAGTGAGGACAATAAACTGGCAAAGCTGGCAAACTGCCCAGAGAGGAAAGTTGCAGTAACAGAGGAGAAGAGAGGAAAGCAGCAGACCCCTGCGGCCTCCCCCACCCACAAAGCCGGTTCACCCCACCCTACAGAAAGGAGAAACAAACAAACAAACTAGGGACCCAGTCCCCACGTGAGAAAACTGGGAGGAACCTCGCCCAAACCGCCGAGATGGTGAAGGTCGGGCACTGGGTAATAAAGGACTCGGCGCCCCCAGAGCAAGGCGGGGACCCCGCGGAGACCTGCCAACAGCCAAGGGCAGCCGGGAGCTCAGAAAGCACCGGCTGGTGGGCCTGCCCCGGAGCTATGGGGAGGCGCGGAGCCGGCACTGGGGTGAGTCTCCGGAGCGGGGTTCACCCCTGGTGGACCCAGCTCCTGGTCAGGGCGCACAGCCCGTGCCTGCGGGGACAGACAGCAGCGCCCCCATCCCGGGTCAGGGATGGGACAGGCCCGGCCAGTCTGGTCCTGGCAGCGGGGTCGGTGCAAACCGCAGGTCTTGTCCAGACTCAGCAGGAGTGAGATGCCTGCACAGCTGTTAGGGCGGAGGCATTGCAATTTAGGAAGTTTAAAGTAAATGGAGCTTTATATATTTGTTCCTGTGGGGGCAACTTGCTCTCTTTATTCCCATTTTTTTTTTTCTTTTATAAGTTGTGTTTTAAGGAGCCTATTAGCTCTTTTAACTATAGTTTCTCCTGCAGGGCTGCAAGGGATGCCAGGCACATGTTGAATATTCCACACTAGCAGGAAAGAGTTAAAGGCTTTGGAGATGTAAACAGGTCCATTATCAGTTTTTTTTTTTTTTACAAGATTTATTTGTTTATGCATACAAGAACTGGGGTACAGGCCAGAGGTGTAGGGGTGAGAGGAATCACCAGAGACAGAGCCAGGAACAGAAGTTCCTGACTGAAATACACTGGCAGACTGACTGAAATACACTGCTGAGGGCAGTAGCGGCCAAGTTAGGAGAGGTCTGCTGTGCAATGTGGGTAGCTCCCTGGCTGGGATCAAACTGGTGCTGCAGTGGCTGCAGATAGCTTCATAGGTTGCATCTTAACCCCTTGGGCCACAATGGAGGCCCTACATTATCAGTTAAAAAACACCTTTTATCTGCCATTGCAGGTATGGGAATCACATCACAAATGAAAATTGATAATGGATCATGGTTTTTTTTTTTTTTATCATGTTTGACAGTTTACCCTGTTTGGGCCTAGACTTGAATTAATGCAGAATTGGTGTCTTTAGAGACGTGAATGCAAGGTCTGTTTGTCAAATATCATTATATTTGAGACCTGAGGCTTCTGCATTATTTCTACCTTTTGTAGCAGTGGTAGAAGGGGCAGTGGACTTTTAGTTTGGAATTTAGTTATGATGTCCTGTCCCAGTAGAGGAAATGCTCAGGAAGACTAAAATTTAATATGTTATGTATTTTTATCAGTATACCCAGATTGACCCAATTTGTTTTTATAAGGAAAACACTTTCATTGGCTGTCTTAGGAATCCTTTTAGGACAAAGATGTTAATATTTTAGATTTTTTTGGTATCAAGGAAGTTGTCATAGGATTCACAAGCTTAGAGATTTTTATAAAATAGTTCATTACTCAGAGTGATAAGGATTTTTAAGAATAAAGCTGTTTCTTTGATGAGGTTCAGCAATGTTGATAGGAAAAGATTTTTTTCTCATATAACCTGAGGGTAAAAAAGCACCAAGATTGTAGATTACATAAACAGTCCTTCATTTGTCACCAAAATAGTGAGAGCAATATAAGTATACTTGAGTCCTTATTACAGATGAAAATTAAAGTTTGGTTTTACATAAGTACACTGCCTGATACTAAACTTAAATATTTCTATAGTAAGTCATTTGAGCATGCAAAGTTTTTTTCAGATACCGTGACAGGGTAGTCCCCAGGAAAGGGGGAGGTTCCAGGTTTCCTGCCCCACCCAAAGGGAGAGTGGAGCTGAGCAGGGAGAGAAGAAGCTACAGAGGAGACTGAGGAAGGGAGGAAGCAGGATGGAACCAGAAGGAGACCTGGAGGAGAAGAAGTCCAGGATATGGGAAGAAGCCCAGGGTGTGGGAGACCTGAGAGCTCCTTTTGTCAGGCTGGATACAAACCCTGGTTTAATTGCAGTCACTCGGGGTTTGGGAGATAAGTCTTCACGGAATAGAGGGTGAGGAGCAGGTGTAGGAGGATACTGGCCAGCAGGCTCATTTTAGCAAACATCTGTAAACAGTTACATCCACACACAGTATCAGGTAACCCAAGGCAAGAAGGTGTGCCTCTCTATCCCGGTGGTCATGGGCCACCGTGGCTAGGCCGACTGCAAAGACAGTCACTACAGGAACAGTAAAAATCACAAGCAAGACGTCACGCATGTAGAAGGTCTCAAGCTTCTGCCTTGCATAGACTGACCAGCTTCCCGAGTGTGGCCAGAGCAGGGCTTGATGTCTAAGGCCGCCTTGATGGGTTGACCCATTTGTAACCTCAAGTCAAGGGGATTCTCCGAATCAGGGGCCGCTGTCCATCCGCTAGCTGAAGTATCCTTCTGGTTTGCAGGCCTGTTTCACTTCGGAGTGATGCACCTAATGGGGTGGAACCCGAGACTTTTACAAAGGAAAAAAAAGGGGATGGGCAAGTGTCTGCAAAGGGGATTGGGAGGGGGTTGGTACAGAGACAGGTGGGCGCCAGCTGGCTCTGCTGTTTAACTCCCTTCTCCTTGCACATCATCCCCCCCTTTGATGCCCTTGTGAGTTTCTCACAGGGTATCACCTATATCAAACAAGGGGGGAATCACAAGAAATACGGGAAAGACAAACTTGTTAACTGTGTCATAATCCCCACTCTCTGTTATGACCTTCCATTTCTATGGGAGAAAGGGGTGTCGCATCTTCTGCTGAATGGGGTCGTCGTGGTGGGGGTTTAATATGGAAGGCCTGAAGGCCTGCACTTGGCTGGTGCCACAGTTTTGGTGGCGGTGTGGCAGTAATAAGGTACACAACATATCATAGTCCTAAGTGTAATAGGGATGGCTTTTTTTTTTTTTTAAGATGATGACATTTAGGATACAGCCAATACTGAAGAGGACCAGAAACTAATATAGTTACTGAGACATAATTTTTTTTTCCTCATTTCAATTTTGTAAAATAGAAAACCAAATTTGATTTTAAATAATTCTACCTATATTTGCATAAACTCATAGGGCAGAATAACCAAGCAGAATGTTATTGGCTTTTTTTAAAACTCCACAGCCTGGAGTGAGCTTTTTAATACCCAGTCCATGCAGGCTTCATCAAAGTCGCAGTCTTACCAGACTTCACCTGAGATTTCCTCTTCTCAAGGTGCCCACGGCTTTTTCCAGGGTTTTTCCAGTCCTGCCAATGGAGGCAGCTTCCTCACCTTTCATGGAGGGCTGTGGAACCTGGTAAGCAAGGGGACAGGCTCTTCTTAGCTCGTTCCTCTCAGGTCAGCTTCGATTTTAGTCCCAGAAGAATTTCAATCAAGCCTTGTAAAAAAACATATTTAATTTTCTAGTTTAAGGAGAAATAAATAAAATTCCCTATTGAGATTATGCAAAGACAGACATTGTCCTGGGAAGTACAAATATTGCCTACATATGTTTGGGATGAGAAAAGAGAAAAGCAAATGTTCCAGTTTGCACATAAAAAGATGCAGATTGCCACCGCTAAGATCATAGCCCAGTTTAAAGACAAGTTTTCTAGAGATAAATAAAAAGACCAATATTTTTTAAAAGTCATTAAATATTATACAAATCCACCTCAGTCTACTTTTTCTGTGTATTGTCTCGATCTTCTGTTTTGTTTTGTTTTGTTTTAAGATTTATTTATTTATTTATACAAGAACTGGGGTAAAGGCCAGATGCGCGGAAGGGTGAGAGACAGAGTGGGGAGCAGAACAGGCAGACAATGAAATACACTGCTGAGGGGAGCAGCTGGCGCGACAGGAGAGGTCTGCCACGCCATGTGGTACCCTCGCGGCCGGCCAGGCTTGAACCGGCACTGCAGAGGCTGCGGACAGCTTCACAGCGCTGCACTCAACTGCCTGTGCCACCAGGGGAGGCCCTTCTGTTAGTAATTTTTATAAATCCAACTTTTTTAAGCTTAATAAGTCTTCTCAGTTCCAAAACATATCTATATTGTCAGACTCTTTTTGTGAGTTTTCTGAAGACAAAGCTCAGCAAGTTACCTTTAGAAATAACAAAAACTTGAAAATGACCATACCTAAAATTATGGTTTAAGGCAAAAGACAAGGATGATTGTTCAATTTTGTGGAATGCACACACACATATGTATTTTAGAATAATAAGAATCATCCAATAATATTATACCAGAACGTACTAGGTTTTAAAAATCTCATATATTTTAAAACATTTTAACCAATTTTTATATATGTTGAAAAGGTATAACTTTTCCCTTCAATGACAATGTTTTTGCTATGAAGTTTTAACATCTCTAGATTGGTCCAATGTGTTTTAGCATTTTCCTACAAGGAATAATAATTTATTGAGAGTCCTAAGACAAATCATTTTACTGATCAAAAACTTTACTATTTTTGAAATTTGACTTCAAGAAAAATTTTGCACAGACTTAAGAATATATATATATATATATATATATATATATATATATATATATATATATGAAACAACACTAAATTACTCAAACTGGTAACTAGAGGTTTCTTAAAAGTAGATATAGTGGGCCTCCCCAGTGGTGCAGCGGTTGAGCGCTGGGTTGGGAAGCTGCCCGCAGCCTCTGCAGCGCCAGTTCGATCCCCGGCCACCGGACGAGGGTCCCACATGGCGCGCAGACCTCTCCTGCGCCCGCTGCTCCTCTCAGCAGTGTACCTCGGTCCTTCTGCCTGCTCTGCTCCCTGCTCTGGCTCTGGTGAATTCTCTCACCCTCCCGCGCTTCTGACTGTACCCAGTGCTAGTATAAATAAATTTAAAAAATGAAGGGAGGAAGGAATAAATACATACATACATAAATAAATAAATAAATCTAAAAAAAAAAGTAGATATAGTGCTCAACAATGCTAACAGGACTATATTTTTTAGTTAACCAAGTCTGAGGGTAAAAGAGAACCAAGATTGCAGATAGCCTAAACAGTTTTTAATTTGTCATCAAGAACCAGTAAAAGCAGTTTAAGAATACTTGAGTCTTTACTGCATATTAAAAAGAAATAAAAGTTTGGTTTTTCATTACTACATTACTGATAATAAACTTAAATATTTTTAAAACCAGTCATTCTAGCACATAGCATTTTCTTAAGATAACTTCTCAGACCTTCAACACTTTTTTTTCCTATTTTGCACCATTTTTTAAAGATAACCATTTTGTTCTGACACTAAATTTTCCAAGACCTTTAACCTGTCTGTTTAAATACATTTCTTAACACACCTCACTTTATTTGCATTTAGAGTTACAACACTTTAGGTTTTTTTTAATATAATAAATTTTACTTTTATATTCCCCATACAATTGCAACCCCCTTATTTTGACCCCAATCCCTCCCCTCCCGCCCCATAGCCCCCATAGAGTGTCTCTGGTTCACAGTTTTTTGTTGATTTTGATTTTCACTTTCTTATAGTTATTCATTTTCCTGGTCCCTTATTTAAGTTTTCTAGATTCCTGCTATGAGTGAGACCATCCGGTATTTTTCTTTTTCTTTCTGGCTTATTTCGCTGAGCATGATCCCTTCCAGTGCCATCCATGTTGCTGCAAATTGCATGTGTTTATCTTTTTTGAATGCTGAGTAATATTCCATGGTATATATGTACCACATCTTCTTGATCCAGTCATCTATTTTTGGGCATTTGGGCTGTTTCCAAAGCTTAGCTATTGTAAATAGAGCTGCTATAAACATAGGGGTGCAGGTGCTCTTTGGAATTGATGTTTCTGTGTCCTTTGGATAAATACCTAGGAGTGGAATTGCTAGATCATATGGAAGCTCTATGTTTAGTAGGTCAAGAAATCTCCACACAGCTCTCCATAGTGGTTGGACTACAACAACACTTTAGTTTTTAAGTTTTAGATTGTAAGACTGTTATGGCAGAGTTTTACCTTTATTTATGCCCGCAGGCCCAGAGGAGACCTTTTTCCAAAGTCTAAGCTCCCCAAAGCAATTAGGCAAAAGAGCATCCATTGCCCCAGCAGGGGCACATTCGCACTGTAAAGCAAGCAGGGAGTATAGAAGCAGGAGACTCCCAAGAGGTCATCTGGTCATCTGGGGCGCACAGATGAGGCGCCTGGCCAGAGAAAGTCCATCAGTCACTCCCTGAAACTTTTAGTGAACACCAAGGCCTTGTCCCAAAATAACTCCAGCTAATTAACAGGTCAGCCTCACATTTTTTACTTTAAGACATTATAAGAGCTGTTCTGCTATTATTTCTTTGTACTGGAAAACTCATACATAAACACATTTTTTTTTTTTTAGGTTACAATAAAGTTAGTTTTTCTACAATAAGAAGCAAAAATACACCAAAAGCTCATTAAGTAGTCACTAAATTTTCATTATTAAACTTAGTAGATCCGTAGTTTTATAGGAGAAATATACTACCATTTAAATAGTGATAAAAAGAACAGATTTAAGATAGCAATACCAACTGTAGCTGTAGTTTTTCTTAGGATAAGAAGTTCAGAGTTACAAATGACGGAAATTTATATACCAGAGGTTTTTTGTTTTTTGTTTTTTGTTTTTTGTTTTGGCTAGGGCAAGGGAAGGAAAAATCAATTCAGATGCTTACCTGGGGAACAAAGGTACTTCTTTTAAGGGAAGAAGTAGTGGGTTAGTCTTTTTAGAAAACAATTTTATCAAAAGAAGTCCAGGTATAGGCCTCCCCTGGTGGTGCAGTGGTTGAGTGCTGGGCTATGAAGATGCCCACAGCCTCTGCAGCGCCAGTTCCATCCCTGGCTCCCACATGGCGCAACAGACCTCTCCTGAAACGCCCACTGCTCCCTTCAGCGGTGTATTTTGTCAGTCTGCCTGTTCCGTTCCCCGCTCTGACTCTGAATTCTCTCACCCTCTTGTGCTTCTGACTGTACCCAGTACTTGTATAAATAAATAAATAAATGTCAAAAAAAAAGAAGTCCAGGTATAAACAAAACCATATTTATCCACATTTATCTCTGTTGACATAGACCAGGTCAGTAACTCTTTTTGACTACTCCAAGTTGTTCCCCACCCCAAATAAACACATTTAAACATACAGTAGAATTATTAACTCCCAACATTATAAATTTAAGACATGAAATGCTTCAATTAAACCATTACATTTTGAACTAATTTATGTTTACCAAAAATTTTAGAGCGCAATCTCAACATCTAGGTTCTTTTTATTAGAATTTATATAGGCATCATTTATAATAATTTTAACACAGCAACCCTCCAGAGACAAAAGACACAAAGGCAAAGACAGACAAAGAGATCTCTTCCATTTAGAATCTTGGCCATTTACACTAATTGTTAGAGACAGTTATTTTACCGGTATTTCTGACAATGCTGACAACAATTATTTACTTTTAAGTATTTCTTTTAACTAACTCCTTCAGATAAGAAAACATTTCTCAAGTTATATTTGTTTTTTTTTAAAGATTTGTTTATTGATTTATTTATTTATACATACATATAAGCACTGGGTACAGTCAGAGGCGCGGGAGGGTGAGAGAATTCACCAGAGCCAGAGCGGGGAGCAGAGCAGGCAGAAGGACCGAAGTACACTGCTGAGGGGAGCAGCGGGCCGCAGGAGAGGTCTGCGCGCGATGTGGGACCATCCTCTGGTGAGGGGGGAGCAGCCGGGGATTGAACCAGTTCAGCAGAGGTTGCGGGCAGCTTCGAAACCCAGCGCTCAACCACTGTGCCACCGGGGAGGCCCCTCAAGTTATATTTGTAAGAATGCCCCTTAGGTTCTAAAGAAAGGGGCAGAAAATTCCCTATCAGTTTCCTTTTTTCTTTTTAAGCATGGTCTGGAGGACCTTCTGTCTGCTCCAATTTCCTCATATTGTATTCAGTGTTGCAGCAAGGTAAGGGGGAGCACACAGATGCTTTCCTGGCCTTCCTCCCTCAGAGATTTTGAAAAGTCCAGTCACCAATCAGCCATATGACTTGGCGACATAAGCACAGGTAAAGCCCAATCTATGTGCGTAGCTATAGCTGTGGAGATTTCATAACACACACCTACTCTCACACACACAAGGGAAATGGAGATTATAACCCTCCCAACCCTCCCTTTCTGGGAGCTCCAAGGTTCCCGACCAAAACCACATGGGACCCTCGAGGTGTCTCTGAGAGGTGACCAGCCTCTCCTTCCACCACTCTGGGCAGGACACATGGGAGCCAGGGTCCCAGGACCTTACCTGATCCAACATCGGCACCAAGTCCTGGCCCCGCTCAGCCTTTTGGAAGTCCGGCCGGCCAGGACGGCATTGTAGGGGCTGGGTAGGAGCAACCAAGTCAGAGGCGTCGAAAGTCCTCAGCAGAGAGCTGCCCCCTTCCTTGGTTCTCCTTCCCTTCCCCCATGCCAGGTCCTCCCAAGCCAATGGCTCAAAGGGCCAATGCACTTGTTCCCAGCCAAGGCACCAAAATGTTGTAGAAATAAATTCTAGCCTTTTACCCGGGCAGAGGAAGAACAAGCTGTACTTCAGGAGTGGTGAGGTCAGGAGAAGCTTTATGACTCATGCATAAGGTCCCAGACCTGGGTAGCCCCATAAGGTCTGAGCACCTGTTTAAAGACCAAGGGTTCCTTTTATACACAACTGTGTCCATATCTGTTACATGGACAGCATCATTTTTCAGCAGGCACAACCATTTGTGACAAAGTCCCCAGACAAGGGCGGCAAGGCAAGTGGGTAAGATGCAGACATTCAGGGATGGCCTTGGAGAGACAGACCAGCTTGGCTGGCTGCCCAACCTTGTAGATAAGAGTGCTGAGGCCCTGGCCATGAATCTTGAAAGGGAAGGAGCTGTAAGTAAGCAAACTTGTTGATTATGCCTGCATTGGAGTGTTCATTGCACCTGTGCTGGAAGTTCTGCTGGAATCTTTATTATATTCATTTGCTCAATAATATATTTTCTCATCAGTATAAGCTGCCATTATCACCTCCCCATGGGTTTCACCCACATCTGTGTCACCCAGTCCACGACCAAAAGGCAAGCGTGGTTTCTTCACGCTTCTCTCTGTTCCACGTGCCTCCTCCGGGTCTCCTTCTGGCTCCATCCTGCTTCCTTCCTTCCTCAGTCTCCTCTGCAGCTTCTTCTCTCCCTGCTCAGCTCCACCCTCCCTTGGGTGGCGCTGGGAACCAGGAGCCTCCCCCCTTCCCTGGGGACCACCCTGTTACCCTGGATAACTCATACAGAAACACAGGTTTTAATTGGTTCAATTTTTTTTAGTTGAAATGACATTATATTTTAGTTTTCTTATAATAAGCAAAAAGTAAACCTGGAAGCGCAATGATTTTTGAGAGTGATTTTAATTATTTAACAAATTCTCATTGTTCAACGTAGTTTGTATGAAATTTGGCCACCATTTAAATAATGACAAAAACAAATTTTAAGAGAGAGATACCAATTGTAGCTGTTAGTTTTTTTTTAGGACTGGAATTTTATTTTATTTTTTTTTTTATTTTTTTTTTATAGAGGCATGTTTTATTTATTTGTTTGTTTGTTTGTTTGTTTTGTTTATACATGCACTGGGTACAGTCAGAAGTGCGGGAGGGTGAGAGAATTCACCAGAGCCAGAGCGGGGAGCAGAGCAGGCAGAAGGACCAAAGTACACTGCTGAGGGGAGCAGCGGGCAGCAGGAGAGGTCTGCGCGCCATGTGGGACCCTCCTCAGGTGGCCGGGGAGCAGCCGGGGATCGAACCAGTGCCTCAGAGGCCGCAGGCAGCTTCACAACCCAGCGCTCAACCGCTGCGCCACCGGGGAGGCCCTAGGACTGGAATTTTAAATTAATTGTTGCACATTGTAACAATCCCATAAACTAAATTTCTTTCTTAGGCAAACACCAGATAGATTGATGAAAAGCAAGAAAAATCAGAGAACTTAAAATCATATGTATTTCCTACATACATGTGATGAATTCAGTACTGCTAAGTAACTGGCCCTTGAGGCTATAGACATAATCTTGAAATTTTTGTTAGGACAAGGGGAAAGTAGTCAATTGGGGCTTTTTCTGGAAAAGAACTGTATTAAGAGAAGTTTAGGTATAATCATCAAAATGCAAATGTATCTTTTTTGATGTAGACTTGGTCAATTACTTACTTTTTTTTCTGAAAACTGTGTGCTTCCTTTTGAAAATAAAGACATTGAAACATGAAGTATTGATGCCCACTACTATAACCATAAGGCATGCATGCTTAAAATTCAGCCATTAAGTTTTGAACTAGTTTTTGATTACCAAAATCTTAGATTGTGATCTCAAAATTGGGGACTTTTTATTATTATTGATATAGGCGCCATTTAAAATTAACCCTCCAGAGGCTTAAGACAGTGATAGACACAGAGATTTTTTTGATTCTCATTTTATTGTATTTTTTTAAGATTTATTTATTTATGCATATAAGAACTGGGTACAGGCCAGAAGTGTGGGGGGTGAGAGGATTCACCAGAGTCAGAGTGGGGAACAGAAGAGGTGGATTGACTGAAGTACACTGCTGAGGGCATTAAGTGTCCTGTATAGTTTATTAGCAATTCCAAAGTAACTTAGCAATTTTTACCTGAAACAGTCAGATTTCAAGATTAGGAAAACACAGGAAAGTAGAATTTTGTACCATAGAATAGACCAGAACAGTATCTTTTGTAATGTTATGACCTCATAAGAACCAGTCACAGCTGAGCAGTGAGTAGACCAGGATGCTTTTCCTTCTTGGATTGATTTTTTTATTGGCCCTGGAGTTGTAATTATCCTGTTCCCTCACTAGCTTAGTTCCTGTTGTGCTCATTCCTAATCACCCCCAAGACCACCCCAGGGTCAGAATCTCCAGGGACACATCACACACAGCAGCTATTCTGCCCGCTTCATCCTGGGCAGACCCCTGTCCCACAGCCTCAGTCCTGCCCCCTGGGGCCTGGGGCCTACTCACCTGGGCAGGGCTGAAGGCCAGGATCCCTCACCTCACACTTGGCCTCTCCTGTCCCCGCTCCCCTATGGTTGATTTTCCCGTGTCCTGTTCACTGTGTCCATCATATTTGTTTTCACTTTGCCCACTAGAGGAGGGATGTGGACAGTAACCCCTGAGACCACGCACAGCTGAAGTGAATGTCTGTGTCCCCAGCACCTCCCCTCACCTGGGCCCAACATGGGGTCTGGGCTGGATTCCCCTGAGGACTGGGCAGGCCTGGCTCCAGGGTCTTCTGGCCTCCAGGCCTGAGTTGTTTCTTGAGGGCCCCAAGGTCTGTCCTCCAGCCTCTTTCTGAAAGTTCCTAGGGCGGGTCATGGTGTGGGGTTGCTCATCCTCTGTAGGAGGAACCCGGGCAGGACACTCAGCACGCACATTTTATCTGTGACTGCTCAGGAATTTTCTTGAATTTTTTTCATCATTTCCACTGTCCATTCTTTTAGACACTCGTATTATTAACTAGTTGAAATCTCCTGGTTGATAGACTCAGTTTCTTTAGGTCTTCTCTTTGCTTGTTATCTCCTTTCCATTTACATTATTTAGTGGGAGTGAGACTTTAACATTCCAGTTCATCTACTCATTTATTCATTTCTATGATCAAATGTCTAATTTTTAAGAACTCTTATTCTGAGAACATGAAATTTTATAAAATCTTCTTTTTTTTTTTTAGTACTAGAAAATAACCAAATTTCCCTATATATGCATAAGGAATCTACACCTAAATGAGTGTTTGAAATCTGTGCAGGAAATGAGCATGTGTCTCCTGAGCCAAGGAGTGGGATAGGGGCCTGGGACCTCCAGGAGAGAGGAGGGGATCACATGGCAAGGACAGGGTGACTCAGGAAAAAAAAAAAAAAAACAAAAACAAAAACCAGATCTTCTGTAATTATGTTTGTCCTGACATATTGATAAATTTCTCAAATAGAAACCTTGTTTCTGATAATAACCCTAATTTTGAGTAAGACCACCAGTTTTCATACTAGGTAGTTATAGAAGTGGTAAGTGTTCCTTAAGACGAACCCCTGATGAACCTCAGATGGAAATAATTCACATGCCAAAGTGGCCTGTATTGGGGATACCTTTCTGAACATCTTGGGGAGGCCTGTCCTTCAGCGCATAATAAATAGGGGAAGAACAGATGAGGGCGAGGATGGCGCCAGAGCACGATGTGTCAGGTGCGGGAGTGACAGCTGTGGGAAGAGATAAAATCTGCTTTCCTTATGCTTAATGTGTTTTTAATATTTTTTTACATCTCTTGATACTATTGATAATAGTGTTAGAGCTCCTGCTTCTCTGCTTTCACAATAAACACACTCCTTCCTCCCAGCACGGGGCTCAGGTTGGGTTTACACGTGTCTTTTGTCACCTTTATTCATTGTCCATCTGTCATGACAGAGCAAGCTCCACATCTCCAGGGTCCTCTGTCTGTTCCCCATTGTGTCTGCAGGGGAGGCAGCTTGGGGAGGCAGGAGCCAGCCAGGGAGAGGGATGCTGGGAAGTGAAGGGGAGGCAAAGGTAGAGAACACTTGGAAGATGCTCCCTGGTTTCCTGAGAAAAGCGTTTCTCAAATTGTGGTCTGTGGAGCCCTTGAAATCACCCAGAACCTTTCACAGGATCCATGAGATAAAACTATTTTCAAAACAGGGGTCTCTCTGGTGGGGCAAGGGGTTCAGCACAGCCCAGGGAAGCTGTCTGCAGTCTCTGCAGTGCGGATTCAAGCCCTGCCGGCCAGGGAGATACACACATGGCGCAGCAGACCTCTCCTTTCTCACCTGCTGCTCCCCTTAGCAGTGGATTTCAGTCAGTCTGCCTGTTCTGTGCCCGGCTCTGTCTCTGGTTAATACTCTCACTCTCCCACACATCTGGCCTGTACCCCGATTCTTGTATGCATGAATAAATAAAATCTTTTTAAAAAATTAAAAAAAAAAAACTATTTTCAAAACATCACTTAGACACCATTTGTCTTTTCACTATTTTGGCATTTGCTGAGGTAAAATTTAGCAAGAGTGGAGCTTATAGTACCAGTGCAGAAACAGTAATTCTTTTTTTTTTTTAAGATTTATTTATTTACTTATACAAGCACTGGGTACAGTCAGAAGCACGGGAGGGTGAGAGAATTCACCAGAGCCAGAGCAGGGAGCAGAGCAGGCAGAAGGACCGAAGTACACTGCTGAGGGGAGCAGCGGGCGGCAGGAGAGGTCTGCGTGCCATGTGGGACCCTCGCCGGTGCCCGGGGAAGAAGCAGTAATTCTTCACCAGCACTCACCTGAAGAAACAAAAATTAAAACCCATTTCACTTGAAATTGTCCTGGAAAAAGCATTAAAAGTTATCTTCATTATTGTGTCATCCTCAACTCCACATTTTAAAATATCTGGTGTGCTGACCTGGAAGCTCACACAGAGCACTTCTGCCGCGTCACCAAGCACCGTGTCTTGAGGAAAATATTTGTATGAGATGAATTAGACTCTTTTTATTTGTGGGCAATACCAATCTTTTTTTTTTAATTTATTTTCAGCTTTTCTTTTTAAGATTTATTTATTTATACAAGCACTGGGTACAGTCAGAAGCGTGGGAGGGTGAGAGGATTCACCAAAGCCAGAGTGGCGGGCAGAGCAGGCAGAAGGACCGAAGTACACTGCTGAGGGGAGCAGCGGGTGGCTGGAGAGGTCTGCACGCCATGCTGGACCCTCCTCCGGTGGTGGCCAGGGAGCAGCCGGGGATCGAACTGGCGCTGCAGAGGCTGCGGGCAGCTTCGCAACCCAGCACTCAACCTCTGCGCCACCGGGGAGGCCAATACCAATCTTACCTGAAGGGATGAATGACAAAAACCAAGGTTATTTAAATTTGGTTAATTAGCAGGCACTTTCCTCAAAATGAATGTCTGCTTGTTGAAGAAAATCAACAATTGACAAATGACAGTAATTTTGCCTGATAAAATATAAGCTCTCAGTGAAAACCAGGATTATGAAACACTGAGTGCATCACTACTTGACAACTTACAGTACAAATTTTTCTTTTGTGTTTGTGATTAAAACATAAAACTTTTTTTATCACTTGATTCCAGTGCAATTAACACTAAAGATCTGTGTAACTTAGTGAAACAATGTATCACCTTAAAAAAATCATACATTAGCACAAGTTCCAACCACTATGTAAGAGAGGCCTATGGAAATGTAACAGAATAGGAAATATTCCCTGATATTATTTCAGGTTTCACTTTGCAAATAATCTTCGAGCAACTACTACCTATATAGTTTTAATTTAGTGTCTATAGTCACAATTATTTGGCCTCCCCAGTAGTGCAGTGGGTTGAGCTCAGCGCTGTGAAGCTGTCTGCAGCCTCTGCAGTGCAGGTTTGAATCTGGCCAGACAGGGAGATACCCATATGGAGAGGCAGACCTCTCCTGTCTCACCCGCGGCTCCCCTCAGCAGTGTACTTTGGTCAGTCTGCCTGTTCTGCACCCTGCTCCGTCTCTAGTGAATTTTGTCACCCTCCGGCACCTCTGACCTGTACCTCAGTTCTTGTATAAATAAAAAATCTTTTAAAAAATAAAATTAATAAAAATAGTCACAATTATCTAAAATACTACTACTTTGTTCATTCCTCCAAGCTACTGCCTCTCCCAGCCCAAATCCACTCCTCCCGAAGGTGGGGAAGGGAATTTGGAGCCTCCCCTGTCTGTGGATGTCACACTGTCACAGCATCATGTCTCCCTCTCACAGGCTCTGTGGGGTGGTGTAGCCTTGATGACCCCACACTCACCCCATTCTCTCTCCCCATTTCCTGGGGGTGTCCAGGGAAGACAATCAGCAGCATCCTGCTCCAGTTACAAAGTCTCCAAGGACCCTCCTGGACTCCTTCTCCCCAGACCCCTGGATGGGGTGTGATGCCCCTCCCCCTCCTGCTGCTGCTCTGAGGGCCCCTGGCCCTGATGGAGACCCGGGCGGGTGAGTGCGTGTCCAGCTGGACACTGTTGCTCCAGGAGGGAGGAGCCAGGAGCCCCCTGCGGGTGCAGGACCCCAGGAAAGGTTCATCTCCCCCAACCTCTTGTACCCCCTTCAGGCCCCTTGTGTTCTGGCCCCTTTTCTCTCTCCCGCCTCCCTTGAGTGCTCTGGGCCCTTCTTGGCCACCGCCCCTTTTCACTCTCACGGTCCCACTGCTCCATTTTTCCCTCCAGGCCCATCTCCTGGGACCTGGGCCTGCGCTGAGAGGAGGGTCAGCCCGGGTCTCCCCTCCCGCCCCCAGGTTCCCACTCCCTGAGCTATTTCTATACCATGATCTCCCCCCCGGCGGGACTCGGGGAGCCCCGCTACATCGCCGTGGGCTACGTGGACGACACGCAGTTCGGGCGGTTCGACAGCGACTCTCCGGGCCAGAGTGCGGAGCCGCGGGCGCCCTGGGCGGGGCAGGTGGGGCAGGAGGACCTGGACGAGGAGACTCAGAACCAAAGGGACAACGCGCAGTGGTTCAAAGCGCTCCTGAGGGACCTGCGCGGCCGCTACAACCAGAGCGAGGACGGTGAGCTTCGCGGAGCGGGGCCAGGGTCAGGTCACCCCCATTCCCATCATGAGGCCGGGGTGTCCCGAGTCTCAGGGTCCACTGAACCCTCGAGGCGGGTGGATCTGCCAGGACCCTCCACCGGAAGAGACCGCGGGACATTCCTGTCTGCATTTCATTTTCAGTTTAGGTTTATTCAGGGTGAGAGGGTGGGGTGACCTCGGGGCTGACCACAGGGGTGGGTCTCAGGGTCTCACACCCTCCAGAGGATGTTTGGCTGTGAAGTGGGGCCAGACCTGAGCCTCCTCGGCGGGTATGACCAGTTCGCCTACGATGGCGGGATTTCATCCCCCTGAGCGAGGACCTGCGCTCCTGGACCCCCGCAGACTCGGGGGCTCAGATCACCCAGCGCGCGTGGGAGGCGGCGGGCAGGGCCGAGCGCGTCAGGCACAGTGTGCAGAGCAGGTGCTTCCCGCGGCTCCGCAGACTCCTGGAGACGGGGAAGGAGGTGCTGCAGCGCACAGGTAAGAGGGGCCACGAGGCCTCGGACCTCCCCTCTCCTGGTGCCCCACAGGGAAAATGGAATCATGGGCAGAACAGCAGCTGCTTTCTGGGCAGAGAGGGAGAGTCCCCCTGGGTGTCATGTTCTGTGCTAGAGAGAGACTCGCCCAGAAGACTCCACTTTTCTGGACAGCTAAGGAATCCAGTCTCTCCCCAGGGAGGGGAGGCCATCCTGAAATAACTCTTCCCACGATCTTTTGACCCGGCAGCCATCCTGGGAACCATGAGTTTCTCTTTCAAGGGCTTGTTTTTGGTCTGAGAACATTTCTGGATCTGACTCCTGCCTTTCTGTGTCATTCACCCTCCACCCAGGTCAGGAGCAAAAGTCTGTGTTCTCCTCAGAGACCTGCATCCTCCTACCCTGGGCTCTCACCTGATTATCCCAGATTCTCCAGACTAGGCTGGTTTCTGGGTTTTGTGCTTCCTCCCTCCAAACCAATTGTCATGTCCATTCTGAGGATGGTCAATGAGGCTGCTTCAGTGTCCAGGATGGAAAAACTCAAAGTGTGAATTTTTGACCCTTCTCCTCAGATACCCCAAAGACACATGTGACCCTCCACCTCACCTCTGACTGTGAGGTCACCCTGAGGTGCTGGGCCCTGGGCTTCTACCCTGCGGACATCACCCTGACCTGGCAGCGAGATGGGGAGGACCTGACCCAAGAGATGGAGTTGGTGGAGACCAGGCCTGGAGGAGATGGAACCTTCCAGAAGTGGACAGCTGTGAAGGTGACTTCTGGAGAGGAGCAGAGCTACACATGCCATGTACAACATAAGGGGCTGCTGGAGCCCCGAGTCCTGAGATGGGGTAAGGAGGGAACTTGGGAACAGAGCTTCTCAGGCACATCTAGTGCCCTTCTGGAGACTTTTAGAGGGACAGGGTAAGGCCTGGGGCTCAGGGTCTCCCCTTCTCTTCCCTTCCAGTGCCCCCTCAGTCCTCCATCCCTACCGCAGGCATCATTGCTGGCCTGGTTCTCCTTGGAGCTGTGCTCACTGGAGCTGCAGTGGCTGCAGCTGTGATGTGGAGGAAGAAGCACTCAGGTAGGGAAGGGAGTGGGGGATCTTGTCCACTGGGGGCTTTCATGTCCCAGGGAGAACTTGCCCTTCCTGGTTAGTTGGGAGTATAGTCCACACACGTGTGTGGCCTAGTCTGGAGCTGATTGCTAACACTCTCTTTTGTAAAGCACTTAGGAAATGAATCACCAATTTTCTTATAACTGTGGTGATGGGGATCTGTTTCCTTGTAAATGTCATAGGGAAGAACGCCATTCTGGAAAAACTCCAGTTCCCTTTCATATCTACTCTTTATATATCTCAGTCCTAATCTGGGTCTTCAGTCACTTGTTCTAGAAACTTCCCTGTGACCCAGACTTGGGGATTCCTTTAGGACTTCATGGCCTGACTCTTCCCTTGTCTCACATGATTCTTCTTCCCACAGGGGGACAAGCAATCAGCTTTACTCAGGGTGCAGATAAGTGTGGATCAGGGTTGGATCCCTGAGCCCCTGAGCACAGTGTAGAGGGAACTTGAGGGAGAGTCACCCTCATCAGTTCCTATGAGGGTCTCATCTCTGGGCTTGACCAGCTTTTCTTTAGTGATTTCTCAGGCAGCAACAGTCCCCAGGACTCTGGGATGTCTCTCACCCCCTGGGACACAACAGAGGATGGGGTCAGGTTGTGGGGAGCTGTGAGTGGGACAGTCTTAGGATGCAGTGGACTATTAAGAATGTTATCACTTGATGTAACTCACCCGAATTTCTTCAATGTTATTTTCCATCACAGAATGAGAGCTCTGCCTTGTGTGGGACTGAACATTACAGGATTTCTCTCCCCTCATTTTGTAACTTCAGGATCCTCTGGTTTATTTAATTTTATTTGTTTTCTAGCTGTCAGTGATTGATATAAATTGGTTTTCTTACATCATTGTTAATTTTTGCATAATATTTGATTCCTCTCTCAGGTGTAGTCCTTATGTAACAGGGTGGTGCCCAGGAAAAGGGGAAGTTCCAGGTTCCCTGCCCCAGCAAAGGAGGGTGGAGCTAAAGAGAAGAAAAAAAAGCTGGAGAGGAGACTGAGGAAGGAAGGAAGCAGGATGGAGACAGAAGGAGACCTGGAGGAGGCACACGGATCAGAGAGACATGTGAAGAAACTGCGTTTGCCTTTTGGTCGGGGACTGGGTGACACAGATGTGGGTGAGAGACCTGTGGGGAGGTGACAATGACAGCTTTTTAAAAATTTTTATTTTTTTTTTATATCATCGATCATTTTTAAACACTATTTGCTTCTCCCCACCCCCAGGTTTAGTCCCCATAGAGTTTCCTTCCCCAATGCACCCATGCACCATCACCTCAGTCCCCTGTGCTCCTCCCTTTTTCCCTCCCTCTAATCCCTCTCCCTCCTCCTCCCCTGCAGGATCTCTGATTTATAAGTGTCTGTTTTTCCTTTGTTGTGTTTTGTACTGTTTTTACTTTTTTTACACTGATGTCTTATTTGGTTCCCCTATATTCCTGCTATAAATGAAACCATCTGATATTTTTCTTTTTCCTTCTGGCTTATTTCACTGAGCATAATTCCTTCGAGCTCCATGCATGTTGCTGCGACTGGCATGAGTTTATCTTTTTTGATTGCTGAATCATATTCCATTGTGTACATATACCACATCTTCTTCATTCAGTCATCTACTTTTGGGCATTTGGGTGGTTTCCAGGTTTACCTATTGTAAATAGTGCTACAATAAACAGGGGTACAAGTGTTCTTTTGAATCAATGTTCTTGTGTCCTTTGGGTAGATCCCGAGGAGTGGAATTGCCGGGTTGTATGGTGGCTACATTTTTAGTAGACTGAGGAAACTCCAGACAGCTCTCCATAGTGGATGGATCAGTTTGCACTCCCACCAACAGTGCAGGAGAGTTCCTTTTTCTCTACATCCTCGCCAACATTTGTTGTTGCTTGTTTTTTTAATATGTGCCATTCTCACTGGTGTAAGGTGGTATCTCAATGTGGTTTTGATTTGCATTTCCCTGATAATAAGGGATGTTGAACATTTTTTCATATGCCTGCTGGCCATTTGCATTTCCTCATTGAAGAAATGTCCTTTAAGTTCTTCTTCCCATTTCTTTCCCCCCCCAAAGATTCATTTATTTATGCATACAAGAGCTGGGGTACAGGCCAGAGGCATGGGGGGTGAGAGAGTGGAGAACAAAACAGGCAGACTCACTGAAGTACATTACTGAGGGGATCAGCAGGCAAGTCAGGCGACGTCTGCTGCTCCATGGGGGTTGCTCACTGGCTGGCTGGGAATTGAACTCGTGGTTTAATGGCTGTGGATTGCTTCAAAGTTGCGCCTTAACCCTTGCGCCACCAGGGAGGCCTTCTGCCCATTTCTTGACTGGATTATTTAGTTTCTTTTAGTTGAGTCATGTGAGTTCTTTGTATATCTTTGTGATCAGTCCCTTATCAGTTGTATGGAGTGAAAATTTTTTTTCTAATCAGTGGGGTGTCTCTTTGTTTTAGTTAATGTCTCTTTTGATGTACAGAAGCTTTTTTCAGTTTGATGTAATCCCAGGTGTTTATCTTTGCCTTCACTATCACTACTTTGGGTGATGAGTCTTTAAAGATGTTTCTGAGATGTATGTCTTACCGTGTTTTACCTATATTTTCTTCTATATATTTTATGGTTTCTGGTCTTATATTCAGTTCTTTTATCCATTTTGAGTTGATTTTTATACATGGTGAGAGGTAGTCGTCTAGTTTTATTTTTTTGCATGTAGTGGTCCAGTTTTCCCAGCACCATTTATTGAACAAACTGTCCATGTTCCATTGCATATTCTTTGCTCCTTTGTCAAAGATTAATTGTCCATATAAGTGTGGCTTTATTGCTAGGCTCTCTATTTGGTTCCATTGGTCTATGTGTCTGTTTTCATTCCAATACCAAATTGTTTTTATTATTATGGCTTTATAATATAGCTTGAAGTTTGGAAGTGTGATACCTCCATTCTCTGTTGTTTTCATCAGTAGGTCTTTGGCTATTCATGGTTTTTTTGTGGTTCCATATGAATTTCATCAGTATTTGTTCTATTTCATTGAGATTTTTATTGGAATAGCATTGAATCTGTATATTGCTTTTGGGAGGATGGCCATTTTAATAATTATGGCCATTTTGTTAATTCTTCTGATCCATGAGCAGGAGATGTCTTTCCATTTCTTTGTGTCTTCTTCTATTTCTTTTAACAGTGTTTTATAATTTTCTTTGTATAGGTCCTTCACCTCTTTTATTAGGTTTATTCCCAAGTATTTGATTTTTTTTTGTTTCAATTATCAAAAGGATGTTTTTCTTGATTTCTTCTTGAGATGATTGTTTATGTATAGGAAGAGTACTGATTTTTGTGTGTTGATTTTGTATCCTGTGAATTTACTAAACTGGGGCAAAATCGGGGAGACAAGAGCACAGGGGACTATGGTGATGGTTCATGGGTGAACTGGTGGTGGGACATTTACAGGGAATATACCTGAAAGGAGAAAGCATATAAGCATACATTGCACAAAATGAACAGTATATTATATATATATAATATATGTTATATATATATATATATATAAACAGCATTGAGATTTCTTAGAAAATTAAAAGTGTATCTGTCATAGGGACCAGCAGTCCCACTCCTAGGTATCTACCCACAGAACACAAATACACTGCCATGAAGCACATTTTGCACATCCATGATCATTGCAGCACTACTTACAATATCCAACCTATGTAGACAACCAAAATGCCTGAAAACAAATGAGAAATCAAGAAGTGGTGTATAGGTAATAGAATACTACTTATCAGAAAAACAAACTCATGCCATCCGGTGCAACATGGATGGAGCTAACTGAAATAAGTCCAAAGGACTAAGACAAATATGTCTAATACATGGTATAGAGAAGTCTAACAAAGGGCTATATTAAGGCAAACTTAAAAACTAACCCTCGAACCCTACCAGGATGCACTTACTGCTGACTAGGCTACAGATCAGCCCAGGCTTCCTGGCCTGGTAGTGCTGGATGGTGGACTGACCCTCTCTGGTTTGGCATCAAACTCATTTGATGTCAAATCCAGAAGTGGAAATACTGAATCATATTGCAATTCTATTTTTTTTTTTTTGAGAACCCGCCATATTTTCCAAAATGGTTGCAGGCTGCACCAATTACATCCAGCCAATAGTGCCCAATGGTCCTGTATTCCCTGATCCTCACAAAATTTGTTTCTTGACTTTTGATAATAGACGTTCTTATTGGTGTGAGTGGAAATCTAATTGATTTTTTTCAAATGCTGAACCACCCTTGTGTTGCTGATATAAATCCTGCTCAATCAAATGTACATTTGAATTTGGTTTGCTACCGTCTTATTGAGGATGTTTGCATCTATATTCATCAGGGATTGATCTGTAGTTTTCTTTGTTGTGTGATATTCTTCTCTGCATTTGGTATCAAGAGAATGTTGACCTCATGAAATGTGTTTGGCAGCATTCCGTGTTTCTCTATTTTCTTTGAAGAGTTAAGAAGTCAGGTATTAGTTCATCTTTAAAGATTTTGTAGAAGTCATTGAAAATGTCTGGTCCTGGACTTTGTTGTTTGGGAAACTTTTGATTCATGTTTCAGTGCCTTTGCTTGTAGTTGCTTTGTTCTGAATCTTCCTTGACTCAGTCTCAGAAGGTTGTATACTTCTAAGAATTTGTCAGTTTCTTCTAGGTATTTGAGGTTATTCAATTTATTGACATATAGATATTTAGCACTGTCTTACAATCCTCTGATCCTCTGTATTCATAAAGTGTCTGTGGTAACTTCTCCACTTTTGTTTCTTATTCTATTTATTAGTGCCCCCCTGCAATTTTTTTCCTCCTTGAAAGTGTAGCAAAAGATTTGTCTGTTTTACTTTTTTTCCCCCAAGAACGAGCCTTTGGTTTCCTTGATTTTTTTGGTTTATCTTCAATTTCTGTTTCATTTCTTTTCTTAAAAAAAGATTTATTTATTTATTTATACATACAAAAACTGGGGTACAGGTAAGAGGTGTGGGTGTTGAGAAGATTCGCCAGAGACAGAGTGGGGAACAGAACAGGCCGATTGACTGAAATACACTGGTGAGGGGAGCAGTGGGTGAGTCAGGAGAGGTCTGCTGCGCCATGTGGGTAGCTCCCTGGCCGGGGATTGAACTCATGCTGCAGTGGGTGCAGCGAGCTTAATAGGTTGCATCTTAACTCCTTGCACCACCAGGGAGGCCCTATTTCATTTATCTCTGCTTTAATTCTATTTCCATCTACTGTCTTTTGGTTTCATTTGTTCTTTCTAGCTGTTTTAGGTGTAAGGTTAGATTCTTTACTTGAGCTCTGTCCTGACACTAGGTGTGACCTGTATTGCTCTATATTTCCCCTCTTAGTGCTGCTTGTGTTGTGCCCACTGATAGGTTGTCATTTGTCTCAAGGTATTTTTAAATTTCTTGGTTGCTTTCCTCCTTAACTCAATAGCCATTTGGTAGTGTGCTGTTCAGTCTCCACGTATTGTTTTTTACCCCCTGGTTTTTTTGTATGGTTGATTTGAGTTTGATAACATTGTGATCAGAGGGATACTTTTATGATTTCAGTCATCATTAATTTATGACATTTGTTGTGTGACCCAAAAAGTGGTGTATTCTGGAGATTATTCCGTGTGCACCTGACAAGAATATGTATTCAGCATTTTTGGTGTGTAGTGCCTTATGATTACATCTATTCAGCCCACATGGTCTAATTCCTCACTTAAAGCTATAGTTTCCCTGAGTTATGTCAGGTGGTGTGTCCTTGATGAAAGTGGGGTGTTGAATTTCTTTACCACTGTTGTGTTGCTGCCAATATCTGTTTTCAGGTTGTTAATAGTTGCCAATATATTTTGCTTCTCTTTTGTTTGGTGCATGTATATTGATGAGTGTTATGTCTTCCTGATGTAGGATTCCTTAACCATATGATGTTCATCCCTGTCTCTTGTTACCTTTTTTTTAGCTGAAGTTTATTCCATCTTATATGCAGCCCCTGAAATTTTTGGGGTGCCCCAATTACTTGTGTTTTTTCCCAAGAACTTTTTTGATCCTGTCTCCTGGAGAAAGCATAAAGTTGGGTTTTGTTTTTTGATGCAACCAGTCACTCTGTGCCTTTTTGTTTGGTAAGTTCAATTCATGAACATAAAGGATGATTACATGATGACTTACTATGTCCTTTTGTCTTTAGTCAAATCCAGCCAAGAAATATGTGGTATCTGGAGAAGGTGGTGACAGCTTTAGGGCCACTGCTTCATAGGTCTTCTGGTGAGTTTGCAGGATGGTGTCTGGCGTGAGGCGCAGGCATTAGGCAGGCACCTGGGGTTCAGACCTGGGCATTACCATAACCCCTCAGTCTCTATGTTCTTGTTTCTGAAAGGGAATGGGGGAGGGGTGTCAATACTGGATTCAATCCAGTATCAATACTGGATTCACAGAGTGGTAGTGAGGACTCTCCGAGGTCACACAGAGAAAGTAACTGCTGAGGTCATGTAGCCGGCCTTCCCTCAGCACCCTGAGCAACTTCTGTTCCTGTGCTCACATCGGGCTTTCATGACCCAGCTCCCATGTCCCTTTCCTGTTAAGGAAGGACCCTCCCTGGCTTTGCCCTTGGCCCCCTCTGAGGCAGCTACTGCAGCCCTTTTCTCCTCACACATCTAAGCTGCAGGTCCTCCAGGGTGGGGTCATATGGTTCTCTGTGACCTCAGAACCCAGTGGAGCATATTACTGGGCACAAGCATGTGTTGGGCTAGGTGACCCCAAATGCCTGACTGCAGGTCTGTGTAAGCAGAGTCACCTGGCGTGTGTTTAGAGATAAGTCCCAGGCCAGTCCCCAGAGGCAAAGAGTGGGCTCCAGCTGCCCAGGGTTGAGGAGGGGAAGGTGGGGGTGGTGCCCATGGGCCCAGGCCCAGGAAACACAAGGTTGTGGTGATGGAGATGTTCTCAAGGTAGAGTATGGGATGGCTGCCCTGCTCTGTACTTACCAAAAGGACATGAGAGGTGAGCCTTGAAGTGACTTTATGGTCATAAGTTATATCTCAATAAAGTTGTTTTAGAAACATATTAAAAATGGGTCTGCAACTTGCCCTGTGTCTGTCCTCTACTGTATCCACAGTGAGGGCTTGTAGGGTAGGAAACTGCCTCAGCCCATGAGTTGCTGAGCACAGATGGCTTCACTGCACAGATGCTCTCAAGGAGCCTCTTCTGCATGGTCCTGAGTCCCATGATGAGATGCTGATGTCACACTGCTTCTGTGATAGGAGAGAACTTTAGGGGCCTTGGGTGGGAGGCAGCTGATTTTTCATGCGGGCAGAATGGAAATAATTAGTGTCCAGAAGGTGGGCTGTGCTGGTTTTCAATTTTGCACCAATTCTGTGATACACGGAAGGGATACAGTTCCCCCCGTGAGTGTGTCTGACTTGCTGGCTCTTCCTCGTGAGGAGAATGAAGCAGAAGGGACGCGCCACATCACAGGGTCAGGCTCACAGGGGCTGAGACTTCTCACCCAAGCTTCCCTCCTTGTCCCTCTCTGGGGTGACTCCCTGCACACGGTGGACCCTCAGCTAAGGGGACGCCCACAGGACAAGGACCTGAGGGTTTTCTCCAGGAGCCACATGCATGAGCTCTGAGGCAGGTCCTTCCACGCTGATCACGGCCGTTCAGATCCGCCAACATCTCGTCCCCATCGCAGCCTCGTGGGACCCAGAGCTGGAGCCTCTGAGGGAGGCCCCTCCTGCCGCCACCCCCTCAGAGACTGTGGAGACGCCAGATCTTTGTTTTAGGTGCAAAGTATGAAATTATTTAGTATTTAGTACAAACCATTAAAAAATTAAGGTGATAAAGTGATCAGTGGCTGTTTTCTCACAAGAAACAGTGGAGGCCAGAGTAGCTCATGAGACAGTCAAGGTCCTGATAGCAATGAGCTGTCAGACAAGGAATCCATATCCCCTGAAAGTGTCCTTCAAAATAAACATGCTTTAAAAAAAAAAAAATTCTACTGTTTTTAGATTCCCATTTAATTTCGCTATTTTGTTTTGCTTATACTATCCCCAGAGCATGTCTGCAGGGTCACGGCACAGAGGGGCTGTCAGCAGCCTGGAGCTGTGAGCAGGGCTGACTCTGACCCGCCTGCAGGGAGTGGGGCCCTGGAGCCCCAGAATCAGCCCCCAGGGCTGGTCCTCCATGGGGCACAGGCTTTGCTCTGCCCTCCTCTTAGCTCCCTGATCCCCCAGTATTGGCGAGTTGGGGAGGATGTTGTGGCTCAGGAAATGGGGGTCTCCTCCTAACCATCTGTCCTCTCCTCATCTGTCTCCTTCATCAGCCTGAGTGTGCGTGTTTGAGTCACACCAGCCCTGCATGGACAGGAAAGGCCCAAAACTTAAGTGATTCCCTGGTCAATTACAGCACCAGCCCCTCTGCAGTCCCACCAGGGGAGACAGAGACTCTCCCAGCTCCAGTCAGAGCCCATGTCACCCACACAGACCTTCCCCTCACTGTGTCACCGATGCTGCCCCTTCCCTGCCTGGTCCTCTCTGGTTCCCCCACGACTCCTTTTGGGCCCCATCCCCTAGTCCCCATTTTCATCCTCTGCTCCATTTCCAGGAGCCTCCCCATCTTCCTAGCCAGCATTGGGGGCTCTCCTTGGCCTTCCCCTCATTCAAGGATGGAACATTTTTCTTTAAAGATTTATTTATTTATGCATAAGAGAACTGAGGTACAGGCCAGAGGTGTGGGGGGTGAGAGGATTCACCAGAGACAGAGTGGGGAACAGAACAGCAGATTGACTGAAACACACTGCTGAGGGGAGCAGCAGGCGAGTCAGGAGAGGTCTGCTGCACCGCGTGGGTAGCTCCAAGGCTGACCAGGGATCAAAGTCATGTTGCAGAGGCTGTGGATAGCTCACAGTGCTGTGCTTAACTCCTTGCACCACCAGGGAGGCCCATCAAGGATAAAGAATGATTTAAATATATATGTGTATATGTGTGTGTGTGTGTGTGTGTGTTTTCCTTACATCGTGGGTCATCTTTCCACAGTTATTGTTCCTATTAGGTGAACCCCTTCCACCAATGATCCACCACATACCACCACCAGCTCCCCGGGTCTCTCCCCAGTTCTGATCATTCCCACACCCCCTCTGCTGCAAGACGTGGATGGATGGTTACCCTCAGGCCTTGTCTTTTTCCTGGAACCTTGTCCTTTTCCTGGACATGGACCTGGGCTCCTGGGTAGAATTTAATGTTAATTCCTAGGAGGAGGTGATTTCACCCCTGGAAGCAGAAGCAGAAACAAAGTACAGAGACTCTGGAGTACAAGGTTCCATCCAAGACTGAAGGAAACTCTATATTTGGGGGAATCTGCCCATAATCTGAGTATCAGCTATTTTTTTAAATATTTTATTTTATATAATTCTTACATCATTTTTCATCTTTGTACAATGTATGCGTTTTCATTTTGGTTATATTTCCCATACAATTGTACCCCCCCCTTATTTTGACTCTAGTTCTTCCTCTCCCCACCCCTTCCTAATCCCCCTCCCCTAGTGTGTCTCTGGTTTATAGTTTCTTGTTGATTTTGATTATTACTTTGCATTGATTAGTCTTTTTCCTGGTCTCCTATTTAGGTTTTCTAAATTCCTGCTATGAGTGAGACCATACGGTATTTTTTTTTTCTTTCTGGCTTATTTCGCTGAGCATGATCCCTTCCAGTTCCATCCATGTTGCTGCAAACTGCATGTGTTTATCTTTTTTGATTTCTGAGTAATATTCCATGGTGTATATGTACCACATCTTTTTTTTTTTTTTTAATATTTATTTATTTATTTATACAAGCACTGGGTACAGTCAGAAGTGCAGGTGGGTGAGAGAATTCACCAGAGCCAGAGCGGGGAGCAGAGCAGGCAGCAGGACCGAAGTACACTGCTGAGGGGAGCAGCGGGCGGCAGGAAAGGTCTGCGCGCCATGCGGGACCCGCCTCCGGTGGCCGGGGAGCAGCCCGGGATCGAACCGGCACTGCAGAAGCTGCGGGCAGCTTTGCAACCCAGCGCTCAACCGCTGCGCCACCGGGGAGGCCCTGTACCACATCTTCTTGATCCAGTCATCTATTTTTGGGCATTTGGGCTGTTTGCAAAGCTTAGCTATTGTAAACAGTGCTGCTATAAACATAGGCGTGCAGGTGCCCTTTGGAATTACTGTTTCTGAGCTGTGTGGAGATTTCTTGACCTACTAAACTAGAGCAGCAATTCTACTCCTAGATATTTACCCAAATGACACGGAATCAGCTGTTTTGACCTGGAAACCTGGTTTTGCCTCTTTGTCCAAGGAACTAAGCAAATTTGGGGACTTCTGACCTGACACTGGACTTGGGCGCCCCCTTGTGTGCAGATCCCTGTCCTGCCGCTGGGGGCCCAGGGAGCCTGGGGAGGGCCTGGCTGAGCAGGAGAAAGGGCGGCTCTGGGCTCCTGTGCTCAGCCCTGTGGCCACACGGGGGCGCTGCCGCGCTGCTCCGGATTCTGGTGGAGCCTCCAGGTCGGGGCAGGGTGTGAGTTGGGCAGAGTTGGGGGTCCTGGAGGGCGGCGTCCTGGGGGTGAGACGCTCTGTGAGGAGTCAGAGCAGCAGGGCTCAGAGAAGAGGAGACTCTGGAGCCTGCCCTGTGCGTGAGGTTTCCAGCTTTTCTCCCAGAACCCCTCTCTCCAGTCCCTGGACAGCGAAACCTGGGAGAACTGGAAAAGAGAAAAATTTTCTCTTTCTACAGCCCATTAAATAATGAAGGCATTTAAAAAAAATAACATTTAGTGCTTCATCGGTCTGCCTGTTCTGCTCCCTGCTCTGGCTCTGGTGGACTCTCTCACCCTCCCGCGCTTCTGACTGTGCTCAGTGCTTGTATAAATAAATAAATAAATCTTTAAAAAATAAAATTAAAGAACACTGTTAGATTTACAGAAAAGTTGCAAAAGTAGTACAGTTCTTGTTTCTCCCACACCATTTCCACTTTGTTTACTCATCCTACATGAATACTGTTTTTTTTTTTTTTTAAGATTTATTTATACAAGAACCGGGGTACAGGCCAAGTGCGCAGGAGGGTGAGAGGATTCACCAGAGACAGAGCGGGGAGCAGAACAGGCAGACTGACGAAGTGCACTGTTGAGGGGAGCAGCGGGCAGCAGGAGAGGTCTGCGCACCACGTGGGACCCTCTCGGGCCGGCTGGGATGGAACCCGCGCTGCAGAGGCTGCAGACAGCTTCCCAGCGCTGCGCTCAACCACTGCGCCACCAGGGGAGGTCCCAGTGTTATTGGTTTTTTTTTTACAACTAATGAAGCAATGTTGATGTAATAACTAAACGCCATACTTTCATTAGTTTTTGCTAATGTTCATTTTATGCCCAATAATCCCATCCAGTTTGCCTGGATGACAGTTTCTCAGACTTTGTTTTTATAACATTGACATTAGGGAGGACTGATGTTTGGGAAAGGTGTTGGGGTCACACATGGGGGTTCTTGGATCATGCCTAAGAAAATCTTCACCAGAGTTCTCCTTTCAGTGGTGTGAGGGCACACACACACACACACACACACACACTCACGGAAAGAAGAAGATGCTTGTGCAGACACAATTGGCAGAAATTGTTGCACCTGAAGAGGGCAGGTGTGTTAGGTGCTGCTCCCAGGCGGCAGCCTTGGGAGCAGAGCTGCATCTTCCTGGGGCAAACAGGACACTGAGGTAGTGTTCTAGTTGGGAGGTCTCATTCCTTTGTGCAATTGCCACCTGTCATTAAATTAATTACTTCTATGGTATGGCTGGGCTGATTTGTCAGGAGCAGCGAGTCTCTGCAATGGCTCCATCCCCACATCCCACCTCTGGTCTGCACCTCCTTGTACTTCCTGTAGCGTCTTGTAGTGGCAGGAAGGGCACAGGGAAGGATCTCTATGATCCGAGCAGGCAGGTGAAGGAGCAGTCCTGGAACCCTCAGTGGCTTTTTCAGGTTTTTAGTGAGATTACCAAGTACCCAGCAGGTGGGGTTCTGGGGTGCCAGGATGCTGCCAGGACTCCTAGCCCGTGGCGAATCTTCACTCTTTCTAGGCATTCTCTCGTGGCCTCTGCTGGTTCTCCTCTGGTCTCTCTTTTGCTCTGCTGGCATCCCTGTGACGCCGCCCTTATAAGCCCAGTCTCTCAGCCCAGGTGTACCCACCTATGCATGCCCACACCCCACTCCAGGTGTCAGCCATCTTTTCCATTTCTTCAGATACTGTTGTTTTTAGAACGAAGTCATTATGGACAGCTCACACGTACAGGTGTTCTGCTATAAGCATTTACATGCATGCAGGGTTTTATGGAAATATAAGTTTCTAATTGGTTGTGTAACTAGCTGGGGCAGTGATCTCTGGGCTGTATGTCAGATTTTAGGGTTTTCAAAGAAACTGTCAAAGATCTTCCACAGTGGCCTTGCCATTTTGCATTCTGGCCGGCAGTGAGGAGGTGCCTGTTGTCCACATCCTGGGCAGCACCTGTGCAGGCTTTGCATTTTTCAGCCCCTATGAGGTATGATGGCATCACTGTTGTTCTTCTTCTCTTTCCCTAGTGACCTGTGATGCTGAGCATCTGTTCACGTTCTTCCTTGTCATCTATCTCTTCTTGGTGACGTGTCTGTTAAAGTCCTTTGTCCATTTTTCAAATGAGGCGCCACTCATTTATAACACTGTTGTTGTCCCTTTTAAAATTGGGTTATTTCTTTCTGCTCATTGATTTTTAAGTGTTATTTTGTAAATTCTAGAGAAATGATAAGTTGCTAACTGGCTTTGAGCAGATGTCCTGGCTGGCTGGGGCGTTGGGGGGGGGTGGAGGGGAATGACTGAATTATGTGTATCCCTGAGTGTTATTTAAATATTCTTGTATGTGCATGAAATATGCTTTCAAAAATAAATTACACTACATTGCTCAAATTATAAAACTCTTTACACATCACATCCAAATCACATGTTAAGACCAGATGGACACATGTGTTACCAGTGATGGAGCCACACGTCATAGTATCTCTGAAGGTTCACTCAGGTGTTGTCCATTCTGTGGGTGTTGGACAAACGTATAACAACCTGTATCCATCATGAGAATATCATGCAGAGTATTTTCACTGCCCATAATGTCTTCTGTGCTCCAAGGAAACAAAAGCAAAAATAAACCAATGGAATCACATCAAACTAAAAGGATTCTACATAGTGAGGGAAACTATCATTAAAATGAAAAGATAATACTGAGTCAGAGAAAATATTTGCATCTTATATATCCATAAGGAGTTACTATCCAAGATCTACAAAGAACTCCATAACAAGAAAACAACCCAATCAAAATAGGGGCAGAAGAGCTAAGTAGTCACTTTCCTCAAGAAGACATACAGATGGCCAATAGGTACATGGATAAATGTTTATCATCATGTGCTATCAGGAAAATGCCAATTAAAACCAGAATAAGTTACCACCTTACCCTTGTGAGAATGACCCATTGAAGGGTGTAGAGGAAAAGGAACTCTCTCTGGTACATGGTGGGTGGGAATGGAATCTGCTCCTGTTAGCTGGCAGAACGAGAGACTCCCCAGACCCTCAAACCTTCACACTCTACATGGGATCTGTCATCAGCTGCATAAAGACAAACATTCTCTAATATGTAAGACCCTCAATAGAAAAGAACTTTAATACACTCAGTGTGCTATAGAGAATTAGTGCGCAATAGCGAAAGAGAAAAGAATATAGTTAAAATAGTTGCCAAATGAAGCACCCAAAGTTACCCAACCCCCAAATGGGTAAATGCCCAGTCAAACAGGGTTAGTTCAAAGCAGGCCCAATGAGGCGCAAAAGTTTGCCACAAGGCTAAGGCACCTACTGGTAGAGACCCATGGGACAGGGGCAGGAGGGCCAGGTGAGTCTGGAAGGAAAAGAGCAAACTCAAAATCCACATCAAGATAACAGTTGCCATTGTCAGCCTCCCCATGGGCCTCTCACCCATGCCCATGTCTTTGTCTCTTTCATGTGTCTCTTTCCACGTCCCCAACTCCCTGGCACAAGTCCAAGCCTGAGGAGCAAGAGTGGCTTCTTCTTCACATGTCTCTCTGCTCCATGCGCCTCCTCCAGTCTTTTTTTGCCATCTTGCTCCACTCCTTCCTCCTATTCTGTAACTTCTCATCCCTGCTCAGCTCCACCTTTTCTTGGGCAGGGCAGGACACCTGGAACCTCCCTTTTCTATGGATAGCACATGGGTACAGTCCTGCCCCTGTGGAGAACAAATGACAGTTCCTCAAAATATTCAAAATAGACCTGTCACCTGGTCAAACATTCCATTTATTCAAAGAAGGTAAAATACTAATTCCAGAGACTATGCACCTCCGATGGCCGCTGCAGCGCTGTCTACCATAACCAAGCGATGGAGGCAATCTAAGTGCCCAACGGCAGAGGAGGGGATAAAGAACACAAGCTATATACACAGTGGAATACTACTCAGCTGTGAAAAGGATGAAATATTGAGTTTGCAACAACATGGATAGATGTGGATGGGATTATGCTAAGTGAAATAAGTTTGAAGGAGAAAGTTAAATACTGGATGATTTCATTCATATGTGGAATATAAAACAAAGCAAAGACAGATGAAACTTAACCAAAACAAACTCTAGAAATATGAGTGCATAAGTGAAGCTATGGGGTGGGGGTAAGAGCAGGAAACAAGGTAGGAAAAGAGCCCAATGGGCTATCGTGGAGGACTATGGGGGCCCTTAGGTGGGTGGGAAGTGGTGACAAACATCTGAAGAGGTATGACCCTGTGCCTCTGCACACATGCAGTGTGTAAACCAATGTTACTACAACTCAATAATACAATGAGGGAAAAAGAAAAGTTCTTCAGCAAAAGAAAAAATGCAAATTGTCTCCTCCATCATTGACCTCAGGACTTGGCCTTCACGTTGAGGGGCTGGTTTCCCACAAGGTCAGAGGCAGGAGGTGCAGGGACTCCTGCGGCTGCTCAGACACTGCTGAGTAGAAACACTGCAGAGAGGGCGGCTCTGAGGGGACCAGAGACAGAGTCAGAGTAACCCCAGTGCTAAGTGAGGATCTGGTTTCCAAGGAGAGGGGAGTGTGTGTGTGTGTGTAACAGGAGAGACAGGATACACAAAATAAGATGATGGGAAGTCAATTAACATCAAGCCCCAGAATAAATGAATTCAAATAGCACACAGAGTGAACAGTGTCAAAACAGCACCTCAATAAATACAGTTCCATGGAAAAGCAGTTTTTGAGCAGGACTGAAAAAGCATTGGACCTGAAGAAGAGGGGGAGATTTAGAAATACCTTGGTTGGCTTGAGGTGATAGGAGCTGGGCAGGATCCCCCTCCGGGCCCCTGATAGAATATAGTGGCACCTTCACCCCTGAGAGCTCCCTCATACCCCAACATTCTTCTCCTTTGGAGTCACTGTAGAAAACCCACTGGCCTCAGAATCAGGGGGCACCATGGACTGCAGCTACTTTCTCTCTAGACCAGAGCTGGAGGGAGTCCCACAGGGGGAGGGAGGAGTGTGTGCCCTGCTGGCCTGGCCCAGGGGCAGGATTAGCCCAGGTCACCCCAGTTCCCGAGCTGAGCCTTTGTCCACAGTCCAGGAAGGGAGGGAGAGATGGAGCAGGGCCAACCTCAGCTCCTGGAAGGTGTGACATTAGAGGGGGGTGAAATTATTGTTTCTTTCTCATTTTCTCATCATCACCATCCACTGGACAACATCCAGAGTGAGGGTTGGGTCCCTTAGGAGGGTGCCCACTTCTTGCCCAGGCAGCCCTTTGATTGTGAAGTCTTATAAAAAATTTCCTCCCGGTGTTGCTCTTGTGGTGGAGGGAGACGCGTGGGGAAAGAAGGGAGGTGATGACAGAGGCTGGGCCGCAAAATTTCTTCAGAACAACCAATTTCTGACCTCTGTTCAAGCAGAATAAGGACACTCTTTCAAACTTAGCCCTTGCAATGTCTGAAACCCCTGTGTGCATAAGCAGGGCAAATCCCAACAAAATACATGGTCATTTTCAGTATGTTGGTTGGTGTGAAAGTCCTAACCTGCCGTTTTCAGAAACAAGAGTCCTCCTGAGCTGGTTTCTGCTTAACTGTATTAATTTCTTAACTAAAATGACCTATATTTGGGGTGCCATCCACCAGGCACTGGGGCACAGAGTGAGCTGTCCCGGGACTCTGTGTGTCTGTAACTCAGGGTCCAGCTGGAGACGGGCCCGGAGAGCACAGGGTGAAGGCCCCTGACCTGGGAGCTGCTGGGCCTCCTCCTTGAGGAGGTGACAGGTGACCTGAGCCCCAGGGGGAGCAGGAGGTGACAGGGAGGTGAGTATCCCTGAAAAGACAGCGGTGAGAGTCCTGGGTGTTGGGTGCGGGGCGGGTCCAGGGCTGGGCACGGGCAAGAGCTAGAGCCGCTGCAGTGGGTGCTGAGGGGGTGTGGGCCTCGCCATGGGCCTGGACTCCAGCCGGTCCCCCAGCACACAGGTGGGGCACGCACAGGGACACACCCCCCAGAGCCTCAGAGAGTGTGTGTGTGAATGGCCAGGGAGGATGCTCTTGCAGCCTGACCAGGGCAGGTGTGGTCACCTCCTCCCTGACCGCCTCCTCTACCCTCCATTTTTTCCCCTTCCTCACCCACCTTGCTGGACAGTCATGACCTCGGGGCCACAACGGGACCCTCCTGGCAGAGGGGACCTGCAGCGTCTTCCTGGAGACAGGGGCCCAGGGAGCATCTCCTGTGGCCACAGCTTCTACCAGGCCTGTCACAGCCGAGTCACTCTCAGACCCACCGAGAGGCCACATGATGTCCACGCTGCCAGGAGTCACCCAAGAGGGAATAGCAGCCCCAGGGGGGTTGTCCTCTGGGGGCAGATTTTCTTTGGGGGCAGAATTGGCCAGTGATCATTTTCCAGTAGCTACATAAATGAGGATCCCTGCAACCTGGTATAATCAGTAGGGTGTGACCAGCTTTGCTGAGGCCGCTTCAGCAGCAAGGCTTGACACAAGCCATGGGGAGAGAGGCCCATGGTGTGCCAGGCCCCAAGCTCAGTGTGCAGCCTGTGGGCACCCGTGAGCTCTGGAGTGTTGGCCTGGGCTTTGCTGTGGCAGGTGGGAGACTGGCCTGGTGGGCTGTGACAGAAGTTGCCTGCTCTGGATGCTGAGGTGAGCATCTGGCCCTGCTGAAGCCCAGTCCCCCTGTGATCCCTGATGCCTTGCAGAGAGGGGACTTTACTGTGTGCATCCTGTGGGCCAGTCTGATGAGCTGTGAGTGACAGTGGTCTGCACTCCAGGGTGAGACTACCTGACCTCAGGCATCTGGACACAATGGCAGGTGTTTCATTTATGAACACAGCGCCAGAATTGTAAATGGACCAGTAAGATTCAAGTTCTCACAGGTGCCATTCAAGGTTTATGAGACCATTCGGGGCTTTAAATGGACCAATATGAGTGGAGCTCAACTGGCACCAACCAAACAGCTGGGATTATAAAGGGCTAATCAGGCTTGAAAGGCTGGGCCCTGAGGAGGATATAAAACAGCAGCAGCCATCCTGAGCCACCTGATAGACAGCTGCCGGTCAGATTCATAAGTTCTTCTAGGAAGATCTTTGCCAAGACCTCCGTAGACTTTGAGACCTCAATATACTATGGGACCTTTCCCGAGACCTCATCATCACACCTGCTTCAGGCCCTGCCTCTGACACCGCCTGCAGAGCACCGTCGGCTGTCGCTGGTGTTTCTAATGGGGCTGTTTGCTGGTGGCTTCTGCCCAGCCTCTCTAAGGCTGCTTGCTGTCGGTACAAATGGCATCTCTATGCGCTGTGACATTTTATTTCATGTAAAGATCTTAAGAAATAAAAGAGGGGAGAAAGGAGACAAAGTAAATACACTAGAGATAATTAAAAACAGAGAATTCATGGCTAGCACTTCCGTTGTAAGGAATATTAAAGGAATCCTTCCAGGCTGAGGGAAATGACACTAGGTAATAAGTCACACATCAGAGCAATAACTAGCAACAGAGACACACAGAATATTTATTTGTAGACTTGTCTTAATTTATTGAACAGATATGATTATTTTTTTATTATTAAGTTTTATTTAGCTAAAATGTATTTTGGTTTAATATATATATTACAATAATAACATTAAGGTGTCTAAATAGAACTTTATTGCTATAAATATCCTCTGCCAGCCAGAGCCCCTGGGCCTCTCCCACACAGACCACCCCTCCCACCCAGTGTCCCCTAAGCTGACCCTTCCCTGCTCCCATCCTCTCAGGGCCTCCCCTCCTTTTGGCCTCCCTCCCCTAAAGCCCCTATTTCCTCCCTCTCCTCACTCCTCCAGGAGCCTCCCCTCCGCCAGCCCATCCTAGGGCTGGAGAGTTTAGAGTTGATTCCCTGGGGAAGGAGCTTCAACCCTGGAGTCAGCAGGGAAACAAGCGACCCTGGGTCAGGGTCTCATCCCAGACATTGAGGAGACCTGGTGTGTTTGTGGGGCCACCCTGGTCCTGGGATCCAGCTGTTATGACCTGGGGACCTGCTCCTCCCTGAAACAAAGTCTATGGTTATTAGTGGAGAAGCACCGCCATGTCAGCGTGTGTTTGGGGAAACAATTCAGACACAGAAACTGAAGCTGTATGGGCCTCCCCCTTGTGTGCACAGCCCTGTCCTTCTGGGAGACCCTGAGAACCTGGGAGATCACAGGGTTGTCGCCCTCTGGCCTCAGCCCCGTGGCCACGCAGGGGCGCTGCGGCGCTGTCCTAGTCTGGCAGCCAGGGGAGAGGCTGGGTGGGTGTGACTCAGGCTGAGAGGGTGAGCTGGGGCTGAGCATCACTGGGGGAGCGGGTGAGATGCCAGGTGAGCAGCCCTGGCACCAGGCCAGGGGGAGTGGAGGAGAGGAGAGGAGGCTCTGGAGCTGCCTGGGTCTGAGGCGCCATCTTCTCTCCTCACAGCCTCTCTCTGCAGCCCCTTGATGACCACACCCTGGAGACTGCCAAAGCTTTTCCTTTCAGCTCCTGGTGCCTTTCCTGAGGGCTATTTTATTATTTTTTAATTGAAGTGATACTTATTTACGGCACTGTGTGTGATTTAGGGGAATAATTTCACATCTCTTCGGATCTGTGTTACCAAAGCAGATACTTTTCTCTTCTACTCCCTGTCCCTTTGCTGAGGGCTGTTTTTCAAATTGCAGCAGTCACGGTGATTTACAATTCAAGTAGGGAACAGGCTCCCATCTCTTCAGAGGTTGTGACCACAACACCCGCTCCATATTCTGCATCTAAACAAAATTGTTGTCTGGAACAGAGTCCATGCCTGATTCATCTTCATAATTACTGTTATTATATTTATTCAGATAACTTTGATTTTTCAACCATATGGGCTATAGGTACAAAACTCCAAAATATATGTTTGTTTAAAAAGAAAGGAATGTATTGAAAATGGATATTGTAAAGGTCCTTAAAATAATTTAAAGTAAGATGGGTATCTTTAAAATGAAATGGTAGTAAAAAGAAAGCAAAAGAAAATGTTGAAGGTCTGAGAGGGATTTTAGTAAAAAAATTTTGCGTGCTCAAATGACTTATATAAAATATTTTAGTTAACTTGAATACAGTAGTGCAGCTATGTAACACCAAACATTAGTCCTTTTTATATATAAAAAATAAGGTATTCTAAAACTGCTTTCACTAGTTTCTTGTAAGAAATTAAAGACTGTTCAGGTAATCTAAAAATCCTGGTGCTCTTTCACCCTCAGGTTAACTGAATAAAATCCTTATTATGTCAGCGTTGATGAGCCTTGTCAAAGAAATAGATCTGCTCTCAAAATCCTTGTCACTCTGTGGAAGGACATATTTTGTAAAGATCTGTTTGTTCTATGACAATTTCATTCTGAAATAGTAAAGTTTTTGTCTTAAGACACCTGATAATTCAAAGAATTTTTTAATTTCTTCTTTGATCTCCTCGTTAGTCCAGTGGTCTTCCAGTAGTGTGGCTTTTAATCTCCATGAGGTAGGATAGTTCCTTGCCTTCTTTTTATGATTTATTTCTAGTTTGATGCCTTCGTGGTCAGAAAAGATGGTTGATATGATTTCAATCTTGGTGTATCTGTTGATGTTTGTCTTGTGCCCCAGTATGTGATCGATCCTGGAGAATGATCCGTGTGCACTTGAGAAAAATGTGTACTCCGTTTTTTTTGGGTTTAGTGTTCTATAGATGTCTGTTAAGCCCAAATGCTCTAGGTCCTTATTTAGAGCTTTAGTTTCTTTACTTATTTTTTGTCTTGTTGATCTATCCATTGTTGATAGTGGTGTGTTGAAGTCTCCCACTACGTATGTGTTTTCTCTGATGTCTGTTTTCAGAGAGGACAACAGTTGTCTGATATATTTTGGTGCTCTTTCGTTTGGTGAGTATATGTTAATGAGTGTTATTTCTTCTTGAAGTATTGTCCCCTTGATCATAATGTAGTGACCATTGGGGTCTCTTTTTATTTTTTTGAGTTTGAAGTCTGTTTTATCTGATATAAGTATAGCTGTTCCTGCTTTCTTTTTTGGCCCATTTGCTTGTAGGATTGTTTTCCATCCTTTGACTTTGAGCCTATTTTTATCTTTTGTAGCTAAATGTGTTTCCTGGAGACAGCAAAAGGTTGGGTTTTGTTTCTTAATCCAGCCTGCAGCTCTGTGTCTTTTTATTGAAGAGTTTAGTCCATTTACATTTAGAGTTAATATTGATATGTTAGCATCTGTATTTGCCATTATGTTTGTCTTTCCTTTGATTTTATTTATTCTTTTAATAACTTTTTTTTTTTTTTTTTTGGTCTTCTTTCGTTGTTATTCGTCCCTCTGAGGTTCTGGCTTTAGGATTCCTTGTAGTATTTTTTGGAGTGGGGGTTTATTCGTAATGAAATTCCGGAGTTTCTCTTTGTCTGGGAAGGTCCATATTCTTTCTTCATGGAGGAAAGAGAGCTTTGCGGGATAGAGTATTCTTGGTTGGCATCTGTTTTCTTGGAGTCTGTTGACTATGTCCCTCCACTCTCTCCTTGCCCGTAGTGTTTCTTCAGAGAAGTCTGATGTCAGCCTGATTGGTTTTCCTTTGAATGTTATCTGTTTCTTCCCTCTTGTCAGCTTCATTATTTTTCCTTGTCCTGGATTCTTGGGAGCTTTACTATTATGTGTCTTGCTGTGTTTTTCCTTTCGTCGTGGAAGTTTGGTGTTCTTCTTGCTTCTTGTATATCAATTTTCAGCTCCTTCTTCGCATTTGGGAAATTCTCTTCAATTATCTCCTGGAATATTTTCTCTGTTCCTACATCTCTCTCCTCTCCTTCTGGAATTCCTATTGATTTTCATTGTGAAAAACAAACAACTGAGTCAATTTGGGTGAATTGATACCTCATAGGAAGTATTCTCATAGGATTGTTACGCCTGTTCAACATAAATGGAAGATAATGAGATTGTTCTAAAATACATAAGACTTGGGCCTTCTTCGTGGCGCAGCTGTTGAGCGTGGGGTTGCGAGGCTGCCCACAGCCTCTGCAGCGCCGGTTCGATCCTAGGCTGCTCCCCGGCCACGGGAGGAGGCTCCCACACGGCTGCCCACCTCTCCTGCCGCCTGCTGCTCCCCACAGCGGTGTACCTCGGTCCTTCTGCCTGCTCTGCTCCCCGCTCTGGCTCTGTGAATTCTCTCACCCACCCACGCTTCTGACTGTACCCAGTGCTTGTATAAATAAATAAAAAAATATTTATAAAATAAAAATACATGACTGTAGGGTAAAGAAAATGTCAGGCTTTTCTGCCCTCCCGCCATCAGGATAGATGATGGATCCTTGTCCTGAATGCATGCCTGATGGCGGGCACCTGGAGTAGGGTGTGGGCATAGGTAGATGGGATTCAGCTGAGCTAAGACTGTGCTTTTAAGGGCGGCGTCACGGGGGGACGCCAGCAGCCCCAGCCAGCAGCAGTAGAAGCCGAAGCCGAAGCCGAGAAGCAGCAGAACGAACGCCAGAGAGTCCAGATAGAGTGAAGACTTGCTGGGGGCTGGGAGGCTGGCAGGCCTCCCAACCCCCCAGCCAGCACCCCTGCCTGCCATATGCCTGGTGAACCCCAAATAAAAAACCTGCAAAACTACTGAGGACTCTGACTCCTCCTTTACCCGGTCTGCATGGGATCAGAAAACCTGCACTGTGCCCAGTCCGGCCCTTACAATGACTTTTTTTTTTTTTTTTGAAGATTTATTTATTTATTTATACATGCACTGGGTATAGTCAGAAGCGCGGGAGGGTGAGAGAATTCACCAGAGCCAGAGCAGGTAAGCAGAGCAGACAGACTGACAAAGTACACTGCTGAGGGGAGCAGCAGGCACAGCAGGAGAGGTCTGTTGCACCATGAGGGACCCTCGCCCGGCTGCCAGTTAACAGCCCTGCAGAGGCTTCACAGCACAGTGCTCAACCACTGTGCCACCAGGGGAAACCCATTCTTAAACCTAATTGTAGAAGGGCTAAAAAATAATTTACTCAAAAGTCCAAAAATCCCCTATCATTACAGGCTGGATTTGCTGAGCCTATAAAAAGGTACACTAATCTAGACCCAGAAAAGGACAAGCATTTTAGCAGTCTCCTTCATTAGCCAGCCTTGCTCTGACATCAGCTGCAGCCTCCAGAGACTAAATCAAGGGCCTAAGATCCTTTTAACACTTTGGACATGGCTTTCAAGGCCTTTAGTAACATGGAGGGGACTCGCCAGAGTAAAAAAAATGAGGGAGAAAGACAAGAGAAGGGCCCAGTATATGGCAGCTGCCATTGTCAGTGCCCTTCCACCTCAGACTCACCCCAGGCTCCATGTTCCCCAGGGCATTAGGACCTCAACCTCTTAATGGGCTGCCGACTTGCTTCCACTGCCAGCAAGCAGGATACCTCAGGGGCAAGGAAGCTGCCCCCAGGGCCATCACACAGGGTACTGAAAAGAGGGGCTGTTCTACTCTCGAGAGAGGGCCAGGATTGGAGGACAGCCTGATTGGAGGACAGGCTTGACCTTTAGCTGCCTCTGACTATGAAGAACCCGGTGCAGGACACCTTCTCTGAAGAAGCCCACAGGTGAGACGGACACCCCTGTTTACTGTCTATATGGATAAGCCTCAGGTGACCCTAGAAGCAGCAGACAAAAAGATCACCTTCTTGGTAAATAAGGGGCCACTTACTCCAATTCTTTGGACTGACCTACTGGTCGATTGTCCCCCTCACTAGTACTGATGGCCAGCCTGAGCCAGGACACTGCACAGCACTGCTTCCTTGCTCGCTACAAGGCCACATGTTTACAGGTTTTCAGTCTTGTTTCCTAGCTTCCTCTATTAGGACAGGACATTGTAACTAAATTCAAAACTAGCCACCTCCACAGCCACTATTGGCTCTCCCAGCTGCTGCTACACAAGACAGGAATAACACAGAAGCCCTAAATCTCACTGATTCCACCACTTTGGCTACAACCACTCCAGGTGTTTGGGACACTACAGTGCCAGGCTGAGGTGTCTTTGCCATACCGTGTAGGGTGCAATTAAAGGAACCTCTTATCTTCCTGATGCAACCACAATACCCCTCAAGCCAAAGCCCAAAACGTTCCCTGAATTCCCTAGTCTCAGTGGTTATGTAAGACCGTGGTGTTCTGGGCTTGCTCATGAGTTTGTGGCCTCCTTACTCTTAAATCCTAAAAAAAAAAACTCCTGTCCTGGCTGTTCCCCTTTTTCATTCCTTTTTTTTTGGGGGGGTCTTCATTTTTCTTGCTTGGGCCCTACATCCTCAATGCCCTCATCGGAATCATCTCTTGAGGCCATCAAACTCCATATGGTCCTTCAATGGAACCCACTATGAAGCCTCCACTGTCCTTCTTCCGAGGTCCCTTAGAACATCACCCTGCGGTGGAGCCCTGACTGCGTCCCCGCATCACCCACGTTCAGTGGGAAGCAGTCATTGATCAGACGGATGTCCTTTGTCCCAACAGCAGTTAGGGGCTCCATCCATAGAGGGGGGAATGAGTCCTAGGGCAAGTTAGGGATAATTAGGCAGCCTCAAAGCAGTGCAGGGACTTCAGGCGAGTTAAGGAAGTCTCCAAAAATAGGGCAACAAATTCCAAAGGGGACCAATCACACACCTCAGGCCTAGGGGCAAGAGGATACTCCTGGACAAGGACTATAAAGAAAAAAGATAAGGGCTGGGACACAGACACTCAGGAGACATTCAGGCAGTGAGTGAGACCACTGAGAACTAACCACTCACAAAGAGACAGGTGGGGCTTTAGAGTAATTAGGGAAAGAAGGTCTCTATTCCCTGAGACAGGATCCACTTAAGCTCCCATGCCCTGCGCTGGCCTAATTCCCCCGGCCTGGGAGTCCCACTTTATTTCTGTTCCTTTTGTCCTTTTCTTTCTCTAAACAAATCTGCCTCTTCTTACTTGCCTGAGCTTCTGCGAAGTTCCTGCTGTGGCATTGTGACACACCAGCCCGTGGTGGTCTAGTGGCTGGGACTTAGCGCTGCCCCTGCAGCCTGGGATTCAGTCCTGGCTGGAAGACTGGGCCTGAAAACTTGCAATTCCGGTGTCATTACCTTAAGGCCTTTAGAATTTATGGTGATGTGAGTTAACATAGAGAAGAACACATTTTCTGGGGTCTCAAGTATCCCTGTGACCTTTCAAGTCTTTTCTGCTTCACTTATTAACTTTTTTAGATCACCCCAGGTGGGGGGAGCAGATGCTTCATTGAGCTCACAAGATCCACATTCCTCCTTTTCTGTCCCCTCCTGGGAGGGGTGTAACTAAAGCATTTGAAACCCAGAACAGTCAGCTGTTCAACATGACCCTGAAGGAACGTGAGTAAGCTGTGCCATAAAAACAATTAATAGGGAGAAAAAGCGGCAGGTCCCTGCAAGAACCAGGACGTGTAAGATAAACTGGCGTCACCAGCAAACTGCCTGGAGAGGAAAGTTGCGGTAACAGAGGCCAAGAAGAGAGGGAAGCAGCAGAACCCTGCGGCCCTGCCCCACCTGCAAAGCCAGCTCACCCCACCTACAGAAATGGGAAATAAAAGAACTAGGAACCCAGCAGGGCAGTGAGCAGAAAGAAACTGCGACAGGCTCCAAGCCCTGCGGCCAGAAACTATGGGGAACCACTGGGGAACTGCCAAGGCGGTGAGTAAACGGGGAGTTGCAAACTGGGCACCACCAGAGGAAGGTGGGGACTCTGTGGCGAGACCTGCAAATAGCCAAAGGGCAGCCGGTGAGCTAGTGTAGAAAAGCGCACACGCAGAAAGTATATGCGGATCATGGCTGCCCAGGTCCCCACGCCCGTGATCTGGGACTGTGGGGAGACTAGCAGGAGCCGTCACTGAAGTGAATCTCTGGAATGAGGTTTATCCCTGTTTTTGTTTTGTTTTTTTGAAGGATTTATTTATTTTTATGCAACCAGGGTACAGGCCAGATACGCGGGAGGGTGAGAGAATCCACCCCAGACAGAGCAGGGAACAGAACAGGCAGAATGACCGAAATACACTGCTGAGGGGAGCAGCAGGCGATACAGGAGAGGTCTGCTGCACCATGTGGGAATCTCCCTGGCCAGCCGGAACTTGAACCCGTGCTACAGAGGCTGCAGACAGCTTCACAACGATGTGCTCAACCGCCTGCACCACCAGGGAGGCCCTGGACGGTTTATCCCTGTTTGATGCCAACTCCTGGTCAGGGCGCACAGCCTGTGCCTGCGGGGGACAGACAGAAGCGCCCCCTCTCCCAGGTCAGTGATGGTGTTACAAGGCAGCCTGGTTATGAAACAGGTTGCCTGACTGTGGGTCCTCACCCGCGCTTAAAAGGGACTTAATACTCTGCTGCAGGCACACACAAAAGGTTAATAAAAGATTTATTCACAAGGGAAGGGGAAATGAGGAAATGTGCAACTCAGCGAGAAAAGTGGGAGATAAAGTCGTAAATGTGTCCTACCTGTTCCGCCGACCTGGAAACACAATGGCACTCTGAGAGCTGGCCACAAGCCACGAGCTGTGAAGCCAAGAGGTGAGAGAGCCCCTATAATGGCAGGAAGGACACAGAGCAGGTTTTCTGATCCAGCAGGCCAGGTAAAGGAGGAGTCAGAGTCCTCAGTGGCTTTTGCAGGTCTTTTATTTAGATTTACCAGGCATACGGCAGGCAGGGGGGCTGGGAGGCTGGCAGTCCTCCCAGCCCCCAGCAAATCCTCAGGCTATCTGGGCTCTCCGGCCTTCTCTCTGCTTCTCTTGGCTTCCACTAGTTCTTGGCTTCTGCTGGCGTCCCCGTGACGCCGCCCTTATAAACTCAGTCTCTCAGCCCAGGTGTACCCACTTCAGGTGCCCGCCATCAGGAATGCGTTCAGGACCACAGGCTTCCCTCATCTATCCTGATGGCGGGAGGGCAAAAAAGCCTGATACTTTTTCCTTACCTTAGAGCCCCCTAAAGCCCACGTGTCTGGTTTTATACCAAACCTGGCTGCTTAACTCCACCCTCAGGTCCCAGCCACCTTCCCTTTGGTGGTGATGGGATTTGGAGTTCCCAGGTCTTTGGCTTTGGCCTGGAGTCGGGGTGGAGTCCACAAAGCCTGTATGGAATTAGCTCAGGACATCCTTTCCCCCTAACAATGGGACAGGTCCTGGCCAGTCTGGTCCAAGCAGCAGGGTCGGTACAAACAGCAGGTCTTGTCCAGACTCCACAGGAGTGCGATGCCATCCACAGCTGTTAGGGCGGAGGAATTGCAATTTAAAAAGTTTAAAGTAAATGCAGCCGTGGCAGACCTCGCCTGCCTCCCCTACTACTCCCCTCAGCAGTGTCTCAGGTCCGTGGCCTCTCTCTGGTGAATTCTCTCATCCTCCTGCGCCTCTGACCTGTACCCCTGTTCTTGTATAAATAAATCTTAAAAAAAATAAAGTCAATAGAGCTTTATATATTTGTTCCCGTGGGTGCAACTTGCTCTCTAGAGTCCCCTTTTTTTGTTTTATAAGTTGTGTTTTAAGGTGCCTATTGGCTCTTTTAACTATAGTTTGTGCTGTAGGGCTACAAGGATGCCAGGTACATGTTGAATATTCCAAACTAGCAGGAAAGAGTTAAAGGCTTTGGAGATGTAAGCAGGTCCATTATCAGCTTTTATCTGTGATGGTATTCCCATCCCTGCAATGGCAGATAAAAAGTGTTTAACAGTTTACCTGTTTGGACCGAAGCTTGATAATTCAGAATAGGTATCTTTAGAGACATGAATGTAAGTCTGTTTGTCAAATAGCATTACGTTTGAGACTTGGGGCTTCTGTATTATTTCTACATTTTGTAGCAGTGGCCAGAAGAGCCACTGGGCTGTTAGGTTGGGATTTTGGTTATGGTGTCCTGTCCCCATAGAGGAATAGGAAGGAAGACTAAAATTTGATGTGTTATGTAATTTTATCAGTATTTCCTGATTGACCCAATTTGTTTTTTTATAAGGAAACCTGTTTTATTGGCTGTCTTAGGAGTCCTTTTAGGACAAAGATTTTAATATTTAAGTATTTTTTGGTATCAAGGAAGTTGTCATAGAATTAACAAACTTAGATTTTCATAAAAGTTAATTACTCAGAGTAGTAAGGATTTTTAAGAATAGCGCTATTTCTTTAACGAGGCTCAGCAGTGGTGATAGTGGAGGACAGAAATAGCAAAACTGGAAAAGAGGTACCACAAGACCACACAAGGAGGTAGGGGTAGAGGGGATTAGCATAAGTCATTAACCCAATTATAGAAACCAAGACCCTTAGGCATCAATGCCCAGATCAGGAGGCACAACACCCAGAAACTATGAGACTGCTATAGCCCCTCCCTGAAGATGATAAAACCTAGTGCTGCTCCCACAACGGGGCAGCACTCCCTCTGCCCACCTGGGACTATGCAGGTGCTTCTTTTCACCAACTCTCTCCTCTGCAGGGCAGCAGCCTCCTGCCTGCCCATGACCTGTACCTGCCAGGACTTCTCTTCACTGACCTCCCCCAGCGGAGGCCGCTCTCCTCAAGGCTGCCCACCTGCAAACGTGCAGGCCTCTCTCAGCAAACCAGCCCCTTTCAGGGCATCTCTTCCTGCCTGCTTGTGTCTATGCAAGTGTCTTTTACTGTTCTATCCCTTTTCTAATAAACCTGCTCTTTAAATATAAATACCTGCTCTGTCTGGTGGAGAAACTCGCCTGGGAGACTCACCGCGTGCCACTGAAAGGGGAGCTCTGGTGAAACCTTTCCAGAGTGAACCCAAGGAACCCACACTCAAACCTCCAAGAACCCCAGCATTAGGAAAAGGTTTTTTCTCATGTAACCTGAGGCTAAAAAAACACCAAGATTATAGATTACATAAACAGTCCTTAAGTTGTCATCAAAAACTAGTGAGAATAGTTTAGGAATATTTGAGTCCTTATTACAGATGAAAATTAAAGTTTGCTTTTATCTAAGTACACTACTGATACTAAACTTAAATATTTCTAGAGCAAGTCATTTTGTTACAGGGCAACCCAAGATGAAATGGGTTGCCTGACTGCGTCCTCACCCATGTGCTTACAAGGGACTTATTAATACTCAACTGCAGGCACATACAAAAGGTTAATAAACGGTTTATTTATACAAGAAAGGGAGATGAATAACTCAGGGAGAAAAAAGGGAGATAAATTTGTGAATGCGTCCCACCAATTTTGCTGACCTGGAATCCCAATGGCATGCTGAGAACTGGCGAAAAGCCAAGAGCCATGAGGCCAAGAGAGAGCCCCCAAGGCCCACATGTCTGGTTTTATACCAAACCTGGCTGCTTAACTCCACCCTCAGGTCCCAGCAACCCTCCCTTTGGTGATGATGGGTTTGTCATTTCCATTGTCTTGATGGCTTTGGTCTGAGTGAGGGCGGAGTCCACAAAGCCTGTATGGAGTTTGCTCAGGACATCCTTTCCCCCTAACAATTTGAGCAGATAACTTTGTTTTTCAGATACCTCTATCCGCCCTTCAACACTTTCTTTTGCTTTCCTATTTTTATACCATTTCTTTTATACCATTTTTATAGCCATTTTATTTTGACGCTAATGTTTCTTAATACTTTCAACATATCCATTTCAAATACATTCCTTAACACAATTCACTTTCCTTACATTTAGAGTTATGGCATGCTAGATTTAATTTTTAGATTGTAAGACATTGAAGAGATGTTATGCTATCATTCCTTTGTGCTGGTGTTACAGGGCAGGGAGAGGGACACCCCAGAACCCCCAAACCTGCCTGCTCTAAACAGGTTCTGCCATCCGCCGCATCACGACAGAACATAGAAGACCTTTAATGGAAAGGAACTTCAATACAATTAGAGATCAATACAGAAAAGACAAAGAATATAGTTTCTAAATCAAGCACCAAAAGTTACCCATCCCCTTGTGGGTAAAAGTCCACCCAAGCGGGATTGGCCCAGAGCAAGGCCCAGAAGCCTGTCACAAGTCTAGAGTACCTTCCAGCGAGGACCCACCAAAAAGGATCAGAAATGGCCAGATAAGTCTGGAGGAAAAGAGCAAAATCAAAATCAAGACAAAAACCACCACTGTCAGCTCCCCGTGGGTCTCTCACCCACATCTGTGTTACCCAGTCCATGACCAAAAGGTAACCGCAGTTTCTTCACGTGTCTCTTTGCTCCATGTGCCTCCTCCAGGTCTCCTTCTGGCTCCATGTAGGGTAAGGATAAATGTCAGGCTTTTCTGCCCTCCCGCCATCAGGATAGATGATGGATCCTTGTGGTCCTGAATGCATGCCTGATGGCGGTCACCTGGAATAGGGTGTGGGCATAGGTAGATGGGATTCACCTGGGCTAAGAATGGGCTTTTAAGGGTGGTGTCACAGGAACACCAGCAGAAGCCGGGAAGAAGCCAAGAACGAACAGAAGCCGAGAGAGCAGCAAGAGAAGCAGAAGCCGAGAGAAGGCCGGAGAGCCCAGAGTGAAGACCTGCTGGGGCCTGGGAACCCTACCAGCCTACCGGCCCCCCAGCACCCCTGCCTGCCGTGTACCTGGTAATCTAAATAAAAAACCTGCAAAATTTATTAAAAAAAAACGTAATGGTTGAATTTGAAGCATGCAAGCCTTATAGTTATCATGTTGAGTATCAATACTTTATGTTTAAATGTCTTTAAACCTGCAAAAGCCACTGAGGACTCTGACTCCTCCTTTACCCTGTCTGCTGGATCAGAAAACCTGCACTGTGTCCTTCCTGTCCTGACCTTACACTCCATCCTGCTTCCTTCCTTCCTCAGTCTCCTCTGCAGCTTCTTCTCTTCCCTGCTCAGCTTCACCCTCACTAGGGTGGAGCAAGGAACCTGGAACCTTCCCTTTCCTGGGGGCCACCCTGACCTTGGATAACTCATACAGAAACACACGTTTTAATTGTTTAAATTTTTTTTAGGTGAGATGTCATTAAATTTTAGTTTTCTTATAATCAGAAGCAAAAAGTAAACCTGCAAGCTCAATGATTTTAGAGAAAGTGATTTTAATTATTTAACAAATTGTCATTGTTAAACTTAATAAAACCTTAGTTTTATATGAAATTTGGCCACCATTTAAATAATGATAAAAGAACAAATTTAAAACAGAGATACAAATTGTAGCTCTTAGTTTTTCTTAAGACTGGAATTTTAAATTAATTCCAGAGTTGCAAATTCTAATATCCCATAAACCAAGTTTTTTTCTAAGGCAAGCGCTAGATAGATTGATGAAAAACAAGAAAAATCAGAGAGACTTAATGTACACATTTCCTACATACCTGTGAGGAAATCAGTACGGCTAAGTAACTTGCCCATGAGGCTAGTTTTTGCTAGGACAAGGGGAAAGAGAGTAGTCAATTCGAGATTTTCCTGGAAAAGAATTTTATCAAGAGAAGTGTAGGTATAATCGACAAAATGCAAATTTATCTTTTTTGATGTAGACTAGGACAATTACTCTTTTTTTGCTGACTACTGTGAGCTTCCTTTTAAAATAAAGACATTTAAACATAAAGTATTGATACTCAACATGATAACTATAAGGCTTGCATGCTTCAAATTCAACCATTACGGTTTTTTTTAATAAATTTTATTTTTATATTCCCCATACAATTGCAACCCCTTTATTTTGACCCCAATCCCTCCCCTCCCCGGCCCCCACCCCCCATAGAGTGTCTCTGGTTCATAGTTGTTTGTTGATTTTGATTTTCACTTTCTTATAGTTATTCATTTTCCTGGTCCCTTATTTAAGTTTTCTAGATTCCTGCTATGAGTGAGACCATCTGGTATTTTTCTTTTTCTTTCTGGCTTATTTCTCTGAGCATGATCCCTTCCAGCGCCATCCATGTTGCTGCAAATTGAATGTGTTTATCTTTTTTGAATGCTGAGTAATATTCCGTGGTGTATATGTACCACATCTTCTTGATCCAGTCATCTATTTTTGGGCATTTGGGTTGTTTCCAAAGCTTAGCTATTATAAACAGTGCTGCTATAAACATAGGGGTGCAGGTGCTCTTTGGAATTGATGTTTCTGTGTCCTTTGGGTAAATACCTAGGAGTGGAATTGCTGGATCATATGGAAGCTCTATGTTTAGTAGGTCCAGAAATCTCCACACAGCTCTCCATCGTGGTTGAACCAGTTTGCACTCCCACCAACAGTGCAGAAGAGTTCTTTTTTCTCCACATCCTTGCCAACATTTGTTGTTGCTAGTTTTTTTAATATGTGCCATTCTCACTGGTGTAAGATGGTATCTCATGGTAGTTTTGATTTGCATTTCCCTGATTACAAGTGATGTTAAACATTTCTTCATATGCCTGTTGGCCATTTGCATTTCCTCTTCAGAGAAGTTTCTTTTTAGCTCTTCTGCCCATTTTTTGACAGGATCATTTTCTTTGTTGTTGTTGAGTCTCATCAGCTCTTTGCAGATTTTTGTGATCAGTCCTTTATCATTAGTGTTGTGTGCAAAAATGTTCTCCCAGTCAGTGGGGTTTCTCTTTGTTTTTGTTATTGTCTCCTTTGCTGTGCAAAAGCTCTTTAATTTGATGTAGTCCCAGCTGTTTATCTTTGCCTTCACTGTTACTGCTTTGGGTGATGTGTCTGTAAAGATTCAACCATTAAGTTTTGATCTAGTTTTTGATTACCAAAATTTTAGATCATGATCTCTAAATTGGGGATTTTTATTGGAATTTATATAGGCACCATTTATAATTAATCCTCCAGAGGCATTAAACAGTGATAGACACAGATTTTTTGATTCTCTTTTCAAAACTTTGGTCATGTGCATTAGTTTTAAAAAGTAGTTATTCTATCTGTGAAAACACTGAGACATTTTTATTGATTAAATTTACAAACTGTTTTTACTAATTCCTTTAGATAAAACATATCTCAAATTTGTATTTTTGAGTGACTTGTTGGCTTTAACTTTTTTTAATGTACCATGAGGTATACAGGAGAAGAGACACATTAAGATCTTATTTTTTAGTTTGCTTGTTCCTGAACTCTCATCAGAAATCTGAGGTTTGGAATTCAACTCACAAGAGCTACATTTTCACTCTATAGTTTTTACCAGGTTAATTAGTTTTAAATGAACTTTACGCAGACCCAATAAGCAATTCAGAAGGTTTTCTCAAACATTAAGTGTCCTGTATAATTTATTAGCAAGTCCAAAGTAACTTAGAAATTTTTACCCTAAACAGTCAGATTTTAAGATTAGGAAAACACAGGGAAATAGAAATTTGTACCATAGAACAGAGCAGAGCAGGATCTCACGGTGGACAAAAGAAGGGTCCAGTTCCCCCTCAGACAGAAGGCAGCAGAGACGAGCCAATGATTCTAGCACTGGGATCCAGTGCTTGCAGAGACCAGAGGCAGCCCCACCCCCCAACCCCCAGCAAATTGCAGTCGGGTTTTTTCTAATTGTAGTGAAAGATGCTGAATCCAGACACCATACTGAGCAGTGGTTAGTATTTTTTTTTAAAGATTTATTTTGTTTATGTATGCATACAAGAGCTGGGGTGTAGGCCAGAGAAGGGAGGGGGGCAGTGAAGGGATTAACCAGAGATAGAGTGGGGAGCATAACAGGTGGATCCAATGAAATACACTGCTGAGGGGAGCAGTGGGCAAGACAGGAGAGGTCTGCTGTGCCATGTGTGTAGCTCCCTGTCTGGGGATTGAACTCTTGCTGCAGTGGCTGCTGATAGCTTCATAGTGCTGAGACTTAAACCCTTGCACCAGTGTGTGTGTGGTGGGGGGCGTGCTGTGGTTAGTCTTGTTTTGGTAAGGACTTTCCAATCCCATGCAGTCATTTCATTCCCATTTTCTGCAGCTTCAAAAATTTCTTTTGTAAATGAACTTTGAATACTATTGTCAGAAATAGATTTTCTAAATTCTTTACAAACAGTCAATGGCAAACTTTCATGTTAGGGACACTGGCCTCCTCCTCAAATAATGTTTCTCCCTTGGATTGTCATGCTTCATGAAACATATTTCTATGGGGGGCTCAGAATGTGCTGGAGGCGGCAGAGGAGGGAGGAGAGGAGAAGGACCCGTCGGGGCAGGAAGCCCTGGGCCCTCTGGGTGTCAGATCTTTTATCCCCTTGAGCGGGTCTCAGTGCTGATCCAGAGACTCCACGTGGGAAGGGGAGACACTGTCCCGGTCCCACTGATGGCCTCAGCCACTGCCCTGCCTTCCCCAGGCTTCCAGGTCCAACTCCCTCCTTTTGGGTGCTGAGAACTGTGTTGTCTAAGGATGAGAGGTAATTTATGAGCTGGCACTTGGTTACTTTGTATCCTCCCACTTTTCAAAGACTCTAATTGTAATTTATGCTGTTTCTCTTCACTTGTAAGCGCTTTCCCCAGAGTTTAAAAGCAAAGATAAAACTCAACTAAACAAGCAGAGAAAAGGCAAAAACCTCCACGTGAAATGCCTAACCTGACTCCCCGCAGGCTTGCAAGACCCGCCCTTTGTTGCCTGTGCTCCTCACCAGAATGAAGTGGGACCTCCAAAAAGTCCTTCCCTTTTGTTGGAGTCCAGCTGGGAGAGGTCGGCCCAGTTCCCACACCGGATTCCTCACACGGGGCACCAATTGTCTGGTTGTGACATGCGGTGGTAGCATGAAACAGGTTTACTAGAGGGACCACACCCCGAAGGGGCAGCCCAGCTCCAAGGGCAGTCTCGTTTTTATTTAGCATCAGACAGAAAATAAAAAAGACCAAAGCAGCAGCAGGCACATGGGGAACGCACATGTGGAGGGGGGACGCGTCACCAGCCGGCCCAGCCAAGGTGGGGAGTTAGGGAGAAACAAGGAAAGTGTCAGTGTTTATGCTGCTCTCACCATCACACCTGGTGCTGTTTCTGCACACGCTGTTTCCAGCACATGTGACGCTCACAGCAGGACTTTTGCCCTGAGAGGTTCCTTATCTCAAACTTTCCCTGTTTCTGCCCACTGAGAGGTACAGAAGCATCAAAGCAAAGAATAATTAAGGCAAAGAGAGAATAGCTGAGGCTCACGATCATCTACGCTCCCACAAATGTGGACCCGGGTGAATCGGGGGCTCAGATCACCCAGCGCGCGTGGGAGGCGGCGGGGAGGGCCGAGCGCGTCAGGCACAGTGTGCAGAGCAGGTGCTTCCCGCGGCTCCGCAGACTCCTGGAGATGGGGAAGGAGGTGCTGCAGCGCACAGGTAAGAGGGGCCACCAGGCCTCGGACCTCCCCTCTCCTGGCCCCCACAGGGAAATGGAATCATGGGCAGAACAGCAGCTGCTTTCTGGGCAGAGAGGGAGAGTCCCCCTGGGTTTCATGTTCTGTGCTAGAGAGAGACTCGCCCAAAAGACACCACTTTTCTGGAAGGTTAAGGAATCCAGTCTCTCCTGAGGGAGGGGAGGCCATCCTGAAATAACTCTTCCCTGATCCTTTTGACACAGCAGCCATCCTGGGAACCATAAGATTCTCTTTTAAGGTCTTGTTTTTGGTCTGAGAACATTTCTGGATCTGACTCTTGCCTTTCTGTGTCATTCACCCTCCAGCCAGGTCAGGAGCAAAAGTCTGTGTTCTTGGAGACCTGCATCCTCCTACCCTGGGCTCTCACCTGATTATCCCAGACGAGGCTGGTTTCTGGGTTTTGTGCTTCCTCCCTCCAGACCAATTGTCATGTTCATTCTGAGGATGGTCAGTGAGGCTGCTTCAGTGTCCAGGAAGGAAAAATCCAAAGTGCGAATTTTTTGACCCTTCTCAGATCCCCCAAAGACACACATGACCCTCCACCCCATCTCTGACCATGATGTCACCCTGAGGTGCTGGGCCCTGGGCTTCTACCCTGCGGACATCACCCTGACCTGGAAGCAAGATGGGGAGGACCTGACCCAAGACACAGAGGTGGTGGAGACCAGGCCTGGGGGAGATGGAACCTTCCAGAAGTGGGCGGCTGTGGTGGTACCTTCTGGAGAGGAGCAGAGATACACATGCCATGTGCAGCATGAGGGACTGCTGAAACCCCGAGTCCTGAGATAGGGTGAGGAGAATCATGTGGGCACTGAGATTTTGCTCAGAGGAATCAAGAGCCCTTCTGGACTCTTTCAGATGAGGCCTGGGGCTCAGGGTCTCCCCTTCCCTTCCTTTCCAGAGTCCCCTCCTCAGTCCTCCATCCCTACCTCGGACATCATTGCTGGCCTGGCTCTCCTTGGAGCTGTGCTCACTGGAGCTGCGGTGGCTGCAGCTGTGATGTGGAGGAAGAGGATCTCAGGTGGGGAATGAAGTGGAGGGATCATGTCTCCTGGGGGCTTTCAAGTCCCAGGGAGAACTTCCCTACCTGGTTAATGGGAAGTACCATCCACTCATGTGTGTTGCCCGGAGAGCATTTGGTCCAGTCCCCCTCACATCCTGTCTTCGTTTTCCAAGTCCTGACCTGGGTCTTTAGTCACAGTTCTAGAAACTTCCCTGTTCTGCAGGATTTGAAGATTCCTTTAGGCTTCTGACCTGACTGCTCCCTGGTATCACATGATGTTTCTTCTCACAGGTGGACAAGGAGGAAGCTACACTCGGGACAGGAGTTTGATCCCTGAGCCCCTGGGGACAGTGTAGATGGAGACAATGGGGGGGGGGGTTACACTCATCAGTTCCTCCTGTGGTCTCATCTCTGACCAAGTTTTGCTGTGTTCTCCCCTGGGCAGCGGCAGTGCCCAGGGCTCTGAAGTGTATGTCAGCCCCTAAAGGTGAGAACCTGGAGGACTGCAGTGGGGGTGGGGGTTGAGGCAGAGAGGCTGGCACTAGGTGATGGGGATGCTTTCAGGAGGACATCTTGAGAATGCAGTGGACCATTGATAATGTTAACACGCAGGTCATTCACCTGAATTTCTTCATCATTATTTTCTTTCACAGTGAGAGACAGCCTTGTGTTGGCCTGAGTGTTACAGGATTTCTTTTTGCCCACATTTTGTGGCTTTATGATTCCCTGGTTTAAAAGTTTCACACCCATGAGAACAGCCCATATCCAAAAGACCAGAAACTCAAGTGCTGGCAAGGATGTGGAAAAAAGGGGACAGTCCTGCATTGTGTTTGGATACAGACTGAGCCAGCCCTTATGGAAACAGTATTGAGGTTTCTTAAAAGAGTGAATGTGCTTCTGCCATTGGACCCAGCAATTCTACACTGAGGATCTCCTCACAGAGGATAAATACTCTCCTGTGAAGGGACCTGCACTCCCGGCACCACTGCAGCACTATTTACAGTAGCCAAGCTATGGGAACCACCTGAATGCCCCAGACAGGTGACACATCAAGAAGAAGCTGGGATTACATGTATACATGTGTGTGCATATACAGGTGATGTATGTGTCTTGTATAATGAAATAGCATCCACGGTCAGAAAACATAATTCATGCCACTGCGGCAACATGGATGGAAGAGGGATATGTCAAAAAGATAAAGAGAAATACTTATATATGGATGGAGAGAAAGCAAACGAAGGGCCAGATTAAGTCAAACTTCAAAACTAACCCGTGAGTCCTGCCAGGCTGCGCATATTTTGACCAGGGCTGCAGACCAGCCCAGGCTTCCTGGCCCAGCAGCACTGGATGGTGGACGGACCCTCTCTAGTTTTGCATCAGACTCATTTGATGACAAAGCCTGACTCCCACTGACTGAGTCCCCCATTTTGTCTTGCTGCACCTGCACCACCACTGGGTCCCCAGCCTCTGCTGTTTGCTGGGTCTGAGATGGATCTTGTAATTGATGCTGCAGGTTATGACTTTTTTACACCACTTATATATCCCCCACATGGCCAGAAGGTAACATCTTCCAACAAATTGTTATTCTCCTGATAGTAACAAATTTTGGTGCCTTTAACCTTTGTTTTCTTTTTGCAACAATGAGTTATTATTTATCTATAATTCCCTAATGAAATATTCACAATTTTATTAAGGTTTTTTTTTTTTAATTTTTGTGTAGAAGTACTGGGGTGAAGGCCAGAGGTACGGGTGGTGGAGGGTGGGCGTGGAGGGAGGTGGTGAGAGAATTCACCAGAGACATGTGGGGAGCAGAATAGGCAGATATACTGAAATACGTTGCTAATGGGAGTAGTGGGCAAGATGAGGAGGTCTGCTGTGCCATGTGGGTCAGCTCCCTGCGCCAGGATCCACTCAGGCTGTTGCAGTGGACCTTCTCGGTGGTAGTGCTGAGGCTTAACCCCTAGGCCACCAGAGAGGCCCAATACCCAAAATTTTTAAAGAATCAAACTTGCAAGAAATTGTTTACTGGTATGTCATTACCATGGATTAACTATTCCCACCATCTTCACTGTTCTTGCTAAAGCTGAGAGGATACAGCAAATTATATGACAACATAGGAGAATTCCCAAATGGCTAGATTCAACTCATTATTAGTGTATGGTCCACAAGCTGGCTTATTTAGGTGCTACATCTGGTCAATATCTGGACAATTTCTATTCATGATGATGACTTTCGTATCATCAAATCTTTTTTAAAAAATATTTATTTATTTATGCATACAAGAGCTGGGGTACAGGCCCGAGATGCGGGGGGTGAGAGGATTTACCAGAGGCACAGCAGGGAACAGAATAGGCAGACTGACTAAAATCCACTGCTGAGGGGAGCAGCGGGCAAGACAGGAGAGGTCTGCCTCACCATGTGGGTTTCTCCCTGGTCGGCCAGGGATTGAACTTGTGCTGCAGAGGCTGCGGATAGCTTCATAGTGCGATGCTTAACCCCTTGTGGCACCAGGGAGACCCTGTATCTTCAAATCTTAAGGCCGTTTATTAATGGCTCTGCTCAACATACACACCTTCACCTCTTCTTCGACTATAACTCTGGACAATATTTTACACTGCGGGATTGGATTGGAGGCTCATTTAAAAATTCTTACTCCTTTCAAGGGAAAGGCCCACAGTTATGTGAAGGAGACAGAAGGAAAGCACAGCAGCCAGCAGGGAATGGTAAAAATCCGAAGTTATTCCATGGAGAGACTACAGAGTTTGGGCAGATGATTTCCCAATTATTAAATTATTTTTAAAGATTTATTTGTTTGTTTGTTTGTTTATACAAGCACTGGGTACAGTCAGAAGTGCGGGAGGGTGAGAGAATTCACCAGAGCCAGAGCGGGAGGCAGAGCAGGCAGAAGGACCTAAGTACATTGCTGAGGGAAGCAGCGGGCGGCAGGAGAGGTCTGAGCACCATGTGGAACCCTCGCCCAGTGGCCGGGGACTGAACCAGCGCTGCAGAGTCTGCGGCACCTTCGCAATCCTGCGCTCAACCGCTGTGCCACCGGGGAGGCCCTATTAAATATTTGTAATGAAGGAAAATAATCTACATCCAGCTGGGAGATTTGGTAGCATTTGAAACTCCACATTGAGGGCCCTGCTGAGAGATGGTCATGCTGAGAGACCAAGAGAAACCAACCTCCTGCGTAAACACCAGGGGTGACCTAAGAGGTGACTGTGTCTTTCCAGCCAGTGAATATGTAACTCATATTGTCTGAACACTAATTTTTAAAAAGGTGGAGAGAAAGTAAATGATTGAGGGGACCAGGTTAAGTCCTTTTGTGTTAACCCACCACGTTCATTAAGAAAATCGCATTGTGTTTAATAACACCAAGGCTCAGCGCCATAACAAGGAAACACAAACACATGATTCAGGTGGTGCCTGGTGTCAGGAATGAGCTCCATCTTCCCTGCTGGCCTGGCAGTGACCACTTGTCATACTTTGCTCACGGGGAAGCCTCAGCATGACAGCAGGTCTGATAGAATCTAGTAGTGACTGTGCAAGTGACCCACTTCCTAGCAGGTGTGATGACACTGTCATCTCCCTACACACAGGAAGCTTCTTCTCTGATCATTGTCAAATGTTACATGTTACTGATCAAGAAATAAGCTGGAATTTTAAAAAATATCCATACGACCATGATTCAGTCCAGATGTGGGATTATTTAGCTAAAGATTTTGATGGTTTTTATCTAAAACCTTTATGTAATAAGCTTAAAATTATGTGAATCTAAATGTACTTACAAAGGGAAACTTGATGGCCACATAGTATATTTGGCTGCTGGATTTTTCACTAAACTGATACACTGGGCTTTTGCTGTGTTTCAAGGTGAAAAACCTACACTTTTCTATAAAAGGAAATAATTGCCAAATATTTGCGTTTGTCACTGGAGATTGGTTTGGAATTCATCATCTTTTCTCTGAGTAAGATGTGGTATTAACAGACCTTTCTGGACAGAGAGCGACATGGTGCAACTTCTCTTTAGAAGCCTCCGTCTGGCTGCTGTGCAGAATCAAGAGGTGAAGGTGAGAGGTGGGAAGATAGATGCAGGAAACTAGCACAGATTCTAGGATGGAAAATTTGGTAGCTTTATGGGGTGTGATCAGGAAAATAACAGGAAGTTGTTAGATCTGGATATATTTAGAGGTGGACTTTACAGCATTTCCTAATGCAACATCTGGGTTGTAAGAAAGGGGTGGGGATGCCACCCAACATTTCAGACAGTGAAGCATGTGAAGGAGAGATGCGGAGGGGCTGTCACTATCCCTAGATGGATTTCTCACTCGTTTGATACAAATTTATGAGGCAATTTTTTTCAAGTAAAATTTACTAAAGGCATTAATAGATGTGTGTGAATGTGTGTATGTTTGTATATAATAGTACAGCGTGTGACAGTGACTACAGACCCCAGTGGCTTACCCAGCTCTGTCCTTCCCCCTGAGTGGTGGGACATGCGGGCTTTGTTGGTGGGCCTGCCCCAGTGGGCACAGCCAGAGACCAGTGGGAGCAGGAGTCTGAAAGGGCTGGTAGCAGCAGTGGGGGTTTCCTGCCCTGGCACCCTGTGTGTGCAGGTGGGAGCTGGTGGGCACAGCTCTAGAGGTGGTGGCAGAGGGGGGTTTCCTGCCAATGGCAGGCAGCCTTCAGAGGGCCCCTCCCCCAGAGCAAGCCAGGGTTAAGCAAAGGAGCCCCTAGGGCTTAGGCTCCACTTCCCCTGCCCCCAGAAGAGCTGCTTCTGGGCAGCACCAAGGCCGCCCTGCAGTGGGTGTCACAGGACAGCTTCGCTGAGGCCACCTCGTGGGCTAGGGATGAGAGCTATGGGGGCCTCAGCTGGGTTTGAATGGACCCCACCCACCCTGGCAGGCTCCAGGAGGCCGCTGCTTGAGGACAGGGCCCAGGCCACCCTGACAGCTGTGTCCACTGCAACCAGCAGAGGGAATGGCAGAGGGTGACAGTAGGTGGGCACTTCACCACCAGCCCCCATTAGTGTCATGGACAAAGGCGGCAGCCAATCTGGGAGCAAAGGCTCTCTGTCCCCCCCCACACCACCCCAGGGCATGCAGCCCACTGGGGCTACAGCAGCAAGTTCCCCTTTGAGACCTGTCATGCTGCTGTCTGTCTGGCACCACCTCCCGCTGCTTTTGCCTCCTTCCAGTCCAGCCTGGCATACAGACTGTGGCTGTGCCTATTGGGGTGTCACCTGAGAGGGGAGCACCCCCTGCGAGCACCTCCCGATGCCACTGTGAGTTGGATCCTGGCCCAGTGCTTGCGGCTGTGCCCCACCTCCAGGCTCTCCCTGATGGGACTGTACCACCTTGCATGGCCACCTTTATTTGGGACTAATGGACACTGTGGACACTATCTGGGGTGAACAGCTGCCACTGAGCCCTTAGAAACTCTTTATTTCCCTGTTCTCCTGTTTGTTAATGAAACCTCATTGCTGTTCCCTGAGCCTGAGTGGTTGCAATTGAGCACATGGGTGAGAACCACAGACAGTGCCCTGTCCTCTACCTCAGCTCTGTCCTTTTGAGAAGGTGCCAGGGAGGAAGGGCCCATACCTAGGACAGGAACCTGCACACACACAGGCTGCACACACACGCTACATGACTCATGATCTGTTTTCTTTGAACTAAAGCTCTTGTTTCAAACTGAGATCCTGCCCTGCTGATGACCCAAAGAGTGCCAGACACTGACGCCCCCTGATGTACCAGGGGCAGGATACCCAGGAGGCTAACGGCAAGTTCTGGGGCTGAACAGGACCGACACCAGGAGTGTCAGCTGTGATGGGCTGTTCTGGTGGGCTGTTTGCTCGGAACATAAAGGTTTGTCAGTGCAGAGAGCACCCAGAGACACACAGGAGAGAGGCATGTGGAGAAGGCCCCTTGCTTCTTGGCTTTGGACTTGAACCAAGAACTTAGAGATGTGGAAGGAAACACCAGGAAGAGACACTGTGATGGCCTGAGATGGACCCCCTGCCAGGGAGCTGCCCACATGGTGCAGCAGACCTCTCCCTACTTGCCCGCTGCTCCCCTCAGCAGTGTGTTTCAGTAGATCCGCCTGTTATGTTTCCCACTCTGTCTCTGGTGAATCCTCTCACCAGCCTCCCCATCACCTCTGGCCTATACCCCAGCTCTTCTATGCATAAATAAATCGTAAAAAAAAAAAAAAAGTTTGCATAAATCCAGTAAAGTTCCTTTTCCCCTTCTCTTTAATAGACAATTGGAAATACGGATATTTTACCAAGGCTTTGTCTGGAATGTTGTGTTTTCAGAAACCAGACTCTTCTCAGAGGCTGCGAGACAACAGTAAACTGGCACCTATTTAACGGGTACAAGGGTCTGTCATGAGGGTAAAGAAGGCAACCCCTTGGCAGGTCCAGAAACCCCAAATGTCATGGGAGCCTCAAGAGGAATTTTCCCAATGATACAGGTACCGCAGGCCAATTCTGGTGGTGAGAATTGGGCGTGGTCCTGAGCCCTGGCTCCCGGCTGTTAGGAGCTCTCAGTCTGAGGGTTCCTGTATGAAGGTCTGACAAAGCAAGATTAAAAAGTCTGCATAATAATTTCTGTCCCTGATGAATTCATGCAAACTGACTGTGGCGGCGTTGTGTCTGGATGAGGCCGGGGGCTGATAACCAGTACTGGAGGCTGAACGTAATGGATACCAGGAGCACCAGCTGTGACGGGCTGTTCTGATGGCTGTTTGCTGTGACTGTCTGTGTGTGGCTGATTATAAGGAGGCCAGCTGGAGATGAGATGGGGGAACAGGACCTTCAGGGTGCGATGCCCCCCATTTTCTCAGATCAATGGCCTGTAATCTGAGAAGTGAAAGTGTCACAGGGCACCCCCGAAATAAAACGGGTTGCCTGATTGTGAGTCCTCACCCACGCGCTTAAAAGGGACTTATTAATACTCCACTGCAGGCACACACAAAGGTTAATAAAAGGTTTATTTACAAGGGAAGGGTGCTGCAGGGGGCCTTGTTGCCCCAGCCAGATAAGACACTGGCAAGCAGGGAAGCTCAAAGGGCCTCACACCATGGGGCCGAAGTTAAAGGGCCTCACACTGTGGGGCCAAAGATTCCTTGTGCCTCACACTGTGGGGCTGAAGATCTAACATTCCTTCAATTTTTGTTCTTGGTCATAAAAAGAGAAAAATTTCCCAAAAAAGGTACATTAGGCACTATATTATATGCATCAGTATACTGCAAATAAACGGCACGGAAAATTATCTGTTAGAAATTAATTATTAAACAATTTGGCCCACTTGACAATGGGAGACAACTTATTGAACATGCCTGACAAGCATTACAATACAATAATTATTTTAAGTCCTTCTTTTGCCTTCCCTTGAAGTTTCTTGGGAAAGTTTTTAAATGTAGCTATTTGAGTTAGGAGTTTCTAAATAGAAAAAGTTCTGATAGCTGAGCAGCACCTGGTCACCGGCTGAAGGCCATGTGAATAAAATAGTCTCTTGATGCTTAGGCTTTAGCTGATAGGGAAGCACTGGCGGCTATCCACTGTCTTAGGTAATTGTCTAGCTGAAATAATAAGTTTTAGTGTTAAGTCTGGTTTTTTATCTATTAACTTTGAAGGCTACCGTCTAGCTGGGACCTGTAGGAGCCAGTAGTCCATGGGAACATAATACACTAATTGTTTCTGCTTTACACATGATAATGTATTTTTGTTGATTACTAATAATAAATAAATAGAGACCTGCTGAGTCTCTCGGCCATCTCATCCTTTCAGGAACCCCTGACACGACATTTTGCCGGAGGCTGGTCCCCAGCAGAAGGGGAAATGAGGAAATGTACAACTCAGGAGAAAAGAGGGAGATAAAGTCTTAAATGCGTCCTCCCCATCTCCGCTGACCTGGAATCCCAATGGCACACTGAGACCTGGCGGTGAGCCAAGACCCATGAAGACAAGGGACCTGTAGGGTAAAGAAAATGTCAGGCTTTTCTGCCCTTCCGCCATCAGGATAGATGATGGATCCTTGTCCTGAATGCATGCCTGATGGCGGGCACCTGGAGTAGGGTGTGGGCATAGGTAGATGGGATTCAGCTGAGCTAAGACTGTGCTTTTAAGGGCGGCGTCACGGGGGGACGCTAGCAGCCCCAGCCAGCAGCAGCAGAACCTGAAGGAGAAGCTGAAGCAGAAGCAGAGAACGCCAGAGAGCCCAGATAGAGTGAAGACTTGCTGGGGGCTGGGAGGCCTGCCAGCCTCCCAGCCCCCCAGCCAGCACCCCTGCCTGCCATATGCCTGGTGAACCCCAAATAAAAAACCTGCAAAACTACTGAGGACTCTGACTCCTCCTTTACCCGGTCTGCATGGGATCAGAAAACCTGCACTGTGGTCCAGTCCTGACTTTACAGGACCCTACCCCACCTCCGGCCCACGTGTCTGGTTTTATACCAAACCTGGCTGCTTAACTCCACCCTCAGGTCCCAGCAACCCTCCCTTGGGTGATGGTGGGATTTGTAGTTCCCAGTGTCTTCATGACTTTGACTGGAGTGGGGGTGGAGTCCACAAAGCCTGTATGGAATTAGCTCAGGACATCCTTTCCCCCTAACAATTCCCCCCTTTCACTTTTTGCCACCATTTCCATGGTGATGAAGATCAAATATATGGATGCTGGGATACAGTCTCAGATGAAAATTGTTCAGGGTTCCAGTGTGAAAGAAAACCAGTCTTTCCAGGTATTGTCCGTTGTGGAAAGCAAAAGTCCTCCATTCCTGGAAAAAACAGTTCATCAGTGCAAGCCAAAAAAAAAAAAAAAAAAAAAAAAATCTGGAGGCATTAGCCAAAACAAGACAGCAAATATGTCAAAATCACAAGAAAAAAATCTTAAAATTGGTTCAACTTATGTAAAAACCATGTTCTCTCAACCTTGAGCCCAAATTCTTTCGACAGCATAGCAAAAGTTTGCAAACTAAATCTACTTGTAAGCCATATTACCTATTTTTGCATAAAATCATAGGGCAGAATAACTAAACAGCAATTTTAGCTGGCTTTTGGAATACTCCATATAGGATCAGAGTGAACTCTTGACATTTGGTCCATGTAGCCTTCAGGAACAAAGTGGGTCTCATCAGACTCCACCTGGGCTTTCCTCTTCTTGAGGGTACCAGGACTTTTTCATTTGCCAGGTTGTCCAGTCCTGCCAATGGAGGCAGCTTCCTCACCTTCTTTGGAGGTCTCTGGAACACTACGAACAAAGCAACAGGTTCTCCTCTTCTTGGTTCAGCTCTGCTTCAACTTCCTGGAAGCCACACAATGAAACTCATGTCCAATTTTTTTAGTTTAAGCAGACAAAATCCCTACAGAAGTTATGCAAAAACAGTCTCTGAGATAAGTAGTAAAAAAAATTACTACCACTATTTTTATGCTGTGTATGAAGGGGAAAGAAAATGTGAACACAAGTTAGCTCTGCTGAAAAAAGAAAAAATCAACATCGCTGCACGTCCTGGTCAGTCGAAACAAGAAAATTTTTGTGGATTCAGAACGAAAGGCAAAAAAAAATTTACCAGTATTATGTCAAAACTTAGTAAAACTCAGGTGAATCTCCAGATCTATTCAGTCCTTTGTAGGAAATTTTTACACTCAACAATTCCATCAATAGGAATCCGTTGAGGCCTTTTACCCCTATTTTCTCCAGAAACAATTTCTGTCGATAAAAAAAACAATTGAAGTATACAATATCACAAGGCGACAATCACCATTGACAATTTACATACATAAATTGTATGTTTTCCCTACTAGGTAAGCCAAATAGGACAAATTCATCTAATATTCTTCCCAGGAGGAAAGGGAGGAAATGTGGAGTGTCTCAGGAGCTCTACTGAGGTTCCACAAAATTTCCTTGCATCGGCCAAATGACAGGCTACCAAATTTGTGCTTGAATTTAGATTTCTGGGAAGCTTTGCCATAAATATCAGAAAACAGCAGAAACAACAATATTCAATCTCTATGAAGGCACCGGCTTAGTTAAATAGTACAATGTTGACAATCAAACCATAACCTTTAGCTTTTCCTCATAACTGGAGACTTTTTTTTTTTTTCAATGTCTATAGGCACTATGCATACCAATTTGTTAACCACTAGAGGCCAAGACAAGGACACAAGGAAAGGACATACAGACATACAACATATAGACACAAAGAGCTCTTTAGTAACAGTTTATCACGCGTTGGGTATCTTATACAACTGCAGTTTCACTCATAGGCCAAAGTAACAAAAGCAAGCAGAAAATAAACCTTGAAGTTAAAAAAAAAAAAAAGCAAAAAGTTAAAAGGCAATACCAAAATCAAGATTGAAAGCCTTTCTGAGTAAAAAAAAAAAAAAAAAAAAAAAAAATACTGCCAGCATATGCGTGATTCTAGATGTTATTTCACATCTCCGAAACTTTGAAAGGAAGATTGGTGTGAGCATGTTAGTAATCTTAGGGTTTCTTCAGAAAAGTGAATCCGGGCCTCCCCTGGTGGCACAGCGGTTGAGCGCTGGACTGTGGGGCTGCCCGCAGCCTCTGTAGCACTGGTTCAATGCCCGGCCACTGGCGAGGGTCCCACATGGCACGACAGACCTCTCCTGCCGCACCCACTGCTCCCCTCAGCAGTGTATTTCGTCAGTCTGTCTGAACCATTCCCCGCTCTGGGTCTGGTGAATTCTCTCACCCTCCGGCGCTTCTGACTGTACCCAGTGCTTGTATAAATAAATAAAGAAATCTTAAAAATAAAATCCAGAAAAGTGAATCTTTGGGCATCCTGCAACAATAACTAGAAAAGAAGTCAGTAACATTCAAGTTTTTGTCTTTTTCTTAAATAAACATCTCAAGCCCTCAATGGGTTCACAAGACCAGTGGGACTTTGTCTCTGGTCAGTTCCTTCTGGTGCTTGCTTAACTCTGGAATAATGTACCCAGGGTTTTATGCCTGCAAGTTTCAAAGAAGTATGTATGCTTAGCAAAACGTCATGTGGACCAGTGCATTTTTCTGACAGCTGGTTTTTGGCATCCCCACTCTGCCAACTCTTGAGTAAGACCTGCTCTCCAGGTCGGAAGGGATACAATGGTTGATCAGGAGGCATAGAGATCCTTGAGGTTGCAAAGTTGTGCCAGAACCTCCTGGATATGTTTCGCATATTGTATGATGCGGCAATCTTGTGCTATTTCTGGACCGTGGTTTGTTCTGTTGTTTACTCTATTGGTCTTTGTTGTTGTTCTATTGTATTCTTCAATTTAGTGGTTAGTTTGTAAATGGTTTATTGTTATCATATTTTTACATTTTTATCTCATTTGTAATTTTTTTGATTGTGTATTTTCATTTATTTGTAGTGTAGTTAGTATTGCTAGTAAGGCTAGTGAAGTTAGTATTGCTGGTTGAGTTATGTTAACATTGTTAGTATTTAGTGAGGTTTAGTGAATACTTTTTGAGTACTGTTAATACTAGTACATTTGTTAATATCATAGGAGAGTCAGTTGTCAGCGGAGGTAGTGCAAGGGCTGTGAGCACAGTCAGGGCTGCTTAGTGTACTCTGCATAGTCCAAGTGCATAGGCGCTATGTGCAATCGCCTCACTCCCCAGGGACATAAAGCAAAAAGCTACCAGGCACTGCAGGCGTTGGGGTGGGGCACCCACACCAAGGTTATGCTGGCGCTGCACGCGCTCACGGGCACGAAGGTGCTCATCAGGGGCATCCGGAAGTCCGAGCTGCCTGACCTCCAGCTCCTGGCCCACGAGATGGGGTGCATGAAGGCTCTTTATCATCCAAACTTCGTGGAGCTTTTCCAGGTGGTGGACACTGGGCCGAAGCTACAGCTCGTCATGGAGTACGTGCAGGGGGAAGACCTGCAGGACTACCTGAGCAGGCGTGGATGCCTGGAGGAGAGCGAGGCTGCCAGCTTTTTCAGCAGATCCTCGTGGCCCTCAGATACTGCCATGCCAAAGGCATTGCACACCGGGATGTGAGGCCCTGAGAAAGTTGTGCTGACCCGAGAAGGAAAAGTCAAGCTGGCAGACTCGGGCTCAGTGTCCAAGGCTTCCCCCAGGCACTGAGCACGTGCTGCTGTTGCCCAGAACACAGGGCCCCCGAGGTCTACCTTGGCCAGTGGTACAACGGCCCCAAGGTGGACGTGTGGAGCCTGGGCATCATGCCCTACCAAATGGTGACCGGCACACTGCCCTTCAGGGGGCCCAGCCTCAGGGCGATCAGGAAGCACGTCCTGGGCGGGAACGTCCACCCGACCTCCTACCTCACGGTCCAGGGCTGGGACCTGCTGGCCAAAATGCTGGCACGGGACCCCTGGAGGCGCTGACCCCTGGAGAGCATCCAGCAGCATGCCTGGGTAGCAGAAATGAGCAAGGGACTCCTGCCATTCAGTGAGCCATCGCTCTGCCCCCAGGACCCGGCTATAACCAAAGCTATGGAGCGCCTGGGCTACCAGAGGCAGGAAATTCGGGAGGCCATTGACGCTAACAAGTAGGACAAGGTCATGGCCACCTACCTGATCCTCCCTCCAGGAAGCAGGTGGGGGAGGAGGACCACGAGGAAGAGGGGGAGGAGCGGCTGAGGCATGTCACCTTCCAGGTGCTGAAGCGCGTCATCTTCCAGGAGCCTGGTGACCCCGATTCCAAGGACTGCCCCCCCACCCCTCCCCCCAAAACCTGAGTTTTCAGGGAATACCCCAAGCCAGTTATCCTGCGAAAGAGCGGATGCCCACACCACCCCTACCCCCACCCCTCTACCCCCACCCCCCGCAGCCTGAGGTTTTGGGGAATACCCGAAGGCCAGGTATCCTGCGAAAGCAGGAAGTCCAAAAGAGGGGAAAGGAAGCCACCCCGGGCAACAGGGTCATCTCCGCAGGAGTCCCTGAGCTGGAGGATGCCCAGAAGCACACCACCGCTGCAGGTCCAAGCCCCCTGCTAGAGGACACCCCAAAGGGGAGACCCTCTGCGCTAGGCCCGGTGCTGGAGGACTCCTGGGGGTACACCAGCACCTCTGTGGCCGGACCCCAGCAGGAGGACACTGGGGAGCACAGCAGCACCTCAGTGTCAGTCCTCCAGCTGGAGGACGTTAGGGAGCATGGCAGCACCACTGAGACAGGCTCCCAGCTGGAGAGGGACCAGGAAAGCAGGGCCAACACAATCAGTCCAGCTCCCCAGCCCTCCAGCACCACCCTAAGACGTCCCCCAATATGTGACTGGCCTTCCAGTGCAGTGGCCCCTTCAGCAATCATCAGGGCCAGAGACAGGGTATTAGAAATTATCCTGGAATTTTGTTGCTGCTGTGCAGCATTGGAACTGGAGAGCAACAAAGATTAAAAGTAGAGCCATACCCAGCAGAAGACACCCACCCCCAAAGCACAACCACTCAGTGGCCATGGGAACAGGAGTACACCAGGGAAGGTTGAGGCTCTGGATAGGCTCAGGGTCTGGACCCAGTCAAGGGCCCAGGAGCAGCATGAGACTCACAGGACTACAGCACAGAAATCTGGGCAGCACAGATGTCCCTGGAGCACAGATGTCCCTGGAGCAGAGCCGGTGAAGGGCCAGGCGGGCAATGAAACTGGTGAAGCACCTGGAGGGGAGCAGAGTGGGTGAGGGGTGGGGTGTGGAAGGGTTGTGGAGAGCTGAGCAGGTACAGGACCAGGAGAGGGGTGTGGGGCTGTGTGGGCAGAGACTCCAGAGGCCCCAGGGCCAGAGGCGGGAAACCCTGGACCTCTCTCCCCCATCTTAGGTTCTGCCCCCTTGGTGGGAGAGACCTGCTGCTCACCCCTGGGCACATGGATGGTGCAGAGAATGCAGGAGCTCTTGCAAAGGCTTGGCCCCAGGTGGTAAAACGTGCAGATTGCAAGGAGCAGATAGAGAGGTTCTATAGCTCCCCTTTAGAATGACTCGGGGACCAGTATATTAGAATCCAAACGGGACTCTCCAAGGTGAGCAGAGTTTATTCACAGAGCAGGCCTACTCCACCACGACCTGCTCAGCTGCAAAATCCACACATCTTCCTGCTTCACGAAGCCTAGGCTATGATCAATCTCAGTCCCACAGCAAGCACACCTAGGTGTCCAGTGTCCCCTGGGCCGAAGCTGCAGCTCGTCATGGAGTACGTGCAGGAGGGATTTTCAGCTTGGGATTCTTACAGTGTCAGTCCAGCTGGAATTTCTCCTTTTAAAAATCCTCTCCAGACGGCCACCCAAACCTCCACCTTCCCGGATTCAAACCCTGCAGGGTGACCTTAAGATTATGTAAAGCAGGATGGGTAAAATGAAATGGCATTAGAAAGAAAGAGAGCAAAAGTGTTGAAGGTCTAAGAGAGAGATTTTGGTGAGAAATCGTGTGTACTCAGGTGCCTCCCCCTCCTCCAACACATTCATGGGCTTGCTCATCTGACCAGCAAAGCCCCCTCTGACTGATGCTTTGTCAGCCGAAGCTGGGGCCAGGACATCGAAACTTGGACCAGCTCTCCCTTACTGCCATGGATCCTTCCCATAGTAGGCCCAGTGATCATGATCATGCTTTTCTTTGTTTCTGCACCCTGTTTTCTCTGCTTTATCCAGACAAAGCTCTCTGAGATGAGCCTTCGCACTCCCAGACCCGGGAAAGCCATTCCTGTTACTGACAGATGAGTAACAGGGCGTTGCTCTAGGAGTTCTGGGCCAACCTGGGCCAGTCCAGCGACCAGTTGCTTATTTCTCTAAACAAATGGATCCCACTGTAAGAGGATGGCAGCCCTGCCTGCACGCACTTGTGGCAGCTGCTCATCTCTCTAGACAGGCCTTAAAACCCACACTGGGCCAACCTGTACATGTTAGTTCTCCACATCGGCTCCAGGACCTACTTATTCACCAGGCTCTCTTCCCTCCATTACCCTCTTTTCTGTTATATTTCTACTCTCTTTGTCAATGACCCTCTCATCTCCCTCCCCCAATCCTCAACTCTCCATCCTGCTAGGCCTCACAGGTGTTCCACTCCCTAACGCAGATAACACCCTCTTCTTACTATGGTGGACACCATCACCAGTCGGACAATGGACCTGCCTTTATCTCAAAGACTACTCCACAGGTCTCCTCCCTGAGCATCACCTGGGAACTACACATTCCCTCCCGACCGCAATCCTCTGGTAAGGTAGAACGGGTAAATAGTCTTACCAGAGACCACCTAGCCAGACTCTCCACTGAGCCCGCAAATCCTGGGTGGAGCTGCTCCCACTGGCTTTAGTGCACCTCCGAGCCACTCCCCATGGCCCCTTGTTCCTGAGCCCCCTTGAACGGATGTATGGCAGACCTCTTCTTACTAACTATGAACTCCCCGTCCGACCGACACCATTGGCTGGATATTTTCCATACTTCTCTTTGCTCAGACAGCTGCTCTAAGAACACGCAGACCGTTGTCTGCCACAACCTGTGCTTCCATCCCCTGATGCACCTGTCAACCTGCTGTGCCCTGGAGAACAGGCTCTTCTGAAAGCCATCTCTCCAAAACCACTTCCGCCAAAGTGGATGGGTCCACACACGATCATCCTGACTACACCAATGGCTGTCAAGGTCTTGGGCAACACGTCCTGGCATCAGCTGTCCAGGGTCAAATCGGTCCCTGTGGACAAGCAGTATGTATGCGAGTGCTGGGCCCAACTCGGGTACGCATCACTGCGCCCCTGGTCCACATCCCACTCAGCCTATAGAGGAGAGGCCCTCTGATTCTCCTTCCTCTGTTTCTTTTTTTTTTTTTTTAAAGATTTATTTATGCAAGCACTGGGTACAGTCAGAAGCACGGGAGGGTGAGAGAACTCACCAGAGACAAAGCGAAGAGCAGAGCAGGCAGACTTGACGAAGCACACTGCTGAGGGGAGCAGTGGGCAGCAGGAGAGGTCTGCCCGCCATGTGGGACCCTCGCCTTGAGGCCAGGGATTGAACCGGTGCTGTAGAGGCTGCGGGCAGCTTCACAATCCAGCGCTCAACCGTCAGCCGCTGTGCCACCGGGGAGGCCCCTCTCCTTCCTCTGTTTCTAATCCCATCTCTTCAAGCCACTTCCTCTTCTGTCTATGCCCAGCAATTCCAGATCAGCACAGCCTCGGGCAAAGTATTACCACTCATGGGCCTCTTATCCTAATCTCCTCATTTTTTCTTTTTGCCCCATGCTTACTCGTTTCATCCAACACTGGATCCAAGAACTGTCCCATACCACCTTTAACCAACTCCTTCTCCACCCATATCCTCGGGTCCCTGCAAAGACCTTCTCATAACCAGGCCTGAGCCCCCACCCTGGTCTTCGCCCCTGTCCAGCAGGAAGTTGCCAAAGAAAGAACCATTGGCCCTTTTCAACAAAAGGCTGGTTTGAAAGGTCGATGCAGGGGCCAGGAATGAGGAAGCCCACATACAAACAACAAGATGGCCCTGACACCAGTACCCCTGATTCCATCAAACCAAAACTGAAGCCATAAGCAGGAGAAAACAACTCGGCTCCACAAAAAAACAACTTTGTTCCCCCTAAACCTGTTTCCCCCCCGCCAACCCAGTTTTCCTGCCTAACCTCTCCTCACACTATAAAATGACATCTCCCCCCACGACGGGCGTGACTTCAGGGACCCCCATCTTGGGTCCACGAAGCTCGCCCGGGGGTGCAATGAATTTTCCCTTCCTTTGAGAAAGTTTAGCCTGGCTCCCCTTTTCTTTATTGAGCCAAACTGTTACAGGGCAACCCTGGTATAAAAAGGGTTGTCTGACTGTTTCCCAATTCTGGTGGAGTGTTTTGGATTCTGGTGGAGCTGCCAGGACAGGGCCAGTTCTGAAATGGGCAGAGTTGGGGGTCCTGGAGGGCAGCATCCTGGTGGTGAGATGCTCTGTGAGGAGTCAGAGAAGCAGGGCTCAGAGAAGAGGAGACTGTGGAGCCTGCCCTGGGTGTGAGGTTTCCAGCTTTTCTCCCCAGGACCCCTCTCTCCAGCCTCTGGATAACAAAACAGGAAAGTAGATCATTTTTTCCTTTTACAACCTATTTAGTACTGAGGACATTAAAAAAATATATAACATTTAAAGAATACTGTTAAATTTACAGAAAAGTTGCAAAGATAGTACAGTTCTTATTCATCCCACACCATTTCCACTTTGTTAACATCTTACATGAATACAGTTGTATTTTTTTTTTTACAGCTAATGAAGCAATGTTGACACAATTACCAAACTCCGTGCTTAATTTCATTAGTTTTTCCTAATGTACATTTTATGTTCCATAATCCAAATTGCCTCATTCAGTTACAGCCAGTTCTCTTTGATGTGCCCCTGGCTGACTGTTTCTCTGACTTTTCTTGTTTTTATAACATTGACATTGTGAGGAGTGATATTTTGGAGAGGTGTTGGGTTCACAGTTGGGGTTCTTGGGTCACGTCTGAGAAAAGTTTCACCAGATTCCCCCTTTCACATACACAGTGAGTTTCCCCACAAGACAGAGACTTTTTGTCTCTGCCAAAGAGAAGTTTTATTATTTCTTTTTTTAAAAAAAGGGAAAGAGTCAGAACCCTGCTACCCTCCTCCACCCACTGAGTAGGCACTCTCTGACCAACAGAAAGGAGGAAAAAAAAAAAAAAACCAGCAAGAACAAACTACAGATCAAGTGGGACACTGAGTAGAGAGGAACTATTTCAGGCACCGCACCCCACAAATGGGAACTGTGGAGAATGTTGAATAAATCACCACAGAGGTGATCGAGCGGCTCTGGGCGCCATCAGAGGAAGACAAGGACTCGATGGAGACCTACAAATAGCCTAAGGCCAGCCGAGAACCACTGGGAAAAAGCAAAGGTCAGCAAGGACAGGTCTCTGGTGCTACCTCATGACCAGAACAAAGTCACCAACTAACTGATTCCCTGTTGGAACTAAGTAAATACAGAGGGAGGGAACTGTAAGGGGCAGTGCCCAGCAACACAGCATCAACACTCTGGTGGAGTTTTGGCCTACCAGTGCTAGTCTCAGTCTGGTAAACAGTTTCCAACACCCCTAAAGGAGCACTCCAAAGAGATGCTCGCCAACACCAGTGGCACAACGTCCCAATGCATAGAACTAAATAGAAAGCAAACAATAGGGAGAAGAAAACATATAAATAACCAAGCAAGCCTGCAGGAGGACACACCACAAAAAGAAATACAGTCACCAGCGCTCAATAATGACATGGAAGAACTTCTTGGCCTATCAGATAGAGAATTAATGCTCATCATGATCAAAAAAAACAAAGAAAACAAAAAGGAAAAAATGATTTGAGACAAATAATCACTGAAGAATGAAATTGAGACCTTAAGAAAGGAAAGAAAAGAAACACAGGAGATTAAAAGATTACTAGAAGAGATAAAGAACTCTGGGAAAAGCAATGAAAACAGAATTGATGAAATGGAAAAATGGATCAGTACTATCGCAGGTATAGAAATAAAAAGAATCAAAAGAAAAGAGATAGAAGAGCAAATAAAGAAGTATGAAGATACTCTTAGACATTTATCAGACTCCATGAAGAGAGGAAACATAAGAGTTATAAGCATTCCAGAAGGTGAGGAGACAAAGGAACTGAGAAATTATTCCAGGAGACAATTGAAGAAAACTTCCCAAGTATGAAAAAGGAGATGAACATAGACATACAAGAAGCGAGAAGAACTCCCAATTACCACAATGAAAAGAAAACTAGAGCAAGACACCAAATAGTAAAGCTTGCAAGAGTCCAAGACAAGGAAAAAATAATAAAACTGGCAAGGGGAAGAAAAAGATAACTTAAAAGGGAAAACCAATCAGGTTAACTTCAGACTTCCCCAAAGAAATATTACGGGCAAGAAGAGAATAGAGTAACATATTCAGCAAACTTCAGCACAGCAAATGCCAACCAAGAATACTTTACCCAGCAAAGCTCTCCCTCCTCTACAAAGAAAAAATATGGGCCTTCTCAGACAAACAGAAACTCCAGAAATTCATTACAATTAAACCCCCACTCCAAAAAAATTCTACAAGTCCTAAAGCCAAAATCAACAGAGGAATGAACAAGAAGAACAGAACAAACCAAGGAATAAAATCACAAAAAAGACAAACAAAATGGCAAATACAGATGCCAACATATCAATATTAACTCTAAATGTAAATGGATTAAACTCATCAATAAAAAGACAGAGTAGCAGGCTGGATTAAAAAAAAAAAATCCAACCTTCTGCTGTCTCCAGGAAACACATTTAACCACAAAAGATAAACATAGACTGAAAGTAAAAGGTTGGAAAAAAATCCTACAAGCAAATGGACCAAAAAAGAAGGCAGGAACAGCCATACTTATATCAGTTGAAATAGACTTCAAATTAAAAAAGGTAAAAAGATACATAGACGGACACTACATCATGATCAAGGGGATAATACATCAGGAAGATATAACACTCATCAACATGTACTCACCAAATGAAGGAGCACCAAAATATATTAGACAATTATTACCAGTTCTGAAAACAGACATGAAAGAAAATACATATATAGTGAGATACTTCAACACCCCACTCTCACCAATGGACAGATCAATGAGACAAAAACAAAGACTGTAACCCTAAATAAAGACATAGAACTCATGGACTTGTCAGACACTTATAGGACACCACACCCAAAGAAATCTCAGTACACAATTTTCTCAAGTGTGCATGGAACATTCTCCAGAATTGATCACATACTGGGCCACAAGACAAACATCTACAGATATACAAAGATCAAAATCATTCCAACTATCTTCTCTGATCATAAAGGCATCAAGCTAGAAATAAATCATGAAAAGAAAACAAGGAACACTCCCACTTCATGGAGATTGAAATCCATATTATTGGAAGACCACAAGACTAATGAGGGGATCAAAGAAGAAATTAAAAAATACTTTGAGTTGAACGATAAGGAGGACATCACTTTTCAGATTGTATGGGATGAAGCAAAAGCAGTAATAAGAGGAAAATATATAGCAATCCAGGCTCACATCAAGAAACAAGAAAGAATTCGAAGAAACAACCTAATCTCACATCTTAAAGAGCTAGAAAAAGAACAACAAAAAAACCCCTAAAGCCAGTAGAAGAAAGGAAATAATAAAAATCAAAGCAGAAATAAACAAATTGGAAATTTAAAAAAAAGTATCCAAAAGATCAATGAAACCTAAAGTTGGTTCTTTGAAAAAATAAACAAAATAGACAAACCTCTAGCCAGGCTCACAAAGAAAAAATGGGAGAAACACATATAAATATGATTATAAATGAAAGAGGAGAAATCTCAACAGACTCAGTAGAAATCAAAAGAATAATCAGAGATTACAGTGAACACTTACATGCAAACAAATTCAACAACCTAGAAGAGATGGACAAATTCCTTGAATGATATAATCATCCAAAGCTGGACAAAGAAGAAATAGAACAACTAAACAGACCAATTACAAGCAGTGAAATTGAGGCAGTGATCAAAGCACTCCCCCAAAACAAAAGCCCAGGCCCAGACGGTTTCACAAATGAATTCCACCAAAAAATAAGCAGTGAATTTGTACCTATCTTACACAAACTCTTTCAAGAAATTGAAAAAGAAGGAATACTACCAAACACGTTCTGCAAAGCCAACATTACAATAATACCAAAACCAAACAAAGACAGCACAAAAAAAGAAAATCCTTGCCAACAGAATCCAACAATGCATCAAAGAAATAATTCCCCATAATCAAGTGGGATTCATCCCAGGGACACAAGGATGGTTCAACATATGAAAATTGGTAAGTGTAATCCAACACATCAAGAAAAAGAAAAAGAAAACCCATATGATCATATCAATAGATGCTGAGAAAGCATTTGACAAAGTCCAACATCCATTTATGATGAAGGCCCTTGAAATTCTCGGGATACAAGGAACATACCTTAACATGATAAAAGCCATATACAACAAACCCACTGTCAATATTATTCACGATGGTGAAAAGCTGAAGGCCTTTCCTTTAAGATCAGAAACAAGACAAGGATGTCCTCTCTCACCACTGCTCTTCAATATAATACTGGAGGTCCTAGCCAGGGCAATAAGACAAGAGAAAGACATACAAGGAATCCAAATAGGGAAAGAAGAAGTAAAACTATCACTATTTGCAGACAATATGATACCATACATAGAGAACCCTAAAAACTCCACAGAAAAACTACTCAAAATAATCAACCAGTTCAGTAAAGTAGCAGGATACAAAATCAACACTGAAGCATCAGTAGCCTTCCTATATACAATCAACCTGAAGGAGAAATCAAGAACACCATCCCTTTTATAATTGAAACAAAAAAAAATCAAATACTTGGGAATAAACCTAACAAAAGAGGTGAAAGACCTATACAAAGAAAATTATAAAACACTGTTAAAAGAAATTGAAGAAGACACAAAGAAATGGAAAGACAATCTCTGCTCATGGATTGGAAGAATTAGCATTATTAAAATGGCCATCCTCCCAAAAGCAATATAAAGATCCCATGCTATTCCAACAAAAATCTCAATGATATTCTTCAAAGAAGTAGAATAAATACTGATGAAATTTATATGGAACCACAAAAAACCTCAAATAGCCAAAGCCCTACTGATGAAAACAAAGGAGAAAGGAGGTATCACACTTCCAAACTTCAAGCTATACTACAAAGCCATAATAATTAAAACAGTTTGGTACTGGAACAAAAACAGACACACAGACCAATGGAACCAAATAGAGAGCCCAGAAATAAAGCCACACTTTTATGGACAACTCATCTTTGACAAAGGAGCAAAGAATATGCAATGGAACAGGGACAGTGCTGGGAAAACTGGACTTCCACATGTAAAAAAATGAAACTAGACCACTACCTCTCACTCTGCACAAAAATCAACTCAAAATGGATAAAAGAACTGGACATAAGATCTGAAATCATAAAATATATAGAAGAAAATATAGGTAAAACACTGCAAGACATACGTCTCAGAAATATCTTTAAAGACATCACTCAAAGCAGTGATAGTGAAGACAAAGATAAACACCTGGGATTACATCAAACTGAAAAGCTTCTGTACAGCAAAAGAGACATTAACCAAAATAGGGAGACACCCCAGTGATTGGGATAACATCTTTTCACTCCATTCAACTGATAAGGGACTGATCACAAATTTATACAAAGAACTCACATGGCTCAACAAAAACAAAATAAACAATCCGGTCAAGAAACAGGCAGAAGAACTTAACATTTCTGCAAAGAGTAAATGCAAATGGCCAACAGGCACATGAAAAAACGTTCAACATCCCTTATAATCAGGGAAATGCAAATCAAAACCACATTGAGATACCACCTTACACCAGTAAGAATGGCACATATCAAAAAAACAAGCAACAACATATGTTGGTGAGGATGTGGTGAAAAAGGAACTCTCCTACACTGCTGGTGGAAGTGCAAACTGGTCCAACCACTATGGAAAGCTGTCTGGAGTTTCCTCAGCCTACTAAAAATGGAGCTACCATACAACCCAGAAATTCCACTACCAGGGAATCTACCCAAAGGAAACAAAAACATTGATTCAAAAGAACACCTGTACACTTATGTTTATTGCAGCACCATTTACAATGGGTAAAAACGGAAACAACCCAAATGCCCAAAAACAGATGACTGGATCAAGAAGATGTGGTATATATACACAATGCAATATTATTCAGCAATCAAAAAAAAAGATAAACTCATGCCATTTGCTGCAATGTGGATGGAGCTAGAAGAAATTATGCTCAGTGAAATAAGACAGAAGGAAAAAGAAAAATATCGGATGGTTTTACTTATAACAGGAATATAGGGGAGCCTAATAAGGCATCAGTGTAAAAAAAATAGTAATACAAAAGACAACAAAACAAAAACAGACAATTATAAATCAGAGACATATTGCAGGAGAGAGGAAGGAAGAGGCATCAGAGGGAAGGAGGGAGGTGCACAGGGGACTGTGGTGATGGTGCACAGGTGCCTTGGGGAAGGAAATTCTATGGAGACTCAAACTGAAGGGATGGGGGAAGCAAATATTATTTAAAAAATAAAGTTTAAAAAAAAAAAGGGAAAGAAGAAGGAGCTGCTTGTGCAGACACAGGCAGGCAGGAGGAGCTGCCCCTGGAGAGAGCGGGTGTGTGAGGAGAAGCCTGCAGGCCCCAGGCGGAGCCCTGGGAACAGAGCTGCGTCTTCCGGGGGGAAAAAAAGGGCACTGAGGTAGTGTTCTAGTTGGGAGGGCTCCTTCCTTTCTGCAATTGTCATCTGTCGTTAATTACTTCTATGATGCAACAAGTTTCATTTGGTTCATTTGCAAGGACACGTGATTCTTTGCAATGGCTCCATCCCCACATCCCACCTCTGGTCTGCGCCTCTGGGTCTTTTCCAGAGCAGTTGGTGCTCCCTCGAGCAGCTGCCCTAAGCATCATTCCTTTCTATACCGGGTTTAATTACTATGTTAATCCCTTCTCCCCCCACCTCCACTTTCTGGTCTTGTGACCCCTCCCTCCTCAATTTTCTACTCTTAGCCTCTATCAAGGAGCACTGCTCAGGAATATTGTCCCTCAACTTAGTGTTTTTTGTTTTTTGTTTTTTTTTCTTTGACTGGGACTGTGGCTTGGGAAAGCAGACCACAGAGATGCAGGCCACTGTCCACTCAACACGTCAGTCACGTCAGTCACCACGCAGTCACGCCCCCCTGACTGATCACTGAGGGTGTTAACCTTCAACACCAGGCTAAGGTAGAGTCTCCCAGCTTTCTTCCTGCAAAGCTTTTGTTTCATTTCTTTAGTTACCGTTGTCTTTTGAGATTAGTCACTATGGGCAGCTCATACTTATGGGTGTTCTGTTATAAACATTTACATGCATGCAGGGTTTTATGCAAATAACTTTGAAATTAGGTAACTAGTGGGGCAGTGATCACTGGGCTGTATAATCAGTTTTTTTTTGGCTTTCAAAGAAGCTGTCTAGTATCTTCCACAGTGACCGGCCATTTTGCATTCCTCCGGCAGTGAGAGGGCTCTTGTTGTCCACACCCTGGGCAGCATCTGGTATTGTTCAGGGTTTGCGTTTTCAGCCTCTCTTAGGTGTGATGGCATCACTGTTGTTCTTAATTGTCTTTCCCTGATGCCCTGTGATGCTGAGCATCTGCTCATGTTCTTCCTTGTCATCTGTGTCTCTTCTTGGTGAAACATCTGTTAAGGCCTTTTGTCCACATTTTTACTGAGGTACCATTGATTTACTTCACTTTTTTTAATTGGATTATTTCTGATATTGAGCTTTAAGGGCTATTTTGTAAATTCCAGATATAGTCCTTTATCAGAGCCATGATTTGCAATGTTTTCTCCCACCTTGTGGAGTTCAGAGGGAGTTCAGGAACTCCAATAGTGATAGGAAAACAAACACTATTGTCTAGACAGAAGCATGGATATACTTTTTGGAAAAGAAAAATGACAAATTGTGAACCAGTTTTGAGCAGATACTGCCTGATTGGGGTGCTGGGGGTGAGGGGGAATGAGTTATCTATGTGAATCCTTGAGTGTTATTTAAATGTTCTTGCATGCACTAGAAATAATGTTTTCAAAAATAAATTATGCTAAATTCCTCAACTTATATAACACTTCACAGATCACACCCAAACCATGTGGCAACACCAGAGTGGCATGTGTTTACAGGTGAGGGGCCCGTACGTCATCCCCTCTCAGAGTCCGTGGTTTCCCTTTGGGTTCACTCTGGTGTTGTCCATTCTTGGGGTGTTGGACAAATGTATAATGACCTGTGTCCATCATGAGAACTTCATGCAGAGTATTTTCACTGCCCATAATGTCCTCATGTTCCAAGGAAACAAAAGAAAAAAAAAAAACAACCAATGGAATCACATCAGACTAAAAAACTCCTACGTAGTGAAGGAAACTTTCATTAATATCAAAAGACAGTATCGAGTGGGAGAAAATATTTTTGCATCCTATGTCTAAAAAGGGGTTAATATCAGAGATCTACAAATGAGTCCAAAACAAGAAAACAAAACATCCAATCAAAATGGAGCTAAACAGGCACTTCTCTAAAGAAGACACTCGTGGCCAATACATACATGGATAAATGTTTGTTGTCATGTGCTGTCAGGAAAATGCCAATTAAAAGCACAATACCATTAATAGAAAAGAGTAATATAATTAGTGAGCAATAGAAAGTTAGTGTGCAATTAGTGTGAGAATTAGTGTGAGAAAAAGAAGAGAAAGAATATAGCTAAAATAGTTCCAAAATGAAACACCCAAATTTACCTGGCCCTCATGGGTAATGCCCAGACAAACAGGGTTCACCCAAAGAAGCACTGCTGAGGCCCAAAAGCCTGCCACAGTCTACGGCAGGAGGGGCCAGGCAAGTTTGGAAGGACAAAATCAAAATCCACATCAAGATAAAGGCTGCCATTGTCAGCCTCCCCTCGGATCTCTCACCCACGTCTTTGTCTCTTTCACGTGTCTCTTTCCATGTCCCCCAGGTCCGCAGCACCAGCCCAAAGCTCAGAAGGAAGTATGGTTTCTTCTTCACATGTCCCTCTGCTCCATGTGCCTCCTTCGGTCCCTTTCCCCATGTCGTTGCTTCTACCTCCTCTTTAACTTCCCATTCCTGGTGGGCCCCACCCTTCCTGGGGTGGGGCAGGAAAACTGGAACCTTTTCTATGGATACCACACTGTTACAGTCCTGCCCCTGTGGAGAACAGAATGAAGGTTCCTCAAAATATTCAAAATACACTTCCCACATGGTCAAGCATTCCATTCCTTGGTATTTATCCAAAGGAGGTAAAAACACTAATTCCAAAGAATATGTGCCTGCTGTATTCACTGCAGCACTGTACACAATAACCAACTGTGGAAACAACCCAAGTGTCCAACGACAGTTGAGTGGACAAAGAAGAGGTGGTAGATAGACACAATGGAATACTACTCAGCTGTGAAAAATATAAAGCCTTGAATTTGCAAAACATAAGTAGATGTAGAGGGGATGATGCTAAGTAAAATAAGTTTGAAGGAGAAAGTCAAATACTAGATGATTTCATTCATATGTGGAATAGAAAGAAACAAAGCAGGGACAGATGAAATAAACTAAAACATACTCTAGAAATATGAGTGGAGAATTGACCCTATGGGTGAGGGAGGGTGAGAGCAGGACACAAAGCAGGAAGGGGCCTCATGGACTATGGTGGAGGACTGTGGGTGCCCTTAGGTGGGTGTGATGTGGGAACAAACATTTGAAGAGGGTGACCCTGTGCCTCTGAGCACATACAGTGTGTAAACTGATGTTGCCGCAATAGAAATAATATAGTAATGACGGAAACAAGAAAATTAAAAAAAAAAAAAGTAAATTGTCTCCATCCATCACTGATCTCAGGACTTTGCCTTCGCCTCCTCACTGTCATGCAGGATGAGGGGCTGGTTACCCACAAGGTCAGAGGCAGGAGGTGCAGGGACTCCTGGGGCTGCTCAGACACCGCTGAGTAGAGACACTGCAGAGAGGGCAGCTCTGAGGGGAACCAGAGACAGAGGGTCAGAGCAACCCCCAGTGCAGAGTGAGGGTCTGGTTCCCAAGGAGAGGGGAGTGTGTGTGTCAGGAGAGACAAGGGATACAACATACAGTAGGAAAACAATTACACATCAAGCCCAGCATCAATGAATTCAAATCCCACAAAGAGCAAAAATATCAGGACAACACCTCAATGGCACAAGTTCCATTAAGAAGCGATTTTTGAGCAGGTCTGAGAAAGCAATGGGTATGAAGAAGAGGAAGAAGTTTAGAAATATGTCTTGGTTAGACTGACTGGAAGGAGCTGGGCAGGGCCCCCCTCCAGGCCTCCTGCTAGGATATGGTAGCACCCCCATCCCTGACATCTCCCTCCCCCAGTCCCCAACACTCACTTCAAGCTCATCTCTTTTGAAGTCACTATAAAAAACCCACTGGCCTGAGTCAGGGAGCTCCAGCTGGGCACCTGCTTTGTTTCCTAGGGGGTCACTGCCTCTGTGGCTGCAGCTACTTTCTCTCTAGACCAGAGCTGGAGGGAGTCCCACAGGGGGAGGAGGAGTGTGTGTCCTGCTGGCCTGGCCCAGGGGCAGGATTAGCCCAGGTCACCCCAGTTCCTGAGCTGAGCCTTTCTCCACAGTCCAGGAAGGGAGGGAAGATGGAGCAGGGTCCGCCTCAGCTCCTGGAGGAAGGTGTAATGTTAGAGGAGATGAAATTATTGTTTCTTTCTCATTTTCTCATCATCACAATCCACTGGAAAACATCCAGAGTGAGGGTTGGGTCCTCTTAGTGACGGGCGCCCACTACCTGCCCAGGCAGCCCTTTTATTGTGAAGTCTTATTAAAAATTTCCTCCTGATGTGGCTCTTGTGGTGGAGGGAGACGCGTGGGAAGAGAGGGGAGGTGATGACAGAGGCTGGGCCCCCAAACTTCTACAGAATGACCAATTTCACCTCTGTTCAAACAGAATACGGACTTTTTCACATCATAGCCCTGGAAATGCCTGAAACCTCTGTGTGCATAAGCAGGGCAAATCCCAACACAATACATGGTTGTTTGCAGCATGTTGTTTGGTGTGAAAGTCCTAAGCCGCCATTACCAGAAACAAGAGTCCTCCTGAGCTGCTTTCGGCATAACTGTATTAATTTCTTAACTCAAATGACATATATTGGGGTGACACCCACCAGGCACTGGGGCACAGAGTGAGCCATCCCGGGACTCTGCATGTCTGTAACTCAGGGTCCAGCTGGAGACGGGCCCGGGGAGCACAGAGCGAGGGGCTCCTGACCTGGGAGCTGCTGGGCCTCCTCCCCTAGGAGGTGACAGGTGACCTGAGCCCCAGGAGGATCAGGAGGTAACAAGGAGGTGAGTCACCCCGAGGAGACAGGGTGAGGGTCCTGGGCGTGGGGCGGGGTCAGGGCTGGACACGGGCAGAGTTGGAGCCACTGTAGCAGGTGATGAGGGGCGTGGGTCTCGCCCTGGGCCTGGACTCCAGCCTGTCCCCCCAGCACGTGGGTGGGACCCACACAGGGACTCATCCCACAGCCTCAGTTTCCTCACCTGTGTGTGGTGAGGTTAGGGACATGGTGAGGATGGTGAGCTGATGCCTGTGAGTCTCAGCTCAGGGCCTGGCACATCGTGGGCGCTCAGCCCGTCTGCTCTCCTGGCTGCAGGGAAAGGGGATGGGAGAGAAAGTGGAGGTGAAGACAGGCCCTGTGAGCCCTCCCTGCCTGGTGTGGGGAGAAGAGAAGGCAGGAGAGGGTCCATGTTGAGAAAGGCCTGGGGCGCCGTGGAGAGCACAGGCTGGAGAGGATGAGAGTGTGCGGGGCAGGGAGGAGGCTCCTGCGGCCTAACCAGGACAGGTGTGGTCATCTCCTCCCTTAACATCTTCTCTGCCCTCCGTTTCTTCATCTTCCTCACCCACCTTGCAGAACAGTCCTGACTTCGGGGCCACAACTGGACCCTCCTGGCAGAGGGGACCTGCAGTGTCTTCCTGGAGACAGTGGCCCAGGGAGTATTTTCTGTGGCCACAGCTTCTACCAGGCCTGTCACAGCTGAATCACTCTCAGCCCCACCAAGGGCCACGTGCTGTCCACGCTGCCAGGAGCCACCCCAGAGGGGACAACAGCCCCGTTGGGTCCTGGTCAGTTTGTGCTCTGGCCCCAACTCTGCAGCTCAGGAGAGGGAAACCAGCACAGGTATGGGGTTTTGTGAGCAGCTCGGGGAAAGGTTGATTTTGTATTTCTGAGGACCGGAAGGATGTAGTTTACAGTGATCTAATCACAAAGGTCACTCAGTGCTGCAGAAGGGGAAGGTTCTAGGTCTTACAAGGTGAAGTCTATTACTGTCATTCTGAAATTGTGACAAATCTTTGGTGACTTGCTCCATTATGGATTGATCTGTACTATTCTAGAAAGATAAAGTCCTGAATTTTTTCTCTGCATCTGATATATTTTATTTCCACTTTTTATATTTATTTTCTTATGTCATTGTTAACTTTTAGGCAGTATTTGATTTCTCCCATCAGGTGTAGTGCCCACGGGTCTCCCCCACCTGGCATCTGTGATCCGTCACCACAGCGCGTTGTGCTCCTCCCTCCCCTGTGTGACTCCTACCCCTCCCCTGCTCTGTTGTGTGCATCAGATCTACAGCAGCTTGTGAGGTTTATCTTCTTCCTGACCTTTGTTCATTTCTCCATACTCTCCCTATAAGTCAAACCATCTGACGTTTATCTTTTTCTGACTAGTTTTGATTAACATAATCCTTTCAGCTCCATTTTGTTGCAGCAGTTGATGAGAGTTTATCTTTTTTGATCTCTGAGTAGTATCCCATTGTGTCTGCACCACATCTTCCTGACCTACTCATCTGTGCAAATCAAAACCACAATGAGACACCAACGCACACCTGTGAGAATGACCCATATTAAAAACAAACAAACAAACCGAAACAACACATGCTGGTGAGGATGCTGTGGGAATGGAGCCTCTTCCACGGCTGGTGTGATTGCAAACTGGTCTGACCAGTCAGTTCTAGAAATGATCCCGGGTCTTCCATCTCCCCCATCCTATTTCCTCAGCTTGTCGGGGTGGAGGGTCTGTTCATCAGAGGCCACTCACAGGTGCCAGCAGGAGGGTCTCTCAGCTTGGAGACCCTCTGACCCTCGGAGGGAGTGTGGGGGGTCACCAAATTACTGACCTTTCCTTTCTTTCAGGCGGAAGGGGGTGCAGTTTCCAGTCCCATAGCTGTGTCCTCAAGATGCTCACATGACTTATTACCTTCACGGTACTTGTGATAAAACTGATTGGAGAAGTTATAATACTTATAATGTGATAAGGTGGCACTGTTGAGAGCAGAGTCAGGATTCAAACTCAGTTTTCCTTCATTTGAGGTCATGTTCTTTGCTGCATCATGTTCTCCAGCTTTTCACAGTGATCTGACAAAAACAGCAGAATCTGGGTGAGCTTATTGCCTACTGAAAAAAACTTTCCCTTAATAGGTTCACCCAATGACAGCGTCACTCCACGCAGGTTTCTGCCCCTTCTCCCTCTTTTAAGTGAATCTCTCTCCGCGGTAACCAACTCTCCATTTCTTCTTCCAGAGGCTATGTCCTTTGACTGGGGGCAACACCAGGAAAATCCGGGAGCAGTTTCAGCCGCAGGAACAAGAACCAGGACCCCGAGGGAGCCCCTGGTGAGCTAAGAGCATGAGTCACACCCAGGCCATAACCTGAGGAGGTTTCTCCTCCTCCTGAGTGATGGACCCTGGGAGCTGGTCAGTACCTCCCTCCCCACTCTGTGGAAGGTTCTGGTGCTGGGATCCCCACAGGCCCAGAAGAGAGGAGCTTTCTTGGACCCAAGTGTCCCTGAGAGTCATTCTCAGAGTCTACAGGGAGATAACCTATAGGTCTTGAGAAAAAGCCTTTGTGACTACCTCTGTGGATTTTAATTATATATGAAAACACTTTTGTAAGATTAGAGAATTGTGAGTTTTTCATGTCATTGATCTCTGTCTCTACTTGAAACCTTCTCCGGTATTCTCCAGCCACAAGAAGCAGAATTCCCACCTGGTAAAAGAACAAAGAGATCTTGACAACAACCAGGCCTAAGCCACTTCTAAGTATAATAAGTAAGATCAAGGTCAAACTAGGAGAATCAATAAAAGAAAACTTAAAGGAGAAAATTCGAGTTTTGTAGAGATTACAAATCTACTGAACTAAGTACTCCTTCATGTGCCCAAGAAGGGGTGTTGTCATTTACTGGACACCTGTGATGCCAAAAACTGGCCTCTGTTAATCTCAGCCAACAAAAATAAACAGAGTTTGAGGAGAAGGAAAGTAGTTTAATTTGTCTACAAACTGAGGAGGGCAGCAGGCTCGTGTCTGAAATACCACTGTCCTGCTCCTTGGCGGAGGGCAGGGGTATTTATGCAAAGAGATTCCACCATGGGCTCCATATCTTTACCTTTGGGGTCTGTTGGGCTCAATCTCCATATCTTTACTCTTAGGTCTGTGCTCTAGACAGCAGTCTGATACCTGCTTGGATTTTATGCTTCCTAATCTAGGCTTTGGCACCTAAGGAAGTTGGTTTCCATAGCTGGGTCAATGGCTATGTTAATGCCTTCTACCCCACCTCCTCCTGTGAACCAGGTTTCTGGTCTTGTGGCACAGCTCCTTTTCAGTTTTTTTTCTATTCCTGTCCTCCATCAGGAGTGGCCAGCAGAGGGGCCGACTTGGTGAGACTCTGGATCCACATCGAGCTACTGGAGGGACAGTGAGTCAAGGTGGCTTCTCCCTGAGCCTGGGGCAGGATCCTCATCAGCCCCTGCAGAGGGGCGGCCCTGACCCCTCTGTCTCCCCTCTGGGGCAGACTCGGCCAGTGGGCATTTTCCTGCAGCCACATGACCTGAGCCTGGAAGTGGTGACTGTCCCTGCAGGGCGTGTGCTGATACCTGGCACCTCCCTTCTCTGCTCAGCCCTGAGAAGTGGCACTAAATAAGGGAGGGGAAGCCCCAGACAATGAGGGCTGCGGGACATGTGAGGCCTTGAGCTGGAAAGATCTCCACAGTCATCCTCACTATACCCATGAGGGGGATCAATGAAAAAGACCTTCAGTTTGAAAGGTCTATGCAGGAGGCCAGAATGTAAAAGCCCACCAGGAAGCCCACCTGGGGACAGGAATGCGGAAGCCTCCCTAGAAAATTCAGACAAGGGACCTCTCCCAGCCCTACAAAGCTTTTCTTGCTCTACAAATTTTTTCCTGCCTCACAAACCCAGTTTCCCTCCTGACCTCTCCTCATCCTATAAAAGCAGCCTCCCCCTGGCAACGTGCCTGACTTCAGGGACCCCCACCTTGGGTCCGTGAATTCTGCCTGGGGGTGCAATAAACTTTCCCTTCCTTTGAGAAAGTTTAGCCTGGCTCCCCTTTTCTTTACTGCACCAAACCTTTCATCTTGGTGCCTGAAACCCGGGAAGGCTGTGTCCCCTAGCGCCGGGGCCACCTCCCCGTCCCTGGGACTCTCCTCTCCATTGCAGACGCCTCACATCCACCACCGGCCTTGATTCTCGGGATAAGTCACCTGCCTGACCCTCCTTCCTGGGAGGCCCTCACCCCTGGTTACCCGGCTCCTCTCCTAACCCCCCCTGTCGGCTGTTCCGTAAACCATGAGCCAGGTCAGCCCACGCCCGTTACACCTAGACCCTGGATTTGGGGACACCCGTCCAGGCTAGGTGCCTGAATCCTAGGTAACAAAGGAATAGTGGAGACGTCCCTCTCGCTTGTTTGGCCCCGCTCTGAAGGCCAGGACCGAATCGTGGGATGCCACAGTTCGGGGTCTGCTAGCCCGAGGGCCAGATCAGGTTCGTGGGATGCTGCGTTCCTGACTCTGTGCCCCGTCAGTTGGGAAAGGAGACGAGTTAGTCATGGGGTCCACCAATTCTAAGCCTAGCCCAGCCACTCCACTGGGAGCTGCAGGAGCAGGATGGCCACAGAGCAGGGTGTCTATGATCCCAGCAGACCGGGCAGGTAAAGGAGGAGTCCGGGAGCCCTCAGTGGGTTCCTCAGGCTTTTATTGAGCTTTACATATAGAGCAGCAACCAGATACACAGCATGCAGGGGTTCCACAGGGGTTCCGGGGGCCCAGGAGGCTATCAGATCTCTCACTCCCGCACTCCCCCAAGTCTTCAGTCTGGATTTCTCTGGCTTTCTTTCTCCCCTTCTCTCTCCTGCCTCTTCTGCTTCTCTCCCTGACTATCTCAATACCCCTCCCATGGCCCACGGAAGTAAACAAGACAGTTTGCAACAGTGTAACAGCTGCAGGTGCCCCATCAGGCAGGGCCATCCTAATGGTGGGAGGGCAGAAAAGCCTGAAAACCGTTCACCCTACAGATGCCCTCTGAAACCTCAGTGGGTTGGGGCTTAGGCAAGACATGCGCCCTAAGCGTCTCATCTTGTACTGCAGCGCTGCGTGGCCTCAATACCAATTGGACGATGGCTCCCACGGGCCGAGCATGGCGCTTTTGACTTCTCATCCTTACAGACCTAAACAGTTCCGTCACCGCGATGGAAAATGGTCAGAGATCCCTTCCGGCCAGGCTGGCTTTCTCTTGTGTTCCCGCCCCTCCCTCCCTCCTGAAAACCTGCCACGCTTTCCCACACTCCAGACTCCTCTCACTCTTCGCCCTCTCCGGACCCCTCTTCTGCGTTCTCTATTCGGTTAACGAATAGATACCTCCTTAGAAAAAACCCCTGTGTCTTTAGCATCATCACAAAGACAGCTCCCCTCCAGGCACAGGCCACTCTCCAAATCCCGAGGGCTCTAGGCCTGTTAACGGCTGATAAGGGGGCACCTGCCTGTTCGTCAGGGAAGAATGTTGTTACTGTATCAGTGAGTCAGGGATTGTAGAACAAAATGTGGAAGCCTTCATGAAACTACGCAAAGACGTGGAAAGGGAAAGCGGGGGCTCCAACTCTCCGCTGACATGGCTTCAAAATCCTATAGTCACATGGCTCCTCCCACTCTTGGGGCCAATACTAATGATCACCTTATTTTTTTCTTTTTGCTCCTTGCCTCCTAAAATTCACACATTCAGGAAATGTCTCCTACTACATTTAACCAACTCCTTCTCCACCCATATTCTCGAATCCCTGCAGAAGACCCTCATAACCAGGCCTGAGCCACCCCCTTGGCTCCTGCCAGACCAGAGAGCAGTGATGATGGAGGAGCAGGAGAGTCCATAAGCAGGCTGGCCCAGGACAAAGAGGAGCAGCGAATAAGCATGGGAGCGGGGGAGTGGGGGCCAGGGGTGGATCTTGTACTTGATGCTGCATGTAATTTTTGTTTGTTTGTTTTTAAGATTCATTTTTTATTTATTTATGCATACAAGAACTGGGGTACAGGCCAGAGGTGCAGAGGGTGAGAGGATTCACCAAACACAGAGTAGGGAGCAGAACAGGCCTATCCACTGAAATCCACTCCTGAGGGGAGGGTTGGGTGAGTCAGGAGAGGTCTGCTGCCCCATGTGGGTTGCTCCCTGGCCAGGGATCAAACTCAGGTCTAAGCAGTGATAGCACTCAGACTTAAACCTTATGCCACCAGGGAGGCCCTGTTTTTATATATTTTTTACATCTTTTGATATTTTTAAAATAATAGAAGCACTCCTACTGCACTACTTTCATAACAAACACTCTCCTTCTGTTAGGGGGAAAAGGATGTCCTAAAGCTAATTCCATACAGGCTTTGTGGACTCCACCCCCACCCCAGGCCAAAGCCAAAGACACTGGGAACTCCAAATCCCATCCCCACCAAAGGGAAGGTGGCTGGGACCTGAGGGTGGGGTTAAGCAGCCAGGTTGGTATAAAGCCAGACACGTGGGCTTTGGAGGGGTTCCCCCATTTTGGCTCTCCACCAGCTCGCAGCATCCAGCCAGCTCTGAGAGTGCCTTTGGGTTTCCAGGTCGGCAGATTGGGTAGGACGCATTAAAGACTTTATTTCCCTATTTTCTCCCTGAGTTGTACATTTTCCTTATTTCCTTTTCCCTTGTAAATAAACCTTTTATTAACCTTTTGTGTATGCCTGTAGTGGAGTATTAATAAGTCCCTTGTAAGCGGGCGGGTGAGGACCCACAGCCAGGCAACCCATTCAATATCGGGGCTGCCCTATAACATCTGCAGCGCCGGTTCCATCCCCGGCTGTCGGGCGAGGGTCCCACATGGCGCGCAGACCTCTCCAGCTGCCCGCTTCTCCCCTCAGCAGTGTACTTCGTCTGTCTGCCTGTTCTGTTCCCCACTCTGGCTCTGGTGAATTCTCTCACCCTCCTGCACTTCTGAGTGTACCCAGTGCTTGTATAAATAAATAAATAAATCTTTAAAAAAAAAAATAGAAAACCTGGAAAGGAGGCCTCACAAGACTAAAACCTGACTCACACAAGGAGGTGGGGGTCGAGGGTAATAACATGACCATTAACCCAGCTGTAGAGGTCGTGACCCTTAGGCACCAGGGCCTTATTGTTACAGGGCAGCCCCGATATAAAACGGGTTGCCTGGCTGTGGGTCCTCACCCGCGCCCTTAAAAGGGACTTATTAATACTCCACACACAAAAGGTTAATAAAAGGTTTATTTGCAAGGGAAAAGGAAATGAGAAAATGTACAATTCAGGGAGAAAATAGGGAAATAAAGTCTTAAATGTGTCCTACCCAATCTGCCGACCTGGAAAACCCAATGGCACTCTGAGAGCTGGCCAAGAGCCGAGAGCCCAGAGCTGGTGGAGAGCCAAAAGGGTGCCCCCCAAAGCCCACTTGTCTGGTTTTATACCAAACCTGGCAGCTTAACTCCACGTGGCCTCAGATTCCAGCAACCTTCCCTTTGGTGGTGATGGGATTTGTCTTTCCCAATGTCCTGATGGCTTTGATCTGGAGTGGGGTTGGAGTCCACAAAGCCTGTATGGAATTAGCTCAGGACATCCTTTCCCCCTAACATACCCACTGCCCACCTGTGACTATGCAGGTGATTCTTTTTACCAACTCTCTCCCTCTGCAGGGCAGCAGTCTCCTGCCTGCCCGTGATCTGTACCTGCCGGGACTTCTCTTCACTGACCACCCTCAGAGGAGGCAGCTCTCCTCAAGACCGCCTGCCTGCAACCATGCAGGCCTCTCTCAGCAAAACCTGCCCCTTTCCCTTTCCCTAATAAACGTCTTTAAATGTAACTAACATCTCTGTATCATGGAGAAACTCGTCTGGGAAACTCGCCGCGTGCCACTAAAACAGGAGCTGTGGTGAAACCTTTCCCAGAGTGAACCCAAGGACCCCACAACTCCACAAAATGACATCAATACTGTAAATCAGTGTAAAAAAAAAATAAATAACCCTCAGGAAAGGCACAGGGAGTGGAAGGGAAAAGCATCTGCTTTGCAGTCTCCAGGGTGTGGTCATCAAGGGGCTGCAGAGAGAGGCTGTGGGGATAGAAGATGGCGCCTCAGACACGGGGCAGCTCCAAAGCCTCCCCTCCTCTCCCCGACTCCCGCCACCCCAGCCTGGTGCCAGGGCTGCTCACAGGGCATGTCACCCCCTCCCCCAGGGATGCTCAGCCCCAGCTCACCCTCTCAGCCTGAGGCACACACACCCAGCCTCTCCCCTGGCTGCCAGACTAGGAAAGTGCTGCAGTGTCCCCGGGTTGGTTTATGGAGCTGAGGACAAGGGGCGAGAACCCTCGGGTCTCAGATCTCCCTGGGGCTCCCAGAGGGACAGAACTATGCACACAAGGGGGAGTCTCATACAGCTTCAGGTTCAGTGTCTGAATCGTTTACCCAAACACACGCTGACATGACGGTTCCTCTCCACTAATAACCACAGACTTTGTTTCAGGGAGGAGCAAGTCCCCAGGACATAACAGCTGGATGCAAGGACCAGGGTGGGCCCCACAAACATACCAGGTCTCCTCAGTCTCCTGGGATGAGATCTTGACCCAGGGTCACTTGTTTCCCTGCTGACTCCAGGGTTGAAGCTCCTTCCCCAGGGAATCAGCTCTAAACTCTTCACCCCAAGCATGTGTTTTTGTGCTCTTTGGGTCATACCAAAAGCGTGGGATTGCTGTATTACATGGTATATTATTTTTATTATTTTGAGAAAACTCAAAAAATTTATTTCGCAGGGCTAGAAGAGTCCACAGTCATGAGGGTTATTCTTTTAAATAAACATTATTATTTTAGGCTTGTTTGTAATTCATGGAAAACTTGTAGAATTGGCACAGAGTTCCTGTCGTTCCCACACACATTTCTCCTGTTGTTAACATCTTATATCACTACCCTACGGCACAGCTAGTGAGGCAACATTGATAAGTTATTCATAAATTCCATGCTTCATTTGTGTGTCATTAGTTTTTCTTTGTTCTGTCCCAGGATCCCATCCTGACACCACAGTAAGTAAAACCCAGCATATTTCCTAAGGCTGCTCTGGCTGAGTGTGTGTTTTGCAACCAGCCCAGCTTGCATTGGACAGGTTCAATGTTGGTTCTCCCAGACAAAAAGATAATTTTGGAGACTTTGGTAGACTTATGTAGACCTTTAATGCTGGATCAGGGACAGGCCTCTCCCAGTATGTCTCTGTGTGCTGTCTCTGGAGTCCACCTCATGCTGTCTCGCCCCAGAGTGGTCGCTCATAGCTGTTGTCTTGCCTCAGCGTGACTCCGCACTTTATCCCTGGCCTCCTGGCACAGCTGCCCATACTTCCACAGGTGCCCCTGCTGCCTGGGCTAGGTGTCCATGAACATGGGCACGCCCTGGGAACCCTGGACATCCAGGAGATCTGGTGGTGCAGACAAGGCGTTCTGCTAGACTGGCACCAGGTGGGAGTCATGGTGGCCTAACTATCTAAAAGGGGACTTTTACCTTCTTGGCCCTCCCCTATAGGGCAAACATTTTTAGTTTCTATTAAGACAATTTATAATTCACAAGGTACAAATGTTCTTATAAAAATCTTGGGACACCCCGGGAGCCTTTCCCCTGGTGTCTGCTTTGACCCTGCCAGTAGACACAGGATGAAGAAGTTGAGTTTCCTATTATGACAGGGATGTATGTACAGGTTTGCCTCAAATCCTAGGTCCTGCTCATTGATCACACCTTTGGTATAGTAAATGTGTCTCACAGCAGTTTTCCAAAAGGGAGTTTAAGGCAAGTTAATAGCAGGCCCTGGGCTACTGCTGGATCGCTGGGAGCCATGCTACCCATGTCGTCTGACAAAGGTCCGGGCATGGGGCAGATTCCTGAAAAGTCAGGAATCTCATTAGCTGACTCCTGCTAGATTCTCCTCATTTGTTTATGGCTAGTTTCTACCATTGTTAAAGTACACATTTAAAAGTAAAATTGCAAATGCTGTTTGATCAATTACTGAATAACCTATTTGATGGCGAAAGGTCCATGCAGGAGGCCGAAATGCAAAAACCCACCAGGTAGCCCACCTGGGAACAGGAATGCGGAATTCCTGCCTAGAGAATTCAGACAATGAATCTTCCCCCTCCCTACAAATCTTTTCTCAGACAAAGAAACTCCCCCCACCCTGCAAACTTTTTCCTGCCTTAGGAACCCAGCTTCCCACCTGACCTCTCCTCATGCTATAAAAACCTGCCTCCCCCTGACAATGTGTGCGGCTTCACTGACCCCCACCTTGGGTCCATGAGGTCCGCCCAGGGCGCAATAAATTTTCCCTTCCTTTGAGAAATTTAGCCTGGCTCTCCTTCTCTTTACCGCACCGAACCTTTCAGCTTGATAGATTTATCTTTACCACACCGAACCTTTCATCTTGGTGCCTGAAACCCGGGAAGGCTGTGTCCCCTGGCGCTGGGGCCACCTCCCTGTCCCTGGGACTCTCCTCTCCATTGCAGACGCCTCACATCCACCACCGGCCTTGACCCTTGGGGTAAGTCACCTGCCTGACCCTCCTTCCTGGGAGGCCCTCGCCTCTGGCTATCCAGCTCCTGTCCTAACTCCCTGTTTTGGTCGGCTGTCCTGTAAACCATGGGCCCACATCAGCCAACCCCCTGTTACACCTAGACCTGGATTTGGGGACGCCCGTCCAGACTAGGTGCCCTGTTTAGGCAACAACCGAGCGGTGGAGACGTCCCCCTCGCTTGTTTGCCCCCACCTGTTGGCCAGAACCGAATCGTGGGACTCCACGACACGGGGTCTGTGCCCCCTGTAGGCCAGGCTCCTGGGATGCTGCCTTTCTGACACTGTGCCCCCTGTCGGTTGGTAAAAGGAGCTGGGATAGCCACGGGGTCTGCCAATTCTAAGCCAAGCCCGGCCACCCCACTGAGATGCCTTCTCTCAAATTTCGATCTGTTGAGATTAAGGCCAGATAACGCCCTAAGCATCTTGTCTTTTACTGCAACACTGCATGGGCTCAGTATCAATTGGACAATGGCTCCCACTGGCCCGAGCATGGCACTTTTGACTTCTCAGTCCTTACAGACCAAAACCATTTCTGTCACCATAATGGAAAATGGTCAGAGATCCTTAGGGCCAGGCTGTCTTTCTCTTGCGCTCCCGTCCCTCCCTCCTGAAAACCTGCCATGCTTTAAGTCTCGAGACTCCTCTCACTCTTCGCCCTCTTTGGACCCCTCTTCAAAATTCTCTAATCCCCTAGATTCTCAGTCTTCTCCTCCTCCAGCTCCCCAATCCAGCCCCTCCCCCCTTTCTTTTCACCTCCTAGTCGCCACACCCTCTCTCCTTTCTCGAGGAGAAATGTCGGGGACTGAAAGAGTAGGTAGAGTCCATGTTTCTTTCTCTCCCTCTGATCTCTCCCACATTGAAAAGCATCTTGGGTCTTTCACAAACGATCCCACTACCTACACCAAAAAATTTCGTTATCTTACCCAAGCCTATGACCTTACAAGTCATTAATTACATGTTATCTTCTCTTCCACCCTGACCTCTGACCTGTCCCCTAGCTGGTCTCTAGCCGGCAGCGCCTAAACCTAACCTATAAACTTTGATAAACTCAGAGAGATTACCCAGTCTTCCTCAAAAAACCCTTCTGACTTCCTTAGCCACCTGATGGAGGCACTCCAGAGCCATACCAGGCTTGACCCTGACTCGCCTGGAGGCACCACAGTAGCCATTTTATATCTCAGTCTGCCCCAGACATTAAAAAAAAAACAAAAAAAAAAAACACAGTTTAAAAAGACTGAGGACGGTCCTCAAACCCCTATCCAGGATCTGCTGAACATGGCCTTTAGAATATTTAACAACCGGGAGTAATGGGTAAGGGCAGAGAAGGAACTCTGTAGTGGCCAGAAGGCTGACCTTGAAGCTCAGGCCCTAGTAGCTGCCTTGAGACCGCCAGGCCCTGCTCCTCCAATGACCACAGCGCCTGCCGCCCGACAGAGGATGACAATGGGCCCCATGGGCCCCAGCCGACCGCCGCCAGGAGCCTGCTTCAAATGTGGCGGAGAAGGCCACTGGTCCAGACAATGCCCCAACCCCCACCCTCCGCCAGGACCGTGCCCCATCTGCAACATCCAGGGTCACTGGAAAAGTGACTGTCCCTCCACGCCTGGCTGTGGAGGGACTGTCCTTCCAGCCCCTGCAACTCTTGCCACCGGCGGTCTTGGGATTGGTGGCTGAGGACTGAAGAGGCCCGGACTCATCGACTCGATGAGCTTCGAGAAGCCCAGGGTAACAGTCAAGGTAGCAGGTAAGTCCATTTCCTTCTGGTTGACACGGGGGCTACCTTCTCTGTCCTCCCCTCCTAATCCGGTCAAGTTTATCCTTCTCAGGTCTCGGTTACGGGTGCTGACGGCCTTCCTTCTCAGCCTGGGACCACTGGGCCGCTCTTTCCTAGTCATGCCTTCTTGCCCCACACCACTCCTGGGTTGTAACCTCCTGAGCAAACTCGGAGCTACTCACAGTTCCAAGACCCTAGTGCTGCTCACATCCTCCCACTGCTCCAAACATCTCCTCATCCTCCTCAGGACTCCCCGCTGTCCCGCTGTCTCCTTCCACTGTCAACCCCCTGTTCTGCAGTATCTCTATCCAGAATGTTGCCACCCATCATACCCCGGTCCTCATTCGCCTTAAGGATCCCTCTTTTCCCTCTCACCCCCAGTTTCCAATTTCCCTCACTCACTGTCAGGGTCTCAAATCCATTGTTCATTGACTCCTGGGAAAGGGACTCCTTACTCCTACCAACCCGCCCTGTAATACTCCCATTCTCTCCATTAAAAAGCCCGATGGTTCTTATTGCCTAGTTCAAGACCTTCGCCTCATCAACGAAGCGGTGGTGCCTATCCATCCCGGAGTGCCAAACCCCTACACCCTTCTGTCTCAAATACCACCTTCTACCACACACTTCTCTGTACTTTACCTTAAAAATACTTTTTTTTACCATCCCTCTGGATCCTCAATGTTACTTCCTATTTGCTTTTACTTGGGAAGATCTGGACACACACACCTCCCAGCAACTGGCCTGGACAGTCCTGCCTCAGGGGTTCTGGGACAGCCCTCATCTGTTTGGTCAGGCATGAGCGAGTGATCTCTCGTCATGTCATACTCCACCCCACACTCTCCTCCAGGATGTAGCTGACCTCCTCCTCTGCAGACCATCTCCGCCACAATCTCAGCAACACACTGTACAAATCGTCAACTTCCTGTGCTCCAAAGGATACCGTGTCAGGCCTCCCCGGTAGCGCAGAGGTTGAGCGCTGGGTTGCGAAGCTGCCCGTGGCCTCTGCGGCGCCGGTTCGATCCCCGGCTGCACCCCGGCCACTGGAGGAGGATCCCACATGGTGCACAGACCTCTCCTGCCACCCGCTGCTCCCCTCAGCAGTGTACTTCAGTCCTTCTGCCTGCTCTGCTCCCCACTCTGGCTCTGGTGAATTCTCTCACCCTCCCGCGCTTCTGACTCTACCCAGTGCATGTATAAACAAAACAAACAAACAAATAATAAATAAATAAATAAATAAATAAATAAATAAATAAATAAATAAAAATGCCCCTATTAAAAAAAAAAAAAAAAAAACAAAGGATACCGTGTCTCCCCATCCAAAGCCCAACTTTCAGTTCCCACAGTTGCGGCAGGCCGTGCCTCCCATGCTGTCTCTTGACAAGGTCCGGGCATTGGGGGAGACTGCTGAGAAGCGGGGAGTTCCTGTGCTCCCCCAAAGAGGGAAAGTTGTACTTCCCAGAAGAGGAGAGTTCTTGCACTTCCCAAAGAAGATCTGAACTAGGGAGTCTCCATGGCAACGCCTGCTAATGCTCTCCTCTTTGTTCTTGGTTAATGCTGAAGTAAGTTAGTTATTAACTGGCATGTGAAAACCTAATTCGGACCCAGGTGACAATTGGCTTACTGTTCTTACGCATGAACTATCACAAAAGAAGTAAAAAATTGTTTAAGGTATAGTTAGGAAAGAAATGTTTTGGCCCTGAGAACTAAGGAGAACAAGCTGCCCTGAACCAGCTGTGCTTGGAAACCATAGCCTAACCTGGGGGGTACCTGTTTGCGGTAACAGTACATTTCCTGGTGTATGAGGTCAATAATTCGCAGGCCGTGTGGAGGTTAGGAATTTCTAGTTAAGAGTTAGACTTCAGTAGAACTTACGTAGATCTGATGAATTGTTTTAAACCACTTTGAAGTAATTAATATATAAACCAAGTTAATTGAGTGCTAGGAAATAGATTGATTTTAGTAATTGAATATAGAATAGGAACTTTACACCCACGTTTATAATTGGGAAAGTTTAAATGTTGCCAAATGTTATGCTGTTGATCATGCTAGTAAATGAGCTGTACCTAGGAAACTAATTGTTCTTAGGTTACCAAAAAATGGCCTATAGGTGTAAGGCCAAGGGAGTCTTCACATGATCATGAGAAAATATGTATTGTCTTTGCTCTGCTTCAATGCTTACACTGATGTCATCCCACCGCTCGCCTTAAGGTATAAAATAAAGACCCGCTGAGACCCTCAGCAGGAGATACTTGCACGAAATAAGGTGTCTGTGTCTACCTCACTTCTACCTCACTCCACTTCCCCTCAGTCCTCCTGTTAGGGGGAAAGCATGTCCTGAGCTAATCCCATACAGGCTTTGTGGACTCCACCCCCACTCCAGACTAAAGCCAACAGGACATTGGGAAAGACAAATCCCATCACCACCAAAGGGAGGGTGGCTGGGACCTGAGGGTGGAGTTAAGCAGCCAGGTTGGGTATAAAAACCAAACACATGGGCCTTGGTCTGGCTCGCTGTCGCTCGCCTCCTGGCTACACAGCTCCTGGCTGGCGGCCAGCTCTCAGAGCGCCATTTTGGGATTCCTGATCAGCGGATTGGGTAGGACTCATTTAAAACTTTGTCTCCCACTTTTCTCCCTGAGCTGTACATTTCCTCATTTCCCCTTCCCTTGTAAATAAACCTTTTATTAACCTTTCGCGTGTGCCTGCAGTAGAGTATTGATAAGTCCTTTTAAGCACACGGGTGAGGACCCACAGCCAGGCACCCGGTTTTGTATCGGGGTTGCTCTACAACAGTTTGGCGCCCAGCGTGGTTTCCAAGTTACACCTGCGGTTGACCAGCCCAAAGTAACATTCCTTGTGTTGGTCACCATAAGCGCACTAGTTCTGCAGGACTCGCAGTATAATATTTGTCTCAAGACCTGAAAAGTCTGTTTTTTCCCCATGCGTACAGCCCTTGTGGGTGCGTTTTTGACTCAAATATGGCCTCAACCATGAGCCTATACAGTTTCATCCCTAGCCTGAGTTCTTTCAGTTTCCTTCCGGCCTTGAATTTGAGTAGCCTTCTTCCATTAAATATCACCACCAGTTTCATTAATATAAATAATTTGATGAAGCCTGGTGTATGGCACGTGATTTTACTATTGTGTACATACATGGGTGGTTTACAAGCCATCCCTTTACAGTCTGTGCTTCTGGGTGCTTTTTTTTGGTAATATGTGTAAGTGCAATTTGCTACATTCTTGTTTCTGTGAGAGGCAGATGTTCTACTTCACATACTGAGAATGTGCAACAACACATTCAGGCTCTTAACTTAGCCATGCAACAACAAATCCAGGCTTTTAACGTGGCCATACTACAACAAAATCAGGCCTTTGATTTAACTATTAAGTGCATGAGGGATGAGAACCGTAACATCTTTGAGTCAGTTTATAAAAGCATACAAGATCAAGCTTTTAAAAATATGCAGGATCGGATAGAGGTCGCCCTCCATAAATTGGATATGGTGGAGGCTCGGCTTATGGCACAGAGAAAGGATAGACCTTCGCCTTTCCATGAGGACTGCCAGTGGGCAGAGTTAGAAGAGGAGGAGCATCATATTTTAAATACTTTAAATACATCAGGACAAAATCCTCTTCCATGTGACAAGGCCCCTCCCGTGCAGACCCCTGAGGCTGCACAGCCTCCACTGGCCTCTGGGGAGGACACTAAAATGGCGTCTCCTCCCCACACTAGACTCGGCACCCATTTTGGCAGGAAGGATCACCCTGAGGCAGGACAGTTTCCCCTTCGCCAGATGCCAATGGGTGGCTTAAATGAACATGGGAGACCTGCTGGGTACTTTTGGTCGCACCATCCGTTCAGTACTGCGGACCTCCTAAATGGGAGGAGCTCTGTTCCCTCGTACCGGCAGGCTCCTAAGAGGATGGCGAACTTGTTTGCCTCTATCTTTGTCTCTCACCGCCCTAACTGGGCAGATATACAGTCCATGCTGCATACTTTATTAACTCTGGATGAGCAGAGGATGGTATTCAGGAAAGCCAGGGAGGAGGCTGACCGTCTCCACCAACAGGATAGGCAGTCCCCAGAGCCAGAGGTGGTTGTCCCAGAGAAAGATCCTGGATGGGACCCTAACAATGGAGGAACGGCAATGTTGGAGCTGTATAAAAAATGTTTATTGGTAGGACTGCAGCAGGGGATCCCCAAACAAAAAAACTTTAACAAAATATTGCAACTCGAGCAAGGAGCTAATGAGGATCTGTCAGAGTTCCTTGAGAGGATTATTCAAACTTACACTAACCACACAGATATAAACCCAGATGCCCCAGAAAATGCTCGTTTGATCACTATGGCTTTCATTACCCATAGTGCCCCAGACATAAAGAAAAAGTTAGCTAAGGTGGACGGCGTCACAGAGATGAGTCCGTCCCAGGTAGTGGACCTGGCATTCAGGGTTTATAATAATAGAGAGCACAGGAGACCGAAACCTGCAACTGTTTTCTTACAAAGAGAGCACAGAACAGGGTTTCAGGGAAACAATAATGGACAGAGACGTGAACCCCTAGGAAGAAATCAGTGTGCTTTCTGTAGGGAAGAGGGACATTGGAAGTACAGTTGTCCCAGGTTACAGGGAAGCGGCAGACGCAATAATTACAGAAGACAGGATAGAAGACAGAGAACACCAAGACATGATGATTCACGGAGGGGTTACAGGAGGGAATATAGAAGGAGCACACAGAACCAGGAACCAAGAAGAGAGGAAAGAAGACAAATGTTAGCACAGAGTAGAAGCTCAGATGATGACAGGGAATACAGACAGAGAAGGAATCGAGAGCCCAGTACAGAGGAAAGGAGACAAATGACAGCACAGAGTAGAGCCTCAGGTGAAGATAGGAGGGAATATAGACTGAGTAGAAGGAATCTAGAGCCAAGTGCAGAGGAGAGGAGACAAATGATAGTTCATGGAGAAGGTTCAGATGCAGAATAGGGGTGCCTGGGGGCTCCACTAGATCTAAAGAAAGCCCCAGGAGGAACTGACCCAGAGACAAAGTCCCACTGGTCTTGTGAACCCATTGAGGACTTGAGATATTTAAGAAACAGACAAAAACTTGAATATTACTGACTTCTTTTCCAGTTATTGTTGCAGGATACCCAAGGACTCATTTTTCTGAAGAAACCCTGAGAAAACTAACATGCTCTAACCAATCTTCTTCCTTTCAAAGTTTAGGAGATGCGAAATAACATCTAGGATCATGCATATGCTGCCAGTATTTTTTTTACACAGAAAGGCGTTCAATCTTGATTTTGGTATTTCTTTTTAACTTTGAGATTTTTTTTCTCTGCTTGTTTTTGTTGTTACTTTGGCCTATCAGTGAAACTGCAGTTGTATGAGATATCCCACGCGTGATACATGGTAACTAGAGCTCTTTGTGTCTATATGTTGTATGTCTGTATGTCCTTTCCTTGTGTCCTTGTCTTGACCTCCAGTGATTGACAAATTGGTATACGTGGTGCCCATAGACGTTGGAAAAAAAAAAAAAAAGTCTCCAGTTATGAGAAAAACTAAAGGTTATGGTTTGATTGTCAACATTGTGCTACTGAACTAAGCCGGTGCCTTCATAGAGATTGAACATTGTTGTTTCTGTTATTTTGCTGATACTTATAGCAAAGCTTCCCAGAAATCTAAATTCAAGTACAAATTTGGTAGCCTGTCATTTGGCTGATGCAAGGAAATTTTGTGGAAACTCAGTAGAGCTCCTGAGACACTCCACAAAGTTTCTCCCTTTCCTCCTGGGAAAGGCATTAGATGAATTTGTTCTATTTGGCTCACCTAGTAGAGTAGAACTAGAAGGGAAGCATTGTCACTTGGGAAAACGGGTAACACCATGACCTGATATGGATGTAAATTGTCAATGATGATTGTCACCTTGTAATATTGTATACTTCAATTGTTTAATATCTACAGGAATTGTTTCTGGAAATATAGGGAGAAAAGGTCTCAACAGATTCCTATTGATGGAACTGTTGAGAGTAAAACTTTCCTACTAAGGACTGAATAGACTTGGAAATACACCTGATGTTTACTAAGTTTTCTTTGACATAATACAGATGGTTTTTTTTGCATTTTGTTCTAAATCCATAAAGTTTTCTTGTTTTGGTGACCAGGATCTGCAGCAAGGTTGCAATTTTTTTTTTCCAACAAAGCTAACTTGTGTTTGCATTTTCTTTCCCCTTGATACCAACACAGCATAAAAATAGTGGTAGTAATCCTTTACTACTGATCTCAGAGTCTGTTTTTGCATAACTTCCATAGGGATTTTGTCTGCTTAAACTGAAAAAAATTGGACATAAGTTTCATTGTGTGGCTTTGTGTGGAGTTCTTCCAGAAAGTTGAAACAGAGCTGAACCAAGAAGAGGAGAACCTGTTTGCTTTGTTCGTAGGGTTCCAGAGACCTCCAAAGAAGGTGAGGAAGCTTGCCTTCATTGGCAGGACTGGACAGCCCAGCCAACAAAATGTCCCTGGTACCCTCGAGAAGAGGAAAGCCCAGGTGGAGTCTGATGAGACCAACTTGTTCCAGAAGCCTACACGGACCGGATGTCAACAGTTCGCTCTGAATCCTATATGGAGTATCCAGCGAAGCCAGCTAAAAATTGCTGCTTAGTTATTCTGCCCTGTGATTTTATGCAAAAACAGGCAATATGGTTTAAAAGTAGATTTAGCTTGGAAACTTTTGCCATGCTGTTCAAAAAAAAATTTGGGATCAAGGTTGAGATAATTTGTTTTTACATAAGTTGAACCATTTTAAGATTTTTTTTCCCTGTGATTTAGATATATTTGCTGTCTTGTTCTGGCTAATGCCTCCAGATGTTTTCTTTCGGCTTGGACCGATGAACTGTTTTTCCAGGACGGGAGGACTTTTGCTTTCCACAATGGACAATACCTGGAGGGACTGGTTTTCTTTCACACTGGAACCCTGGAAAATTTTCATCTGAGACTATATCCCAGCATCCATATGTTTGATCTTCATCACCATGGAAATGGTGGTAAAAAGTTAAAGGGGGGAATTGTTAGGGGGAAAGGATGTCCTGAGTTAATCCCATACAGGCTTTGTGGACCCCACCCCCACTCCAGACTAAAGCCATCAGGACATTGGGAAAGACAAATCCCATCACCACCAAAGGGAGGGTGGCTGGGACCTGAGGGTGGAGTTGGGCAGCCAGGTTGGATATAAAAACCAAACATGTGGGCCTTGGTGGGGCTCGCTGTCGCTCGCCTCCTGGCTTCAGGGCTCCTGGCTGGCGGCCAGCTCTCAGAGCGCCATTTGGGATTCCAGATCGGGGGATCAGGTAGGACACATTTAAAACTTTGTCTCCCACTTTTCTCCCTGAGCTGTACATTTCCTCATTTGCCCTTCCCTTGTAAATAAACCTTTTATTAACCTTTCGCGTGTGCCTGCAGCAGAGTATTGATAAGTCCTTTTAAGCGCGCGGGTGAGGACCTACAGTCAAGCACCCCGTTTTGTATCGGGGTTGCTCTACAACAGACCCACACATAGGCAAGCCTTTTTTTATCGGGGTTGCTCTGTAACATAAGGATAAGTTGGTGTGCACCCAGGTTAGCTCTAGTCCCGCCAACTGCAAGGCCAACTGCAAGACAAAGGGTGCAGCAAGGCAGGAACTCGTGATAAGCACCCGCATGTCCCACTCCTTTACAGCCTATTTACTGCTCTTCCCTAACTCAAACTACAACCTTCCACTGCTTCCTTTTCATCTTAATCAACTACAAGTCAACAAACTGTAAGTAGCCAGCAACCCATCCAGCCCTTTCCTTGCTCAGGTAGACCTCTCCTTCTCGGAGCTCCCCCTCTCTGAATCCTTGCCTTTTAGGTGCCTTCCTACATCACAGGTACTCTTGATAGTCTCCTTCCCTTGCTTTGGAGACCTGATTTCCTCTCCTTGGTTAAACTTTCTTGTTATATGTGCCTAAACTTTAAGACTCGTGAGGAACTAAGACAGCCCCAGTCAGCTAATTTAGATTCTAAGTGTCAGAGAAGGGCCTCTGGTCCTACATTGAAAATCATCTTATTAAATGCCAACGGGTTTCCTTGTTAACTGGTATTAAGATAAGCCATACTTATGCCAAGTACCAGCTATCTTTCTTAAAACATTTCTAAATAAAAAAAGAGCCCAAGACCGCCTTCCTTTCCACCCAGAGAAGAGAGAATGGCAGGGACAGATAGTAAGTCGCGGCCTGGGGACGCTAAGGCCTGGGGAGTTCTTCCTCAGTGGGGGTGCCCACAAAAATAGGACTACTCCCCTGGGGAGTATGCCCATGGCTACTCCCCACCCCGTGGGGGTACGCTCATGGCTGCCCCCACTGTAATCTGTCCAGGACAGGTTCAAGCTCTCTTCCAGGCTCTCATACGCTGGGTCTGCTCCCTCCATTCCTGCGGACTCTACTCTGGGTTCTCTCTTAAAACACCTTAACTCAGCCTGATATTCTCACATAACTAACCCTCGGCTATAACACCATTCTCTAAACCTTCGCTTTGGCTGAGGCAAAAGATAAAAATGCTGAAAAATAAGGTGGGGAACACCACCCTGTCTGACATGTGTGGGACCCCCCATTGTTCTCAGCTAGCAGCTGCCTGGACCTTTGCTCCAGTGCTGAGATCACTGGTATGTCCACCACCACCCAGCCATGGGGGACTGGGTTTCTTCTTTCCATCTTGATATCTTCCTCTGGTCTATAGGTAGGAATTTCTGCCATGCCTTCCACTCTTAAGGTATGTTTGGTTGGTTTAAGAAAAAAAAAGAAAACTATCAAATTACTTTGGTCTTACTAGCAGGCTATGTAGGATGCTTTATTGATTAAAAGACAAGACAAAAGACTTTAATCTGCTGCCTCTCTTGTCCTCACAGTCTGTAAATAAGGTGCTCTCTTGTCTTAAGGAAACTGGAATTTCAGGTTTACATTTTGCTCCTTATTGTTAGGAAACTTAGCTTTCAGGTCTACTTTTTACTCCTTATTGTAAGGGAACTAAAGTTTAATGTCATCTCAAAGAAAACTAAAGGACATGTTTGTGTAAGCTGTCCAGTCTAAAGAGACAATAGTATAACAGCTACTACAATGTCTTACAATGTAGAGGTTAAAAACTAGGACATCCTAACTCTAAATGTAAGTGAGGTAAGGTCTGTGTGTGTGTTTGGAAAAAATGTATTATTAAAGGTGGATATTCTGAAGGTCCTTAAGCTAATTCAAAGTAGGATGGTAAATCAAATGGTATTAAAAACAAAGAAAGCAAAGGAAAGTGTTGAAGGTCTGAGACAGATTTTGGTGGAGAATTTTGTGTGCTCAGGTGACTTACTATGAAATGTTTTGGTTAATTTGGGTGTCAGTAATACATGCATGTAACATCAAGCTTTAGTTCTTTATATATATATATATATTAAGGTATTCTAAAATTACTTTCACTAGTTTCTTATAACAAGTGGAAGACTGCTCAGGTAATCTAAAAATCCTGGTGCTTTTTTACCCTTGGGTTACCTGGGAAAAAAACCTTATGTCAGCATTTCTGAGCCTTGTCAAAAAAAAAATAGATCTATATTCTTAAAAAATCCTGTCACTGAGCAATTGTTTTGTAAAGATCTGTAAGTTCTATGACAATTTAATTCTTTTATTTATTTATTTATTTTTTTTAATAGAGGCATGTTTTATTTATTTGTTTGTTTGTTTGCTTTGTTTTTGTTTATACATGCACTGGGTACAGTCAGAAGCGCGGGAGGGTGAGAGAATTCACCAGAGCCAGAGCAGGGAGCAGAGCAGGCAGAAGGACCGAAGTACACTGCTGAGGGGAGCAGCGGGCGGCAGGAGAGGTCTGCGCGCCATGTGGGACCCTCCTCCGGTGGCCCGGGAGCAGCCGGGGATCGAACCGGCGCCGCAGAGGCCGCGCGCAGTTTCGCAACCCAGCGCTCAACCGCTGCGCCACCGGGGAGGCCCGACAATTTAATTCTAAAATAGTAAAGTTTTTGCCTTAAGAGGACTCTTCAGTCACCTAATAAAATTGTTTTTTCATTGTGAAAAACAAACTGAATTAATTTGGGTATATTGATACCTCACAGAAAGTATTCTCATAGGATTGTTACACCTTTTCAACATAAATGTAAACTAATGAGATTGTTCTAAAATACATAAGACCTCTTAAAACCTAATAAGCCAATCAATTATAAACAATTTTTTCAAAGATAATTTTTTTTTTAAATTTATACAATAGCTGAGGTACAGGCCAGAGGCACAGGAGGGTGAAAGGATTCACCAGAGATAGAGTGGGAAGCAGAACAGGAAGAATGACCGAAACACACTGCTGAAGGGAGCAGCCTCAGCAGTATATTTCTTCAGTCTGCCTGTTCTGTTTCCCGCTCTGTCTCTGGTGAATTTTCTCACCTTCCTGCACATCTGGCCTGTACCCCGGTTCTTGTATAAATAAATAAATCTTTAAAAAAAAAAAGTGGCTTTTAATATCTTTAATAATAGGGAACAAAGTAAAGGGTTAAAAAAAAAAAAGGCAAGAAGGCTGTGGTGAGTGAGTAAAGGCAGGCTCCATTAATATAGGTACTGCCATTGCCAGTGGCCTGCAGGCTTACCCAGGGTCAGAAACAGAAGACTGACCTGCCGGGAATAAAGAGTGGAGGAGTTTCAATGGCCCCACACTGCTGGGACTGGAGCAGGAATTCACACAACCCAAAAATCCACCTGCGCCGTGCCCCAGGTACAAGAAGGACGGCCACTGGAAAAGGGATTGTCCTGTTCTCCGAAGGGAGGAGGGACCAGACCCTCAGCTGCCACCCTAAGCCTCCTGGTTGATAAGTGATGCTTTCTGGACAAGTGACGCCTCCTGGATGGAAAGTGACAGGGCAAAAGGACATCGACAGCTCCCCAGCTGACCATCTCCATGGCTGAGCCTGGGGCAACCCTGGATGTCATAGGTAAGAGTATTAATTTTCTGATAGATACAGGAGCCACTTACTCTGTACTCACCCAGCATTCTGGACCCACCTTCCCTTCCTCAAAGAATATAATAGGAATGGCCTGAACACAATCAAAGATCACTAAATCTGCTTACTGCCGCCCAAGGAAAACATGTGTCTATTAACAGGATAAAACACATGTTTGAGTAACTTAATTTCTGGTCCTCTTTGACCTACAGATAGAACTAGCACTTTCTATATCTGTTTTATATAAGTTTGCTCCTAGCAGACTCCCCTTTATGTGACTGGTGCTCCTGAACACATGGAATTGTCCTCACCTGGAGCCCAAAAAGGGTCTGACACCATCTTTCTAATACCTGCTCTGCCTCAAAATTGGAGGATATAAAACCATGAAGTCATCATACTCAGGCAAAATCTAAACATTAAAAAAGTGGGCTGCGGTCCTCACTCAAACTTAACTTTAAAGCTCACCCACTTTCCTGACTTGCCTCACAGTGATCATGCTCATGACACTTGGTGTCCCTAACAAAGCTAAATAACTAGTAGTTTTCACTGGGCTTGCAGCTCTGCACACACACAAGCCAGCCCTCCTGCTGAGTCCCTGGCTATCTGCATCACTCCAGCACCTCAGGGCTACTCTGGCAGGTGTTGCCCTAACAAAAGATTTTGGGCCACATATGGTGGGGGGGAGGGAGGGAAATGACAGAGGACAAAAATAGAAAGACTGGAAAAGAGGTGCCCCAAGACCAGAACCTGACTCACAAGGAGGTGGGGGTTGAGGTGAATAACATGACCATTAACCCAGCTGTAGAGGTCGGGCCCTTAGGCACCAGGGCCTTATCACAAGGCAGGAGACCCAAGCAGGATCAGATGCTACAGGGAGTAGAACACAGCCCTGAGGGGAAAGATACAGAGATTGGGCCCATCCTGGAATCTCCACTCCCCATCCTGGTGTCTCTGGTCCCTTTTGGATTCTGCGTGGTTATCCAAAATCAGCAACCAACTGACGGCTCACAAGGAGTGACCCCCTCCCCCCCCCCAAACAGAAAAGGACTGTATCAGTGCAGTCTCTGCACAGGCTGGGGCAGCACTCCCTCTGCCCACCTGTGACTGTGCAGGTGCCTCTTTTCACCAACTCTCTCCCCCCCGCAGGGCAGCAGCCTCCTGCCTGCCCGTGACCTGTATCTGCCAGAGTTTCTCCTCACTGACCTCCCTCAGCAGGGGCCGCTCTCCTCAAGGCTGCCTGCCTGTGACCCCACAGGCCTCTCTCAGCAAACCTGTCCCTTTCCCTTTCCCTTATAAACCTGTTCTTTAAATATAATTAACTTCTCTGTCTCGTGGAGAAACTCACCTGGGGAACTCGCTGCGTGGCGCTGAAACTGGAGCTCTGGTGAAACCTTTCCCAGAGTGAACCCCAGGACCCCGCAACTCCAAAAACCCCATCATTATCACCCCCTGCTGGGGCTGCTCCCTACAAGAGGGACAGTCGCTGGCAGACTAATTAAGGCTTTTTTTTATTCTGCTTCAGACTTGGGTCTTAGTCTCGGGGAGACGCTACAATAGTGAGCCTTCTGATGAGTTGCTGATTTTGGATAACTGCAGAATCTGGAAGGTGCCAGAGACTCCACAATGGGCTCATCTCCATATCTTTACCTTTGGATGTGCACTCTCATACCTGCTTGGATGATATTCTTTGTAATCTAGGTGTCCCCTGCCCCAAGTATCTTGGTTTCCATGGCTGTGTGGATGGCTATGCTAATCTTGTTATAGGACAGGGAGAGGGGCAGCTCAAAACCCTGCAAACCTGCCTGTTTTAAATGGGTTCTGCCATCCGTCGCATCAACACAAAACATATGAGACTTTAATGGGAAGGAACTTTAATAAAACTAGGAAATAATACAGGTAAGGCAAAGAGTCTAGTTTCTAAATGAAGCACCCAAAGTTACCCATCCCCTCGTGGGTAAAACTCCATCCATATGGGAATGGCCCAGAACAAGGCCCCAAAGCCTGCCACAAGTCTAAAGCATCTTCCAGTGGGGACCCACAGAAAAGGGTCACAAACAACCGGACAAGCCCGGAAGGAAAAGAGCAAAATCAACATCAAGATAAAAGCTGCCATGGTCACCTCCCCACGGGTCTCACCCACATCTGTGTCACCCAGTCCACGACCAAAAGACAAGCGCAGTTTCTTCACGTGTCTCTAGGCTCCATGCGCCTCCTCCAGGTTTCCTGGCTCCATCCTGCTTCCTTCTTCAGTCTCTTCTTCAGCTTCTCCTCTTCCTGCTCAGCTCCACCCTCCCTTGGGTGAACCTCCCCCTTTCCTGGGGACCACCCTGTTACAACCTCGCCTACCCCCACCTCCTGAGTGAGCCAGGCTTCCGGTCTTATGGTGCCTCCTTTTCAGTTTTTTTCTATTCCTGCCCTCCATCACTAAGGTCTTTAGAAATTATGGTGATGTGAGCTAACATTGAGAACAGATTTTCTGGGGTCTCAGGCGTCCCCATGACCTTTAAAGTATTTTGTGCTTCACTCAGTTAACTTTTTAAAGTCACCCCAGGAGGGTCGAGGTGATGCTCCATTGAGTCCACAAGATCCACCTGCTTCCTTTTCTGGCCCCTCCTGGGAAGCGGATATGACTCAGCCTTTGGATTTCGGGAACAGCCAGCGTATCAACATGGCTGGAGAACCCGGGCAGATAAGGTAAAGTGGCCACGCTGGCAAACTGCCAGGAGAGGAAAGGTACAATTGTTGCAGGGCAGGGAGAGGGGCAGCCCAGACCCCGCAAACCTGCATGTTCTACATAGGTTCTGCCATCCGCCGCATCAACACAAAACATAGGAGACTTTAATGGGAAGGAACTTTAATAAAACTAGTAAACAATACAGGAAAGACAAAGAATCTAGTTTCTAAATCAAGCACCCAAAGTTATCCGTCCTCTCGTGGGTAAAACTCCATCCAAATGGGATTGGCCCAGAGCAAGGCCCCAAAGCCTGCCACAAGTCTAAAGCATCTTCCAGGGGGGACCCACAAAAAAGGGTTAGAAACAACCAGACAAGCCCGGAAGGAAAAGAGCAAAATCAAGACAAAAACCACCATTGTCACCTCCCCTCGGGTCTCACCCACATCTGTGTCACCCAGTCCAGGACCAAAAGGCAAGTGCAGTTTCTACAAGTGTCTCTCGGCTCCATGCGCCTCCTCCAGGTCTCCTTCTGGCTCCATCCTGCTTCCTTCCTTCCTCCGTCTCCTCTGCATCCTCTTCTCTCCCTGCTCAGCTCCACCCTCCCTTGGGTGGGGCAGGAAACCTGGAACCTCCCCCTTTCCTGGGGACCACCCTGTTACACAATAACAGGAGAAGAAAGGAAAGCAGCCAATCCCTGCGCCCTCCCCCATCCACAAAACCGGCTCACCCCGCCCTACACAAGGGAGAAAAAAAAAGAGCTAGAGATCCAGCAGGAGAGGGAGTGCAAAGGAACTGCGGACTGCAGGTACCGCGCCTCGCAACTGTGGAAACCAGCGGGAACTACCCCCGAGGTGAGCGAAAGGCACCAGGGAATCGCGAGGCAGGGACCCCGCGGAGAGACCCGCAAACAGCCTAGGGCAGCCGGGAGCTCGGAAAGCACTTGCGGATGCGGCGGCCCAGGTCCCCGCCCGCGCCCTGGGGCTGTGGGGAGATGTAGGAGCTGGTGCTGGGGTGAGTCTCCGTAGCGGGATTTTGTCATCAAAACTAGTCCTTGTTACGGATGAAAATTAAAGTTTGGTTTTGTTGCAGAAATAAATTCTAGCCTTTTACCCAGGCAAGGCAAGAACAAGTGGTACTTCAGAAATGGTGAAAGTCAGGAGAAGCTTTATTACTCATGTGTGAGGTCTCAGACCTGGGCAGTTCCATAAGGTCTGAGCACCTGTCTAGAGACAAAGGGTTTCTTTTATACACCACCATCTTACACTGACAACAGTGGTTAGCGAGCACAACTATTTGCTGTAAAACTCCTAGACAAAGGGGGAAAGATGGACATTTGGGGACGTCCTTCGAGAGAAAAATCAGCTTGACCAGCTGTCAGACCTTGTTAAACTATAACCTCGTTTAGATAAGCTAAAACTTAGATGGAAAGGTTGCTAAGGAAAGGTTTATCAAGTAAGCAAACTTATTATTTACAATGCATTGGATTATTTATGCACCAGGCCTCAGACCCTTTAGCAGGAAAGATTTATTTGCTTAGCAGTTCCTTTTCTTTTTTTTTAAGATTTATTTTATTTATGCAAGAGCCGGGGTACAGGCCAGATGTGTGGGAGGGTAAGAGGATTGATTCATCAGAGACAGAGAGGGGAACAGAACAGGCAGACTGATGAAACACACTGCTGAGGGGAGCAGCGGGCCAGATAGAGGTCTGCTCGTCATATGGCTTGCTGGAGGCTGAGGCTGGCAGGGATCGAACTAGCACTGCAGAGGCTGTGGATAACTTCACAGCCCTCTGCTCAACCGCCTGTGCCGCCAGGAAGGCCCTGCAGTTCCTTTTCATTTACCCCCCTTTTCTGCCTTTGTTGTTATATCGTAAGGCATCATCCTCCAAGGTGTCCAGCTCAGTATCAATAGGCCGGTAGGGGATGAGGAACAACTGGAGCTTACATATGAAATTTGTAAGCATACATTTACAACAAAGCATGATTGTTTGTGTGAAGTAGCACATTGATACACTCCCTGAGCACAGGCAGGTAAGTGCCATCTGTGTAGCACAGATCTTAGAAGTGGGAGTCAAAGGGTTTGTAGCATTTCCCGCAGAGACACAGGACCTAGTGATATCTTTGGAGGGACAAACCTGGGTCAGAGAGGGTGAGGGGCAAGTGTAGGAGGATACTGGCCAGCAGGCTTATTTTAGCAAACATCTGTAAACAGTTACATCCACACACAGTTTCGGGTAACCTAAGGCAAGAGGGCGTGCCTCCCTATCCCAGTGGTCAGGGGCCACTGTGGCTAGGCCACTGCAAGACAGTCACTACAAGAACAGTAAAAATCACAAGCAAGAGGTCACACATGTAGAAGGTCTTCATGCTTCTGCCCTGCATAGACCGACCAGTTTCCAGAGTGTGGCCAGAGCAGGGCTTGATGTCTAAGGCCGCCTTGATGGGTTGATCCATTTGTAGCCTCAAGCGAAGGGGATTCTCTGGATCAGGGGCTCTTCTGGTTTCACTTTCGAGTGATGCACCCAAGGCGGTGGAACCTGAGACTTTTACAAAGGAAAAAAAAGAGGATGGGTAAGGGTCTGCAAAGGGGAGTGGGAGGGGTCAGCACAGAGATGGGTGGGCGCCAGCTGGCTCTGCTGTTTAACTCCCTTCTCCTTGGCCATCATTCCCCCCTTTAATGCCCTTGTGGGTTTCTCACAGGGCATCACTTATATCAAACAAGGCGGGAATTGCAAGAAATACAGGAAAGACAAACTTGTTAATGCTTATCTAAGAGACCAGTCATTTGTGACTGCCTCATGATCCCCACTCTCTGTTATGACCTTGCATTTCTGCGGGAGAAAGGGGTGTTACATCTTCTGGCTGCTTCCTGCTGAATGGGTTCCTGGTGGTGGGGGTGGGGGGTTACTATGGAAGGCCTGCACTAGCTGGTGCCACAGTTCCCGACATGATGTTAAGGCTTTGATGGTGGTGTGGCAGCAATAAGGTATACAACATATCATAGTCCTAAATGTACATGGGATTACTTTTTTCCTTCCTCAAGATGATGACATTTAGGATACAGCCCTCACTGAAGAGGACAGAGACTAATATAGTTACTGAAACATATTTTTTTTTTTTTACCCTCATCTCAATTTTGTAAAATAGTAAACCAAATCTAATTTTAAACAATTTTACCGATATTTGCATACACTCATAGGACAGAATAACCAAGCAGAATGTTGTAGGCTTTGTTGAAAACTCCACAGGGAGTGAGCTTTTTAATATCCAGACCATGCAGGCTTTATATAAGTCAGTCTTACCAGACTTGACCTGAGATTTCCTCACCTTTCATGGAGGTCTGTGGAACCCGGTAAGCAGGTGACAGGCTCTCCTTGGCTCGCTCTTCTCAGCTCAGCTCAAATTTTACTCCCAGAAGAATTTCAATCAAAGCTTTGTAACAAAAAATGTTTTTAATTTTCTAGTTTAAGGAGAAATAAATAAAATTTCCTATTGACATTATGCAAAGATAGACATTGTCCTGAGAAGAACAAATATTGCCTACACATTTTGGTGATAAGAGAAAAGCAAATGTTCCAGTTTGCTCATGAAAAGATGCAAATTGCCACTGCTAAGATCATAGCCCAGTTTAAAAACAAGTTTTCTAGAGATTAAAAAAAAATATATATATATTAAAGACCAATATTTTTAAAAAGTCATTAAATATTACACAAATCCTCCTCAGTCTACTTTTTCCATATATTAAGTCTCGATCCTCTGTTGGTAATTTTTATAAATCCACTTTTTTTATACGTGTGGTAGGTCTTTTCAGTTCCAAAACACATCTATATTGTCAGTCTTTTTTTGTGAATTTTCTGAAGACAAAGCTCAGCAAGTAACCTTTAGAAACAGCAAAAACTTGAAAATGACCATACCTAAAATTATGGCTTAAGGCAAAAGACAAGAATGTTTGCTCAATTTTGTGAGGTGCACACACACGCACATATATATTTCAGAATAATCAGAATTGTCCAATAATATAATGCCAGAACATTTTAAAAATCTCATATTTTAGAACACTTTAATCAACTTTCTTTTATATATGCTGAAAAGGTATAACTTTCCCCCTCAATAACAATATTTTTTTTCTATGAAATTTTAACATATCTAGATTGGTCCAATGTAGTTTAGCATTTTCCTATAAGGAGAAATAATTTATTAAGAGTACTAAGACACATCAAATTGTTTTACTGATCAAAAACTTTACTATTTTTGAAATTTGAATTTAAGAAAAATTTTGTCACAGGCTTAATAAATATATACAGATTTCTATAAAACAACACTAAATTACTCAGAGTGATAACTGGTGGGTTTTTTTAAGTAGTTCTATTTTTACAGTGCTCGACAATGCTGACACAACTATATTTTTTAGTTATCCATGTCTGAGGTTAAATGAGAACCAAGATTTTAGATACCCTAGACAGTTTTTTTTTTTTCCCCAAGAACCAGTAATAGCAGTTTAAGAATACTTGAGTCTTTACTGCAAATGAAAAAGAAATTCAAGTTTGGTTGTTCATAAGTACACTACTGATAATAAACTTAAATATTTTTTTTAAAGATTTATTTATTTATTTATACAAGCACAGGGTACAGTCAGAAGTGCGGGAGGGTGAGAGAATTCACCAGAGCCAGAGCTGGGAACAGAGAAGGCAGAAGGACCGAAGTACACTGCTGAGGGGAGCAGCGAGCAGCAGGAGAGGTCTGCGCGCCATGCAGGACCCTCCTCCAGTGGCCAGGGAGCAGCCGGGGATCGAACTGGTGCTGCAGAGGCTGCGGCAGCTTTGCAACCCAGTGTTCAACCGCTGCACCACCAGGGAGGCCCTAAACTTAAATATTTTTAAAGCAAGTCATTCTGTCACATAGCATTTTTTTAATAATATTTTATTTATGTATTCTAACTTTCAACCAACTACCACTGAATTTTTTTTTTTTTTAAGATTTATTTATTTATTTATACAAGCACTGGGTACAGTCAGAAGTGTGGGAGGGTGACAGAATTCACCAGAGGCAGAGCAGGGAGCAGAGCAGGCAGAAGGACTGAAGCACACTGCTGAGGGGAGCAGCGGGCAGCAGGAGAGATCTACCCGCAATGTGGGACCCTCCTCTGGTGGCCGGGGAGCTGCAGGGGATCGAACTGGCGCTGCAGATGCTGTGGGCAGCTTCGCAACCCAGTGCTCAACGCTGCGCCACCAGGGAGCCCCTACATAGCATTTTTTAAGATATCTCTCTCAGACCTTTAAGCTTTTTTTCTTCCTATTGCACCATTTTTTCAAAGATAGCCATTTTTTTGGACATGAAATTTTTCAAGACCTTTAACATATCTGTCTTAAATACATTTCTTAACACACCTCACTTTATTTGCATTTAGAGTTACAACATTCTAGGTTTTAATATTTAGATTGTAAGACTGTTATGGCAGAAATTCATCTTTGTTTATGCCCACAGGCCCAGAAGAGACCTTTTTCCAAAGTCTGAGCTCATCCTTCTCTGCTTCCCCCCCAAGCAATTAGGCAACAGAGCATCCATTGTCCCAGCAGGGGCACATTCACACTGTGAAGCAAGCAGAGAGTATAGAAGCAGGAGGCTCCCAAGAGGTCATCTGGTCATCTAGGGCACACAGGTCAGGCGCCTGGCCAGAGAAAGTCCATCAGTCACTCCCTGAAACTTTTAGTCCACAATGAGGCTTATCCCAACATGACTTTTGCTAAGTTACAGGTCAGCCTCACATTTTTCACTTCAAAACATTATAAGAGTTGTTGTGTGATTATTCCTTTGTACTGGATAATTCATACATCAACACATTTTTTTAGGTGATGACAATAAAGTTTAGTTTTCCTACAATAAGAAGCAAAAATACACCAAAAGCTCATTAAGCAGTCAACAAATTTTCATTATTAAACTTAGTAGATCCTTAGTTTTATAGGAGAAATATACCACCATTTAAATAATGATAAAAAGAACAGATTTAAGATAGAGATACCAACTGTAGCTTTAGTTTTTCTTAGAATAGGAAGTTCAGAGTTACAAATGAAACAATTTCATATACCAGAGGTTTTTTTTGCTAGGGCAAGGGAAGGAAAAATCAATTAAGGTGTTTACCAGGGGAACAAAGGTACTTCATTTAAGGGAAGAAGTAGTGGAATAGTCTTTTTAGAAAACAATTTTATCAAAAGAAGTCTGGGTATAAACAAAACCACATTTATCCACATTTATCTCTGTTGACATAGACCAGGTCAATAATTCTTTTTGACTACTCCAAGTTGTTTTTTTCCCCCCAAATAAACACATTTAAACATACAATAGAACTATTAACTCCCAACATTACAAATTTAAGACATGAAATGCTTTCATTAAACCATTACATTTTGAACTAATTTATGTTTACCAAAAATTTTAGATCGTGATCTCAACATTTGGGTTCTTTCCTATTAGAATTTACCTAGGCGCCATTTATAATAATTTTCACACAGCAACCCTCCAGAGACAAAAGACACAAAGGCGAAGACACACAGACACAGAGATCTCTTCCATTTAGAATTTTGGCCATTTGCACTCATTTGTAGAGAGAGTTATTTTACCAGTATTTCTGACAACGCTGACAACAATTATTAATTTACTTTTAAATGTTTCTTTTTAACTAACTCCTTCAGATAAGAAAGCATTTCTCAAGTTGTATTTGTAAGAATGCCCCTTAGATCCTAAAGAAAGGGGGGCAGAAAATTCTCTATCAGTTTCCTTTTTTTTTTTTATTTTAAGCATGGTCTGGAGAACCTTCTGTCTGCTCCAATTTCCTCCTATTTAATGTTGCTGCAGGAAAGGGGTAGCACACAGATGCTTTCCTGGCCTTCATGGCTCAGAGATTTTGACAAGTCTAGTCACGGATCAGCCATATGACTTGTCAACAGAACCACAGGTAAAGCCCAATCTATCTGTGTAGATGCAGCTGTGGAGATTTCATAACACACCCTCTCTCTCTCACACTCACACGGGAGGTTATAACCCTCCCATCGAGTTCCAAGGTTTCTAGAGTTCCAAGGTTCCCAACCAAAACCACATGAGACCCTCGAGGTGTCCCTGAGAGGTGATCAGCCTCTCCTTCCACCATTCTGGTTAGGCCACATGGGAACCAGGGCCCTGGAACCTTGCCTGATCTGATGTTGGCACCAAGTCCTGGCCTCACGTAGCCCTTTGGAAGTTAGGCACCAGATGGCCTTGTGGGGGCTGGGCAGGAGCAGCCAAGTCAGAGACCCTGAAAGGAAAGTCCTCAGCCAAGCATGCTTCCTTTTCCTTGGCTTTCCTTCCCCTCCTGCACCACGCGTCCTCCTAAGCTGATGGCTCAAAGGGCCAACGTGCTTGTTTTTCCCTGCTGATACCAAACGCAGCCCTCAGTTTCCCTCAGCCAATAAAAGGAAACTGAGGAAAAAGAAAGTGGTTTAATGTGTCGACAAATGAGGAGGGCAGCAGACTCCTGTCTGAAAGACAACCGTCCTGCTCTTTGGCAGACGGCAGGGGGATTTATACAAAGGAAAAAAAAAATGGAGATGGGCTGGGGTCTGCAAAGGGGAGGGGGAAGGGGTCTGCCCCGAGATGGGTGGGCGCCAGCTTGTTTTTCTTCCATAGCTGATGTTTGTTTAACTTTCTCTACCTTGAAATACAGGAGTGCTCATCTGGGAAACTGGGTTATAAAGATAAATCTGTCAAACAAGGGGGAAATTGCAACAGATGGGGGAAAGACAAACTGTTCATCTTGTTAATGCCCATCAAAGACAAACCTGTCAGGAAATAGGAGAAGACAAATATGTCAATGCCTGTCTAAGAGACTGGTACCTGTCATTGGTACCTGAATCACTGTCAGGGAAAGGAAAAATGTTGCAGAAATAAATTCTAGCCTTTTACCCAAGCAAAGGAAGAACAAGCTGTACTTCAGGAATGGTGAGGTCAGGAGAAGCTTTATTACTTGTGCTTGAGGTCTCAGACCTGGGCAGTCCCTTAAGGTCCGAGCACCTGTCTAGAGACACTGATAACAGCAGTGAGCAAGCACAACTATTTGCTGTAAAAGTCCTAGACAAAAGGGGAAAGATGGACATTTGGGGATGTCCTTTGAGAGATAAATCAGCTTGGCCTTAGGGGCCTCCCTGGTAGTGCAAGGGGTTAAGCACCGCACTATGGAGCAATTTGCAGCCTCTGCAATCCCGGGTTGACCGGGGAGCTACCCACATGGCACAGCAGACCTCTTCTGACTCACCTGCTGCTCCTCTCAGCAGTGTACTTAGGTCCATCTGACTGTTCTGTTCTCCACTCTGTCTCTGGTGAATCCTCTCACCCCCCACCCATCTCTGGCCTGTACCCTAGCTCTTGCATAAATAAATAAATCTTTAAAAAAAAAATCAGCTTGGCCAGCTATCTGACCTTGTTACAATGTAACCTCGTTTAGATAAGCTAAAACTTAGATGGAAAGGTCCCTAAGGAAAGGTTTATCAAGAAAGCAAACTTGTTATTTACAATGGCATTTGGATTATTTACTGCACCAGGCCTAAGACCCTTTAGCAGGAAAGATTTATTTGCTTAGTAGTTCCTTTTCAGGTTTCACCTAAGTACACTGATGCTAAACTTAAATTCTATAGCAAGTCATTTGACCACATAACATTTTTTTCAGATACCTCTCTCAGACCTTCAACACTTTCTTTTGCCTTCCTATTTTTATACCATTTCTTTTTAAAGCTAGCCATTCTATTTTGACACTCAATGTTTCCCAATATCCTCAACATAGCCATTTCAAATACATTCCTTAACACAACTCACTTTATTTACATTTAGAGTTATGATGATGTTTTTGGATTTGGAGTGCTGGGTCCTTGGGTTCATTCTGGGAAAGGTTTCACCAGAGTTCCCCTTTCAGAGGCTGGCGGCGAGTTTCCCGGGTGAGTTTCTCCAGCAGGCAGAGACATTAGTTTTATTTAAAGAGCAGGTTTATTAGCAAAGGGGACAGAAGAGTAAAAGACACTTGCATAGACACAAGCGGGCAGGAAGAGCTGTCCCCAAAGGGGCAGGTTTGCTGAGAGAGGCCTGCGTGGTTGCAGGCGGGTGGCCTTGAGGACAGCTGCCTCTGAGGGAGGTCAGTGAGGAGAAGTGCCAGCAGGTGCAGGTCACAGGCAGGCAGGAGGCTGCTGCTATGTGGAGGGAGAGATTTGGTGGAAGGAAGCACCTGAATAGTCACAGGTGGGCAGAGGGAATGCTGCCCCTTTGTGGGGGCAGCATAAGGTTTTATCCTCTTCAGGGAGGGGCTCACCCTTGTGAATGGATAGTTTGTGCTCTTTACACTCCCTATAGCAGTCTCATAGTTTCTGGGTGTTGTGCCTCCTGATCTGGGCATTGATGCCTAAGGGTCTTGCTTTCTATAACTGGGTTAATGGTTTACGCTAATCCCCTCTACCCCAACCTCCTTGTGCGCATTAGGTTCTTTTTTTTTTTTTTTTTTAAGATTTATTCATGCTTACAAGAACTAGGGTACAGGCCAGAGGCATGGGAGGATGAGAGGATTCACAAGACAGAGTGGGGAGCAGAAAGGCAGACAGACTGAAAACACTGTTGAAGAGAGTAGCGGGCAAGACAGGACAGGTCTGCCATGCCATGTACGTATCTCCTTGGTCAGCCAGGAATCAAACCCACACTGCAGAGACTGTGGACACTGCTACTTTTTTTTTTTTCCTTTCACATCTTTATTTTTTTTTAATTCAAATTTTATTTTTATATTCCCCATCCAATTACAACCCCCTTATTTTGACCTCAAGCCCTCCTTTCCCCACCCCCACCCCCCCACAGAATGTCTCTGGTTCATAGTTGTTTGTTGATTTTGATATTTTCTTTCTTATAGTTATTCTTTTTCCTGGTCCCTTATTTAAGTTTTCTAGATTCTTGCTATGAGTGAGACCATCCGGTATTTTTCTTTTTCTTTCTGGCTTATTTCGCTGAGCATGATCCCTTCCAACGCCATCCATGTTGCTGCAAATTGCATGTGTTTATCTTTTTTGAATGCTGAGTAATATTCCATGGTGTATATGTACCACATCTTCTTGATCCAGTCATCTATTTGGGCATTTGGGTTGTTTGCAAAGCTTAGCTATTGTAAACAGTGCTGCTATAAACATAGGGGAGCAGGTGCTCTTTGGAATTGATGTTTGTGTGTCCTTTGGGTAAATACCTAGGAGTGGAATTGCTGGATCATATGGGAGCTCTATCTTTTGTAGGTTGGGGAATCTCCACACAGCTCTCCATAGTGGTTGGACCAGTTTGCACTCCCACCAGCAGTGCAGGAGAGTTCTGTTTTCTTTACATCCTCGCTAACATTTGTTGTTGCTAGTTTTTTTGTTTTTTTTTTTTTTGAGGCTTTTTTTTTTTTTATTTATTCATTTGTTTGTTTTGTTTATACATGCACTGGGTACAGTCAGAAGCGCGGGAGGGTGAGAGAATTCACCAGAGCCAGAGCGGGGAGCAGAGCAGGCAGAAGGACCGAAGGACACTGCTGAGGGGAGCAGCGGGCGGCAGGAGAGGTCTGCGCGCCATGTGGGACCCTCCTCCGGTGGCTGGGGAGCAGCCGGGGATCGAACCGGCGCTGCAGAGGCTGCTGGCAGCTTCGCAACCCAGCGCTCAACCACTGTGCCACCGGGGAGGCCCGCTAGTTTTTTTTAATATGTGCCGTTCTCACTGGTGTGAGATGATATCTTACTAGAGACCAGCTCCAGCTAGAAGTTGGTTCAGGGGCCTCAGAGAGGAGAGGATGGCGTCGGCCAAGTTTTCTCTCGGAGGACTGAGGGGAAGTGGAAGGAGGTAGAAGTAAAGTAGACACAGACACCCTCTCTGGTGCAAGTATCTCCTACTGAGGGTCTCAGTAGGTCTTTATACCTTAAGGCAAGTGGTGAGATTACATCAGCGTAAGCATTGAAGCAGAGCAAAGACAATCATTACATATTTTCTCATGAATATACAATGACCCTCTTGCTCTCATACTACAAAAGGACACTTCTTTAATCTGATTAAGAAAATCAACAGGGACAATTACTCTCCTAGGTACAACTCTTTTTCTAACATAATCAATTGTCTAAGACAGTACAATGTTCAGTAACAATCTATCATCCTGTCAAGCCCTCCTAATTTCAGAGTGGACATGAAAGCCCATTGTTATGCTATATTACTAAAATCAACCCATTCTCTAGTACTCAATTCATCTAGCCTATTATCAATTACATCAAGGTGATCTAAAACAACTCATCAAATCTATGTAAGTTCTACTGAAGTCTAACTCTTAACTAGAAATTCCTAACCTCCACACACCCTTGGAACTGTTGGCCTTTCGCATACACCAGGAGATGTATTGTTGGGCAAACAGGTACCCCCCAGGTTAGGCTAAGGTTTCCAAGCACAGCTGGTTCAGGGCAGCTTGTTTTCCATAGTTCTCAGGGCCGAAACATTTCTTTCCTAACTATATCTTTAACAATTTTTACTTCTTTTGTGATAGTTCATGCGTAAGAACAATAAGCCAGTTGTCACCTGGGTCCGGAGACTCCCTAGTTCAGATCTTCTTTGGGAAGTGCAAGAACTTCTTTCTTCTGGGAAGTGCAACTTTCCCTCTTCAGGGGAGCACAGGGACTCCCCTCTTCTCAGGAGTCTCCCCCAATGCCTGAACCATGTTAAGAGACAGCCTGGGAGAAGCAGCCTGCCGCAGAGCTCCGCAAGAGCAGCCTCCACGAGTCCTCTGCTCCCAGCAGACTCTGCTCCCAGCCAAGGACTGGAACGCTGAGTGGGCTTCAGGTGGATGCTCCTTTTATCCACTCCCCCCCCCCCCCCCCCCGCCCTTAGGCCCTGGCACCGTCTGCTGTATCAGTCTTTACCGCTCACCATGTGCCTCAGCCTCTTTCATGCACAGCGCTCGCTGCCACCTTCATGTTTTCAATTTTACTTGTAAGCGTCATATGTTCCTTACACCTGCAAACAGCGAAAGGGCAGCCGGTGAGCTGGGGAGAAAAAGCAGACGCGGAAAGCACCTGCGGATGCGGCTGCCCAGGTCCCCCCCCCCCCCCCGCGCCCTGGGGCTGTGGGGAGACGCGGAGCCGGCGCTGGGGTGAGTCTCCGGAGCGGGGTTCACCCCTGGTGGACCCAACTCCTGGTCAGGGCGCGCAGCCCGTGCCCGCGGGGACAGACAGCAGCGCCCCCATCCCGGGTCAGGGATGGGACAGGCCCGGCCAGTCTGGTCCTGGCGGCGGGGTCGGTGCCAACCGCAGGTCTCCCAGGCTCAGCAGGAGTGAGATGCCTGCACAGCTGTTAGGGCGGAGGGGTGGCGGTTTAGGGAGTTTAGAGTAAATAGCTCTTTATATATTTGTTCCCCTGGGGGCAACTTGCTCTCTAGATTCCCGCTTTTTGTTTAATAAGTTGTGTTTTCAGGAGCCTGTTGGCTCTTTTAACTGTAGCTGGTTTTGTAGGGCTACAAGGGACGCCAGCACATGTTTAATATAGTTTGTAGCAGGAAAGAGTTACGGGCTTTGGAGATGTAAGCAGGTCCATTATCAGCTTTTATTTGTGATGGGATTCCCATGCCGCAATGGCAGTGAGTTTTTAACATGCTTCACAGTTTACCCTGTTTGGGCCCAGGCTTGAATTAATGCAGAATAGTTGTCTTTAGAGACATGAATGTAAGGTTCTATTAGTCAAATATAACGTTTGACAACTTGGGCTCCTGTATTATTTCTACCGTTTGTAGCAGTGGCTAGAAGAGCCGGTGGGCTGTTATTTTGGAATTTGGTTATGATGTCCTGTCCCAACAGAGGAACAGGAAGGAAGACTCATTTAATGTGTTATGAATTTTATCAGTATATCCAGATTGACTCAATTTGTTTTTTTAAAAAAGGAAAACCCTTTTATCGGCTGTCTTAGGAGTCCTTTTAGGACAAAAACTTTAATTTTTTAGAATTTTTGGTATCAAGGAAGTTGTCATAGGATTCACAGATTTACAGATTTTTATAAAATACTTAATTACTCAGTGATAAGGATTTTTAAGAACAGAGCTATTTCTTTGACAAGGGTTAGCAGTGCTGATAGGAAAAGATTTTTTCTCATAGCCTGAGGGTAAAAAAGCACCAAGATTTTAGATTACGTAAACAGTCCTTAATTTGTTATCAAAAATAGTGAGAACAGTTTAAGAATACTTGAGTCCTTATTACAGATGAAAATTAAAGTTTGGTTTTACATAAGTACACTACTGATACCAACCTTAAATATTTCTATAGCAAGTCATTTGCGCACCTAACATTTTTTTCAGATACCTCTGTCAGACCTTCAACACTTTCTTTTGCCTTCCTATTTTTATACCATTTCTTTTTAAAGCTAGCCATTTTATTTTGACACCAATGTTTCCCAATACCCTCAACATATCCATTTCAAATACATTCCTTAACACAACTCACTTTATTTACATTTACAGTTAGGACATCCTGTTTTTAATTTTTAGATTGTAACATATTGTAAGAGCTGTTATGCTATCATTCCTTTGTACTGGATAACTCATACATAAACACACGTTTTAATAGGTTTAATTTTTTTAGGTGAGATGACATTAAATTTTAGTTTTCTTATAATAAGAAGCAAAAAGTAAACCTGCAAGCTCAATGATTTTAGAGAAAGTGATTTTAATTATTTAACAAATTCTCATTGTTAAACTTAGTAAAACCTTAGTTTTATATGAAATTTGTCCACTATTTTTAAAAATTGTTATTTATTCATACAAGAACTGGGTACAGTCAGAAGCACGGGATGGTGAGAGAATTCACCAGAGCCAGAGTGGGAAGAAGAACAGGCAGACTGACGAAATACACTGCTGAGGGAGCAGTGAGCGCCACAGGAGAGGTCTGCATGCCATGTGGGACCCTCGCCAGTGGCCTGGGATTGAACCAGCGCTGCAGAGGCTGCGGGCAGCTTCGCAGGCCAGCACGCAACCTCTGAGTCACCGGGGAGGCCCAAAATTTGGCCACTATTTACAAAATGATAAGAGAACAAATTTAAGAGAGAGATGCCAATTGTAGTTTTGGGTTTTTTTAAAAAAGATTTGTTTATTTATTTATACACGCACTGGGTACAGTCAGAAGCACGGGAAGGTGAGAGAATTCACCAGAGCCAGAGAGGGGAACAGAACAGGCAGACTGACGAAATACACTGCTGAGGGGAGCAGTGGGCGGGACAGGAGAGGTCTGTGTGCCATGTGGGACCCTCACTGGTGGCCAGGGATTGAACTGGCGCTGCAGAGGCTGAGGGCAGCTTTGCAGCCCAGCGTTCAACTGCTGCACCACCAGGGGAGGCCCACCAATTGTAGTTTTCAGGTTTTTTTAGGACTGGAATTTTAAATTAAAATTCCAGAGTTGCAAATTGTAACAATCCCATAAACCAAATTTCATTCTTAGGCAAGCACTAGTTAGATTGATGAAAAGCAAGAAAAATCAGAGAGACTTAACATCATGTACATTTCCTACATACCTGTGAGGAACTCAGTACTGCTAAGTAACTTGCAGTTGAGGCTATAGACGTCATCTTGAAATTTTTGCTAGGACAAGGGGAAAGAGAGAAGTCAATTGGGGCTTTTCCTGGAAAAGAATTTTATCAATAGAACGTTAGGTATAATCATCAAAATGCAAACTTACCTTCTTTGATGTAGACTCAATTACTCTTTTTCTGAATACTGTGCACTTCCTTTTTAAAATGAAGACATTGAAACATAAGTATTGATACCCAACATTATAACCTTAAAGCATGCGTGCTTTATATTCAACCATTAAGTTTTGAATTAGTTTTTGATTACCAAAATTTTAGATTGCAATCTCAAAATTGGGAATTTTTTTATTAGAATTTATATAGGTGCTATTTATAATCAACCCTCTGGAGGACAAAGACAGTAATAGACACTAAAATTTTTTGATTCTCATTTTAAAACTTTGGCCATGTGTATTCATTTTTTCTTTTTTCTTTTTTTTAAGATTTATTTATTTTGCATACAAGAACTGGGGTACGGATCAGATGTGCAGGGGGTGAGAGTGCTGGGGAGCAGTACAGGCAGGCAGATTGAAATACACTGCTGAGGGGAGCAGCAGGCAAGACAGGAGAGGTCTGGTGTGACATGTGGGTAGCTCCCTGGCCAGGGATTGAAGTCGTACTGTAGAGGCTGTGGATAGCTTTGTAGTGATGGGGTTTTTGGGAGTCAATGGGTTTGGAGTGCGGGGGCCCTTGGGTTTGATAGAGGCCAAGAATAGAAAGACTGGAAAGGAGGTACCTCAAGCCTAGAACCTGACTCACAAGGAGATGGGGGTAGAGGGAAATAACATGACCATTAACCCAGCGATAGAGGTCGTGACCCTTTGGCACCAGGGCCTTATCAGAAGGCATGAGACCCAAGCGGGATCAGATGCTATAGGGAGTGCAGCACAGACCTGAGGGTAAAGATATAGAGATTGGGCCCATTTGGGAATCTCCACTGCCCATCCTGGTATCTCTGGTCCCTTTTGGATTCTGCGTGGTTATCCAAAATCAGCAACCAACTGACGGTTCACAAGGAGTGACCCTCCCAAACAGAAAAGGACTACATGGGTACAGTCTCTGCACAGGCTCGGGGCAGCACTCCCACTGCCCACCTGTGCCTATGCAGGTGCCTCTTCACCCACTCTCACCCAGGCTTCCTGCCTGCCCGTGACCTGTCCCATGACGGGGCCTCTCCTCACTGACCTCCCTCAGCGGAGGCCGCTCTCCTCAAGGCCTCCCGCCTGCAACCACGCAGGCCTCTCTCAGCAAAGCTGCCCCTTTCCCTAATAAACCTGTTCTTTAAATATAACTACCGTCTCTGTCTCGTGGAGAAACTATCCCGGGGAAACTCGCCGCGTGCCACTGATAGGGGAGCTCTGCTGACACCTTTCCCAGAGTGAACCCAAGGACCCAGCACTAACTCCAAAAACCTCATCAGGTTCACTCTGGGAAAGTTTTCACCAGAGCTTCCCTTTCAGCAGCACGTGGTGAGTTTCCCAGGCAAGTTTCTCCACATGGCAGAGACATTAGTTATATTTAAAGAGCAGGTTTATTAGGGAAAAGGATGGAGGAATAAAGGAAACTTGCATAGACACAAGCAGGTAGGAAGAGCTGCCCGGAAAGGGACAGGTTTGCTGAGAGAGGCCTGCGTAGTTGCAGGCGGGTGGCTTTGAGGAGAGCGGCCTCCGCTGAGGGAGGTCAGTGAGGAGAAGCCCCGGCATGGGACAGGTCATGGGCAGGCAGGAAACCTGGTTGAGAGTGGGTGAAGAGGCACCTGCATAGGCACAGGTGGGCAGAGGGAGTGCTGCCCCAAGCCTGTGCAGAGACTGTACTGATACAGTCTTCAGTTTGGGAGGGGTCACTCATTGTGAGCCTTCAGGTTAGTTGCTGATTTTGGATAAATGCAGAATCTGAAAGGGACAGGAGATTCCACAAGGGCTCAATCTCCCTATCTTTACCCTTGGGCCTGTGCTCCAGACACTCCCTACAGCAGTCTGATCCCTGCTTGGGATTTATGCTTTGTAATCTAGGCTTTGGGACCTAAGGATCTTGGTTTCCATAGCTGTGTCCATGGCTATGCTAATCTTTTCTACCCCCACCTTGTTCTGGTCTTGTGGTGCCTCCTTTTCAGTTTTTTTCTATTCCTGTCCTCCAACATCCCCCCACCCCCACCCCACCATATGTGGCCCGAAATCTTTTGGGGAATTGAAGGGAGGAGGTCCATTTTCTGTAGCTGCTTCCTGCTGGAGTGGGACACATTGCTGGCCCTACCTACATGGGCCTGGGATATGGTCTCCCTAACACTAGTCCCTGAGCTGCCCATTGTTGCTGGTTTCAGAAGGAGGCAAGGGGTGGGGCATCTGGACAGGCTGTTTCTCTTGTGTGGATCAGCTGTTTTTTGCTTGGAGGAGGAGTTTAAACTTGAAGAGCTCCCCCAGGTTAGAAGAAACACATTTAATTAGGAGATTGTGTGTGTTAAGGTTTAAATAGAAGAGTGAGAATAACATGGACAGTCAATTGGCCCTTTTTGGGCTACAGGATGAAGACAATTCCAAGTGTTCAGGAGTACCAGTCATGTAAAGGGGAGTTTGCAGGAAACTGTAGTCCCTTAGAAGCAAAACTATACAAAATAGTTAAATATAAAAAGTGCTAGTCCTATCTGTAGGTTGAAGAGGATCAGAAATAAAAAAAAAATAGTTACTGAATCATGTGCTTTGTCCTGTAAATAGACATGTTTTTCCTTGGGCAGCAGTAAGCAGATCCAGTGCCCTTTGACTGTGTTCAGGCCATTCCTGTAACAGGGTGGTCCCCAGGAAAGGGGGAGGTTCCCTGCCCCACCCAAGGGAGGGTGGAGCTGAGCAGGAAGGGGAGAAGCTGAAGAAGAGACTGAGGAAGGAAGCAGGATGGAGCCTGGAGAACTGGAGGAGGCGCATGGAGCCTAGAGACACATAAAGAAACTGCGCTTGTCTTTTGGTCATGGATGGGGTGACACAGATGTGGGTGAGACCTGTGGGGAGGTGACAATGGCAGCTTTTATCTTGATGTTGATTTTGCTCTTTTCCTTCCGGGCTTGTCCGGTTGTTTGTGACCCTTTGCTGTGGGTCCCCACTGGAAGATGCTTTAGACTTGTGGCAGGCTTTGGGGCCTTGCTCTGGGCCAATCCCATTTGGATGGACATTTACCCACGAGGGGACGGGTAACTTTGGGTGCTTCATTTAGAAACTAGACTCTTTGCCTTACCTGTATTGTTTCCTAGTTTTATTAAAGATCCTTCCCATTAGTCTCATATGTTTTGTGTTGATGCGGCGGATGGCAGAACCCATGTAGAATAGGCAGGTTTGTGGGGTTTGGGCTGCCCCTCTCCCTGTCCTCTAACAGATTTGGCGTCCAACGTGATTTAGGATAGAGCCATCTGTGGTTAGTCAGCCCCATGGGGAAATTGGGCTTCCCTATGGCACTGGCTACCATAAGCGCAAATGTGATTTTTGGTTTCTCCGGTGTGTTTGTTTCATATGTCGATTTGCTGTTGAAAAACTGGCTTGGGCTTTGTGAAGATCTGTGTGTCTGTATGTAATTTGTTTGTCGTGACTAGCTAAGACATTTTAATTTGTGGAAATTTTTTTCTGTGCCAGTTTTACTCAAAAGATAAGGCAGTACATTGGTCCATGTGGCCAGATCAAAGATGGCGTCTGAGGCCACTTGGCATGCTCTTGTAAAATTCAAAGGTTCTTGTTGCTAGGACTTTGGAACTTTTTTTTCTTTCTTTTTGTAATCTCTGCTGTCTCATTAGCATTTCTAAAGGAAATAATGTTTCTTCAGTGGTATGTTGCTTTGTCTTTGGCTACTTCCTGCTCTCTGCCTGATGGATTTTGCAAGCCAATTGTGGAGTAGTGGTGTTTAAATTAGCAAATGTATGCCTGGGTGTTAAGTAAAGAGTAGCCTTAAGCAGTAACTGGTAATTACTGGTAGCCTTGATGGATTCTTGGAGATAACTTGAATTTTTGCAAAGTCTGGATCAGAAAAATTAACAAGATTTTGTCTGAGTCTGAAAGGATTTGCTGCTGTGAGTTTTGTCTACACAATTTGTTTTGGGCATGTTTGCCATTTTGAATCGTGGATTTGTTCAATTGCTGGCGTAAGACAAGATTCTAAGTTTCTGCTTCCTACTGAGGAAGGTCTGTTATGGAAAGCACTCTTTAGGGTGCATCATGTAACTGTACCAGCTTTTCATACCTGTGTTGTTGTTGTCCCTCCCTAGTGTGGGGGAGGTGTAATCTGTGCTTAGATGTTTAATCTGCTCTTTCAGCTTCTGTCCCAGAGTGGCTAACAGAAGTAAGGAGATGACTCCTTTTAATTGAAAGTTAATTACTGATATTTTGATTTTGCTTTTTCAGGTTCTATTCCAGGAAACCCAAGGAGTGCCTGCTTGGTGGCTAACAAGAAATGACTCCTTTTGCTTAAAAGTTAACTGTTACTTTTATTCTTTCAGTTGCTGTACAGAATACCCCAGGATTGACTTCTAATAAAAAGTCTTCAACACTGAAAACCCTAAGGTGATAAACAAGGTCGTGTAACCCTTGTGATTAATAAACCTTTTCCTTCCTATTTCCAAAGTCTTAGGTTTGTAGGATGACAACTGGAAATTTTTCTGCCAGCAATACTCCACATTTTTTTTGGACTTTGACATTTTTTTTCTGAGCCTATGGAGTAAAACTGCAGTTACATAACATTCTACGTGGCATAACTAAAAAAACTGTCTTTGTCTATATGTTGTATGTCTGTATGTCCTTCTGTCTGTCTTGACCTCCAGTGATTGACAGATTGGTATACATGGTGCCCATAGACGTTGGAAAAAAAAAAAAAAGAGTCTCCAGTTATGAGAAAAACAAAAAGTTATGGTTTGATTGTCAACATTGTGCTACTGAACTAAGCCGGTGCCTTCATAGAGATTGAATATTGTTGTTTCTGTTAATTCTCTGATATTTATGGCAAAGCTTCCCAGAAATCTAAATTCAAGTACAAATTTGGTAGCCTGTCATTTGACTGATGCAAGGAAATTTTGTGGAACCTCAGTAGAGCTCCTGAGACACTCCACGAAGTTTCTCCTTCTCCTCCTGGGAAGGCATTAGATGAATTTGTTCTATTTGGCTTTTACCTAATGAAGTAACACTGGAAGGGAAGCATTGTCACTTGGGAAAATGGTAAAACTTTGGTATGTACAAAATGTTAACAGTAGTTTTCTAAAATGTGTATGAAAAAAACCTCTCAGTATCTGGTATGTATGTAAATTGTCAATGGTGATTGTCACCTTGTAATATTGTATAATTCAATTGTTTCATATCTACAGAAATTGTTTCTGGAAATATAGGGAGAAAAGGTCTCAACAGATTCCTATTGACCGAACTGTTGAGAGTAAAAAACTTTCCTACAAAGGACTGAATAGACCTGGAAATACACCTGACATTTACTAAGTTTTCTTTGACATGATACTGGTAATTTTTTATGCATTTTGTCCTGAATCCACAAAGTTTTTGTTTTGTTTTATTTTGTTTTGTTTTGTTTTGAGTAACCAGGATCTGCAGCAAGGTTGCAATTTTTTTTCCAGCAAATTAACTTGTCACATTTTCTCTCCCCTTGATACCAACACAGCATACAAATAGTGGTAGTAATTTTTGCTACTTATCTCAGAGTCTGTTTTTGGATAACTTCCATAGGGATTTTGTCTGTTTTAACAAAAATTGGACGTGAGTTTGATTGTGTGGCTTTGTGTGGAATTCTTCCGGAAAGTTGAAAAAGAGCTGAACCAAGAAGAGGAGAACCTGTTTGCTTTGTTCGTAGGGTTCCAGAGACCTCCAAAGAAGGTGAGGAAGCTTGCCTCCATTGGCAGGACTGGACAACCTGGCCAACGAAAAAGCCCTGGTACCCTCGAGAAGAGGAAGCCCAGGTGGAGTCTGATGAGACCAACTTTGTACCTGAAACCTACATCGACCGGATGCCAATGGTTCGCTCTAATCCTATATGGAGTATTTCAACAAAGCCAGCTAAAAATTGCTGTTAGTTATTTCTGCCCTATGATTTTATGCAAAAATAGAAAAAATGGTTTAAAAGTATATTTAATTTGCAAACTTTTGCTATGCTGTTAAAGTTTGGGATCAAGGTTGAGAGAATTCGTTTTTGCATAAGTTGAACCATTTTAACATTTTTTCCCTGTGATTTTGATATATTTGCTATCTTGTTTTAGCCAATGCTCCAATTTTTTTTCTTTTGGCTTTGATAATGGACTATTTTTAAGTAATGAAACTGTTATACTGGACATTCATGGACAATGCTGCTGACTAATTGTTGCTTCTCTTACACACATTGGAACCCTGAAAAACGACTGTCTCATAAGACTATACCCTGAGATTGTGCCACCATAGATATGGTGGAACAAAAATTAAAAGGGGGGATTGTAACAGGGTGGTCCCCAGGAAAGGGGGAGGTTCCCTGCCCCACCCAAGGGAGGGTGAAGCTGAGCAGGAAGAGGAGAAGCTGCAGAAGAGACTGAGGAAGGAAGCAGGATGGAGCTAGGAGACCTGGAGGAGGTGCATGGAGCCTAGAGACACGTAAAGAAACTGCACTTGTTTTTTGGTCATGGACTAGGTGACAATGGCAGCTTTTATCTTGATGTTGATTTTGCTCTTTTCCTTCCGGGCTTTTCTGGTAGTTTCTGACCCTTTTCTGTGGGTCCTCACTGGAAGATGCTTTAGACTTGCATCAGGCTTTGGGGCCTTGTTCTGGGCCATTCCCATATGGATGGACTTTTAGGACGGGTAACTTTGGGTGCTTCATTTAGAAACTAGACTCTCTGCCTTACCTGTATTGTTTCCTAGTTTTATTAAAGTTCCTTCCCATTAAAGTCATATGTTTTGTTTTGATGCGGCGGATGGCAGAACCCATTTAGAATAAGCAGGTTTGCAGGGTTTGGGCTGCCCCTCTCCCTGTCCTATAACAGATCTATTGCTTTGACAAGGCTCAGCAATGCTGATATGATAAGGGTTTTTGCAGGTGACCTGAGGGTAGAAGAGCACCAAGATTTTTAGATTACCTGAACAGTCTTTAATTTGTTATAAGAAACTAGTGAAAGCAGTTTTAGAATACCTTAATTTTTATATATAAAAAGGACTAATGCTTGGTGTTACATAGGTGCACTGCTGATATTCAAGTTAACAGAATCTTTCATAGTAATTCACCTGAGCACACAAATTTTTTTACCAAAATCTCTCTGGGAGGGAGGAGGGAGCAGTGGGGAAAGGAAGGACTAGAGTCAAAATAAGTGGGTGGTGCAATTGTAAGGGGAATATAACCAAAATGAAAATGCATACATTGTGCAAAGATGAAAAAGAGGTAAGAATTATATAAAATAAAATATTTTTAAAAAATCTCTCTCAGACCTTCAATACTTTCCTTTGCTTTCTTTTTAATACCATTTCATTTACCCTTCCTACATTAAATTATCTTAAGGACCTTCAGAATACCCACCTTCAATACATTTTTCATTCCCAAACCCACACACACCTTACCTTACTTGCATTTAGAGTTACTACATCCTAGTTTTTAACCTCTACGTTGTAAGATATTGTAATGGCTGTTACACTATCATCTCTTTTGACTAGACAACTTACACAAACACATCTTTTAATTTTTTTTTTTTTTTGAGATGACATCAAAACTTTAGTTCCCTTACAATAAGAAGCAAAAAGTAGACTGGAGGGCCTCCCCAGTGGCGCAGCGGTTGAGTGCTGGGCTGTGAGGCTGCTCGCAGCCTCTGCTGTGCCGGTTCCATCCCTGGCCGCCGCCACCCAGGGTCCCACATGGTGCGCAGACCTCTTCTGCTGCGCCCGCTGCTCCCCTCAGCAGTGTACTTCGTCAGTCTGCCTGTTCTGCTCCACGCTCTGGCTCTGGTGGATTTTCTCACCCTCCTGCGCTTCTGACTGTACCCAGTACTTATATAAATAAATAAATCTTTATTTTAAAAAAAAGTAGACTGGAAATGTGTCTCCTTCCAATAAGGAGCAAAATGTACACCTGAAAATTGTTTGTTACAATAGGGAAAGTAATTTTAGATATTTAACAAGTTATTATTAGTTTTTTGGCAAACAATGAAAAGGACAGATTTAAGAATGAGTTACCAGGAAATGAAATGTTCTTTCAATACTGTCTTCAGAAGAGTGATGTCTTCAAAGATCAAAATTCAGTGAACTTTTAGTAGGTAGGTAAATCTAACATTTAATAGGTAGATTTTTCAATGTTTATTAACTGGAATGAGCCAGTATTTGATGATTAGGTGGCCTATAGATACTTACAGTTTTCCCTCCAAATACCAAATAGAAGCATAAAACCTATTCCCAAAACTTCTCCTCACTGTTTTTGGTTTCTGAAGTACTTTTAAAAAATTCTGGCTTCAGTGTATAGTTTGAAATATGTATCAACCATTAAATTAAGATAATCTTTTTTATAGATAATTTATATATATATATATTTTTACATCATTGTTCATTTTTATACAATGTATGCTTTCTCCTCTAAGGTGTAGTCCCCGTAAAAATTCCCACGACCAATTCACCAGTGCACCATCACCACAGTCCCTGTGTTTCCCTCCCTGTTTTGATCCCCTCCCTCCCCCATCCCTGCAGAATCTTTGTCATCTTTTATGTCAAGGTTTGTGTTAAGGGCCTCCCTGGTGGCGCAAGGTGTTAAGCACCACACTGTGAAGCTATATGCAGCCTCCGAAGGACTAGTTCGATCCCCAGCTGGCCAGGGAGCTACCAACATGGCACAGCAGAACTCTCCTGACTCGCCCACTGCTCCCCTCAGCAGTGTATTTCAGTTAGTCTGCCTGTTCTGTTCCCCACTCTGTCTCTGGTGAATCCTCTCACCCTCCCTGTATCTCTGGCCTGTATCCCAGTTTTTGTATCATAAATAAGTAAATCTTTAAGAAAAAGATTGTGTTAAGCAAAGTTATTGGTCTTTTGAAATATTTCATAATTATACTTAAGGTATTTTAATGCAATTTCAGAGCTTTCCTTATGAAACAAGGAAGAACAGGATCATTACTTGAAATGGAACACCAGAGCTATGTGGGAGGGGGGTCTTGTACCTGCTGGATGGGAACTCTGTCTCTCCCTTTGCATTCTGGCTTTAATCTCCAATAACAAAGATTAGCAAAGAGCGTGTTGTGACCGGATAAGTCTCTTTGGTCCATGTTAGCATGGTTTTACCTCTCAGCTATTCTATGAGAGGTTACCAGAGATGAACATTTTAGAACTGTGTGGTACTGTTCTGAGAAAATAGTCTTCAAGTCCTAAATAATATGCTTCATCACTGGAACACTAAGTATTTCTTGATAGTAGTTTGCAATGGTTAGTTGAGATTCTAGATTATCTACTGAGCCCTGTGGAATGTCACAGGAAATATCATTTAAATATCAATTTTGCTTGCCAAATTCCTTGCTTCCTCAAGTAAATATTTCTAATAAACATAAAATATTTTCCATCCTTTCATGTAACACAACTCTGCAGTTGTTAGTTTGTGATCAAGGGACACCAGAGACACCAACCCATGAGGGTGCACTCTCTAAAACAGGGTATTGCCATCCAACACATAAAAAAGAAAGCAGATTCTCAGTGCAAAATATCTTTAGTTAGTGTGTATAGAGAAAGAAGAGAGGAAAGGATATTGCTAATAAAAGTTTCCTAATTAAACACCCCAAAGTACCTATTCCCTCATGGACAAATGCCCAACCAATAGGGTGGGCCTGAAGCTGGGCTGCTGAGGCTGAGAGCATGCCACAAGTCCATGGTGCCTTTTGGCAGGGAATAGTAAGAAGGGAGCAAATCGGCCAAGCAAGTCTGGGACAAAAGGAGAGATATAAAAATATGAATCAAGGTAATGGCTGCCATTGTCAACATCCCCATGTTCTGTCACCTCTTTGTCTCTTCCAAGTGTCTCTAACATGTCTCTCCTCCATGCATCTACTCCAAGTCACCCCAAGTCCTGGGTACAAATCAAAGCTGGAGAAGCAAGTGTGCAACTTCCCTCTTCCCCCCTGGTCTTCCAGGTTATATAACTTCACCTGACCACTCACCTCCTACCTTGTTCCTGGTACCTAGTCCAAGGTGGTGTGTTAATGGGGCAGGGAATATGGTACCTCCCCTAACACACTCAGCTGCCAGCTGCAAACATGCTGGAGATTTTTTTTTAATTATTTTTATTTACTTGTGCATACAAGAACTGGGCCTAGGCCACAGGTGTGGAGGGTGAGAGGACTCACCAGCGACAGGATTGGGAGCAGAACATGCGGATCTACTGAGGTACACTGCTGAGGTGAGCAGAGGGTAAGACAGGAGAGGTCAGCTGTGCCATGTGGGTTAGCTCCGTGGCTGGGGATCAAACTCGTGCTGCAGTGGCTGCAGATAGCTTGATAGTGCTGAGACTGAACCCCTGCATCACCGGGGAGACCCTGATGCTGGAGACTTTTTATAGAGTTTCTTTTTATAAAATGGATGTCTTTATGAACAATGATAATAATGAAACAAAAATCTATTAATGCACTACTTTAGAGTACTAAAGCTCACCCAGTTAAAAGCAATTCCATCTAACATCATTCTATATAAATATTTTACATATTATAGCTAAACATAAAGCAAATATTTGCAGGAATTCCACAAAAAATTCCCAAAGCATCACATTTGCCTGCACATTGAGAAGGCAAACATGCTGGGCCAGCCAGAGGTTTGGAAGGAGCACATCTATAGAATGCTCCTCTCCCCACTGTGCCCAAAACTGTCTCCTCAGAATTTCCCTCTTTACATTCCAGCTGTGTGGTCTCCCTACACTATATCCCATGACTCTGAACTAATAAGACTATATTTTAGATAAAACTATATTCCATCAGAATTGTAATCACCAACCAATTTATGACTAGGGCCTAGACTCAAACAAAAGACTTCATCAAAACAGGAAAACTGCCTGGTGCCATTTACTTCTTTCAGATGTAAATACACTCCCAGTTTCTTTTAATTCCTTTAGTGTGTCTTTATATTATCGTTTTTTTTTTTTTTTTTTTAATTTTTGGAGTCTATGGTTGTTATCTGAGAGTGGGTTGACATGAAAAAGCCACCTAATCTTGATTGCTAAAAACGTATTTGCATTAACTCACTGAGAAATCAGAGTTTATTATTTAGTTTCCTCACTACCTCCATGTAGGAGTTCTCTGGTGTTTGTGGTAGGTAGGTTCCCCCTTAGCCTACACTATGAAATATTTTATTTATTCATGATTTATGTATTTGTTCACTCCCCCATATTTAGCTATTTGAGAAGCTATGATGCTCTAGTCATTGGATATATAAGAGTGGCTAAATCATGGCTCCTGTCCTCACAGAGTCAGAGCCTCGTGTTCCCCCAATAATACAGCAGTTATTAGCACATGTAGAACATTTCCAGTATCCAAAATGGGCTGTCCCTCTGTTACAATTCTTTCTGCAAATACTTCTGCAGACTGTGTTCACTAGATTATGAACTAGGTAAAGAAATAAGCTATGCCTTTTACTCTGTGGTCCCAGTTCCAAGCCGTATCTGATATATCACAAGTTACAAATAAAGGTCAGTGGAAAAAGTAGACTTCAGCTTTAAATAAAGGAGCTTTGCAATTTTATTTTTGTTTTATTTATTTTATACAAGAGCTGGGGTACAGGCCAGATGCGCGGGAGGGTGAGAGGATTCACCAGAGACAGAGCGGGGAACAGAACAGGCAGACTGATGAAATACACTGCTGAGGGGAGCAGCGGGTGCGACAGGAGAGGTCTGCTTGCTATGTGGGATTCTTGCCCCAGCCAGGATCAAACCGGTGCTGCAGAGGCTACAGACAGCTTTACAGTGCTGCACTCAACCACTTGGGCCACCAGGGAGGGCCGGAGCTGTGCAATTTTAAAGCTAAGATACATTTACTACTTCTAATTAATCACAAGTAAAGAAGAGAAGAATTGTCAAGACATGAAAGAAACAGGAACACAGCAGTTAGAATATTAATAAAGCATTATATTCTTATCACCCTTTACAGAGACATAAAACTCTTTAATAATTTTTGTAGCCTTTGAAACTGGTGGGTATTTATATTTCAAGACCTTTAATTGCTAGTAGGAGATTTAAAAGTAAATATGGATTACCTGTTCAAAACTTAATTGAGAAGGACATTTCTATACATCCTGGTTGATATGATGACACCTAAATTCATTATTCTCAGCTGTCTAATAGCACTGGGTAATCAAGCCTGTTGACAGCTATTAATGCAGTACTACTAACTTGTGGAAAAGAGACAGTGATATGAGCTGAAATTTGATTGCAGTCATGTCTGTGGTTGCTCTTCTTTTTTCCTCACTAAAAAGCAAAGAAAATACACGTACTCTGTTAAGTATAATTAACAAAATAGATGTTTCTAATTCCTATTACAAACTACTAGAGAAAAGTTTTGTGAAAGAAAAACCCGGAAAGAAATGGGAACACCTGAATACTAGATAAGAATTCTCCTACTTAAGTCATTATACTTTCAAATACATGACGAATATCAAGCAAGATCATATAGTTATTATGAAACCTAATAAGATGACAATAATGATATTAATAAATAATAATATTGATAATAACAGTGCATTACATTTATTGGGCATTTATCACATGCTAGCCATTGCTATTTATCTTTTATTTACGTTTCTAAAAACTACCAAGCCCTTGAAATTAATTATAACTTATGGAAGATGAGAAAATTAGAGTTTAGAGAAGTTCAGTATTTGTTCAAGGTCACATCCTTTGTAAAGCAGCAGAGAAAGGATTCAAATCCATATGTAGATATATGATAATGGGGTCATAGTCAGATTCCTACCGCTGAAAAGGGAATTCCATGTGGAAATGGATAAAATAGCAATATATCCTGTGTTATTTGAGTGTGATAGAAAATGGTTGAAATCATAGTTCTTTTTTTTTAAAGATTTATTTATTTATGCATACAAGAACTGGGGCACAGGCTAGAGGTGTAGGGGGTGAGATGATTCACCAGAGACGGGGGGGGGAAACAGAACAGACAGATGGATCAAAACACACTGCTGAGGGGAGCAGTGGGTGAGGCATGAGAGGTCTGCCACGCCATGTGGGTAGCTCCCTGGCCAGGGATCAAACTTGTGCTGCAGTGACTGTGGATAGCTTCATAGGTTGCATGTTAACCCCTTGCACCACCAGGGAGGCCCAAAAATCATAGTTTTTAATAGATGCAAAAATAACTGCAGGCATATGTGTATATATGCACCTGTGTACATGTATACCTTTATAGTTGTACATATATAAATTACAAATAAATATATACACATATATGAATGTCTGTGTATACACATATATACATATTTTCTAACTCTGTCCATTAAAAGGGCCTAGAAGCAGTTATCCATTAGTAGCAATAGCATATGTAGTACCAAGATCTTGGATTCCGTATGTGATTCCCCATTAAAAGAAACCAACACTTGTTGGGAAATGACTTGTCTACAGCCCAGAAAGTCCAAGATAAGCCTGGAGTGTCTTTCGACTCTGGAAATTGAGAAAGTACTCAAACACTGATGGGGACATATAAAAACCACACAGAAACAAGCTTAATGGGCTTCCTACTGGCCAAACATTTCATCCTGAGCATTAAAATAATGACTGTAATGAATTATAACACATTAAATGAAACAAATACCCATGAATCAATACTGATATTAAATTAGTTAATTAATTAGCTAAATGAGGTGAGGACTTTAGTAGTACTTAAAGTAGAAAGTCAATAAAGGTAAAATAAATGATGGATTTAGGAAATCATTAATAGATGCTTAAAGTCTAAGTGGAAAAATTAAGGAGCAGGATATTTGCGTACCTTCCAAATATCTGCCTCCAGATAATTAATTACAAAGGGGAAAATTGCAGTTTTATGGTTAAAACCTGGTGAAGACTACTTTAAGCAAGTGGTTATGCTAACTTCACAAATATCAAGACAAACTATCACCATGCCTTTCTGACATGAATCCAATCATAAGACATACACACATTGAAAGAATTCTACATAAATCTGATCTTTATTTTTCCAAAATATCAAGGTCAAGAAAGGCTGAGTAACTTTTCTGGATTATAGGAAACTTAGAAAATTTAACAACTAAGTGCATCGTTGGTTGCCGGAGACCAGCTTTCGGTAAAATGTCATGTCAGGAGTCCCTGAAAGGAGGAGACGGCCTAGGTGAAGCAAAAGGAGCTGAGGGGAAGGGTATGAGGTAGTGAGGAGACACTGACACTGGATGAGGTGCAAGCATCTTCTGCCGAGAGACTCAGCAGGTCTTTATTTATTCATTTTTAGCAAGCAGAGAAATTACATCATCATGTGCAAAGCAGGAACAATTAGTGTATTTTATTCCCATGGACTCCTGGCTTCTATGGGTCTCAGCTAGACAGTAGCCTTCAATAGATAAAAAACCAAACCTAACACTAAAACTTATTATTTCAGCTAGACAATTACCTAAGACAGTTGATAGCTGCCAGTACACCCATATCAGCTAAAGCCTAAGCATCGAAAGACTTTTCTTATTCGCATGGCCTTCAGCTGGAGACCAGCTGCTTCTCAGCTATCAGAACTTTTTCTACCTAGAAACTCTTTAACTCAAATAGCTTCATTTAAAAACTTTCCCAAGAAACTTCAAGAGAAGACAAAAGAAGGACCTACTATAATTATTGTGTTGTAATGTTTGTCAGGCAGGTTTAATAAATTGTCTCCCATTGTCAAGTGGGCCAAATTGTTTAATAACTAATTTTTAAACAGATAATTTTCTGTGCCATTTACTTGCAGTCTGCTGATATGTATAATTTATTGCCTAATATACTTTCTAATAAATTTTTCTCTTTTTATGACCAAGAACAAAAAGTAAAGGAATGTTAGATCTTCAGCCCCACGGTGTGAGGCCCTTTTTCTTAGCTGCTTGCCAGTGTCTTATCTGGCTGGGCCAACAAGGCCCCCTGCAGCAGTTGGTTATCTGTTTCTTCTCCCTTGTCAGCTTTATTATTCTTTCTTTGTATTAACTCTGAGAAGTTTCACTACTGTATGTCCTACTGTAGGTCTCCTTTCATGTAGGTGGATTGGCATTCTCTTAGATTCCTGTATTTGTATTAGTTCCTTCTTCAAGTTCAGGAAGCTTTCTTCTATTATTTATTTAAATAATTTTTCAGTTACCTTCTCTCTCTCTTTTCCTTCTGGGATGCCTAGAAATTTTATATTTCCTTTTCTCATGGATAATTCTTGAAGTATTTCTTTATTTTTTTTCCTTTTATATCTATCATTTTGTATCTTGAGTCTTCCCCCAGTTACATCTTTCAGATCACTGATACAATCTTGCACTCAGTCTATTCTACTTCCATGGCTTTCTCCAATTCTGTTATTTTCTTATTTAACATTTCAATTTAAATCTTCTGTTCACTAATAGATGTGCTTTCTTGAGACAGAAGAAGGTTGGATTTTTTTTTTGAGATTTATTTATTTATGCATATAAGAACTGGGGTACAGGCCAGAGGTGCAGGGGGTGAGAGGATTCACCAGAGACAGAGTGGGGAACAGAACAGGCAGATCAACTGAAACACACTGCTGAGGGGAGCAGCAGGTGAGTCAGGAGAGGTCTGCTGTGCCATGTGGGCTGCTTCCTGGCCAGGGATTGAACTCATGCTGCAGTGGCTGCGGATAGCTTCATAGGTTACATCTTCCTTCATTTTCTTCTTTCAGGTCTCAAGTTCATTCTTCAATTCATTAATTATATTTCTCATATCATTCTTTTCCTTTTTCATCTTCTTTATGTTTTTAATCATGACAATTTTAAATTCTCCATCTGGCAGGCAGAGAAGTTCTTTCAAGTCATCATTGTTGAGTTCTGGTGGCTGATTTTCTTTTTGTGGTGTATCCTTGCCCTGAGGACTTGCTTAGTTATTTGTTTCTTTTTTCCTTCTCCCTGTTGTTTGTTTTCTACTTTGTTCTATGCATTGAGACATTGTCCTGCTGGTTCTTGTAGGGATCGCTTTAGGGTGCTTCTTCTGGGATTTGGGAACTGGTGGCCAGACCGAGTCCAGCACTGTTATGGTGGACTCCACAAGGGTAGTGATGTTGTGGATATGTTGATAGGCGCTGAAGATCCCCTCCCTCTGTATTTACTCAGTTCCAGAAGGGGATTATGGGGGTCCCTGGCTTCCAACACTGGTGCAGGGGCTGCACTCTCCCAGTGCCCACAGTTCACCTTAATGGCGGATCTCTGCCTGTCTCTACTCAGTCCAAAATGGTGTGTGGGGCCTGCAGCAGCCTTGCTCTGTGTGCACGCTGTCCTGCTCACCTTTGTTTGTGGAGCCCACTCTCTCAGTTCCAGAGGGGAATCGTGAGGTCCCTGACTTCCAACAACAATGGTTCAGGGGCTACACTCTCCCGGTCTTATACTATTTTCATTTAAATTTTTTTTCACTAGTTGTTTTATTTGTGTTTTCTCTGATATTACCCTTTTTGAGTTCATTAATTTTCTCCATTACTTGTGTTAATCTGTTATTGAACCCCTGTATTTTTTAATGTTAATATTTTTGATCTAACTGTCTAACAGTATCGTATTTTCTCCGTCTTTATTCTGTTCCTGATTTACATCATGCAATTTTTTTTTCAAGTTCAGTGGTGTTATAACTGTTCACTTGAATTCCTCTTCAGGCAGATACTACAGTTCTGCTGGATTGAGGCTTAATTCGGGGATTTGGTTGTTGTTTGCTCCATCATTTGTGATTTGTTCTTCTGTCTCTTCATTGTAGTGTTTTTTTTTTTTAAACAAATAAGGGAAACATTATCTTTTTTTTTTTTTAAGATTCATTTATTTATTTATACAAGCACTGGGTACAGTCAGAAGCGCGGGAGGGTGAGAGAATTCACCAGAGCCAGAGCGGGGAGCAGAGCAGGCAGAAGGACCGAAGTACACTGCTGAGGGGAGCAGTGGGCAGCAGGAGAGGTCTGCGCGCCATGCGGGACCCTCCTCCAGTGGCCCGGGAGCAGTCAGGGATGGAACGGGCACCGCAGAGGCTGTGGGCAGCTTCACAACCCAGCACTCAACCGCTGCGCCACCAGGGAGGCCCCATTGTAGTGTTTGTAGCAGATACCAGGGCTAAATTGCAGACCACCCTCTTTATACCTGTTCGGGTGACAGGAGAACTGTCACTGATAAGGAGTAATGGGGGAGAGGACCCAGGGCAGGAGGCCTGAAGAATCAGCTCCAGTGAGTGTCAGGGACTCAAACTTCCTCCTGTGCTGTAGGTACCAGAGTTGTGGAGAGGGGTCCACAGTGATCCCCTCCTCTAGGGCAACTCCTCACCCTAAATATCTTGAATAGACTTATGCTAACCTGAACCCCTATGCTAAGTTTGAGAACTTAATTCAGCACTGGACACAAATTGAGCTTTCTGTTGCACAGCTTTAGCCTGGGTTGCTTTCTCCTGGGTTAAAATCCAGTTGATAATAAACCATTTAGTGGATGTATTTAGTTGTGTTTTGACTATCACAACCTCTCACTACAAAGAACAGTCTCTTAGAGGAGAGGCAAGTGAATCCATCTGGCTCTTCCCCCCCATTTTGGGCTCCAGCTGTTCTATATTGGGAGCATCAGTTTCATCAGTCATCACTCTGCACCCTGCCCCTGTGGTTCTCCAATAGTGCATCCCCTGTCCTGGAGGCCCACTCTGTGCCCCACCTCCAAAGTCCCCAGTGCTGGATCTCCAAAGTCCCCAAAGTGGGTTAAGCCACTGTGGAGGGTCTCTGTGGAGACCTGTTAAGCCCTGTGGAGGGTCCCTCTTATGATTTGTATTCCCTGTATCACTGCGCACACAGTTCAATTAAAGATTTACCCACCCTGCTCTGCTGGACTTTTGTTCATGTCGCATTCTGCAGATGTTGGTTTATCTGTTTATCCTTCAGTGGTTATGAATTTGTTCTGCTGTAATTTAGTGTGAATATAAGAAGGAGGTGAGGGCCTCCCCAGTGGCGCAGCGGTTGAGCGCTGGGTTGCGAGGCTCCCCGCAGCCTCTGCAGTGCCATTCAATCCCTGGCCACCAGGCGAGGGTCCCACATGGTGTGCAGACCTCTCTTGCCACGCCCGCTGCTCCTCTCAGCAGGGTGTTTCGTCAGTCTTCCTGTTCTGTTCTCTGCTCTGACTCTGGTGAATTCTCTCGCCCTCCCGCGCTTCTGACTGTACCCAGTGCTTGTATAAATTAATAAATAAATAGATAGATAGATAGATAGATAAATAAATAAATAAAATGCAAGAAATTCTTTAAAAAAAAAAAAGAGCGGTGAGGCCGGTATCTTCACTTTCCCACTGAAAAGAGCTAAAAATGTGAGGTACATATAAGATACAAAACCACCTTCTTAAAAGCATTAGAACTGGGCCTCCCCTGGTGGCCCAGGAGGTTGAGCACTGCTGCTGTGAAGATGTCTGCAGCCTCTGCAGCGCCGGTTCCATCCAGCTGGCCAGCGAGGGTCCCACATGGACTGCAGTCCTCTCCTGTCTCACCCGCTGCTCCCCTCAGCAGTGTATTTCGTCAGTCTGTCTGTTCTGTTCCCCGCTTTCTCTGGTGAATCCTCTCACTCTCCTGCACATCTGGCCTGTACCCCGGTTCTTGTGTAAATAAATCTTTTTTTAAAAAAAGGCATTAGAACTGACAATATAGTAATGAATGCCCACACCCAGTAAAGAAGGGGGAGACCCTACATGGGCCCCACAGTGAACAGCATCTTGAGGAGGGAGGAAGGGCTGTGAGGGCCATGTCCAGAGAAGACACGGAGCCCAGCCCTTCAGCTCTGCGCTGAGCCTGACGACCACGTCCCTTTCAAAATTTAGGAAGACCTGCTTTATTTTGGTTAGGATGTGTGTGTATGAGTGTGTGTGTGTATACGTATACACACATACATATGGTACACTTCTTAGGATATAAACTGTATTCATTATCAAAATAAAAATGTTGGGCCTCCCCTTGGCACAGCCAGTTGAGCACAGTGCTGTGAAGCTGTCCTGAGCCTCTGCAGCGCAGGTTTGATTTCCGATTGGCCAGGGAGACACCCACATGGCGCAGCAGACCTCTCCTGGCTTGCCTGCTGCTCCCCTCAGCAGTGTATTTCAGTCAGTCTGCCTGTTCTGTTCCCTGCTTTGTCTCTGGTGAATCCTCTCACCCTCCCGCACACCCCAGTTCTTGTATGCACAAATCAATCTTTAAAAAAAATAAAATAAAATAAAAATGTTACAAACAAAGCATTTTCAAGCCAGGAGGGAGTAAAAAACACTGTCAGCTGTTGTTAACAATGCGAAACAGAAAACCATTGAAATGAGGCCTCAACCAGCCACCGGAGGAGGGTCCCACATGGCACGCAGTCCTCTCCTGCCGCCCGCTGCTCCCCTCAGCAGTGTACTTCGGTCCTTCTGCCTGCTCTGCTCCCCGCTCTGGCTCTGGTGAATTCTCTCACCCTCCCGCGCTCCTGACTGTACCCAGTGCATGTATAAACAAAACAAACAAACAAATAAATAAATAAAACATGCCTCTATTAAAAAAAAAAAAAAGAAATGAGGCCTCAAGTTTGGTGATGACCTGTCATTGTCAACCTTCCACAGGAAAGTCCAGCACCTGAGCCCAGTGGAGAAGGGCTGCTTAGGAGGGAGCAGGAGGGAGGGAGCAGGACATGGACAGAGACCACCCTGTCCAGTATGAAGGGCTGTGGGGTCCTAGCCAGGGAGGCTCAGGAAAGCAGAAAGCATCTCCTCAAGCCTGACAGAAAGAATCTAGACACAAAGGAAACCCAGTTTCTGATGACATAGAGCACATATCAGTCACTTCTGCCACAATCCAAAGTACTATGTGCCAAGGAAACTAATTTGTGTAAGGAGAGTTAGACCTTTTGGAAGGGGGGTATACAATCTTTACTTGAAGGGATGAATGACAAAACACTGTCATTATTTAGATTTGGTTAATCTGTACACACTTTCTAGAAAGTGAATGTGAGCGCTCCCTTTAAGAAAATCAACTGACAGTTGACAACTGATAGTAATTAACTGCCTTGATAAAGTACAAGCTCCAAGTGAAAACCAGATAGTGGAAAATTGTGTCCCATCACTATAAATTTGACAACTTCCAGTAGCCACTTACTTTTCTTTGGGGATTTTTGGAACATGAAACATGTTTGATTTTCAAAATTTGATTCTCCAATAATTAACATAAAGATCATATAACCTGGTAAGACAATGCATCACTTTTTAACGTCATGCATTAGTACAAGATTAATAATCAATAAAGGCCTATGGAATTAATATAACAGAAAACATTCAATGATACTGTTCTACCACTCACTTTGCAAATAACATTTGAAAAACCACCACATGTATAGTTTCAATTTACTGCAGAGGTGGAACAAAGTTAAATAGTCACAATTATGTGAAAAGTACTTAAAATGCTATTTTCACATATTTCAGAGAGGCTGTATAGTTTTTCATTGACCAACCAAAACAAAGAGTAAATGCAGGAGAAATTATGACAATCCAACATGCCTCTAGTGAGACAGAGAAGAAAAATAATTGCAAAAATGTAAGCTGTAAAAGATCCACGCATGACCCTGATTATTTTCATTAAATATCTACATTTCTTTAAGACACTTTGAACACACATTGGGTTATTAATATTATTTTAAATTAAATGAAAATATCTTTAAATTGTTTTTATTCCTCATGTAGTAAATACTGAGAGCTATAACCTCCTAAACTTATACCAGGGTCCTGGCTAATTTTAAAACTGCAGAGATCTTGAAACAAAAAAGCTTGAAAAATCGCTGACCCAGTGCCTGACCTGGACTCAGGGAGGCAACAGTGTAACAAAGGCCTTGGAGCAGGAGAGTTGGGGGCAGCAAACTCCCAGGTATCTGGTGTGGTTCTCAGGGTCTCAGCCCTGTGGGCTGTGCCTGGGGCAGGGAAGGCAGGGAAGGTTGCTGTTGGGAATTCTTCATCTCCCCACCATTTCATGTCTCCCACAACAGGTGTAAAGTCCTTTGAACACTGGTGACTCACCCCCAGTTCTCACTCCCCATTGCCTGGAGGTCTCCAAAGACTCCAACCAGCATCACAGCTGCCACCAGTGTGGACTCAGAGTCTCCCCAGACCTCAAGAACACCCGTCATGAGGCCCCCAGCCCTCCTGCTGCTGCTCTCAGGGGCCCTGGCCATGACAGAGACCCGGGCAGGTGAGTGCGGGCTCTGGAGAGAGAAGGCCACTGAGGAGGGGGGGCAAGAACCCAGGAAAGACTCCACTCCCCTACTGCTGACCCTGTTGTCCCCCTTTACCCCACCCTGCCCTGACCCCTTTCTGTCTCTCTGAATCTCCAGCCTTCTCATCCGCTGCCCCATTTCAATCTCAGGAGCCCCCTCGCCCCCTCCCCTCCTACCCCGTCTCCCATCTCCCCGGGACCCGCGCAGGAGGAGGCTCAGCCGGGTCTCCCTCCCGCCCCCAGGCTCCCACTCCCTGAGGTATTTCTCCACCGCGATGTCCCGGCCCGGCCTCGGGGAGCCCCGCTTCATCGTCGTGGGCTCCGTGGACGACACGCAGTTCGTGCGGTTCGACAGCCACGCGGCGGGGCCGAGGATGGAGCCGCGGGCGCCCTGGATGGCGCAGGAGGGCCCGGGGTACTGGGAGGAGGAGACGCGGAAAGCGAAGGGCAACGCACAGACGTTCCGAGAGAACCTGCGCGCCCTGCGCGGCTACTACAACCAGAGCGCGGCCGGTGAGCGGGGCGGGCCCGGGGCGCTCACGACCCCACCCCCGCGGGCGGGCGGAGACCCCGGGCCCGAGCGTCCCCCGAGGCAGGGGGACCCGCCGGACCCTCGACCCGGGACGAGCCCCGGGACGTTCCCCGCGAGGTTCCCGCGTCGGTTTCGGTTTATTCCCGTGGGGCGGGCGGGGTGACCGCGGGGTGACCGCGGGGTGACGGGCGGGGACAGGCTCTCACACCCTCCAGGGGATGTACGGCTGCGACGTGGGGCCCGACGGGCGCCTCCTCCGCGGGTACAGACAGTTCGCCTATGACGGCGCCGATTACCTGGCCCTGAACGGGGACCTGCGCTCCTGGACCGCGGCGGACACGGCCGCTCAGATCTCCCGGCGCAAGTGGGAGGAGGCCGGAGTGGCGGAGCGCGTCAGGAACTACCTGGAGGGAACGTGCAGGGAGTGGCTGCGCAGATACCTGGAGCACGGGAAGGAGACGCTGCAGCGCTCAGGTAAGATGGCCTCGAGGTCTCCCACCCCCTCAGGCCGGCACCGCGGGGAGGGTGGAGTCAGGGTCACAGCAGCGCCCCCTCTCTGGTCAGGGGAGGAGGAGCCTCCCCCTGCGTTTCCTGACTCCCCAGAGGACCCCACTTTTCCTCAGAAGTTTTCCTCTGAGCCTGAGGGGACATTCGCCCTGACATCGCCCTTCGTCTGATCCTTTTGACCAGCAGCCCTCTTGGGAACTATCATGTTTTCTCTCAGGTCTTGTTATTGGTCTGAGGACATTTTTCTGATCTGACTCTGCTTTTGTGAGTCCCCAGGTCAGGAGCAAAAGTCAGTGCTCTCCTCCTTAGAGAACTGCATTCTCCTATCCAGAGTTGTCACCTAATTCTAGAACTTTCTAAGGAACAAGAGATTATCCCAGACTCCCCAGACCAGGCTGGTTTCTAGATGTTGTGCTTCCTCTTCTAAACACACTGCCCTGTCCATTCTGAGGATGGTCACAGGAGGGTTTTTCAGGGTCTATGAGAGAAAAACCCAGAGTGTGTAAGTTCTCACCCTTCTCCTCAGAGGCCCCAAAGACACAGGTGACCCGCCTCCCCACCTCTGACCAGAAGGTCACCCTGAGGTGCTGGGCCCTGGGCTTCTACCCTGCGGACATCACCCTGACCTGGCAGCGAGATGGGGAGGACCTGACCCAGGAGACGGAGCTGGTGGAGACCAGGCCTGGGGGAGATGGAACCTTCCAGAAGTGGGCGGCTGTGGAGGTGCCTTCTGGAGAGGAGCAGAGATACATGTGCCACGTGCAGCATGAGGGGCTGCTGGAGCCCCAATTCCTGACTTGGGGTAAGGAGGGGGATGTGGGCACAGAGCTTCTCAGGGGCATCAAGAATCCTTCTGGAGACCTTCAGAGGGTCAGGATGAGGCCTGGGGCTCAGGGTCTCCCCTTCCCTTCCAGATCCCTCTCTTCAGCCCCCCAACTCCGCCGTGGACATCGTTGCTGGCCTGGTTCTCCTTGGAGCTGCGCTCACTGGAGTTGCACTGGTGTAGCTGTGATGTGGAGGAAGAAGCGCTCAGATAGGGAAGGAAGTGGGGGGGATATAAGGGCAGGAATGGCCACAGAGAGTGGGACCCTGGAACTCCAGAATCAGCCCCCTGGTCCTCCAGGGGACACAGGCCTTGCTCTGCCCTCCTCTTGGCTTCCTGATCCCCCAGCATTGGGGAGTTGGGGAGGATGTTGTGGCTCAGGAAATGGGGGCCTCCTCCTAACCATCTGTCCTCTCCTCCTCTCTCTCCTTCATCAGCCTGAGTGTGCGTGTTTGCGTCCCACCAGCCCTGCATGGACAGGAAAGGCCCAGAACTTAGGTAACTTAGTGGGCAGTTACAGCACCAACCCCTCTGTAGTCTCACCAGGAGAGACAGAGACTCTCTGTAGGGTAAGGAAAAATGTCAGGCTTTTCTGCCCTCCCACCATCAGGATAGATGATGGATCCTTGTCCTGAATGCATGCCTGATGGTGGGCACCTGGAATAGGGTGTGGGCAGATGTAGATAGGATTCACCTGGGCTGAGACTGCTTTTTAGGGCGGCGTCACCGGGACGCCAGCAGCAGCAGCAGCCAAAAGAGAAGCCGAGAAGCAGCAGAACGAACACCAGAGAGCCCAGATAGAGTGAAGACTTGCTGTGGGCTGGGAGGCCTGCCAGCCTCCCAGCCCCCCAGCCAGCACCCCTGCCTGCCATATGCCTGGTGAACCCTAATATAAAAGACCTGCAAAAAACCACTGAGGACTCTGACTCCTCCTTTACCCGGTCTGCATGGGATCAGAAAACCTGCACTGTGTCCTGTCCTGCCATTACACTCTCCCAACCCCAGCCAGAGCCCATGTCACCCACACAGACCTTCCCCTCACAGTGTCCCTCACACTACCCCTTCCCTGCCCGGTCCTCTGGTTCCCCCACAACTCCTTTTGGACCCCATCCCCTAGCCCCATTTTCATCCTCTGTTCCATTTCCAGGAACCTCCCCATCTTCCTAGCCACACCCTGGGGGCTCTCCTCGGCCCTCCCCTCCTTCAAGGATGGAGAATTTTTCTTTAAAGATTTATTTATTTATGCACACAAGAACTGGAGTATAGGCCAGAGGTGTGGGGGGTGAGAGGATTCACCATAGACAGAGTGGGGAACAGAATAGCAGATTGACTGAAACACACTGCTGAGGGGAGCAGTGGGTGAGACAGTCGAGGTCTGCTGTGCAATGTACGTAGCTCCCTGGCCGGCTGGGGAATCGAACTCATGCTGCAGAAACTGTGGCTATCTCCTCAGTGCTGTGCTTAACCCCATGCATCACCAGGGAGGCCCATCAAGGATAAAGAATGATTTAAATATACATATTTTTTCCTTACATCGTGGGTCATCTTTCCATAGTTACTGTTCCTGTTAGGTGCAGTCCTTCCACCTTCCTTCCCATACCACCACCAGCTCCCCCATGTCTCTCCCCAGCTCCGATCACTCCCGCACCCCCTCTGCAGCAAGATGTGGATGGATGGTCGCCCTCAGGCCTTGCCTTTTTCCTGGAACCTTGTCCTTTTCCTGGGCGAGGACCTGGCTCCTGGGTAGAATTTAATGTTAATTCCCAGGAGGTGCTTTCACCCCTGGAAGCAGAAGCAGAAACAAAGTACAGAGACCCTGGAGTCCAAGGTTCCATCCAAGACTGAAGGAACATCTGTATTTGGGGAATCGGCCAATAATCTGGGAATCAGCTGTTTTGACCTGGAAACCTGGTTTTTGTCTCTTTGTCCATGGGACTAAGCAAATTTGGGCACTTCTGACCTGACACAGGACTTGGGCGCCCCCTTGTGTGCAGATCCCTGTCCTGCGGCTGGGGGCCCAGGGAGCCTGGGGAGGGCCTGGCTGAGCAGGAGAAAGGGCGGCTCTGGGCTCCTGTGCTCAGCCCTGTGGCCACACGGGGGCGCTGCCGCGCTGCTCCGGATTCTGGTGGAGCCGCCAGGGCGGGGCCGGGGCTGAGGTGGGCAGAGTTGGGGTCCTGGAGGGCGGCGTCCTTGGGGTGAGATGCTCTGTGAGGAGTCAGAGAAGCAGGGCTCAGAGGAGAGGAGACCCTGGAGCCTGCCCTGTGTGTGAGGTTTCGAGCTTTTCTCCCAGAACCACTGTCTCCAGTCCCTGGACAGCGATACCTGGGGAAACTGGAAAAGAGAAAAATTTTTCCTTCTACAGCCTATTAAATATTGAGGGAATTAAAAAAAATAACATTTACAGAATACTGTTAGATTTACAGAAAAATTGCAAAAGTAGTACAGTTCTTGTTTATCCCACACCATTTCTGCTTTGTTTACTCATCCTATATGAATACAGTTTTTTTTTTAATATTTTTTTAAAGATTTATTTATTATTTATACAAGCACTGGGTACAGTCAGAAGCGCGGGAGGGTGAGAGAATTTACCAGAACCAGAGCAGGGAGCAGAGCAGGCAGAAGGACCGAAGTACACTGCTGAGGGGAGCAGCAGGGGGCAGGAGAGGTCTGTGCGCCATGTGGGACACTCCTCCAGTAGCCTGGGAGCAGCCGGGGATCAAACTAGTGCTGCAGAGGTTGTGGGCAGCTTCGCAACCCAGCACTCAACCGCTGCACCACCGGGGAGGCCCTTTGTTTTGTTTTTTAAAGATTTTATTTATACAAGAACCAGGGTACAGGCCAAATGTGTGAAAGGGTGAGAGGATTCACCGGAGACTGAGCAGGGAACAGAACAGGCAGACTGACGAAATACACTGCTGAGGGGAGCAGCGGGTGAGACAGGAGAGGTCTGCCCCACCATGTGGGACCCTTGCTGCTGGCCGGGATTAAACCTGCACTGCAGAGGCTATGGACAGCTTCACAGGGCAGCACTCAACTGCCTGCGCCACCAGGGGAGGCCCCAGTTTTGTTTCGTTTTTTTTTTACAACTAATGCAGCAATGTTGACATAATTACTAAACGCCATACTTTCATTAGTTTTTGCTAATATCCATTTTATGCTGCATAATTCCATCCAGTTTGCCTGGATGACAGTTTCTCAGACTTTCCTTGTTTTTATAACATTGACACTGGTGAGGAGTGATGTTTGGGAGAAGTGTTGGGGTCACAGATGGGGGTTCTTGGGTCACCTCTAAGAAAAGCTTCACCAGGGTCCTCCTTTCAGTGGTGTGGACACACACACACATACACACACGGAAAGAATAAGATGCTTGTGAGACACACTTGGCAGAAATTGTTGCACCTGAAGAGGGCAGGTGTGTTAGGTCAGGTCCCAGAAAGAGGCAGCCTTGGGAGCAGAGCTGCATCTTCCCGAGGCAAAAAGGGCACTGAGGTAGTGTTCTGGTTGGGAGGGGCTCATTCTTTTGTGCAATTGTCATGTCTTTAAATTAATTACTTCTACGGTGTGACTAGGCTGATTTGTCAGGAGCAGCGATTCTCTGCAATGGCTCCATCCCTACATCCCACATCTGGTCTGCACCTCCTTGTACTTCCTGTAGCATCTTGTCGTGGCAGGAAGGGCACAGAGCAGGATCTCCATCATCTGAGCAGATGGGTGAAGGAGCAGTCCTGGAACCCTCAGTGGCTTTTTCAGGCTTTTAGTGAGTTTACCAGGTACACGGCAGGTGGACTGCTGGGGCGCCAGGAGGCTGCCAGGACTCCTAGCCCCTGGCGAATCTTCACTCTTTCTGGGCATTCTCTCATGGCCTCTGCTGGTTCTCCTCTGGTCTCTCTTTTGCTCTGCTGGCATCCCCGTGACGCCGCCCTTATAAGCCCAGTCTCTCAGCCCAGGTGTACCCACCTATGCATGCCCGCACCCCACTCCAGGTGTCAGCCATCTTTTTCCATTTCTTTAGATACTGTTGTCTTTGGAAGAAAGTTATTATGGACAGCTCACACTTACAGGTGTTCTGCTATAAGCATTTACATGCATGCAGGGTTTTTTGTGTAGCTAGCTGGGGCAGTATGTCAAGTTTTCGGGTTTTCAAAGAAAACCCAAAAGATCTTCCACAGTGACCACGCCATTTTGCATTCCGGCCGGCAGTGAGGAGGCACCTGTTGTCCACATCCTGGGCAGCACCTGAGCAGAGTTTGCATTTTTCAGCCCCTACCAGGTGTGATGGTGTCACTGTTGTTCTTTTTGTCTTTCCCTAGTGACCTGTGATGCTGAGCATCTGTTCATGTTTTTCCTTGTCATCTGTGTCTCTTCTTGGTGACATGTCTGTTAAAGTCTTTTGTCCATTTTTCAAATGAGGCACCATTCATTTACAACACTGTTGTTGTCCCTTTTAAAATTGGGTTATTTCTTTCTGATCATTGAGCTTTCAGTGTTATTTTATAAATTCTAGAGAAGTGATAAGTTGCTAACTGGCTTTGAGCAGATGTCCTGGCTGACTGGGATGTTGGGGGGATGGAGGGGAATGACTTAATTATGTGTATCCCTGATTGTTATTTAAATGTTCTTGCATGTGCATGAAATATGCTTTCAAAAGTTAATTACACTACACTTTTCAACTTATAAAACTCTTCACACATCGCGTCCAAATCACGTGTTAAGACCAGATGGACACGTACGTGTGTTACCAGTGATGGACCCGCATGTCATAGTTGCCAAAGTCCTGGTGTTGTCCATTCTGTGGATGTTGGACAAACCTGTTCCATCATTATAATATCATGCGGAGTATTTTCACCGCCCATAATGTCTTCTGTGCTCCAAGGAAACAAAAGCAAAAAGAAACCAATGGAATCACATCACACTAAAAAGCTTCTACATAGTGAAGGAAACTATCATTACAATGAAAAGACAATATTGAGTCAGAGAAAATATTTGCATCTCATATATCCAGAAGGAGTTACTATCCAAGATCTACAAAGAACTCCAAAACAAGAAAACAACCCAACCAAAACAGAGGCAGAAGAGCTAAATAGGTACTTTTCTAAAGAAGACACACATGTGGCCAATAGGTACGTGGTTAAATGTTTATCATCCTGTGCCGTCAGGAAAATGCCAATTAAAACCACAATGAGTTACCACCTTACACCTGTGAGAATGGCCCATTGAAGGGTGTGGAGGAAAAGGAACTCTGGTACATGGTGGGTGGGAATGGAATCTGCTCCTGTTAGTGGACAGAATGAGGGGTTCCCCTAACCCTCAAACCTACACACTCTACATGGGATCTGTCATCAGCTGCATAAAGACAAAACATTCTCTAATGTGTAAGACCTTCAATAGAAAAGAACTTTAATACACTTAGTGTGCAATAAAGAATTAGTGTGCTATAGTGAAAGAGAAAAGAATACAGTTAAAATAGTTGCCAAATGAAGCACCCCAAATTACCCAACCCCCAAGTGGGTAAATACCCAGCCAACAGGCTTGGATCAAAGCAGGCCCACTGAGGCCCAAAAGCCTGCCACAGTCTAAGGCACCTACTGGTATAGACCCATGGGACAGGGGCAGGAGGGGCCAGGCAAGTCTTGAAGGAAAAGAGGAAAATCAAAATCCACATCAAGATAACAGCTGCCGTTGTCAGCCTCCCCATGGGTCCCTCACCCACGTCTTTGTCTCTTTCACCTGTCTCTTTCCATGTCCTGAACTCCCTGGCACAAGTCCAAGCCTGAGAAGCAAATGTGGTTTCTTCTTCATGTGTCTCTTTGCTCCACTTATACCTCCCCTCTGTAACTTCTCATCCCTTCTCACCTCCACCTTTCCTTGGGTGGGGCAGGAAACCTGGAACCTCCCTTTTCTATGGATACCACATGGGTACAGTCCTGCCCCATTGGAAAATAAATGAAAATTCCTCAAAATATTCAAAATAGACCTGTCACCTGGTCAAGCATTCCATTTATCCAAGAAGGTAAAACATTGTTTCCAAGGAATGTGCGCCTCCTGTGGTCACTGCAGCGCTGTCTACCACAACCAAGTGATGGAGACAACCTAAGTGCCCAATGGCAGATGAGGGGATAAAGAACACAAGCTATATACACAATGGAATACTACTCAGCTGTGAAAAGGATGAAATACTGAATTTGCAGCAACATGGATAGATGTGGATGGGATGATGCTAAGTGAAATAAGTTTAAAGGAGAAAGTTAAATACTGGATGATTTCCTTCATATGTGGAATATAAGGAAACAAAGCAGAGCCAGATGAAACAAAACCAAACCAAACTCAAGAAATATGAGTGCAGAAGTGAAGCTATAAAGTGGGGGTAAGAGCAGGAAACAAGGTAGGAAGAGGGCCCAATGGGCTATGGTGGAGGATGATGGGGGCCCTTTGGTGGGTGTGATGTGGTAACAAATATCTGAAGAGGTGTGACCCTGTGTGTCTGAACACATACAGTATATAAACCAATGCTAGCTCATTAATACAATGAGGGAAAAAAGAAAAGTTCTTAAGCAAAAGAAAAAAGTAAATTGTCTCCTCCATCCATCACTGACCTCAGGACTTTGCCTTCGCCTCCTCACTGTCATGCAGGCTGAGGGGCTGGTTTCCCACAAGGTCAGAGGCAGGAGGTGCAGGGACTCCTGGGGCTGCTCAGACCCCGCTGAGTAGAGACACTGCAGAGAGGGCGGCTCTGAGGGGACCAGAGACAAAGGGTCAGAGTAACCCCAGTGCTGAGTGAGGATCTGGTTCCCAAGGAGATGGAAGTGTTTGTGTGTGTGTGTGTGTGTGTGTGTGTGTGTGTATAACAGGAACAACAAGATACACAGCATAAGATGATGGGAAATCAATTAACATTAAGTCCCAGAATAAATTAATTGAAATCGCACACAAAGAACGTCAGTACAACACCTCAGTAAACACAGCTCCATGGAAAAGCCATTTTTGAGCAGGACTGTAAAAATTGGACCTGAAAAAGAGGAGGAGGCTTAGAAATATCTCATGGTTGCCTTGAGGTGTAAGGATCTGGGCAGGACACAGCTTCCAGGCCCCTGCTAGGATGTGGTGGCACCTTCACCCCTGGCAGCTCCCTCCCCCAAACCCTAACTTTCATAGAAAACCCACTGGCCTCAGAATCAGGGGGCACCATGGGCTGCAGCTACTCTCTCTCTAGAGCAGAGCTGGAGGGAGTCCCACAGGGGGAGGGAGGAGTGTGTGCCCTGCTGGCCTGGCCCAGGGGCAGGATTAGCCCAGGTCACCCCAGTTCCTGAGCTGAGCCTTTGTCCACAGTCCAGTAAGGGAGAGGGAGATGGAACAGGGTCCACCTCAGCTCCTAGTGGAAACTATAATGTTAGGTGGGTGAACTGATGTTTCTTTCTCATTCTGGGGCTCTCTCATGTTCCCAGGGTAACCCTCCATGTACAGCAGGGAGAGGATCTCAGGTCAAATGCAGGCTGGTTCCCCCAAGTCTCTACCCAATATTGTGTTCAGGATGAATCTCCTTGTATTCATGGCCACACTGGAGGAGAACACAGAAAGGTAAGTATCATTACAGTATTTGCTACTGGGATGGGAGGTAAGATTTTTACTATAAAAGTTCTTTTATTTCTGTTGTTGCTGTAACAATGTTGTGCAATCACACACACACAAACACACACACACACACACACACACACTCCTGGGAGAGGGAGAAAGTGTTGAATTGAGTTTTCATGATGCAAAAAAAAAAAAAAAAAAGAAGAAGAAAAAGGCAATAATGAAAATAAGACAAACATTTGCATGGATTATTCAGTTTAACCCATGATGCCCTGTGAGTTGTCAGATACCATGATTCCAGCGTAACTAATGACTGTGGGGAGTGAGACTCAGAAGCACAGCCCAGGCCACATAGCAGGAGACCCAGGGTTCTGACCACCCAGGGCCCCCTGCTGTGGCAGCTGCAGTGAGGAAGGGTCTCAGAGCTGAGGGGGCTGAGGCCTCAGTGTGGTCACATGTACTGGAAACATCCAGAGTGAGGGTTGGGTCCTCTTAGTGACAGGTGCCTACTACTTGCCCAGGTAGCTCTTCTATTGACAAGTCAAATTAAAAAAAATCCTCCTGATGTTGCTCTCGTGATGAAAGCAGGTGAGATGGGAGAGAAAGTGGGGGTGATGACAGCCCTTGTGAGCCTTCCCTGCCTGGTGTGGGGAGCAGAGAGACGCTGGTGAGGGTCCATGTTGAGGAAGGCCTGGGGTGCCGTGGGGAGCAGAGACGGAAGAGGGTGAGAGTGTGCAGGGCAAGGAGGAGGCTCTTGCAGCCTGACCAGGGCAAGTGTGGTCACCTCCTCCCTGACCGTCTCCTCTGCCCTCCGTTTTTTCCCCTTCCTTACCCGCCTTGTGGGACAGTCATGACAAGGCCGTGACTGGACCCTCCTGGCAGAGGGGACCTGCAGCGTCTGCCTGGAATACAGGGGCCCCTGGGCCACAACTTCTCTGGCCACAGCTTCTGCTAGGCCTGTCACAGCCGAGTCACTCTCAAACTCACCGAGGGGCCACATGCTGTCCACACTGCCAGGAGCCACTCAGGAGGGAACAGCAGCCCCAGTGGGTTTGTGCTCTGGGGACAGATTGTCCTCTGGGGGCAGAACTGGCCAGTGGTCATTTTCTAGCAGTTACATTAAATGAGGACCCCTGCCACCTGGTGCAACCAGTGGGATGTGACCAGCTTTGCTGAGGCTGCTTCAGCAGCAAGGTTTGACACAAGCCGCGGGGAGAGAGGCCCATGGTGTGCCCAGCCCCAAGCTCAGCGTGCAGTCTGTGGGCATCCCTGAGCTCTGGCAGCACTGACCTGGGCTGTGCTGTGGCAGGTGGTAGACCGGCCTGGTGGGCTGTGATAGAGGGGAGACTGGCTGCTCAGGTGAGCGTCTGGCCCTGCTGATGCCCACTCCCACTGTGATCCCTGATGCTGTGGGGGAAGGGGACTTTACTGTGTGCAGACTGTGGTCCTGTCTAGTGGGCTCTAGCGGCCTGCACTCTAGAGTGAGACTACCTGACCTCAGGCATCTGGATACACTGGCAGGTGTTTCATTTATGAATACAGTGGCAGAATTGTAAATGGACCAATCAGATTCATGCTCTCACAGGTACCATTGAAGGTTTATGAGACCATGCAGGGCTCTAAATGGACCAATCTGATTGGAGCTCCACTGGCACCAACCAAAGAGCTCGGATTATAAAGGAACCCCTCAGGCTTGAAAGGTGGCACCCTGAAGAGGATACAAGCCAGAGCAGGAGCCAGATTGAGCCACTCAATAGATGGCTGCAGGTCAGATTTGTAAGTATTCCTAGAAAGATCTTTGTAAAGACCTCTGCAGACTTCAAAATCTCAATATATTTTTGAGACCTTTCTGGAGACTTGATCACTATAACTCCCTCTGGCCCTGCCTCTAACATTGCCTGCAGAGAGCATCGTCAGTCTGTCCCTGGTGGGTTTTTTGTTGTTTTTTTTTTTTAAGATTTATTTATACAAGCACTGGGTACAGTCAGAAGCGTGGGAGGGTGAGAGAATTCACCAGAGCCAGAACAGGGAGCAGAACAGGCAGACTGACAAAGTACACTGCTGAGGGGAGCAGCGGGCGGCAGGAGAGGTCTGCGTGCCATGTGGGACCCTTGCCTGGCAGCCAGGGATCCAACCGGCGCTGCAGAGGCTGCAGGCAGATTCGCAACCCAGCGCTCAACTGCTGTGCCACTGGGGAGGCCCTGTCCCTGGTGTTTCTAAAAGAGCTGTTTGCAGATGGCTTATGCCCAGCCTCTCTAAGGCTGTTTGCTGTTGGTACAATGGCATCTCTACGATCTGTGACACTGGCATCTCTGGCACCAATGCCTGCTGACCATCACTGATGACCAGTATCCGGCCTCCTCTGAGAGCTGTCTACCACGTCTGATCCTCCGGCACCATCTCCTGGCGCTGTTGCATCTGCACAAGCTTTGTTGAGGCAGCGAGCAATCCCTTCAGCTCCAGTGCTAGAACCAAAGCCCCATCTGCACCCGCATGTGTAAACCCTGTGGTACAGGACAGGCTTCTGCAGCGTGTCCTGCAGGGGCTGGAGCGCACAGTCACACCGCTGCGGGCAGGGGTGGTGCAGAGGGAGTGGAGGGTTTCAGCTTTGATCATCAGGGAAAAGGGGGTCATCAGAAAAGCAGGCCTCAGAAGGCGGGGTTGCTGGGCGGGGCAGCTGCTAACCAGCTCACTGCCTGGGACACCTGCTAAAGAATGGGAAGATGGCTCCTGCCATGGGGGGGATCCAGGAACTCGGAGGGTGACCCTCCTGGAGGTCAGTCAGTACTTCTGTACTTGGGGTGGGGTGGGGAGGGATGTGGTTTGAAACTTGTTTATGTGTGTCCAAGACCTTGTGTTCTCCCACTACCTGATATGTTCCTACTTTGCAGAGGAAAAAGAAGAATTTTGTAGAAGAACTTGGGTATAGGCCAGAGGTGCCGGGCTGGGTGGGTGAGAGGACCCACCAGAGACAGAGTGGGGAGCAGAACAGGAAGATCCACTGCTGAGGGGGGCAGCGGGGGAGACAGGAGAGGTCTGCTGCACCATGTGGGTAGCTCCCTGGCCAGGGATGGAACTTGTGCTGCAGTGGTGGCCCATAGCTTCACAGAGCTGAGACTCAAGGCCTTGCGCCACCAGGGAGGCCCTCGTTTCACTTTTTAAAGTTATTCTTTGAATCACATTAGATTTACAGAAATGCTGTGAAGCTAGCGCAGAGGTCCCTTACTCCTTTCACCCAGTTTCTCTTGATGTTAACATCTAACAAAGCCATGCTAAGCCCGAGAAGCTAACACTGGTATAATACCATTGGCAACACTACAGACTCGTTTTGGATTTCACCCGTTTTTCTACACTCTTTTGAGTTTCTAAGTTCTTACCTGTTTCCATGACCTTGAAAGCTGTGAAGAGTACTGGACAGATACTTTGTACAATGTCACTCGTTCGAGTTTGTCTGAGGTTTTCTCATGATTAGATGGTGGTTGTGAGGTGTGGGGGAGAAAACCAGAGGGGAAGCGCCCTCCTCACATGCCCAGCCCCCCACAGCGTGACAGCCCCAGGGTCCTCACGGCAGTCACCACCACCCTGGCCACGTGAGAGAGACTAGAGACTGAGTGAGCTGCCCACCGCAGCTCTCCTGCCCCACCCTCACCACGCCGCCATCTTCCTCCCACAACAATGCCTCTTCCCTCCCCAGCCCAGGGCTTCTGAGGGCCAGAGCAGGAAGGGGGTCCCCACAGCTCCCTGCAGGAGTCTGTCTAACGGATCCCCTCCATTCCCACCGCAGCCTGAGTGCCTGCGCCGCGCAGCCTTACACACGTAGAGGCAACCCAGGAAGGGGTCCCCGCAAGTCCCTGAGCCTCAGTCTCCTGCTTCAATTTTGCTCAACTGTCGCCCAGTGAGGCCCGCCCTGACCACCTTATTGGCAAGTGCCCCTCCCATCTGCTTGCCTTGGGCGTCCACCCTGCTGGAGTTTTCCTCTATCTCCTGTCACTTTCTGACACACTGTACAGGGGCCTTTTCCCAAGACGGGCTCGACAACACCCACCCCCCATGCCCTTCCACAGCGTGACGCCGCCACCGCCTGCCTAGGGGTGTGACCACCTCCCTCCCTTTGACCTTTGAAGAGCTTTGGGACAATGACACTTTGAATTCTGAGGATCTGACACTAGATCCCCAGTGGGGCTGACTTGTCCACATGGGACACTCCCTCCTGGAGCCCAGGAGCTGAGCTGGCAACAGCCAAACCACGCAGTTAGCAGCCCCAGTGAGCCCCAGCCCACAGCCTGCACCCCCTGTCGTCCTGGGAGGGACCCTCCTGGGTGTTCCGGACCACTGCACCCCCTGCCCGTGTACGTGGAGCAGAGAAGCTGCCCACTGACCCTGTCACCCAGCAGAAGGGGGAAAATAAAAGATGCTTTTATTTGGGGCATTGTTTGTTACCAAGTGATGGACAAGAACACACATCACACTTTATTCTTCTTGCGATGTTCCCATTTGTTGTCTGTTTTCCTGTCAGATGGAAGCATCAGGAAAGCAGTATTTTTTTCTCTGATTTCATGAAATGATCACGAGGCCCAGAACCATGCCTGGCACAGAATGTCACTGCATATCAATGACAGCACATGAATATACGCTGTGACAGTCCTGTAAAGCTGGTACATCTGAAACTGAAAGGGAGAGTGCCTGGATTTTGGTTTGGAGTGGCCTTGGTCTGCTCAGGCTGGGTCAGCAAATACACACACTAGGGGGTTGAAAGAAGTATGTTTTCTTGCCGCAGACCAGCTTTCGGCAAAATGTCGGGTCAGAAGTCCTTGAAAGGAAAAGACGGCCTAGGTGTAGCGAAAGGGGCTGAGGGGAAGGGGATGAGGTAGTGAGGAGACACTGACACTTGGTGAGGTGCCAGTATCTTCTGCCGAGAGACTCGGCAGGTCTTTATTTATTCATTTTTAGTAAGCAGAAAAAAATGCATTATCTTGTGTAGAGCAGAGACAATCAGAGTATTTTATTCCCATGGACTAACGGCTCCTACAGGTCCCAGCTAGACGGTAGCCGTCAACGTTAATAGATAAAAAACCAAACCTAACACTGAAACTTATTATTTCAGCTAGACCATTACCTAAGACAGCGGATAGCCGCCAGTACATCCCTATCAGCTAAAGCCTAAGCATCAAAGTACTCTTCTATTCATATGACCTTCAGCCGGAGACCAGCTGCTGCTCAGCTATCAGAACTTTTTCTACCTAGAAACTTCTTCACACAGTTAACTTCATTTAAAAACTTTCCCAAGAAACTTCAAGAGAAGGCAAAGGAAGGACCTACTATAACTATTGTGTTGTAATGCTTGTCAGGCATGTTCAATAAATTGTCTCCCATTGTCAAGTGGGCCAAATTGTTTAATACTAATTTCTAAACAGATAATTTTCCGTGCCATTTACTTGCAGTCTGCTGACGCGTACAATCCACTGCCCAATATACTCTCTAATAAATTTTTCTCTCTCTATGACCAAGAACAAAAAGCAAAGGGATGCCAGATCTTCAGCCCCATGGTGTGAGGCCCTTTCTCTTAGCTGCTTGTCAGTATCCCATCCGGCTGGGGCAGCAAGACCCCCTGCAGCATTTTCTAGCAGTTGGAGGCTAGAAATCAAAGATCAAAGTGCTAGGGAGCTGGTGTCTGATGAGGGTTCTCTTCCTGATTTGTAGCTGGGACTTCACAACATGGCCTCACATGGTGTTTCCTCTGTGTGCGTGTGTGCGTGTGTGTGCGTGTGTGTGTGCGTGTGTGCATGTGAGACGTGCACACAAGTTGGGGAGAAGAGATTTCTGATATTTCTCATTACCACCAGTCCTCTCAGATTAGGGCCCCAGGCTTATGACCTCATTTAACCTTAGTTATATTTTCAAAGGCTGTATCTCTACGTACAATCATATTGAGGGATAGGACTTCAATATATGAATTTTGGGGGACACAACTGTTCAAAATGGGCATTTCTTGAGATCTGTGTGTGTTTGCTACTATCATTTCATCTCAGTTTCCTTAGCCTCTCACCACACAGCAGGGAAGACAGGTGGTGCCGGCCACCACCTGCCTCTGATGTCTCTTGGGCCAGGAAGTGTGTCCATCCGGTTGGGGGTCACAACACTGTCACCCAGATGACAACTGAAGGGACACTGCAGCACATGGGACTCTGGGGAACAGTCTCCTGGCTTTTGAACACTTGCCATTTGGGCTATGATAACAGAACATCATAAACTGATACATGCACACTAGAAATCCATTTTTCGCAGTCCTAGAGTCTGAGAAGTCCAAGATCAAGGTGCCAGCAAATTCCAGTGCTCTCTTCCCTATTCATAGCTGGCTGCCTTCCCACGGTACCCTCACACAGTGGATGTGGTGAGGAGCTCTCTGGAGTGTCTCCCAGGGACATAATCCCATTCATGAGGCCCTAGCTCATCACCTAATCATCCCCCAAGGCCCCACCTCCAAATACCATCACACTGGGGATTAGAATTCAGTTTATGAATTTGCATGGAACACACTTACTCTGCACCCCCCAAGCCCTGGGTCGCTCATCAAGGTAGAAAAGACATTGGGGTGGGGCTGCGGAACTCCTAAGTTCATGGGTTGGGGGCGGCAAAGAATCGGGCCCGAGGACCCAGCCTGCGGGTCTGGGTGCATGTCCCCGAAGGAGAGGGAACCCCTTGAGCAGCAGCTGCGGAGGGTGTCAGAACTGCTGCTGGGAAGCGGCTGTGGGGCATCTGTGGGGCCATCACTGATGCCTGTAGCCTCAGTGGGGTCAGCAGCTGCTGCAGGTCAGCACAGGCCCTTGGGTCCCTGGCCTGGTTGTCACAGGGGAGGAAGGGACAACTGAGACCATGACAACCAGTTACTGGGGAGGTCGTCCAGAGGGGGTAGGAGCCTGGAGACCCCTGGAATTTGGGGCTAGGGCTGGTGCCTACAGGGGTGGCACAGCCTCTCCCCTTTGCTCTCTCAGGCCAGAACCTGGAGACCCTCTCCAGGCTGCCCACAGCTGTCTCCCAGGCCGGGCAGTTCTCTCCCTTGGCTCCTCCTCTCTCCTCCTGTAACCTCTGCTCCTTTCATATCCTTATTTCTGTTCTAGCCTTACTTTCCCAGGGTGTCCCCAGGTCGCCCCAGGATCTAATACCCCAGGCAGCTCCTCCCCTCCCCATCCCATGGTTAGAGACACACTAGACTGAGTCCAACTCTAGAAGCAGCGGCAGGAGAAAGGAACAGGGACTCAGGTGCCTTATGTTCCATCCCAGGTGACTGAGGGCGCCCTGTTTGTTTGTGGGGTTCCCCACCTGGGACCTGCTGTAATGACAGGAGATCCTACAACCCCAAGGCAGTCCATGGGGAGGAAACACTGATGTAAGTGTGGGGTTTTGGGAAACACTTTATACTTCATATCTGACATGGAGTGGGGGCTCCGCTTGTGTTCAAAGCCCTTTTTGTGCTGCTGGGAGCCCCAGGAGCCCTCTGCAGGGCCTGGCTGAGCAGGAGAAAGGGCAGCTCTGGGCTCCTGTGTTCAGCCCTGTGGCCACACGGGGGCGCTGCTGCGCTGCGCGCAGATTCTGGTTGAACAGGTGGAAGGACCTGGGCTTGGTAGGAGGGGGCTGACCTGGGGCATGGGTACCCCATATGAAGATTCTGGGGAGTTTTGAACTGCTTGTGTCAGAGTGAGGGGTGGGGCAGGGACTGAAGGAGAAGAGGGCTCAGAAGCCCTTGTGCCATCTCTGAGGGTTCCGTGTTTTTCCCAGCCCCACCACCTCTCTCTAGTTCTTTAATGGCAACGCCCCAGAAAATTAAAATCATTTCTTCTATTTCCTGTTTCTCAGTTTTTTTAAACTCAATTTTTTTGTTTTTAGTTGTTGTACACTTGGAATTTCACTCTTTTTTTTTTTTTTTTTTGGTGGGACCCTCGCCGGTGGTCGGGGATTGAACCGGCGCTGCAGAGGCTGCGGGCAGCCCCGCAGTCCAGCGCTCAACCGCTGCACCACCAGGGGAGGTCCTTAAACTTAGTTTTTTAAAAAAAATATTTTATTTATTTATGCATGTAAGAACTGGGGTGCAGGCCAGAAATGTGGGAGGTGAGAGGATTCACCAGAGACAGAGTGGGGAGCAGAACAGGCAGATCTACTGAGTACACTGCTGAGGGGAGCAGCAGGGGAGACAGGAGAGGTCAGCTGTGTCATGTGGGTAGCTCCCTGGCTGGGAATTGAACTCAGGCCACAATGGCTGCTGAGAGCTTCATAGTGCTGAGACTTTAACCCCTGCACCACCAGGAAGGCCCTGGGAAACTCAACTTTTGAATAAAATCACCTGGAGGTGGAAAGAACATCTCACTGTTGACACAACACTCCAAGGTGTGGATCTACTGGGACTAAGAGCACAGGTCCCCCACGCCCACCCCAGGCTTTCTGTTCCCTCAGCAGGGAGGAAGAGGGCCCAGTGCCAGGGCTCACTCCTGGTGCCCTGATGTCATCTTCAACAGCAGGGCCAGGCCGACCTGAGTGCAGGTGTGAGCGTCTCCCCGCCCCCAGGGCTGGAGTGGACTCATGCCCGTCTCTGAGACTCCGTCCTCTGTCAGGCACTCTGCCCAGGATCGGGCCAAGAATGGGTCCACACCCTAGACCTGACACCTGGCTACCCCACACCTCCTCATCTCCATCGACAGAACCCAAGGGTGGCGCCCAACTCCTCTCCTCCCATCTTCATCTCTCAGACTCACCTCCACCACCTGCCGGACTAATCTCACCATGTCCTTTTCCTGTTTGCGTCTGTCACCAAGTAGCCTTCACTCTTATCTCCACCAGAGAGAAGTGTGTCTGCACACCCCTATTCTGTCTCCTCTCACACATCTCCTGAAGCCCTGAAACTTTCCCACTGTGGTCCCTGGAGTTCTCAGCCCAGGATCAGTAAATTCGCCAAAGCCCTCCCTCAAGATGTCCCTTCAGCTCACAGCTCTGATAGAAACCTGGTCTCCTGAGGACATGGCTACCTGCAGGGCATGTCCCCCAGGGTGCTTCCTCTCCCCCCAACATTGTACCTGGGGGCTGGCAGGTGGGTGGGGTCTTTGCTCATCGCTATCTTCAGGCCTTTCTCCCTCACACCCCTAAGGTGTCCTTAGATCAGGCCCTGCCGCCCTCGCTGCTGCTGTTCTCTGGACCCCCAGCCATTCCCCGCTTTCCTCCACATTTCCAGCTTGTGGTGCACCTCACTGTCTCCACAGTGGCATTTAAAACCACAGGAAAGATGTTGTATTTTTTTATAGAATGCTAACTGAATAGAGTCAGTTCTTGAAAAGCTTAGTTCCTAGATTGGAGTTAACCATTTCCGTCTGGATCACACCAAAACTGTTCTCTTGATGGTAAACTAGGTGAATAGAGCAAGGCAGGAGGTTCACACTATTCTGAAAGTGAAAGCAATTTCATTAGGCAAATATTTTTGAAGATGATGTGGAGTAAGAATTGGCATTTCAGCATTCTGAGGTAACGTCCTGGCCTGTGTGGTTCTATTTGCCCTTTGAACTCACAGTGCTTTCTTTTCCTTGGGACAGTGTCTACAGCTATTCAGATGGGCCAGCATTTGATCTACTGACTTTGGTGAGACTTCAATATACCCTGTAACTGAACTGGGCTGCCCCAAATCCCTGGAAATAAGAACTGCTCATCTTATATCCAGAAAGTTTAGAAAGCACCCAAAAGTGCAGTTGCTGTGTGCCCGGGCGGACTGCAGGAGTTCCCCTGTGACGCTCAAGTTCTTACAAGCTCGTCAAAAATGAAAGAACACGTCAGCCGGGCCTATTCTGGGGGCTGTGCTGTGTGAGTGTGTCTGGACGGGACACCTGTGCTCCCCTTCTGAGGAGCAGATCACTGTGAAAGCCTCACCAGCACAAACACAGTATCAGAAGGCTACAAAAAAAAAAAAAAAAAAAGAAAAGAAAAAAAAAGAAACAAAGAAAAAAACTTTTTTGAGTTTAAAAAAAATCAATAGGGTAAAACAATTGGCATTTTAGTCAATATTGTTCACAATCTTAACAAACTAACATTAAAATATTTATTTTTTAAAAAAGATTTTATTTTTTCATTTTTATGTAGAAGCATGAGGTGTAGGCCAGAGATGCAAGGGGGGTGAGAGGATTTTACCACAGAAGAGTGGGGAACGGAACAGGCGGATTTACTGAAATACACTGCTGAGGGGAGCAGTGGGTGAGAGAGAAGAGGTCGGCTGTGCCTTGTGGGTTAGCTCTCTGGCAGGGCATCAAACTCCGGCCTTAGGGTGATAGCACTGAAACTTAACTGCCAGATCACCAGGGAGGCCCCAAAACATCTATTTTTAATCATGTTACCATTCAGTTACCATTCCTTTACAAAACTAGATACAATTTCAGGAGCACAGTTTTACACCTCGATATATATGTATTTTCTTCCCTCACCCCCCACCAAACTCCTAGTGCCTAACACTGTCAGTTCACCCCCCTCTACCTCTGCTCCCACCCTTCCCAATCTCTGGTAGCCACCACATCTCCAGAGTCTAAGGGTTCATGTTACTGTGTGTTGTCAGTTTGTTTGCTTTGGTTATTTATATTCTGCACATGAGCAAAACCATCTGATAATTGCTATTCACTTGTTGACTTAAATTTGAAACTTAAGGGCATCCCTCATGGCACAGGGGTTAAGTCTCAGCACTATGAACTTAACAGCAGCCACTGCAGCATGAGTCTGATCCCTGGCCAGGGAATTGACCCATATGGCGCAGCAGACCTCGCCTGTCTCTCCCGCTGCTCCCCTCAGCAGTGCATTTCAGTCAGTCTGTCTGTTCTGCTCCCCACTCTCTCTGGTGATTCCTCTCACAACCCCTTATCTCACCTCTGGCCTGCACCCCAGCTCTTATATGCATAAATAAATAAATCTCTAAAAAAATTGAAACGTAAATAAGAAAAACAATATTATTTTAAGGCATTATGGTTATGACATCCATGTCTTGAAACTATTTGATCTAGCTAAAATATGTTCTCAACTTTGTGGCAATTATTTGTAGGGAGTGTTAGAGAAGGCAACTGTAAGAAAACTTACAAATATTATTGTATTTCCTTGCTCTGTCTCAAATTTTAATTCATTACCTTCTAAAAGTGAAATTTTAAATATGAAAGACAAATACTCCCATAAAAGAAACATTGATTTAAAAGTCCTGAAACAGGGCTTCCCTGGAGGATTAGGGGTTAAGTCTCAGTGCTAGCATTGCTATGGCCTGAGTTCAATCCCCGGCCAGGGAGCTACCCACATGGTGCAGCAGACCTCTCCTGCCTCACCCACTTCTCCCCTCAGCAGTGTATTTCAGTAAATCCACCTGTTCTACTCCTCACTCTGTGTCTAGTGAATCATCTCACCCCTGCGCTTCTGATCTACACCCCAGTTCTTCTGCATACAAAAAAGTCCTGAAACAATATTAAATTTTAAGTTTGGTTTTAATATGTATACAAATTCTTTGATAATCCTCCCCTCCAGAGGTGGAGCTTAATTCCCTCCTGTTGAGTGTGCGCTATACTTAACAAATCACTTCTGACAGGGTGAGGCTGATGTGTGTGTGCTTGTGGGTCATAAAACTCGCTGCAATTCCCACCTTGGTTCCACAACCCCCTCCTTCCCCATCTCTCTCTGTCTCCACTCACTGGGGGAAATTAGTCACTTTAGTAGTTATTGCCTTATGGAAAATTGCACATGGCTAGGAACTAAGCCTCTTGGGAACATTCAGGAAGGAACTGAGACTTTCCCAACAGCCACACAAGTTAGCCATGTTTCATAGTCCCACAGCCCAGGTCAAGCCATCAGATGATACAACTGTGGCTACAACTAGACTGCAACCTTGAGAGAGACCCTGAGTGAGAAGCACTCAGTTATAACTGTTGTAGTGCCGGGAAGGGCACAGAACTGGATCTCTATAATCGGGCAGATGGGTAATGGAGGAGAGTCCTGGAACCCTTGGTGGCCTTTTCAGGCTTGTATTGAATTTACCAGGTACACAGCAGGCAGGGGTGCCGAGGGCTCCAGGACTCTCCTTTACCCATCTGCTTGGATCATAGAGAACCAGCTCTGTGCCTTCCTGGCACTATACCTGTCCTCGATTTCTGACCCTGGGAAACTGTGGAAGGTAATACACATTTGTTCTGAGCTGCTAACTTTTGTGTGATATATATAACATGTAACAAATATAGCATCTAACAAAAGAATGTATTATATTACTTTAATTTTCCTTTGCTCTAAGTTAACCAAAAATTTTAAACATGGGCCTCCCTGGTGGCTCAGGGATTAAAGTCTCAGTACTATCAAGCTATTGCCAGCCACTGCAGCATGAGTTGGTTCCCTGGCCAGAGAGCTAGCCACATGGCACAGCAGACCTCTCCTTTCTCACCCACTGCTCCCCTCAGCAGTGTATTTCAGTAGATCCATCTGTTCTGCTCCCAACTCTGTCTCTGGTGAATCCTCTCACCCCCCACCCCCCCCCACACACACCTCTGGTCTACACCCCAGTTCTTGTATGTATAAGTAAATAAAATAAGTCTTAAAAAAAGTTAAACATGTCATTTGGTTTTATTTTTTAAAAGACTTAATTATTTATGCATATGAGAACTGGGGTACAGGCCAGAGGTGTGGGGGGTAAGAGGATTCACCATAGACAGAGTGGGGAACAGAACAGGTGGATTGACTCAAACACACTGCTGAGGGGAGCAGCAGGTGAGACAGGAGAGGTCTGCTGCACCATGTGGGTAGCTCCCTGGCCGGGGATCAAACTCATGCTGCAGTGCCTGCGGATAGCTGCATAGGTTGTGTCTTAACCCTTTGAGCCACCAGGGGGGCCCTGGTTTTAAGATTTAAGAAGATTTTCCAAGGCCAATAGGTAGTACACACTTTATTGCCACCCACAACAATACTTACTTGAATTTCAATTTCCAACTGTGACTCAATCAAACACAAAGGACTAACTAGACCATAGTAAGATGATTCAGCAATGATCCATGATACCACCCAGTTATTACCTTCCTCCCATTTATTCAATTAACTACCAGTGTGGATGCTCCTGTGAAGGGATTTTTACAATATAAACAGATCCCCCCCCTCAAGATTCAGATATTTACTAATCAGTGTAACCCCCAAAACAAAACACCAACATGATTTGGTGTTCTGGACAAACTTCCTCTTAAGTAGCTTTATAGTGAAATATTCATTTAGAGTCTGGGCCTTCTTTCTTCAGATTGCTGTCATCTATACTCCTGGGTAGAACTTGTATTGCTCACTAGAACCCCATTTGTTCCAGGGTCTAGGCCATTTTTTTCTGTCCCACCTGAAGTCTGGATTGACCAAAGGCAGACACATGACATGCAGCACTGCTCCAGCACCTCTGGCCCTAGTAAACACAGACAGGTGGGTCAAGCTAGAATGCTTCTTGGCCCCACTGAGGGTCTGGTGGTGTGTGGTTTCAGGATAGGACTTGGGCAGGAAGATGAGAACAAGCCTGCAAGGCCCAGGATGAAGTCATTCCCAAAGATTTTTTTGTTGTTGCAGAATTTTGTAGACACTGACATGGGATTAACCTGGGTTGAACTGTCTAATCAGGTTGTAACTGGTGGTTAAAGCCAAAAATCTTTTACAGGGGTGCCCCTTGGAGGGGGTTGCTGGTGAATGGATAGATAGCCCCAGGGAAAATGCTAAAAATTATCATATTTTGGAGTGGGTTGACCAATAAGACATAAGGGATTGCAGAAGGGGGTGGATTAATTCAGTCTTCAGGATTTCAGCCGTTTTTTGGATCTTCAGAGTTTGGGGTCAGTGGATTTTGGCCCCCACCATGCCGATCTGCCAGAAGGTGGAGGCCCCCAGCAGCCAACCTTGGAGAGAAAAAGTTCAGAGGTTTTGCAATTAGCCAAGCCACTAATTGCTGCTGTTACAGCCTAACAGAGAAGGCCAAGACCTGGAGCCGGGCGCCTCGCTGAGCTGCATGAGTGTGGCCATTTGTCAGGTCATTCGGTCGCTGCAGCTGCTGTCTTGAGTGTTACTTGTCTGGTGCTTCACTGGGGCATCTTGGAAGCTCAAGAATAGTCTACTGTCATGTCTTCTGCTGTGTGCATGAGTTGGAACCTGGCCTATAGTCTGGCTGCCACATGCTGCATGCTCGGCAAAGGCAGGAAGAAGCCACCTTGGACACGTGGCCTATTGTTCAGGAGAGGAACTCCTTGTCCTCAGTGGCAGGAAGATGCCATTTTTCCTACTTTTGCTTAGCTTTGAAAAACACTGGGCGCTGCTTTGGGTGAGGTAAACAGCCATTTTTGGCCTCAGTAACTCTTTGTTTTTCCCTGGTTTGTTAAATAAATCCCATTATTGTTGTTCTCTGAGCCTGAGTAGTCTTGCAATTGTGCATGCTGGTGAAGAACTCAGACAGTGACCGTAAACTATTTGGGCAGTGTCCTTGGCCAGCTTTAGTGCCCCCTGCTGCCCTGTATCAAGGTGAGCCCTTGAAAGGACTGGGTTTTTCCTGAGCAAAGTGGTTCAAAGTGTGAGAGGAACTTAATGTGGGATTTTCTTCATTGTGGACTTTGAGAATGAAGGGTCAACCCAAAAAAGAATGCTGTGGACACCAGGAGTTGGGAGCAGCCCTCCCTCAGCTCTGTACTGACAGCTGTTAGGGAATCAGGGACCGCAGTCCTGCAACCACAAGAACTGAATTCTCCCAATAATCTCTGTATAAGCCTGGAGGAGGATCCTGAGCTCAAGATGAGAACACAACTTTGTGAAAACCTGAGCAGAGACCCCACCCACACTAGACCTGGATTTCTTACTAAGGAACAGCAAGTAAATAAATGGTTGTTGTTCTGAGCCACAAAGTTGTGGCAACTTGTTATGCAGTGATGGACGCATACAAAGGCGCAACTGCACAACAGACAAGCAGGTGGTATTTTTCCCACCAGAATGAACTTATGAGCCGATTTGTGTACTGGTTGCATGAGATAAAAATCTTTCCTAACCTTTTTTGGTGTTGTTCACTTTATGATTTTTATGCAATGCAATAAAGTTTTCAATAAATCATAGCTTATTCATTCAAAACTATTTGATGCCTACAATGCACTTTTTATGACTGTTTATGACTTTTTATTCTAGGGATGCAACTTTGACCTCAGTAACCCAAGATTCCTGTGCGCAGGTGCTTCACAATGCTAGAGGCTCCCCAGGAGTGAGATGGAGCCACTGGAGCATTATAAGCGAGGCAATGGCACGTCCTGACTCACATTAGCAGGGATGCTGACCCCAGTGGAGAGAACAGTCTTTGGGTGGCAGGGAGGGGGTGTAGCTAGTGCCAAAATTCAGGTGTGAGGGTGTGGTAGAGACTAAGGGGAGGAGAAAGCCTGGGAGGTGAGAGAGACAGGGAAGGGCTGGAGAAGCATGGGTGAGGAAAAGACTTAATGCACACAAAGAATTCTAAAGACTTCTCAAATTTAATACATTGTTTTATAGATCTTTGAGAAATAGCATAGCAGAGTACTTTTTGCATTTGGTATTTAAAACAGTCTGTGGGGTTGCTTAAAAACCAATGCCTCTTTAGATTAATCTGTTTAAAATAAGCGATAATAATTTAAAAAGTCTCAGAAAAATATGTACATTACTTAGATGTGAATAATTCATAAAAATAATGTTTTTTTAATTTAATTTTTATTTTTTACATCATTGTTCATTTTAAAACAATATTTGCTTCCCTCCGCCCAGGTGTAGTCCCCATAGAATTTCCTTCCCCAAGGCACTCGTGCACCATCACCTCAGTCCCCTGTGCTCCTCCCTCCCTCCCTCTGATCCCTCTCCCTCCTCCCCTGCAGGATGTCTCTGATTTATAATTGTCTGTTTTTGTGTTGTTGTGGAAAAGTAATGTTTTTCTAAAGATTTGTTTATTTATGCATACAAGAGCTGGTGTGCAGGCCAGAGATGCAGGCCAGAATATACCAGAGCCAGATTGCGGAACAGAACAGGCAGACTGACTGAAATACACTGCTAAGGGGAGCAGCGGGCGAGACAGGAGAGGTCTGCTGCGCCATGTGTGTCAGTTCCGTGGCCAGCAAGGGATTGAACTCATGCTACAGAGGCTGAGGATAGCTTCACAGTGCTGCGTTTAACCCCTTGTGCCACCAGGAAGGCCCATAAATAAACAAATCTTTTAAAAAAGAGTCATGGGGAAAGAGCAGTTTTTTTTTTTTTAATTTATGTATTTATTTATACAAGAACCGGGGCACAGGCCAGATGCACAGGAGGGTGAGAGGATTCACCAGAGACAGAGTGGGGAACAGAACTGCAGACTGACAAAATACACTGCTGAGGGGGCAGCGGGCACAACAGGAGAGGTCTGCCATGCCATATGGGATCCTCGCCGGCCGGCCGGGGTTCGATCCAGCGCTGCAGAGGCTGCGGACAGTTTCACAGCAGCGCGGCACTCAAACACCTGCGCCACCGGGGGAGGCCCAAGAATAGTTTTTTTTTTTTTTAAGATTTATTTATGCATACAAGAGCTGGGGTGTAGGCAAGAGGTTGGGGGGGAGAGGATTCACTAGAGACAGAGTGGGGAGTAGAACAGGCAGAGCTACTGAAATACACAATATTTCAGTGTGTTTCGCTGTATATTTTCAGTGTATTTCAGTGTATTTCCCAGTATATTTGCATACAGTGAAATACACTGTATTCAGTGTATTCCCTGCTGCTGAGGGGAGCAGTGGGCAAAACATGAGAGGTCTGCTGTGCCATGTGGCTAGCTCCCTGGCCAAGGATCGAACTCATTCTGCAGTGGCTGCAGTCTCTGTGGATTGCTTCATAATGCTGAGGCTTAACCCCTTGCACCACCAGGGAGCCCCCATTTAACCTTCTTTATCAAGGGGTTCACTTAGAATGTGTCCTTCAAAATCCAGTGTCCAGAGTCCAAAGACCCTTCCATCAGCAGGTGCATCACGAGGCCTGAATATGAGCTCTGTCAGGGTCAGTGTGTGCTCCAGGCCCAGCCCTGCTCACCTGCCCGCACTGTCTCAACACCACGGGCTGTGGGCAGGTTCCCATTATGTCAGGGGGGCTGCAGTGCCCCTTGGATTTGCCAGGGTGGAACCAGTGAGCTGTCCTGACATAACTCAGCTTCATTATTAGGGAACACATCTCAGTTCAGGCTGAGAGCCAATATGGTTCGAGCAAAGAGCAGACAAACACACCTTAGCCACCGTCTCTTCCTGCAGTTGAGAGGCCCTGGCCCGGCCCTTAAGTGCAAGTGCCATTTCCATGGCACTTGGAAGATGGGAGTTTTTTTTTTGCACTTTCCCTCTCTCAGATTTTGACTCACAGCGCCCCCTCTGGTATGAGAACGCACATCTTTTTCTTTGGCATGATACTGGTTTTGGAGGGTGAATGGGCATGATCATGTTTTGCCACCTCCCTCCATTAGCATCCAAGATCCACCCCTGTGGTCTTACATGCGTGCCTGATGGCGGCACCTGGAGCGTGGTGTGGGCGTGCATGAGTGGGTGTACCTGAGCCAGAGACGGAGCCTATAAGGGTGGTGGTAGAGGACGGGGCTGCAGAGGATTCCCCGCAGTGGATGCAGGAGAGACCGGTGAGGAGACCGCAAGGGAACACCTGAGAGCCCAGAGAGAATAAAGACTTACTGGGGTGAGGTGGCCTGCCAGCCTCCTGGCCGCTAGACGCCCCTGCCTACTCTGCCCTGGTCACCTCACTACAAATAGTGTAGAAAGATCATTAAAAGGCTGAAAAAGCCACCAATAGATCCAGGACCCTCCTTTTTCCGTCTGTCTTGATCCTAGAAAACCTGCTCCGTGTCTAGCTGGCGCTACAGTGGTGTAGTCGGCAGGATGATGGGAAGCAGACGGGTATGCCGCCTCCAGAGACCTCGGGAGGGACTGAGGGGTGCAGACCGTGAGCCTGTGAAAACGCTGGAGGCACCGTGGCAGCATAGGAAGTGACCAAACTTTTGGAGCTGTGGGAAGAGCTAAGATGCTGCTGGAGCACAGGAGGTGGATGAGGTCCAGGAGCTGCGGGATGAGACCTTGAGTGGAGGAAGAGACAGCCCACGAGGACCAGCCCACGACCCCTGAGGTAGCAGAGTCATCAGGGAAGAAAGAGGACCATGATTCATAATCTGGTGTTCTTCCTGTGCCAAAGCCAGGGAAAAGCTGATGGACTTGGACTAACAATCCCGTCAGAAGGCTGGGGGACACTGGCAGGTGGATGTTATGTCTATGGGCCCCGGGGGTGGATGGGATTCTGTGTACATCCCAGGAGATAAAAATCAAGGCATGGCCAGTGGGTCTTGGTGGCACGGCCAGTGGGCCTTGTGTGAGGTTCTCTGCAGCCAGGCAGAGGAGATGGATCCAAAAGCCAGTTCAGACAGGGCAAAAGCTGGTGCTAAGATTAGGAAGCCCAGAATAGTTGTTTAGTAGCTGAAAGGACGCTAAAGAAGTCAGGGGAGCCTGTTAAAACCACCTGTGGGTGATGCCCTGTTCGTTTTTGAATAAGGGAGAGGAGCTGAGGCACCCACCTTGGGGGATGTGTGGGGAATGTGGCTTGTGGTGGTGACGACAACCAAAGAGGGGACCTGAGAGAGGCCGCATGCGGAGTAGCCCATGTGAGTGGCCTGAGTGCAGGGGTCTGCCTGTCACTCTGGTGGCTGAGAAGGTTGAGTGTTGGAGTGACAGCAGTGAGTACCCCTGGGGATTGTGTGGTACCCCAAAAGAGTATAGATTGTATCACCCGTTTCAGAATGAGTGCATCCTGGGGGTGGATGTGGTGTGTGTGGCTTGTGGCTGAAACCACAGCAGAGATGGCCAAGAAGCCTGACGGCTCCTGGAATGTGAGGGCAGATGCTGTGAGTGAAGAGTGGTTCCCCCTCGCATAAGCAGCGCCTTCAGCAGCAGAATTGGTGGATCATCTGCTACGACAATAATCTTGTCTTTTTACCCCAGGGTTGGTGCCCTGCCTGGGCTTAGTTGCATTCTGTTGTATTTTGGTGCATTGCTATGTTCATTTGTATTGTTTACTTTCTTGGGTCATGGCTGCAGTGTTCATATTTGCCAAGGGAAACTATTGCATACGTTGTATGGTGAAAAACCCTGAGGGGTGGATTGTAGGGTGAATGGAAACCCTGAGGGGTGGATTGCAGGGTGAATGGAAGTGATGAGGTTTTTTCCTTCCCTCCTGCCATTAGCATCTGTGATCCACCCCTGGAGTGCTGTGCGGGGTGAGTGAGTGGGCACACCTGAGCGGAGACTGAGCCTATAAAGGCGGAGTCACAGAGGACCATGCAGCAGAGTACAGCAGAGTGCAGCAGAGAGACCGCAAGAGAACGCCAGAGAGCCCAGAGAGAGTAAAGATTCACCTGAGGCTGGGACGCCTGCCAGCCTCCTGGCCCCTGGGATCCCCTGCCAGCTCTGCACCTGGTCACCTCACTGCAAATGGTGCAGAAATATCATTAAAGCCTGAGGAAGCCAGTGAGGACTCCAGACTCCTCCTTCACACATCTGTCATAGAAACACGGCTCTGTGCCTTCCTGGTGCTACAGTATTCATTGGATCCTGACCCATGTGATTTGCAGTCACATCTCAAAATGCCTGTGCTGCTCAGAGGGGGAGGGATCCCAGTGCAAGAGGCCCAGAACTAATGAGTAATGGGGTGTAGGATAAATGGTTTTCAGGCTTTTCTGCCCTCCCTCCATTAGCATTGCATGCCTGATGCCAGACACCTGGATTTTGTTACATTGTTAAATTCAGTTGTGTTGCTTACTTCTGTGGGCCATGGCTGCAGTACTGATACATTCTCCCAGAGAAGCAGAGGCAAGGGAGAACCTGGGAGAGAAAAGGAGAGACAGAGTGCCAGAGAGCCCAGGAAAGAGTGAAGGTTCACCAGTGCCTGGGAGGCTGTAGGGTCAGGAATGGACCACAGTGCAGGTTTTCTGATCCAGCAGACCGGGTAAAAGAGGACTCAGAGTCCTCAGTGGTTTTGCAGGTTTTTATTGGGATTACCAGGTACACGACAGGCAGGGGGAATGGGGGCCTGGGGGACTGGCAGGCCTCCCAGGCCCCAGCAGGTCTTCACTCTATGGGCTCTCCGGCCTTCTCTTGGCTTCTGCTTGGCTTCTGTTCATTCTTGGCTTCTGCTGGCGTCCCCATGACACCGCCCTTAAAAGCACAGTCTTAGCCCAGGTGGATCTCATCTACCTATGACCACACCCTACACCAGGTGCCCGCCATCAGGCATGCATTCAGGACCACAAGGATCCATCATCTATCCTGATGGCTGGATGGCAGAAAAGACATTTTTTCTTTACCCTACAGAGGCCTACTGGCCTCCTGCCGCCCCCCCGCTGACCTCCTTGCCTGCCGTGTACCTGTTTGCCACACTGCATGTAAAGCTCAATAAAAGCCTGAGAAAGCTACCGAGGGCTCTAGGACTCCTACTTTACCTGTCTGCCAGATCATAGATAAACTGCTCAGTGCCCATCCTGCCCCTACAATTGGCGTAAGTTGAGAGGATGATCCATGCAGACAGGTGTGGAGCCCTGAAGACCTCAGGAGGGACCAAGGAGGAGCAGACTGTTTGCCTGTGACAACGCTGGATGTGCCATGGCAGCACAGGTGGTGGCCAGAGTCCAGGAGCTGTGGGAAGGGCTAAAGATGCTGCTGGAGCCCAGGAGGTGGACAGAGTACGGGAGCTGTGGGACGAGACCGCGCCTGGAGGAGACGGCCCGAGAAGAACAGCCCAGGACCCTTAAGGCAGCAGAATCGTCGGGGAAGAAAGGACCACGATTCAGAGCTCGCCAGTGCTGACACAAGGAACAATGGATGGACTTGGACCGACAATCCCGCCAGAAGGTGGAGGAACTTTGGCAGATTAATGTTAAGCTTTGGGAACCCTGGGGGAGGATGGTATCTTTTGTACACCCCAGGAGGTGGGAACCTGGGGGTGCCAGTAGGCCTTGGTGGGTGTAAAGTCAGGAACAGGTACAGGGCAGGTTTTCTGATCCCATGCAGACCGGGTAAAGGAGGAGTCAGAGTCCTCGGCGGTTTTGCAGGTCTTTTATTGGGGTTCACCAGGCATATGGCAGGCAGGGGTGCTAGCTGGCGGGCTGGGAGGATGGCAGGCCTCCCAGCCCCCAGTAAGTCTTCACTCTATCTGGGCTCTCTGGCGTTCGTTCTGCTGCTTCTCGGCTTCTCTTTCAGCTTCTGTTCGGCTTCTACTGCTGCTCCTGCTGCTGCTGGCGTCCCCGTAATGCCGCCCTTAAAAGCCCAGTCTTAGCCCAGGTGAATCCCAACTACCTATGCCCACACCCTATTCCAGGTGCCCGCCATCAGGCATGCATTCAGGACAAGGATCCTTCATCTATCCTGATGGCGGAAGGGCAGAAAAGCCTGACATTTTCTTTACCCTACAGTGGGCAATAGCAGCCTGTGCACTGCCCAGCAATCCTAGGGCCACAGCCCAGAGAGGCAAAGGCCAGATGTAAGGGCAGGAAGGACACAGTGCAGGTTTTCTAAGATCCCTATCAAGACCGGGTAAAGAAGGAGTCCTAGAGAGTCCTCATTGGGTTTTTGCAGGTCTTTTATTGGGTTCACCAGGCATATGGCAGGCAGGGGTGCTGGGGGGCTGGGAGGCTGGCAGTCCTCCCAGCCCCCAGCAAATCCTCACTCTATCTGGGCTCTCTGGCGTTCTCTGTTTCTGCTGCTTCTTCTCTGCTTCTCTCGGCTTCTCTTTCAGCTTCTGCTGCTGCTGGCGTCCCCATGACGCTGCCCTTAAAAGCAGTCTTAGCCCAGGTGAATCCCATCTACCTATGCCCACACCTATTCCAGGTGCCCGCCATCAGGCATGCATTCAGGACCTCAAGGATCCATCCTCTATCCTGATGGCGGGAGGGCAGAAAAGCCTGACATTTTTCCTTACCCTACACCAGAGTAGAGGAAGGACAGGCATGAGAAGAGCCCAAGAGACTGAGGGAGGAAGCCCTCGCCAAGTTCTCTGCAGCCAGGCCGAGGAGGGATCAAAAAGCCAACTTAGAAAGGCAAAAGCTGGTGCTGAGACTGGGAGTCCCTGAGCAGCTGTTAAGCAGCCTGAGTGTGCTAAAGGCCAGTGAGTCTCTTAAAATCACTTGTGGATGATGCCCTGTTCATTGCTGAGTGAGGGTGAGGAGCTGAGGAACCCATACTTGGGGGACAGGTGGGGAACATGGCTTGTGGTGGAGCCCACAGCCAAAGAGGAGAGCTAAGAGCGGCCGCATGTGGAGATTGTATCCACAGATCCCCAACCCATGTGCATGTGTAGTGGCAGGAAGGGATGGAGCAGGATCTCTATGAGTCGAGCAGACGGGTGAAGGAGGAATCTTAGGAGCCCTCGGTGGCTTTTGCAGGCTTTTTATTGGGATTTACCAGGTACACAACAGGCAGGGGTGCCGGGGGGCCGAGAGGCTAGCAGGCCTCCCAGCCCCTAGCAAGTCTTTACTCTTTCTGGGCTCTCTGGTGTTTTCTCATGGCCTGTTCTCTCTTCTGCTTCTGCTGTTCCTCTGGCATCCTGTTACGCCGCCCTTATATGCCCAGTATCTCAGCCCAGGTGTACCCACCTACACATGCCAACACCCTACTTCAGGTGCCCGCCATCAGGCATGCATTCAGGACAGCAGGGATCCATCATCAATTCTAATGGTGGGAGGACAGAAAAGCCTGATACTTTATTTGCCCTACAATCCATCCACTTAGGGTTTTCTGCCAGACAGTCTGTACAATTTATACACACTTTTCACACATTTCTTTTGACAAATATGAACACTTCAGCCATGGCCCACAAAAGTAAATAGAATACATCACAATGTAACTGAATACATAACAAAATACAACAGAACACAAATAAGTCCAGGCAGGGCACCAATCTAGTGGCCAAAGACAGGATTATTGGCACCAGCAGATGATTCACCATGTCTTCTGCCAAAGGCACTGCTCATGCAAGGGGAACGACCCCCAGCATCTGCCGTCACATGCCAGGAGCCATTAGGCTTCCTGGCCTTCTCTCTCTGTGGTCTTAGCCATAAGCCACACCACATCCACCTCCAGGATGCACTCACTCTTGGACTGGAGATTCTGTACTCTTTGGGGTGATCGCCCAACCCTCAGGGTTCTGTCTGCGATCACTCCAACACTCAGCTTTCATAGCCACCAATGTGACACGCAGGCCTGCACTCAGGCCAACCCTTTGCATGTGCATATGTGTCGGGGATCCATGGATACAAGCTCCATGTGCAGCCTCTCTTGGGTTTCCTCCTTGACTTAGGCTTTACCACAAGCCACGTTCCCCAACCGTTCCCCGAGGACAGATTCCTCAGCTCCTCACCCTAACTCAACGGTGAGCAGGGCATCACCCACAGGTGATTTTAAGAGACTCACTGGCCTTCCTTAGCATACTCATGCTGCTTAACAGCTGCTCAGGGATTCCCAGTCTCAACACCAGCTTTTGCCTTTCTAAGTTGGCTTTTTGTCACCAAGACCCACTGGCCACCCCCAGATTCCCATCTCTTGCAGTGTACAAACAATACCCTGCACCCCCAGGGTCCCATAAACATATATCAATCTGCCAAAGCTCTTCCGCCTTCTGGCGGGATTGTCAGTCCAAGTCCATTGGCCTCTCCCTGCATTAGCACTGGCGAGCTCCGAATCGTGGTCCTTTCTTCCCTGACGATTCTGCTGCCTCAGGAGTTGTGGGCCAGCCCTTGTAGGCTGTCTCTGCCTCTACTCGAGGTCTCGTTCTGCAGCTCCCAGACCTTGTCTACCTCCTGTGCTCCTGCAGCATTTTTAGCTCTTCTGGAAGCTCCTAGACTTTGGTCACCTCCTGTGCTGCCAATGGTGCCTCCAGCATTGTCCCAGGCTCATGATCTGCTACTCCTCAGTCTCTCCTGAGGTCTTTGGAGGGCTCTACACCCATCTGCTTAGATCATTCTGCCGACTTATGCCAATTGTAGCAGCAACAAGGGATGGAGCAGGATCTCTATGATTCGAGCAGACGGGTGAAGGAGTCCTAGGAGCTCTCAGTGGCTTTTGCAGGCTTTTTATTGGGGTTTACTAGGTACACGGCAGGCAGGGGTGCTGGGGGCCCAGGAGGCTGGTAGGCCTTTACTCTTTCTGGGCTCTCTGGCATTCTCTCATGGCCTTGTTTTCTCTCTTCTGCTTCTGCTGTTCCTCTGGTGTCCCGTGATGCTGCCTGTACATGCCCAGTCTCTCAGCCCAGGTATACCCATCCACACATGCCCACACCCTACTCCAGCAGTCTGCCATCCGGCATGCATTCAGGACTGCAGGGATCCACCATCAATCCTAATGGTGGGAGGGCAGAAAAGCCTGATACTTTACTTACCCTACAGCATATGGAAAGGGTTGGCCTGAGTGCAGGGGTCTGCGTGTCGCATTGGTGGCTATGAAAGCCAAATCTTAGAACGACCACAGACAGAAACCCTAAGGATTGGGTGATTACCCCCAAAGAGTATAGAAACGCCAATCCAAGAGTGAGTGCATCTTGGGGGTGGATGCATTGTATGACTTGTGACCGAGACTACAACCAGTGTAGGACAGAAGGCCTGATGCTTGCCGGCTTTTGAGGGGCTGATTCCTGGGTTCCCCCTCAAATGAGCAGTGCCTTTGGCAGCAGAAGTGGTGGATCATCTGCTGGTGTCTATAATCATCTTTTGCCACTAGGTTGGTGTTTTTTTCATAGCCGCCAAGGCCTGTGTTACAGGGCAACACCAAAATAAAATGGGTTACCTGACTGTGGGTCCTCACCTATGTGCTTAAAGGGGACTTCAACTGTGGGCACAACAAAAGGTTGATCAAATGTTTATGTACAAGGAAAGGGGAAATGCAGGCCAGAAGTGTGGGAGTGAGAGGATTCACCCATGGCACAGTGGGGAGAAGTAAAGGGGGATTCAAAGCAGGGGATGAAGAGCGCACGGCCATGGTGAGTGTTCCCAGGTGCTAGGGTGGTGGGAGAGCTATGGGGAATACACCTGAGGGGAGAAGCTGCACAAAAATGAAACACAATATATGAAAATAAATTTAAAAATTTGATATGTGGAAGTACAAAACAATAGTTTGAGCAAGTCTTTGGCAGAAGATAATTATAACAATTGAAACACAGAATCAAGTACTAATTCCCAACATCATAACTTTAAGGCAAATATGTTTTAAGTTAAACGACTAAATTTTGAATTGGCTTTTATTTGTGAAGGCATGGAGAACTTTTATTAATTTAACTATAAGCAGTTTTTACTGACTTGAGGACTTAACTTAGGTCTAGGATACGGGACGGCCTCCAAGATGATGAGTGAGGTCAGGAGTAGCAGAGCCCTGGGCCTGTGGTTAAGGTGAACAGTCAGAAAGTGGTGCAAGAAAGGACAACTTCCCTGCCTCAGAAAGAGACTGGAGAGTCTCTACACACACAGCCTACCCTGAGACTTTTCTCTCTACAGTAACCCTCGTGTTTTTTTTTTTTTTTTAATTTATTCATGCACACAAGAAGTGGGGTGTAGGCCAGAGATGTGGGAGTGAGAGGATTCACCCATGGCACAGTGAGGAGAAGAGGCAGATCTACTGAAGTACACTGCTGAGGGGAACTGCAGGTGAGACAGGAGAGGTCTGCTGCGCCATGAGGTCAGCTCCCTGTCTGGGGATTAAACTCATGCTGCAGTGGCTGGTGATAGCTTGATAGTTCTGAGACTTTAACTCTTTTGCCACCAGGGAGACCCCCACCCTAATGATGTTTTTTATTAATAATTTATTTATATATATTTTACATCACTGTTCATTTTGTACAATGTTTGCTTTCTTAGGTGTAGTCCCCATAGAATTCCTACCAGCAATTCACCTGTGCACCATAACCATAGTCCCCTGGGCTCTTCCCGCCCTTGTTTTGACCCCACTCCCTCCTCCTCCCCTGCAGAATGTCTCTGATTTATAGATTACTGTTTTTGTTTTGTTTTTTATTGTCATTATTTTTTTCCTTATTTGTTTCCACAGTATTTTTCCTGCAAGTGAAACCATGTGATAGTTTTCTTTTTCCTTCTGACTTATTTGACTGAGTGTAATCCCTCCTAGCTCCATCCATATTGCTGTGAATGGCATGAGTTTATCTTATTGGATTGCTGAAAATAGTATTCCTTGTGTATATGTACCACATCTTCTTGATCCAGTCATCTGTTTTTGGGCATTAGGGTTGTTTCCAAATCTTACCTATTATAAATAGTGCAGCAATAAACATAGGGGTACAGGTACACTCACCAAATGAAGGAGCTCCAACATCTATAAGACAATTATTATGAGCTCTGAAAACAGACATTAGAGGAAATACATATATACTAGGAGATTTCAACACTGCACTCTGACCCATGGACAGATCAACGAGACAAAAAATGAACAAGGACACTAGGCCCCAAATAAAGATCTAGACCTCATGGGTTTAACAGACATTTACAGGACACTGCACCCAAGAAAATCCAAGTATATTTTTTTCTCAAGTGCGCTCGGATCATTCTCCAGAATCGATCATACTTTGGGCCACAAGATGATGTTAATGTTTTAACAGATACATTCAGATCAAAATCATTCCAACTGTCTTCTCTGATCACAAAGGCATCAAACTGGAAATAAACCATGAAAAGAAAGTAAGGAATCTCCCACTTCATGGATATTGAAACCCACGCTATGGGTAGACCATTGGATTAAAGAGGAGATCAAAGAAGAAATTAAAAAATACTTTGAGCTGAACAACAATGAAGATGTTAGGGGGAAAGGCTGTCCTAAAGCTAATTCCATACAGGCTTTGTGGACTCCACCCCCACCCAGGCCAAAGCCAAAGACACTGGGAACTCCAAATCTTATCACCACCAAAGGGAAGGTTACTCCAACCTGAGGGTGGGGTTAAGCAGCCAGGTTTGGTATAAAACCAGACACGTGGGCTTTAGGGGATTCCCCTATTTGGCTCCCCGACAGCTCGCAGCACGCGGACAGCTCGCAATGCGCGGCCAGCTCTGAGAGTGCCTTTGGGTTTCCAGGTCGGCGGATCAGGTAGGACGTATTAAAGACTTTATTTCCCTATTTTCTCCCTGAGCTGTACGTTTCCTCAATTCCCTTTCCCTTGTAAATAAACCTTTTATTAACCTGTTGTGTGTGCCTGTAGTGGAGTATTAATAAGTCCCTTTTTAAGCGCGCGGGTTAGGACCCACAGCCAGGCAACCCGTTTTATATCGGGGCTGCTCTGTAACACTTGTGCACTCTCCCGGTTTGCTTGAAATGTATAAAGTACCGCTGAGACCCTCAGCAGGACGATGCCTGCACCCTGATCAAGTGTCCGCGTCTCCTCATTTCCCCTCCCTCACGATTGTGCCGACGCCTTCCCATCCTTCAGGAACCCCTGACATCCAGACTGCTGCGGCTTGTTCGCAACAAACATGTGTTTTAAGTTTGCATTTATAAGAAATAATTGTTTTTTGGCTTTAAACCGAGACAGAAGATTTACAATCTCCACAGCCACGATGGCTCTCCAGCTGCTGCTACACAAGACAGGAATAACATGGAAGCCCTAATTCTCACTGATGCTGCCACTTTGGCTACAACCCCTCCAGGTGTTTGGGACACTACAGTGCCAGGGTGAGGTGTCTTTGCCACCCCTCTTAGGGTGCAATTAAAGGAACTGCCTCTCTTCCTGATGGAACCACAACACCCCTCAAGCCAAAGCCCAACAATGCTCCCTGAATTCCCTAGTCTCAGTGGTTATGTAACACCATGGAGTTCTGGGCTTACCAGTCTGTGCCCTTCTTACTCTTAAAGCCTTAAAAAACAAACAAACAAACAAACAAACAAAAAAAAAAAAACAGCTGTCCTGGATGTTCCCCTGTTCAATTCTCTTACTAAAACTTTTTTTTTTTTTTTCCATTTTTCTCTTGCTTGGGCCCTGCATCCTCCATGCCCTCATTGGGATTATCTCCCACCTGGAGGCCATCAAACTCCATATGGTCCTTCAATGGAACCCACTATGAAACCTCCACCTTCTGAGATCTCTTAGATTATCACCCTGCAGTGGAGCCCTGACTGCCTCCCCACGTTACCCACGTTCAGCAGGAAGAAGTCATTGATCAGATGGATGTCATTTGTGCTAACAGCAGTTAGGGGCTCCATCCATAGAGGGGGGAAGGAGTCCTAGGGCAAGTTAGGGTAATCGGGTAGTTTTAGGGACATTGTAGATGGGGACTTCAGCAGTTAAGGAAGGCTCCAGAGATTATTCCTAAGGGGATAATCAAACACCCCCAGGACTAGGGCCAACAGGACATAGCTGGACAAGGAAATAAAGAAAAAAAGATAAGGACTGGGACACAGACACTCAGTTCTGGGCACAGAGACATTCAGGCAGTGAGTGAGACACCGAGCACTAACCAATCACAAAGAGGCAGCTGGAGCTTTAGAGTAATCAAGGAAAGAAGGTCTCTATTCCCTGAAGCCCGACTCCACTTGGGCTTCCTTGCCCCTCCCTGGCCTGGTTCCACCGGCCTGGGAGTCCCACTTTATTTCTGTTCCTTTTCTGCTCAATAAAGTTTTTCTTTCTCTAAACATATCTGCCTCTTCTTGCCTGCTTGCTTGAGTGTCAAGTGCAGTTCCTGTTGTGGCTTCGTAAGACACCAATGACACCAAACGCGGGGGAAAATTGCAAGAGATGGGAGAAGACAAGCTTGTTAATTCTTATCTGACAGAGAGGTCATTTGTTACTGTATCACCAACCCGTGGTGGTCTAGTGGCTGGGACTCAGCGCTGCCCCTGCAGCCTGGGATCTGTTCCTGGCTGGGAGACCAGGCCTGAACACCTGCAAGTTTGGTATCATTACCTTAGTGTTGTTTTCTGAGTCAGTGGGTTTGGAGTGCAGGGTCCTTGGGTTCACTCTGGGAAAGGTTTCACCAGAGCTCCCATTTCAGTGACACGTGGTGAGTTCCCCAGGTGGGTTTCTCCACGAGACAGAGACATTAGTTATATTTAAAGGGCAGGTTTGTTAGGGAAGGGATAAAACAGTAAAAGACACTTGCACAGACACAAGCAGGCAGGAGGAGCTGCCCCTCAAGGGATAGGTTTGCTGAGAGAGGCCTGCATGTTTGCAGGTGAGCAGCCTTGAGGAGAGCTGCCTCCGCTGAGGGAGGTCAGTGAAGAGAAGACCAGCATGGTATGGCTCACGGGCAGCAGGAAGCTGCTGTTCTGCGGAGGGAGAGAGTTGGTGAAGAGGCACCTGTGTAGTCACAGGTGGGCAGAGGGAGTGCTGCTCAGGGTCTGTGCAGACTGCACTGATATAGTCTTCTTCTGTTGGGAGGGGGCACTCCTTGTGATATGAAATGGGGGCAATGTGAAATGTAGCAGACCACGCAAGGCCTATGCTTGAGCTATCTCAGGAGGACAAGACAGGGCTGTGGGGAAATTCCAGGCCAAAACAATAGAGGCCGGGTTCCCGTCTGTAAAGGCAGGAATGGCCACAGTGCAGGTTTTCTGATCCCATGCAGACCAGGTAAAGGAGGAGTCAGAGTCCTCAGTAGTTTTGCAGGTTTTTTATTGGGGTTCACCAGGCATTGGCAGGCAGGGGTGCTGGCTGGGGGGCTGGGAGGCTGGCAGGCTTCCCAGCCCCCAGCAAGTCTTCACTCTATCTGGGCTCTCTGGCGTTTGTTCTGCTGCTTCTCCACTTCTCTTTCAGCTTCGGCTTCGGCTTCTACTGCTGCTGCTGGCGTCCCCGTCACACCGCCCTTAAAAGCACAGTCTTAGCTCAGCTGAATCCCATCTACCTATGCCCACACCCTACTCCAGGTGCCCGCCATCAGGCATGCATTCAGGACAAGGATCCATCATCTATCCTGATGGCGGGAGGGCAGAAAAGCCTGATATTTTCTTTACCCTACACCGTCAAAAATAAGAAGTATGTGCCCTTTGTACCTGAAATATGGGATGTGGTGAAATGCTCTGCTGCTTATAACAGCACAGTTTGGCTTTTGTACTCCCGCTTGCTGTAGAACTGCATACTCCCAGGTGTGGTTTTCGGCTTTAAAAACCCTTAATGATGGAGGACAAGAATAGAAAGACTGGAAAGGAAGTGCCTCAAGACCAGAACCTGACTCAAAAGGAGGTAGGGATAGAGGGAAATAGCATGACCATTAACCCAGCTGTAGAGGTCGTGACCCTTAGGCACCAGGGCCTTATCACAAGGCATGAGACCCAAGCAGGATCAGATGCTCTAGGGAGTGGAGCACAGGCCTGAGGGGAAAGATTTGGAGATTGGGCCCATCCTGGAATCTCCACTCCCCATCCTGGAATCTCCCGTCCCTCTTGGATGCTGCGTGGTTATCCAAAATCAGCAACCAACTGACGTGACGGCTCACAAGGAGTGACCCCCCCCCCAAACAGAAGAGGGCTATATCAGTGCAGTCTCTGCACAGGCTTGGGCCAGCAATCCCTCTGCCCACCTGTGACTATGCAGGTGTCTCTTTTCACCAACTCTCTCCCTCTCTAGGGCAGCAGCTTTCTGGTTCCCCATGGCCTGTACCTGCCGGGACTTCTCACTGACCTCCCTCAGAGGAGGCAGCTCTCCTCAAGGCCACCCACCTGCAGCCATGTAGGACTCTCTTAGCAAAACCTGTCCCTTTCCCTAATAAACCTGTTCTTTAAATATAACCATGGTCTCTGTCTCATGGAGAAACTTGCATGGGAAACTCGCTGTGTGCCGCTGAAACGGGAGCTTCTCCCGTTCTTCTAATTAAACATTTCCCAGAGTGAACCCAAGGACCCCGCAACTCCAAAAAACCCATCATTTTGGCACCCAATGTTTGGTTTTTCATGGCATCTGTGAGATTTCTCCAGTTTTCTCTATATTCATGCTACTACCTCCTTTTCTGAGAGGAGCTGGTATTCGTCGACAGTTTGGCTGTGCTACACGGACTCAGGGGCCCAGGCCAAGGCTACTCTTTAGCAGCTCCCAAAATTCCCAGTTGCCCTTGGCCCAGCCAGATGAGCGCCTCATGCCTCTCTGCCTCATTCTCTCAACTATCACCACCTCTTTCTCTGAGAGGAGCTGGTGTTCGGCTACTGCTTGGCTGTCCTACACGAACTGAGGGGCTCAGGCGAAGGCTACTCTTTGGTGGGCCCTAAAATGTGAGGGAACAGCCTTCCAGTTGCCCTTGGTCTGACCAGGTGAACGCCTCATGCCTTTCTCCTTGCCTCACTGCCTTGCTTATCAATCTCAGTCAAGCAGCCATTCCCTCTCTGCCTTGGGGAAAGAGCTGGCTCCTGAGTTCTGTCTTCAAACCAGGTCTTGGTCTCGCCGCAAAAAATAGTGGGCACAGGTCAGCCATGTAAGAGGCCACTAGGGCTGGCTGCCATTTTTTAGAAGACTCCTGTGAAAGTGTTAGGGGGAAAGGAAGTCCTGAGCAAGCTCCATACAGGCTTTGTGGACTCCACCCCCACTCCAGACCAAAGCCAGCAAGACACTGGGAATGACAAATCCCATCATCACCAAAGGGAGGGTTGCTGGGGCCTGAGGGTGGAGTTAAGCAGCCAGGTTTGTTATAAAACCAGACATGTGGGCCTTGGGTCGCTCTCTTGGCCTCACAGCTCTTGGCTCTTCGCCAGCTCTCAGCGTGCCATTGGGATTCCAAGTCAGCGGAACTGGTAGGACGCATGAATTTTTCTCCCTCATTTTCTCCCTGAGTTATTCATTTCTTCATTTTCCCTTTCTTTTGTAAATAAACCTTTTATTAACATTTTGTGTGTGTCTGCAGTTGAGTATTAATAAGTCTCTTAAGCCTGTGGGTGAGGACCCACACACAAGCAAGCCTTTTTTTATCGGGGTTGCTCTGTAACAAAAGGATAAGTTGGTGTGCGCCAGGGTTAGCTCTAGTCCTGCCAACTGCAAGACAAAGGGTGCGGCAACGCAGGAACTCGTGATAAGCACCCGCATGTCCCACTCCTTTACAACCTATTTACTGCTCTTCCCCAACTCGAACTACAACCTTCCACTGCTTCCTTTTCATCGCAATCAACTACAAGTCAACAAACTATAAGTAGCCAGCAACCCATCCAGCCCTTTCCTTGCTCAGGTAGACCTCTCCTTCTCAGAGCTTCCCCTCTCTGAATCCTTGCCTTTTAGGTGCCTTCCTACATCACAGGTACTCTTGATAGTCTTCTTCCCTTGCTTTGGAGACCAGATTTCCTCTCCTTGGTTAAACTATCTTGTTATATGTGCCTAAACTTTAAGACTCGTGAGGGACTAAGACAGCCCCAGTCAGCTAATTTAGATTCTACAGTGTGAGAGAGAGGCCTCTGGTCCTACATTGAAAATCATCTTATTAAATGCCAACAGGTTTCCTTGTTAACTGGTATTAAGATAAGCCATACATATGCCAAGTACCAGCTATCTTTCTTAAAACATTTCTAAATAAAAAAGGAGCCCGAGACAGCCTTCCTTTCCACCCAGAGAAGAGACAATGGCAGGGACAGATAGTAAGTCGCGGCCTGGGGATGCTAAGGCCTGGGGAGTTCTTCCTCAGCGTGGGGGCGCCCACAAAAATAGGACTACTCCCCTGGGGAGTATGCCCGTGGCTACTCCCCACCCCGTGGGGGTACGCCCGTGGCTGCCCCCACTGTAATCTGTCCAGGACAGGTTCAAGCTCTCTTCCAGCCTATCATACGCTGGGTCTGCTCCCTCCATTCCTGCGGACTCTACTCTGGGTTTTCTCTTAAAACACCTTAACTCAGCCTGACATACTCACATAACTAACCCTCGGCTATAACACCATTCTCTAAACCTTCGCTTTGGCTGAAGCAAAAGATAAAAATGCTGAAAAATAAGGTGGGGAACACCACCCTGGCTGACATGTGTGGGATCCCCCATTGTTCTCAGCTAGCAGCTGCCTGGACCTTTGCTCCAGTGCTGAGATCATTGGTATGTCCACCACCACCTAGCCTTGGGGGACTGGGTTTCTTCTTTCCATCTTGATATCTTCCTCTGGCCTATAGGTAGGAATTTCTGCCATGCCTTCCACTCTTAAGGTATGTTTGGTTGGTTTAAGAAAAAAAGAAAAACTATCAAATTACTTTGGTCTTACTAGCAGGCTATGTAGGATGCTTTATTGATTAAAAGACAAGACAAAAGATCTTAATCTGCTGCCTCTCTTGTTCTCACAGTCTGTAAATAAGGTGCTCTCTTGTCTTAAGGAAACTGAAATTTCACGTTTACATTTTACTCCTTATTGTAAGGAAACTTAACTTTTAGGTCTACTTTTTACTCCTTATTGTAAGGGAACTAAAGTTTAATGTCATCTCAAAGAAAACTAAAGGATGTGTTTGTGTAAGCTGTCCAGTCTAAAGAAACGATATATAACAGCTATTACAATGTCTTACAATGCAGAGGTTAAAAACCAGGATGTAATAACTCTAAATGTAAGTGACATAAGGTGTGTGTGTGTGTTTGGAAAAAATATATTAAAGGTGGATATTCTGAAAGTCCTTAAGCTAATTCAAAGTAGGATGGGTAAATCAAATAGTATTAGAAACAAAGAAAGCAAAGGAAAGTGTTGAAGGTCTGAGACAGAGATTTTAGTGGAAAATTTTGTGTGCTCAGGTGACTTACTATGAAATGTTTTGGTTAATTTGGGTATCAGTAATACACCCATGTAACACCAAGCTTTAGTTCTTGATATATATATATATATATATATATTAATTTATATAAATATATAAATTAAGGTATTCTAAAACTACATTCACTAGTTTCTTATAACAAGTGGAAGACTGCTCAGGTAATCTGAAAATTTTGGTGTTCTTTTACCCTCGGGTTACCTGGAAAAAAAACCTTATGTCAGCATTGCTGAGTCTTGTAAAAAAAAAAAAAATAGATCTATACTCTTAAATATCCTGTCACTCTGATTAATTAAGTGTTTTTTAAAGATCTGTAAATTCTATGACAATTTCAGTCTAAAATAGTAAAATTTTTGCCTTAAGAGGACTCTTAAAGACACCTAATAAAATTGTTTTTCCTTGCGAAAAACAAACTGAATTAATTTGGGTATATTGATACCTCATAGAAAGTATTCTCATAAGATTGTTTCACCTTTTCAACATAAATGTACACAAATAAAATTATTCTAAAATACATAAGACTTCTTAAAACCTAATAAGCCAGTCAATTATAAATGATTCTTTTTTTTAAAGATAATTTTTTTTCTTTATTCATACAATAGCTGTGGTACAGGCCAGAGAGAGGCGTGGGAGGGTGAAAGGATTCACCAGAGACAGAGTGAGGAGCAGAAGAGGCAGACTGACCAAAACACACTGCTGAGGGGAGCAGCAGATGAGACAGGAGAGTCTGCTGCACCATGTGGGAATCTCCCTAGCCGTCCAGGAATTGAACCCACGCTGCAGAGGCTGTGGACAGCTTCATAGCGCTGTGTTCACCCCGCTGCACCACAGGGGAGGCCCCTAGCCAGTCAATTATAAAAGGGCAAAAAAGTTACTCAAAAGTCAAAAAATTCCAAATCATTTTAGGTTACATTTGCTGAGGCTATAAAAGGTATGCTAATCTAGACCCAGAAAAGAACAAGCATTTTAGCAATCTCCTTCATTAGCCAGTCTTGCTCTGACATCAGGTGCAGGCTCCAGAAACAAAATCAAGGGCGATTAGTGAAAGCCATTCCCAAGTTCACAAACCTGGATCCTAATACAAGACGGGGCGAGGTGATTCTGGGGACTCATTTTAAAACTAGCCATGGGACACCAATCTCAGCCACAATAGCTTTTAAAAATGGCTTTTAATATCTTTAATAATAGGGACCAAAGTGAAGGGTTTAAAAAAAAAAAAAGGCAAGAAGGCCATGGTGAGTGAGTAAAGACAGCTCCATTAATAGGCACCTCCATTGCCAGCAGCCTGCAGACCCAGGCTTCCCCAGGCTCAGAGAAACAGAAGACTGACCTGCCTGGAATAAAGAACGGAGGAGCTGGGCCTCCCCTGGTGGCACAGCGGTTGACCACTGGGCTGCGAAGCTGCCCGCAGCCTCTGCAGTGCTGGTTTGATCCCCCGGCCACTTGCAAGGGTCCCACATGGCGCGCAGACCACTCCTGCCACCCGCTGCTCCCCTCAGCAGTGTATTTCGTCAGTCTGTCAGCTCTGTTCCCTGCTCTGGCTCTGGTGAATTCTCTCACCCTCCCGTGCTTCTGACTGTACCCAGTGCTTGTATAAATAAATAAAAAATAAATCTTAAAAAAAAAAAAAGAATGGAGGAGCTTCAACGGCCCCACACTGCAGGTACAAGTCTGGGCACTGGAGCAGGAATTACACACAACCCAAAAATCCACCTGGGCCATGCCCCAGGTACAAAAAGAAAGGCCTCTGGAAAAGGGATTGTCCCCTTCTCCGAAGAGAGGAGGGACCAGACCCTCAGCCACCAGCTGATGGTGGTTGATGAGTGATGCCTCCTGGACAAGTGACACCTCCTGGATGGAAAGTGATGGGGCCCAAGGATATCACCAACTCCCCAGCTGACCATCTCTAAGGCTGAGTCTGGGGTAACCCTGGATGTTGCAGGTAAGAATATTAATTTTCTGATTGATACAGGAGCCATTTTCTCTGTACTCACCCGACATTCTGGACCCACCTTCCCCTCCTCACAAAATATAATAGGAATGGCCTGAACACAGTCAAAGGTCACTAAATCTGCTTACTGCCGCCCAAGGAAAACATATGTCTATTAACAGGATAAAACACATGTTTGAGTAACTTAATTTCTGGTCCTCTTCAACCTACAGATAGGACTAGCACTTTCTATATCTAACTGTTTAATATAAGCTTGCTCCTAACAGATGACAGTCTCCCGCAGACTCCCCTTCACATGACTGGTGCTCCTGAACACTTGGAATGTCCACCTGGAGCCCAAAAAGGGTCTGGCACCGTCTTTCTTTTTTCTTTTTTAAATAAAAGATTTATTTGTTTATTTATACGAGCACTGGGTACAGTCAGAAGCACGGGAGGGTGAGAGAATTCACCAGAGCCAGAGCAGAGAACAGAACAGGCAGGTTGACGAAATACACTGCTGAGGGAAGCAGCAGGTGCGGCAGGAGAGGTCTGCATGCCATGTGGGACCCTCGCCCGTTGCCAGGGATAGAACCGGCGCTGCAAAGGCTGCGGGCAGCTTCGCAACCCACCGCTCAACTGCTGTGCCACCGGGGAGGCCCTGGCACCGTCTTTCTAATACTGCTTTGCCTCAAAATTGGAAGAAATAAAACCATGAAGTCATCATACTTAGGCAAAATCTTAACATGTAAAAAGGTGGACTGCGGTCCTCACGCTAACTTAACTTTAAAGCTGGCTAGCCTCACAGTGACCACACTCATGACACTGTCCCTAACACAACTAAATAACTAGTAGTTTTCACTGGACTTGCTGCTCTGCGCACACACAAGCCAACCCTCACGCTGAGTCCATGACTATCTGCCTCACTCCAGCACCTCAGGGCTCCCCGGCGGGTGTTGCCCTAACGAAAGGTTTGGTGCCACATATGGTGGGGTGGGGGGGATGACAAAGGACAAGAATAGAAAGACTGGAAAGGAGGTGCCCCAAGACCAGAACCTGACTCACAGGAGGTGTGGGTCGAGGGGAATAACATGACCATTAAACCAGCTGTGGAGGTCGGACCCTTAGGCGCCAGTGCCTTATCACAAGACAGGAGACTCAAGCAGGAACAGATGCTACAGGGAGTGGAGCACAGCCCTGAGGGTAAAGATGCAGAGATTGGGCCCATGCTGGAATCTCCACTCCCCATGCTGGTATCTCTGGTATCTTGGATTCTGCGTGGTTATCCAAAATCAGCAACACACTGACGGCTCACAAGGAGTGACCCCTCCAAACAGAAGAGGGCTGTATCAGTGCAGTCTCTGCCCAGGCTCGGGGCAGCACTCCCTCTGCCCACCTGGGACTGTGCAGGTGCCTCTTTTCACCAACTCTCTCCCTCTGCAGGGCAGCAGCCTCCCTGCCTGCCTGTGACCTGTACCTGTAGGGGCTTCACATCACTGACCTCCCTCGGTGGAGGCAGCTCTCCTCAAGGCTGCCCGCCTGCAACCATGCAGGCCTCTCTCAGCAAACCTGTCCCTTTCCCTAATAAACTTGTTTTTCAAATATAACTAACTGCTCTGTCTCGTGGAGAAACTCTCCTAGGGAAATTGCCGCGTGCCACTGAAACGGGAGCTCTGGTGACACTTTTCCCAGAGTGAACCCCAGGACCCCGCAACTCCAAAAACCTCATCATTATCACCCCCTGCTAGGGCTGCCCCCTACAAGGGGGCCAGTGGCCGGCAGATTAATAAAGGTTTTTTTTTAAATCTGCTTCAGACTCAGGTCTGTGTCTAGCGGGAGATGTTACAGTAGTGAGCCTTCTGGTGAGTTGCTGATTCTGGATAACCGTGCAGAGTCTGAAAGGGACCAGAGACACCACAATGGGCTCATCTCCATATCTTTACCTTTGGATGTGCAGCTGATACCTGCTTGGATCTTATGTTTTGTAATCTAGGTGTCCCCAGCCTCAAATATCTTGGTTTCCATGGCTGTGTGGATGGCTATGCTAATGTCTCCTACCCCCACCTCCTGTGTGAGCCAGGGCTTCTGGTCTTGTGGTGCCTCTGTTAGGGGGAAAGGATGTCCTGAGCTAATTCCATACAGGCTTTGTGGACCCCACCCCCACTCCAGACCAAAGCCATCAGGACATTGGGAAAGACAAATCCCGTCACCACCAAAGGGAAGGTGGCAGGGACCTGAGGGTGGAGTTAAGCAGCCAGGTTTGGTATAAAAACCAGACAAGTGGGCCTTGGGCTTTCTCCGGCTCTCGCCTCTTGGCTTCACTGGTTTTGGCTCACCGCCATTTGGGAATCCAGATCAACGGACCGGGTAGGACTCATTTAAGACTTTATCTCCCACTTTTCTCCCTGAGTTGTACATTTCCTCATTTCCCCTTCCCTTGTGAATAAATCTTTTATTAACCTTTTGTGTGTGCCCGCAGTGGAGTATTAAATCCCTTTTAAGCACGTGAGTGAGGACCAAGTCAGGCAACCCGTTTTATATCGGGGCTGCCCTGTAAGTTTGTTGTCCAACGTGGGGCTCAAACCCATGGCCCTGAGATTAAGAGTCTCAGGCTCTACCGATGCAAATTGCCACTGCTGAGATCATAGCCCAGTTTAAAGACAAGTTTTCTAGAGATAAAAAAACAAAACAATACATTAAAGACCAATATTTTTAAAAAGTCATTAAATATTATACAAATCCTCCTCAGTCTACTTTTTCCATGTATTAAGTCTCGATCCTCTGTCGGTAATTTTTATAAATCCATTTTTTTTTTAATAGGGCTTGGTAGGTCTTTTCAGTTCCAAAACATATCTATATTGCCAGTCTTTTTTTTGTGAATTTTCTGAAGACAAAACTCAGCAAGTAACCTTTAGAAATAGCAAAAACTTGAAAATGACCATACCTAAAATTATGGCTTAAGGTAAAAGACAAGGATGTTTGCTCAATTTTGTGACATGCATATGCACATATATATTTCAAAATAATCAGAATCGCCCAATAATATAATGCCAGAGCATCTTAAAAATCTCATGTATTTTAGAACACTTTAATCAGCTTTCTTTTATATATGCTGAAAACGTATAACTTCCCCCTCAATGACAATATTTTTTTCTATGAAATTTAACATCTCTAGATTGGTCCAATGTGTTTTAGCATTTTCCTACAAGGAGAAATAATTTATTAAGAGTCCTAACACACATCAAATTGTTGTACTAATCAAAAACTTTACTATTTTTGAAATTTCAATTTAAGAAAAATTTTGTCACAGGCTTAATAAATATATACAGATTTCTATAAAACAACACTAAATTACTCAGAGTAATAACTGGAGGGTTTTTTTTAAGTAGTTATATTTTTACAGTGCTCAACAATGCTGACAGATCTGTATTTTTTTAGTTTCCAAGTCTGAGGTTAAAAGAGAACCAAGAGGGCCTCCACGGTGGCGCAGCAGTTGAGCGCTGGGCTGCGAAGGTGTCTGCAGCCTCTGCAGCACCGGTTCAATCCCCGGCCACTGGGTGAGGGTCCCACCTGGCGCTCACCTGGCGCGCAGACCTCTCCTGCCGCCCGCTGCTCCCCTCAGCAGTGTACTTCGTCCATCTGCCTGTTCTGCTCTCCGCTCTGGCTCTGGTGAATTCTCTCACCCTCCTGCGCTTCTGACTGTACCCAGTGCTTGTATAAATAAATAAATAAATAAATAAATCTTTAAAATAAATAAATAAAAATAAAAAAAATTCTTTAAAAAAAAAGAGAAACAAGATTTTAGATAGCCTAGACAGTTTTTTTTTTTCCCATTAAGAACCAGTAAAAGCAGTTTAAGAATACTTGAGTCTTTACTGCAAATGAAAAAGAAATTAAAGTTTGGTTGTTCATAAGGACACTACTGATAATAAACTTAAATATTTTTAAAGCAAGTCATTCTGTCACATAGCATTTTTTAAGATACTTCTCTCAGACCTTTAAACTATTTTTCTTCCTATTGTACCAGTTTTTCAAAGATAGCCATTTTTTTGGACACTAAATTTTTCAAGACATTTAACATATCTGTCTTAAATACATTCCTTTTTTATCATTTTATTTTTCATTTAAATTTTATTTTATATTCCTCATACAATTACAACCCCCTTATTTTGACTGCAAGCCATCCTTTCCCTGCCCCCACTCCCCATAGAGTGTCTCTGGTTCATAGTTGTTTGTTGATTTTGATATTTTCTTTCTTATAGTTATTCTTTTTCCTGGTCCTTTATTTAAGTTATCTAGATCCCTGCTTTAAGTGAGACCATCCAGTATTTTCCTTTTTCTTTCTGACTTATTTCGCTGAGCATGATCTCTCCCAGCTCCATCCATGTTGCTGCAAATTGCATGAGTTTATCTTTTTTGAATGCTGAGTAATATTCCATTGTGTATATGTACCACATCTTCTTGATCCAGTCATCTAATTTTGGGCATTTGGGTTGTTTCCAAAGCTTAGTTATTGTAAATAGTGCTGCTATAAATGTAGGGGTGCAGGTGCTCTTTGGAATTGATGTTTCTGTGTCCCTTGGGTAAATACGTAGGAGTGGAATTGCTGGATCATATGGAAGTTCTATGTTTAGTAGGTCAAGAAATCTCCACACAGCTCTCTTTTTATGACCAACAACAAAAACCAAAGGGATGTTAAATCTTCAGCCCCACGGTGTGAAGCACAAGGAATCTTCAGCCCCACGGTGTGAGGATCTTTAGCTTCGGCCCCACGGTGTGAGGCCCTTTAGCTTTGGCCACACAGTGTGAGGCCCTTTTTCTTAGCTGCTTGTCAGTGTCTTACCTGGCTGAGGCATCAAGGCACCCTGCAGCACCTGGCCACCAGGCGAGGTTCCAACATGGCGCTCAGACCTCTCCTGCTGCCAGCTGCTCCCCTCAGCAGTGTACTTCATCAGTCTGCCTGTTCTGTTCCCTGCTCTGACTCTGGTGAATTCTCTCACCCTCCCACACTTCTGTATAAATAAAATAAATAAATAAAATGAATAAATCTTTATTTATATATAAATAATAAATAAAGCTTTAAAAAAAAGATCTGGAACAAGACAAGGATGTCTACTTTCACCACTGCTTTTCAATATAATACTGGAAGTCCTAGACAGAGCAATAAGACAAGAGAGAGACATACAAGGAATCCAAATAGGCAAGGAAGAAGTGAAACTATCATTATTCACAGATGATATGATAATATACATAAAGAACCCCAAAAACTCGACAGAAAAACTAATTAAACTAATCAATCAGTATAGTAAAGTGGCAAGATAGAAAATCAACAACAAAAATCAGTAGCCTTCCTATACACAAACAATAAATCTGAAGAAGAAGAAATCAAGAAAACCATACCTTTTATTATTAAAACAAAAACAATCAAATATTTGGGAATAAACCTAATAAAAGAGGTAAAGGACCTATACAAAGAAAACTATAAAACACTGTTAAAAGAAATAGAAGAAGACAAAAGAAATGGAAAGACATCCCCTACTCAAGGATTGGAAGAATTAACATCAAAATGGCCATCCTACCAAAAGGAATTTACAGATTCCATGCTATGCTATTACAATAAAAATTTCAATGACATACTGCAAAGAAATAGAACAAATATTGATGAAATTCATATGGAGCCACCAAAACCCCTGGATAGCCAAAGCCCTCCTGAAAAAAAAAGAAGGGAATTGAGGCATCACACTCTCAGATTTCAAACTATACCACAAAGCCATAATAATCAAAATTGCGTGGTATTGGAACAAGAACAGACACACGGACCACTGGAACTGAATAGAAAATCCAGAAATAAACCCACAGATTTATGATCAACTAATCTTTGACAAAGGAGCAAAGACTATGCAATGAAACAAAGAAAGTTTGTTCAATAAATGGTGCTGGGAATACAGGGACACTATATGCAAAAGAATGAAGTTTGACTGCTACCTCACATGATACACAAAAAACAACTCAACATGGATTAAAGAGCTAGACTTAAGACCTGAAACCATAAAATATAAAGAAGGAAATATAGGCGAAACACCACATGACATGCACCTCAAAAACATCTTTGTAGACACATCACCCAAAGCAGTGATCATGAAGGCAAAATATAAACAGCTGGGACTACATCAAGTTAAAGAGCTTCTGCACAGCAAAAAAGACAATAACCAAAACAAAGAGAAACCCCAATGACTGGGAGAAAATTTTTGCACACAACACTAATGATAAAGGACTGATCACAAAAATCTACAAAGAGCTAGCTGATGAGACTCAACAAAAATAAAGTATATAATGCAGTAAAAAAAAATGGGCAGAAGAGATAAAAAGGAACTTCTCCTTTTTAGGAGGAAATGCAAATGGCCAACAGGTATATGAAAAATTGTTCAACAGCACTTGTAATCAGGGAAATGCAAATCAAAACTACAATGAGCTACCAACTTACACCAGTGAGAATGGCACATATTAAAAAAACTAGCAACAACAAGTGTTGGCGAGGGTGTGGAGAAAAAGGAACTCTTCTGCACTGTTGGTGGGAGTGCAAACTGGTCAAACCACTATGGAAAGCTGTGTGGAGATTCCTCAACCTACTAAAAATAGAGCTTCCACAGGATCCAGCAATTCCACTCCTAGGTATTTACCCAAATGACACAGAAACATCAATTCAAAGGGGCGCCTGTACCCCTGTGTTTATAGCAGCACTGTTTACAATAGCTAAGCTATGGAAACAACCCAAATGCCCAAAAATAGATGACTGGATCAAGAAGATGTGGTACATATACACAATGGAATATTACTCAGCAATCAGAAAATATAAACTCATGCAATTTGCAGCAACATGGAGCTGGAAGGGATCATGCTCAGCGAAATAAGCCAGAAAGAAAAAGAAAATTACTGGATGGTCTCACTCACAGCAGGAATTTGGAAAACCTAAATAAGGGACCAGGAAAAAGACTAACTATAATAAAGAAAAAATCAAAATCAACAAGGAAATATAAACCAGAGACACACTACGGTGGGGGATGGTGGTGGTGGGGAGAGGAAGGATTAGGGTCAAAATAAAGGGGGTGCTGGGCCTCCCCTGGTGGCACAGATGGCTGTGCACAGCGTTGTGAAGCTGTGGGCAGCCTCTGCAGCACAGGTTCAATTCTGTCCAGCCAGAGAGGGTCCCACATGGCTCAGCAGACCTCTCCTGTGTCGCCTGCTGCCCCCCTCAGAAGTGTATTTCAGTCACTCTGCCTGTTCTGTTCCCTGCTCTGTCTCTGGTGAATCCTCTTACCATCCCGCACATCTGGCCTATACCCCGGTTCTTGTATAAACAAATAAATCTTTAAAAAAAATAAGGGGGGTGGAATTGTATGGGGAATACAACCAAAATGAAAATGTATACATTGTGCAAAAATGAAAAATTATGTAAGAATTATATGAAGTAAAATATTTTTAAAAAATCATACATTAGCACAAGTTCCAACCAATACGCAAGAGAGGCCTGTGGAAATGTAACAATAGGAAATATTCCATGATATTATTTCAGGTTTCACTTTACAAATAACCTTCGAGAAACTACCACCTGTATATATATATATATATATATATATTTTTTTTTTTTTTTTAAAGATTTATGGGCCTCCCCTGGTGGCGCAGTGGTTGAGTGCTGGGCTGCAAAGCTGCCCTCAACCTCTGCAGCACCGGTTCAATCCCTGGCCGCCAGCAAGGGTCCCACATGGCATGCAGACCTCTCCTGCCACTCACTGCTCCCCTCAGCAGTGTACTTATTCAGTCTGCCTGTTCTGCTCTCCACTCTGGCTCTGGTGGATTCTCTCACCCTCCCACACTTCTGACTGTACCCAGTGCTTGTATAAATAAATAAATAAATCTTTTTTAAAAAAAGATTTATTTATTTATGCATACAAGAACTGGGGTGCAGGAGGTGGTGAGAGGATTCACCAGAGACAGAGTGGGGAGCAGAACAGGCAGACTGAGTGAAATACACTGCTGAGGGGAGCAGCAGGCAAGTCAGGAGAAGTCTGCTCTGCCATGTGCGTATCTCCATGGCTGGGGATCAAACTTGTGCTGCAGTGGCTGTGGATAGCTTCATAGGTTGTGTCTGAACGCCTTGTGCCACCAGGGAGGCCCCATCTGTCTAGTTTTAATTCAGTATCAATATTCACATTTATCTCAAAATATTGCTAGTTTCTTCATTCCTCCAGGCTGCTGCTTCCCCCAGCCCAAATCCACTCCTCCTAAAAGTGGGGAAGGGAATTTGGAGCCTCCCCTGTCTGTGGATGTCACACTGTTACAGCATCACGTCTCCCTCTCACAGGCTCTGTGGGGTGGGGCAGCCTTGATGACCCCACACTCACCCCCATTCTCTCTCCCCATTTCCTGGGAAGACAATCAGCATCCTCCTGCTCCAGTTACAAAGTCTCCAAGGACTCTCCTGGACTCCTTCTCCCCAGGCTCCTGGATGAGTGTGATGCCCCTCCCCCTCCTGCTGCTGCTCTGGGGGCCCCTGGTCCTGATGGAGACCCGGGCGGGTGAGTGCGTGTCCAGCTGGACACTGTTGCTCCAGGAGGGAGGAGCCAGGAGCCCCCGCAGGTGCAGGACCCCAGGAAAGGCTCATCTCCCCCAACCTCTTGTACCCCCTTCAGGCCCCTTGTGTTCTGGCCCCTTCTGTCCCTCCCGCCTCCCCTGAGTGCTCTGGTCCCCTGAGTCTGGGCCCTTCTTGGCCCCCCGCCCCTTTTCACTCTCACGGCCCCGCCCCTTTCTCTCCTCCAGGCCCATCTCCCTGGGCCCTGGGCCCGCGCTGAGAGGAGGGTCAGCCCGGGTCTCCCCTCCTGCCCCCAGGCTCCCACTCCCTGAGGCTTTTCTACACCATGATGTCCCGGCCCGGCCTCAGGGAGCCCCGCTACATCGCCGTGGGCTACGTGGACGACACGCAGGTCGGGCGGTTAGACAGCGACTCCCCGGGCCAGAGTGCGGAGCCGCGGGCGCCCTGGGCGGGGCAGGTGGGGCAGGAGGACCTGGACGAGGAGACTCAGAACCAAAGGGACAACGCGCAGTGGTTCAAAGCGCTCCTGAGGGACCTGCGCGGCCGCTACAACCAGAGCGAGGACGGTGAGCTTCGCGGAGCGGGGCCAGGGTCAGGTCACCCCCATTCCCATCATGAGGCCGGGGTGTCCCGGGTCTCAGGGTCCACTGACCCCTCGAGGCGGGTGGATCTGCCAGGACCCTCCACCGGGAAGAGCCCGCGGGACATTCCTGCCTGCATTTCATTTTCAGTTTAGGTTTATTGAGGTTTATTCAGAGAGGGCGGGGTGACCTCGGGGCTGACCACAGGGGTGGGTCTCAGGGTCTCACACCCTCCAGAGGATGTTTGGCTGCGAAGTGAGCCCAGACCTGAGACTCCTCGGCGGGTATGACCAGTTCGCCTACGAGGGCGCGGATTTCATCTCCCTGAGCGAGGACCTGCGCTCCTGGACCCCGCGGACTCGGGGGCTCAGATCACCCAGCGCGCGTGGGAGGCGGCGGGCAGGGCCGAGCGCGTCAGGCACAGTGTGCAGAGCAGGTGCTTCCCGTGGCTCCTCAGATTTCTAGTTTTGGGGAAGGAGGTGCTGCAGCGCACAGGTAAGAGGGGCCAAAAGGCCTTGGACCTCCCCTCAAACTGGAAGAGGGGGGTTTCGTGGGGGGCGAATGGAATCATGGGCAGAACAGCAGCTGCTTTCTGGGCAGAGAGGGAGAGTCCCCCTGGGTGTCCTGTTCTGTGCTAGAGAGAGACTCGCCCAAAAGACACCACTTTTCTGGAGGGTTAAGGAATCCAGTCTCTCGTGAGGGAGGGGAGGCCATCCTGAAATAACTCTTCCAGGATCCTTTTGACCTGGCAGCCATCCTGGGAAACATAAGCTTCTCTTTCAAGGTCTTGTTTTTGGTCTGAGAACATTTCTGGACCTGACTCCTGCCTTTCTGTGTCATTCACCCTCCAACCAAGTCTGGAGTAAAAATCTGTGTTCTCCCCAGAGACCCGCATCCTCCCTCATGGGCTCTTACCTAATTATCCCAGATTCCCCAGACTAGGCTGGTTTTTGGGTTTTGTGCTTCCTCCCTCCAAACCAATTGTCATGTTTGTTCTGAGGATGGTCAGTGAGTCTGCTTCAGTGTCCAGGAAGGAAAACCCAAAGTGTGATTTTTTTTGACCCTTCTCCTCAGATCCCCCAAAGACACAGGTTTCCCTCCACGTCACCTCTGACCGTGATGTCACCCTGAGGTGCTGGGCCCTAGGTTTCTACCCTGCAGACATCACCCTGACCTGGCAGCGAGATGGGGAGGAACTGACCCAGGAGATGGAGCTGGTGGAGACCAGGCCTGGGGGGGATGGAACCTTCCAGAAGTGGGCGGCTGTGATGGTGCCTTCTGGAGAGGAGCAGAGCTACACTTGCCATGTGCAGCATGAGGGGCTGCTGGAACCCCAAGTCCTGAGATGGGGTAAGGATGGGCTCTGAGTTTCTTTTTTTCTTTTTTTTAAATATTTGTTTATTTATACAAGAACTGGGGTAAAAGTTAGAGGTGCAGGAGGGTGAGAGAATTCACCAGAGACAGAATGGGGAGAAGAACAGGCAGACAACCAAAAACACTGCTGAGGGGAGCAGCAGGCGAGATAGGAGAGATCTGCCATGCCATGTGGGTATCTCCCTGGCCAGGTGGCAATCGAACTCGTGCTGCAGAGGCTGTGGACAGCTACAGAGCACTGCATTCAACCCATTGTGCCACCAGAGAGGCCCTGAGCTTCTGCTTGGAGGAATCAGGAGCCCTTCTGGAGAATTTCAGAGAGTCAGGATGTTCCTGGGGCTCAGGGTCTCATCTTCCTGTCCCTTCCAGTGCCCCCTCCTCAGTCCTCTGTCCCCACCGCGGGCATCATTGCTGGCCTGGTTTTCCTTGGAGCTGTGCTCACTGGAGCTGTGGTGGCTGCAGCTGTGATGTGGAGGAAGAAGTGCTCAGGTAGGGAAGGGAGTAGGGGAATTTGTCCACTGGGGACTTTCATGTCCCAGGGAGGACTTGCCTTACCTGGGTAGGAGGAAGTACCATCCACACATATGTTGCCCAGTCTGGTGCTGATTGCTAACACTCAGGTTTTTGTAAAACACTTTTGAAAATGAATCACCAATTATTCACCTTATAATTGTGGTGATGGGGATCTGTTTCCCAGCAAATGCCAATGGGAAGGGACCCTGCTGTGGAAAGACTCCAATTCCCTTTCATATCCATTCTTCATATATCCCAGTCCTGACCTGGGTCTTCAATCACAGTTCTAGAAATTTCCCTGTGACCCAGACTTGGAGATTCCTTTAGGACTCCATGCGCTGACTACTCCCTTATCTCACATGATGTTTCTTCCTGTAGGGGGACAAGCAATCAGCTACACTCAGGGTGCAGGTAAGTGTAGATCAGGGGTTGGATCCCTGAGCCCCTGAGGACAGTGTAGAGGGAACTCTAGGGAGAGTCACTGTTGCACGAGGATGATCAAGAGGTCACCTGAGGATGGCAAGGGAAGGGCTGACCGAAACGCTGAGAAAACTCGCATATGCCAGGATGGAAAACCACCTGGGAGGGACGCCCTGGACTTGCTTCGTCCTTGGAAGTCTCCTTGGTCGTAACTTAGCAACAGAGACTCACAAGGACAGGCATGTCCGACAAGCACAAGGGCTCATATAAGTGATGTGTATGAGCTCACGCACATGGTGTGTGAGGCAAGGTTGTTTTGGCTTTTTCTGACTTATGATAAAACGCAGATGTGTTTGTTCACAATTCCCATATAACCATGCTGAGAAATGTAGAGAATCACTGCTTGTAGCTGAAAGCATTGCCCCGTCTGGTGGGTCCTTTGCGACCAGCGTCCCAGGTCTCAGAGCCCACTGGAGGCTCACAAGTGGCACCCAAACAGGGACCTGAAGGAGAAACCTCCCACTGAAGTGACGAGGTGACAGCAGTGGTCACGACTCCACAGAAGGATGTGAGTAGAGGTGGGAATTCCAGATGGGGCAATCTTCTTCAAGGCTTTCTACTTTCGCTTTGCTTCTGCAGCATCTGCTTTCTCACCATAGGGCAAAAATACCCCTTAACCAGATTCTAGAATGTTTAATAGTAGTTGAAAAATATAACCCATGGTTCCCAGAGGGCAGGTTGCTGGATATAGAAACTTGGGAACAAATAAGAGATAACGTGACACAGTCTTATAAATGGAGGAAGAAATGCTTCAAGCTTTTCCTGTTAATTATTTGGGGTGGGGGGAGGCCAGGGTTTCTGCCACTAGAGTTTTGCCATTTGTTTTTTTTTAAGAAAAATAAAAAAGTTATTTCTAAAAAATGGTATTCGAAGTTCATTCACAATTGTTAAAGTGATAGGAAATGGTTATAATATGACTATATGAGACTAAAAGGTTTTTATTAAAATAATGTAAACCCACTGTGGTGGACAGGTGGAGGCTACCCCAGTCTCAGCAAGCAGCTGCCTGGACTTTTTCTCCAGTGTTGAGATCACTGGCAGGTCTCTGCTGCCTTTCTGCTGTGGGGGACTGGACTCTCCTTTTGTCCACCTTAAAACACCATTCTGGCCTGTTCTATAGGTAAAAATCCTATTTCCCTGTGTCTCCTACAAAATGCTTATTGCTTGAGTAAAAACTTTTAAATTTACTTACTTGCTCTTTTTTGTCTTAAAAATATGCTTGTTCTCAAGGCCTCCTCTGGTGGCGCAGGTGGTTGAGTGCCACACTGTGAAGCTGTCCGCAGCCTCTGCAGCACTGGTTCAATCCCGGCTGGCTGGCGAGGGTCCCACATCGCGTGGCAGACCTCTCCTGTCTTGCCCGCTGCTCCCCTCAGCAGTGTATTTCGTCAGTCTGCCTGTTCTGTTCCCCGCTCTGTCCCTGGTGAATCCTCTCACCCTCCCGCGCATCTGACCTGTACCCTGGTTCTTATATAAATAAATAAATAAATAAATCTTTTAAAAATATGCTTGTTCTTGGTGAGATAAAACAATAACAACTTAAAGCCAAAGGATCATTTCTTTAAAATATAAACTCAAAAAAAATTTCTTATCTAAAAAAAGTTAGTAAAAACTGCCGTGACTGTTGTAGTCTCAAGCCCAAGGTCTTTAGTAATAATTAAGATTGGACACATATTCTATGTAAAGATTTTGGCTTTTAACTCATTAAAAACCTTCTTAATATAAAAGTGTAACAAAAAAAAACTTGGTAATTGAGAATATCAAACATAAATGAGAAGCTAAGGCATCTCAAAAACTAGGTTGTTTGAGATGTTTTATAAAGGCTCTTTTACAATTTTGAAGGAATTTTTTTTCAGGTCTTAAAATACTAATGTAAATTCTCTGTGCACAGCTTCTTCAAAGCCAGAGTCACTCTTAAAAATACAAATTTAAAATATGTTTGATCTAAAAGAATTGTTATAGAACTAAAATTAAATCATTAACAGGTTTCTCAGTGTCTTCACAAATATTGATAAAATAAATATCTCTTAAAATTTATACACATGACCAAAGTTGAATATGAATATCAAGAACTCTCTGTTTGTTTGTAACTGTCTTTGTTTTGTTTTGTTTTTTACCTCCAGAGGATTAATTATAAATCTTATGATATAATTCAAAGCATATATGCTTTAAAGTTATAATGTTAAGTATTAATAATTTACTCTGTTTAAATGTGTTTATTTCAAAAGAAACTTCTGGTATAAAAGGTACTTTTGTCTTTCCTACTGAGTCACATGTATATGAAAAATGTACATAGTATCTATATGTTACTCTGATTTTTCTTGTTTTTATTAATCTGCCTAATGCTTGTTTGATTATTAGCCAGCCTAGAAAAACTTGGTATGTGCCATTGTTTTATTAACAGCCCTGCAAAATGGAATTCCAGTCATAACAGGAACTAAAGCTACAACTAAACTTTCTTAGATACCTTAGTGTCTTGGGAACACATCAGCTGGAATAATTTTTGGTTAAAAGTAACTGAGTTTTAATCCAATGGGTTGTTTTAAAACATGTACTTATAAACTCGCATTGGGTATAACCTTAGCTCTTGTCTGGGTTAATGATGTTGGGTACATAATGTCTTTTAAGTGTCTGAAAAATTACTAAGGTTTTTGAGATGAAAATTAAAGGTTATGATTTGAATGTCAATATTATACTTAGGGCTGGAACTTTCATAGAGATTAAATATGGTTGTTGTTGCTGTTTTCTAATATTTATGGCAAAGCTTTCCAAAAATCTAAATTGAAGTAAAATTTGGTAGCCTCTCATTTGATCAATTGAAGGAAATTTTGTGGAACCTCAGTAAAGCTCCAGAAACACTCCACAAACTTTCTCCCTTTCCTCCTGGGAAAGACATTAGATAAATTTGTACTATTTGGTCTACTTAATAAAGTTACACTGAAAGGGAAGTATTGTCACTTGGAAAATGGTAAAACTTTGGCATGTACAGAAATGTTAATATTGGTTTTCTAAAACAAAATCTAGTGCAGGCCATGCTACTCATGCTGTCTGCCAAGGTCCGGGCATGGGGGAAATTTCTGAAACGTCAGAAAACTCCTTAGCTGGCTCCAGCTACTTCTTTTCACTCGGTTGTGGCAGTTATTGAAACCATGGAAGTTTTCTATAAGCTCCAGAATAACACAATGAGTGCTGGCATCAATGCCAGTTTCGGTGATGCACACCTCAGTAGTTTAAGAAAAGTGCCTTCCAACATGATTGATAATGAAACGGTTTCCAATGATTCTCCACATCCTCCAATTTGTAACTCAGTTACCATGAGTAACATTGAGTTCTTTAACAAGCCACATTTGATAGAGCTGTTGGAACCAGAAGAGAAGGCCCTGAGGCACCAGGGGAGGCAAAATGGTCTGAGAAAGACACACCATATACTGTTCCCATGGTACCAGGAAACCTTAGGTTCTATATAGAAAATAGGAGGCCGCCCTCAATCTTACAATCCCTGCTTAGCCTTGTTTTATTTACCTAGCCTGACCGCATAAATCACGTAGTGTGTAGCACCTGTTTTTATTTTCTGAATAACATACATCACCTAGGAAAATATGTAACCAAGTTAATGTAACCAAGTAACCAAGTTAATCATAAACTAGGAAAATTAAGAAATGGGTTGTGCACTGAGTGATCAAAAATAAATTCTGACACAATGTAAATGACATAATGCATGATGTAATGATCAAATAAAAAAATTCTGATGTATAAATAAAGACCCTCTGAGACCCTCAGCAGGAGATACTTGCACCCTATCAAGTGTTTGTGTCTCCTCATTCCCTCATCCCCTCATCCCTCCACTTTGCTGATGTCATCTTGTCCTGTGGGGACCCTTGACATGACATTTTGCAGGAGCTGGCCTCCGGCAAAAATCTTTCAGTACCTGGTATGTATGCAAATTGTCAATGGTTATTGTTGCCTTGCAATATTGTGTACTTCAATGGTTTCTACAAAAAATAAAGAGAAAAGGCCTCAATTGATTCAAATTGATGCAACTTTTGACAGTAAAAATTTTCTGCAAAGGACTGCATAGACTGTTGGAGTTATACCTGATTTTTACTAGGTTTTAGCTAAGTTGTATTTACATTTTGTGTGGCTTTGAGTGGAATTTTTCCAGGGAGTTGACATAGAGCTGAACCAAAAAAAGGAGAAACTGCTGCTTTGTTCATAGGGTTCCAGAGACCTCCAAAAATGATGAGGAAGCTTGCCTTCATTGGCAGGACTGGCCAACCCAGAAAAAGAAAAAGTCCTGGTACCCTCGAAAAGAGGAAAGCCCAGGTGGAGTCTGGGGAGACCAGCTGTGTTCCTGAAGCCTATTTTTAGACCCTATTTTAACAGTTCCATCTGATCCTATTTGGAGTATTCCAACAAAGCTATCAAAAATTGCTGTTTGGTTATTCTGCCTTGTGATTTTATGCAAAAATAGGCAAATTGGTCTAAAAGTAAATTTAGTTCACAAATATTTTGCTGTACTGTTATATAAAATTGGAATCAAGGTGGAGAAAACTTGTTTTTAAATAAGTTAAACTAGTTTTCAGAATTTTCTTTTTGCTTCTTTTTTCCTGTGATTTGACATATTTACTGTTTTGTTTTGGTTAATGCCTTCTAATGCTTTTTTGGCATGGCCTAACTAATTTCCAGTAATGAAGGATTGTCAATACTGGAACTTCATGGACAATACTGGTGGCAGACTGTTATTCTCTAACATACACAAAACCCTGGAAAAAAACTGTTTCCTAAGACTATGTCCTGGGATCTGCCCTTAAAAATCAAAAAAGGGGGAGAGAGTCCCCTGCTACACTGATTGCTCAAGCACTTATTACTCTAATTTTTTTAAATTTGCAGGCTGATACTGACTGTTCTGCAGCTAAAAAGCATTGGCATTCAGAAGTGGCTGTAGTAAAACAGCCCATTTGGTGGAAAGATGAGATGACCAATCAGTGGGAAAAGGGAGAGGTGCTCACCTGGGGAAGAGGGTTTACTTGTGTTTCTCCAGGTCTGGAAGCCAGAGAGCGGTGGTTACCTTCAAAACTGATTAAGCCTCATTATGGCCAAGAGGGGGAGATTCCACTTCAAGCCTCTGACTCAGGAGATGAACAGCTTGAGCCTGATAGCAGTGACCAACCCCACTTTCAACAGCAATAAGGCAGATCCTTCAACATGGGGACAGTTGAAGAAGCTGGTGCATCAAGCTGAGAGTGGTGGCCCATACGAAGAAACCTCGAAATTCTGTGATTTTGTTTTTTGAAATGATGGCCATTGTGGAGGTAATTGGTGCAGAATCTTTTTATTGGATCTATGTCCCTAATCCTCCACTGCTGCAGACTATGAGCTGGAATGCAAGGTCACAAGGATTCCAGGCAGCTTTGGCAGCCTCACCTTCATCTGGAGGAGGGACTGGAGGGTTGCCTGGGCAAATTACAACAAGCTGTTCAATGGCTAGGTGGCCAGTTTGTAGCACTTCAACATCAGATTATGCTACATTGTGACTGGAATGTCTCAGCTTGCTATGTGACTCCAGTGCAGTACAGTAGTTTGAACCACTTCTGGCAGGTAATCCGATACCACCTGACAGTATCTCTGGTAATATGTCCTTGGATGTTCATGCTCTTCAACAACAGGTGTTGGATTGTTTTTTGCTTGATCTACCCAAGGAAACATATGAGGGACTGGCTCAAGGAATAGCCGAGGCACTTCAGGGAATGGACTCACAATCATTTATGCAGAGCATGACCCATAGCATTAGTAGTGCTGTGATTGTTGTACTAATATGTGTGATTATTTTTTGTGTAGGATACTCCTTCCTCTGCCGAACCATGAGTGAACAATACTCCACCTCAAAGATCTTAGCCCTCTTTTTAAAGAAAAAGAAAGGGGGGATGTTGCATGAGGATGATCGAGAGGTGACCTGAGGCCGGCAAGGGAAGGGCTGACCAAAACGCTGAGAAAACGTACATGTACCAGGGGGGAAACAGCCTGGGAGGGACACCCCGAACTCGCTTTGTCCTTGGAAGTCTCCTCTGTGGTAACTTAGCAACAGAGGCTCACAAGGACAGGCATGTCCAACAAGCCCAAGGGTTCACATATGTGGTGTGTGTGAGCTCACGCGCATGGCATGCGAGGCAAGTTTGTTTTGCTTTCTCTGACTTACGATAAAATGCAGAGGTCCTTGTTCATAGTTCCCATATAACCATGCTGAGAAAAATAGAGACTCATTGCTTGTAGCTGACAGCAGTCCCCCATCTGGTGAGTCCTTCACGACCAGCGTCCCAGGTCTCAGAGCCCACTAGAGGCTCACTGTCACCCTCATCATTTCCTCCGAGGGTCTCATCTCTGGCCTCTGACCAGGTTCTCTTTTGTGTTTCCTCAGCAGAAACAGTCCCCAGGACTCTGGGATGTCTCTCATCCCCTGGGACACACCAGAGAGAGATGTGAGAGGGACATTCTGAGGATGCAGTGGACTATTGAGAATGTTATCATTTAAGGTGATTCACCTGAATTTCTTCAATATTATTTTCCTTCACCGAGTGAGAGAGCTATGCCTTGTGTAGAACTGAATGTGGTAGAATTTCTCTCACCCCCCCATTATATCAGTGATTGATATAAATTTCTTAAATTAAATCTATTCATTGTTAATTTTTGTATAATATTTAATTTCTCTCTCAGGTGTAGTCCTTGTAGTTCCGTCACCACCATAGCACCCATGATCCATCACTACAGTCCCTTGTGCTCTTCTCTCCCCTATTTGGAACCATCTCTCTCCCTTTCCCCTTCTGTATGTCTCAAATCTATAATCAGGTTGCAAATTTTGTCTTTATTCTGACCCTCTGTTTGGTTTCGTATATATCACATATAAGGACAACCACCTGATATTTTTTTTTCCTTTTGACTTATCAAGCTTAATATACTCCCTTCCTACCCCATCCATATTTCCCAAATGGCATAAGTTTATGGTTTCAATCACTGAGTACATTCCACTGTATATATGTACCACACCTTTTTGATCTGTTCATGATCCCCTGATTTAAAACACAGTGACAAATCACTTCATGTCTGTAAGAATGCCTTATATTAGAAAGACCAGATATTAACAAGTGCTGGTGAGAACATGGAGAATATGGAACAATCCTACATTGTTTTTGAGAATGTAGACAGGCTCCTTTTTTTATTAAAGATTTGTCCTTTTTATACAAGAAGTGGGGTACAGGTCAGAGGCATGGGAGGCTGAGGCGATTCACCAGAGACAGCGGGGCACAGAACAGGCAGACAGACTGAAAGCACTGCTGAGCGGAGCAGTGGGTGAGATAGGAGAGGTCTGCTGTGCCATGTGGGAATCTCCCTAGCTGGCCAGGATTCGAGCCCATGCTGCAGAGGCAGTGGACAGCTTCACAGTGCTCTGCTCAACCTGCTGCGCCACCAGGGAGGCCTCTGGCTTGGTTTTGATGTCAACAATATCAAGGTTTCTGCAAATAATGAAAGCTCTCCTGACTAAAAAGGAGAATGGAGGCATCATACTGCCAGATTTCAAATTATACTACAAAGCCATAATAATTAAAACAGTATGGTACTGGAACAAAAGCAGACACACAGACCAATGGCATCAAATAGAAAACCCAGAAATAAACCCACATATTTATGGGCACCTAATCTTTGACAAAGGAGCAAAGTATATGCAATGCAACAAGGACAGTTTATTCAATAAATGATGCTGGGAAAACTGAACTGCTACATGCAAAAAAAAAAAAAATGAAGCTAGACTAATACCTCATACCATGCACAAAAAACAAACTCAAAATGGATAAAATAATTCAACATAACACCTGAAACCATAAAGTAGATAGATGAAAACATAGGCAAAACACTACAAGAAATACATCTCAGCAACACCTTTAAAGACACATTCCCCAAAGCAGAGAAAACAAAGAAAAGATAAATAGCTAGGATTACATCAAACTAAAACTTTTGTACACCAAAGGAGACATTAACCAAAACCCAGAGACACCCTTCTGATTGGGAGAAGATTTTTGCTCACAATGCAACTGATAAGGGACTGATCACAAAGAGCTCACATGACTCAACAAAAGAAAACAATCCAGTCAAAAAATTGTCAAAAGATCAAAAAAGACTACTCCAAAGAGGAAATGCAAATGGCCAACAAGTATATGAAAAATGTTTGACATCACTTAAATCAGGGAAATGCATATCAAAACCATAATGAGATACCAACTTACACCAGTGAAAATGGCACATATTTAAAAAACAGGAAACAGCAAATATTGCCAAGGTTTTGGAGAAAAGAAACTCTTCTACTCTGCTGGTGGGAATGCAAACTTGTGCAACCATTATGGAAAACTGTTTGGAGTTGCCTCAAACTACTAAAAATGCATCTACCTTTTGAGCCAGCAACTCCATTCCTAGGAATGTACTCACAAGGCACAGAAGCATCAATTCAAAAGAATACCTTCCCCCTTTGTTTATTGCAGCACTAGTTATGATAGGTAAGATATGGAAACAACCAAATGCTCAAGAATAGATGACTGGATCAAGAGGATATGGTATATACACAATGGAATACCATTCAGCAATGAAAAAAGATAATCTCATGCCATTCTCAACATGAATGGAGCTAGAGGGATTATGTTCTGTAAAATAAGCCAGAGATGAAGAAAAATATCAGAGGATTTCACTTATAGGAGGAATATAATGGAATCAAATAAGGGATCAGGAAAAAAATACCAGTAATAATAGAAAAACAAAATTAGGCAACTATAAATCAGAGACATTTTTCAGGGGAGGGGGAGGTAGAAGGAGCAAAACGGGAGAGAAGAGCACAAAGGACCATGGTGATGGTTCATGGGTGAAGTGGTGCTGGGAATTTCATGGGGAATACACCTGAAAGGAGAAAGCATAAAAGCATACATTGTACAAAAATGAACAATGATATTATATATATATAAATAAATGATTATATATATGACATACATCTATGACTATATATATGAAATTTTATATATATACATATAAAACATAATTAAGGTTTCTTAGAAAATTCAAAGTGCGTCTGCCATAGGGCCCAACAGTCCCACTCCTAGGTATGTACCCACAGAACACAAATACACTACTATGAAGGGCACCTTGCACATCCATGATCACTGCAGCACTATTTACAATATCCAAACGATGGAAACAACCTAAATGCCCAAAAACAGATGAGAAATCAAGAAGTGGTATATAGATAATAGAATACTACTTATCAGAAAAACATAAATGCATGCCATCTGGGCAACATGGATGGATTATGCTAATTGAAATAAGTCCAAAGGAGAAAGACAAATATGTCACTTATATATGGTCTAAGAAGTCTAAGGGCTATATTAAGGCAAACTTAAAAACTAACCCTTGAACTCCCCAGGCTGCGCCTACTGCTGACCAGGGCTGCAGACCAGCCCAGGCTTCCTGGCCCAGCAGTGCTGAAGGTGGATGGACCCTCTCTAGTTTGGCAACAGACTGATTTGATGACAAAGCCTGACTCCCGCTGACTGAGTCCCCCACTGTGTCTTGTTGCACCTGCACCACCACTGGGTCCCCAGCCTCCCCTTTATGCTAGAGCTAAGATGGATCTTGTACTCGATGCTGCAGATAATTATTTTTTATATTATTTCTATATCCAACCACTGGGCCAGAGTATGACATCTTCCAACAAACTGTTATTTTCCTGGTTATAAGAAATCTTGCTGCTTTTATCCTGTATTTCTTCTTTGTGACAATGAGTTGTTACTTTGTCTATAGTCATTTCCTAATGAACCACCCACAATATTTGTAGAATCAAGTCTACTGAGAATCATGTTTACTGTTAGGTCATTACCATGGATTAAGTATTCCCACCATGTCATGGAGCTGGAAGGGATCCTTCTCAGCGAAATAAGCCAGAAAGAAAAAGAAAAATACCGGATGGTCTCACTCATAGCAGGAATCTAGAAAACTTAAATAAGGGGCCAGGAAAAAGAATGACTATAAGAAAGAAAATATCAAAATCAACAAACAACTATGAACCAGAGACACTCTATGGGGGGTGGGGGTGGGGAAAGGAGGGCTTGGCGTCAAAATAAGGGGGTTGTAATTGTATGGGGAATATAAAGATAAAATTTAAATAAAAAATATAAAAAAATATATCCCCACCATGTCACTGCTTCTGTGGAGCTGAGAGGATGCAGCAAATTACATGACAACATAGGAAAGTTTCAAATAGCTGGATTCAACTCATTGTTCCTGTATGATCTGTCCTCTTTCTCACTAACATGCTGATCTACTGGATTCACAGAGGCTTTCTTTATAGACTTAAAGATAAAGGAATCCATGAACCTCCTCTCTGGAAGATCCTCTTTACCTGAAAGTCATGGTCTTCACCCTGTGGATGGCTTTCTTCAGAGTCCACCCTTTCATCTTACCATTAAACCAGCTGGTTTATTTAGGTTGAACATCTCGGTCAATGTCTGCACAATTTCCATTCATGACAGTGATTTCTGTCTCCTCAAATCTGAAGGCCTTTTATCAATGACTCAGCTCATCATACAGACCATCAGCTCTTCTCTAACTACAACTGTGGACAATATTTTACATTGTGGGGTAGAATTGGAGGCTCATTCAAAACCCTTCCCCCTTTGAAGGGAAGGTGAGAGAAAAAAGCACAGCAGCCAGCAGGAAGTTGTAAAAAATAAGAAATTATTTATTTATACAATAGCTGGGGTACAAGCCACAGGTGTGAGCGGGTGAGAGGATTCAGCAGAGACAGAGTAGGGAGCAGAACAGGCAGGCAGACAACTGAGGGGAGCAGCGGGAGCGACAGGAGAGATCTGCCACGCCATTGGGGAATCTCCCTGGCTGGCCAGGAATCGAACCCGCACTACAGAGGCTGAAGACAGCTTCACAGCATATGCTCAATCTGCTGTGGCACTGGAGTGACCCCCCCAAAAGTAAGAAATTATTCAGTGGAGAGTTTACAAAGACTGAGCAGATTATTGCCCAATGATTAAATATTTTTAATGAGGGAAAATAATCTATACCCAGCCAGGAGACATAGTGATGGTAGCATTTGAAACTCCACATTGAGGGCCCTCCTGAGGGATGGTCAGCAGGGAGGGAGAGACCAAGAGAAACCAACCTCCTGCGTAAACACCATGGGTGACCTAAGAAGTGACTGTGTCTTTCCAGCCAGTGACTCTGCAACTTATATGGTCTCATCAATAATTTTTAAAAAGGTGGAGAGAAAATAAATGATTGAGGGGACCAGGTTATGTCCTTTTGCCTTAACCCACCACATTCATTAAGGAAAATTCATTGTGCTAATAGCACCAAGGCTCAGCGCCATACAAGGAACACAAATACAGTGACAGGTGGTGCCTGGTGTCAGGAGTGAGCTCCGTCTTCCATGCTGGGCTGGGATGACCACTTGTAGTACTTTGTTCAAGGGGGAGCTGCAATGTGACTGCCAGTCTGACAGAATCTAGTAGTGACTATGCAAATGAATGGTTCATATTTCATCTGCCCCCCCAATTCTCTGGGGACATTGCCAAATGTTACATTTTACTGACTAATAAGTAAACTGGAATTTTAAAAAAATGATGCTATCATGATTTATCAGATGTGGGATTATTTAGTTTAACATGCCAATGTTTATTTTTAAAAACCATTATGTAATAAGTGTAAAATTATGTGAATGTATATACATGTAGAAAGGAAAATGTGATGCCCAAGTAATATGTTTCACTATTGTTTTTTTTAAAGTAAACTGAGGCACTGCAGTTTTGACATGTTTTGAGGTTATAAATATGTAACTGTTTTAGAAGAGCAACAATGGCCAAGAGTTTACCCTGTCACTGAAGATTAGCTTTGACATCGTCAGTGTCACTTTTTTTTTCTTTTTCCCTACCTCCACTGCCAAAAAGTCTAATAAATACATTTGTACATGTTAACATAAATATATTGGAAAAACATGGTTTGCAAACTATTAGCTATTTATGTGAAACCAATAAAAGTTGATTATGGGGACTATTTAACAACACACGCTCACACACACTGACCCTTGAAGTCTGCATGGAGAGCAGGGGCTGGCAGAGGGGCAGTGGGGAGGGTGAAAATAAGCGGGAAGGGAGCACAGTGGACGCTGCCGGAGGACCATGGAGCTCAGGTGTGGGTGTGCTGCAGTGACAGCACCTGATGGGGTGATCCTACCCTCTAAAGTATAAGCAGTGATGTAACCAGCGCTCCCTCAAGAAGAGATCCTCTGGTTTCTCTTGCTGCAAAGGGCGTCCTCATGTGTCTGTTCCTATCAGCATAACGTGAGGAGGTGGGGAGACGGGCCCAACCCCATCCATCTGGCCCCTCCCCACCCTGACCTGTGTCTCTCCCTGGTGACTTTCCTGCTCCAGCAGAGGCGGGGCTGACTCCACTCCTGCCTGTACTCTGTGTTTTCCTGAGGAATAATGTCCACTTCCCTACAGAAAATAGACACCCAGACATGAAACTTTTTTTTTTTCTGGATTGTTTTTTTGATGGGTTAATTGAAAAGATTCTTAAAATTTGACAAGATATAGGGAGGAGCCACAAGGACCAGCCCGAACTGCATGCATTTGGTGTGCTGAGTCTGTGCAGGTGGGGGGCGGGAGAGGCTGTGAGGAGCCGAGGGGGATGGGACCTGTGTCCAGTCGGTGCTCAGTGCATTGTGGGCATTGCTGTGGTCACTCCTCAGGGTCATCTCTCTGCTCCTTTGTCCCTGTCCTTCAGGAGCACCTGTCCCAGCAGGGCCTGCGACCACAGGGATTCAGACCCCACCTGGGCCTGTCCTGTCTCCAGGATGTCAGTGGGGCTGCGTGTGGCTGGATCAGGGTTTGCTAAGGTCTTGTTGAGGAATTTTGCTTCTGTGTTCATCAGGGATATTGGTCTGTAGCTTTCTTTCTTGTGTGTGATGTCTTTCTCTGCTTTTGGTATCAAGGGAATGCTGGCCTCATGAGATGTGATGGCAGCGTTCCCGTTTCTTCTATTTTTCTGAAGAGTTGAGGAGTCAGGTGTTAGTTCATCTTTAAAGATTTTGTAGAAGGTACTGAAAATGTCTGGTTCTGGGCTTTATTTTTTGGGGAAATTTTGATTCGTGTTTCAGTGTCTTTGCTTGCAGTTGCTTTGTTCTGAATCTTCCTGACTCAGTCTCAGAAGGTTGTATACTTCTAAGAATTCCTCAGTTTCTTCTAGGTTATTTGAGGTCATTCAATCTATTGACATATAGATAATTAGTATTGTCTTATTATCCTCTCTATTCCTGAAATGTCTGCTATAACGTCTCCCCTTCATATCTTATTCTATTTATTAAATTTTTTCCCCTTTTTTCCTCCTTGAAAGTATAGCAAAATATTTGTCTGTTTTGTTTATTTTTTGTCAAGAACCAGTTTTTGGTTTCATTGATTTTTGGATGCCTTTGATTTCTGTTTCATTTATTTCAGCTTTAATATTTTTCCTTCTACTGTCTCTTTGTTTCGTTTGTTCTTTCTAGCTATTTTTAGGCATAAGGTTAGATTCTTTCCTTGAGCTGTCTTGACTCCAGGTGTGGCCCGAATTGCTCTATATTCCCCTCTTAGTGCTGCTTGTGCTGTGCCCACTGATAGGTTGTCATTTGTCTCAAGGTATTTTTAATTTTCTTCTTTGATTCCCTCCTTAACCCAATTGTCATGTGGTAGTGTGCTCAGTCATTATGAATTTATTGACACTTGTTCTGTGACCCAACAAGTGGTTTATTCTGGAGACTATTCCCTGTACACTTGAGAGAACTGTGGAGTGCAGTGCCCTGTAGATAGCTATTTAGCCCTTGGGGTCTAACACTCACTTAGAGGAAATTTTCCTTGTTGATTTTCTGTCAGGTGATGTGTCTTTGATCAAAGTGGGGTGTAGAGTTTCTTTACTAGTACTGTGCTGCTGTCAATATCTGTTTTCAGATGTGTTAATAGTTGCCTTATCTATTTTGCTGCTCCTTTGTTTGGTGCATGTGTATTGATGAGTGTTATGTCTTCCTTATGTAGGATTCCTTAATCAGATGATGGTCATCCCTGTCTCTTGTTACCTTTTTTAGCTGGAAGTTTATTTTATATTTTATGGCATTTTGGGGTGTCCCATTTTCTTGTGTTTTTCCCAAGAACTATTTTGATCCTGTCTCCTGGAGGCAGCATAAAGTTGGGTTTTGTTTTTTGGTGCAACCAGTCACAGTGTGTCTTTTTCTTTGGTGAATTCAATTTGTTTCCATAAAGGGTGATGACATGATGACTTACTACTGAGCTTTTGTCTTTAGTCAAATCCAGGCAAGACATGCGTGGTATCTGGAGCGGGTGGTGAGGGCTCCAGGGTCACTGCCTCCTTGGTCCCCTGGTCAGTTTGGAGGATGGTGTCGGTCCAGAGGCCCAGACATTAGCCAGGTGGCTGGGGTTCTGACCTGGGCACTGCCATAACCCCTCAGTCTCCATATCCTTGTCTCTGAGAGGGTGTGGGGGAGGGGTGTCAGGACAGTATCACTTCCCAGTTCACAGAGTGCTGGGGAGGGATCTGCAAGGTCACATGGAGAAAGTAACTGCTGAGGTCATGTAGTCAGCCTTCAATCAGCTCCCTGAGCCACTTCTGTTCCTGTGCCCACATCTGGCTTTCAAGGCCCAGCTCCCATGTCCCCTTCCTGCTGAGGAAGGAACCTCCCTGGCTCTGCCCTTGGCCTCCTCTGAGGCAGCTACTGCAGCCCTTCTCTCCTCACACACCCCAGGCTGCAAGGCCTCCTAGGTGGGGTCATGTGTTTCTCTGTGACCTAAACACCCTGTGGAGTATGTTCCTGGGCACCAGCATGCATTGGGTTAGGGTACCCCAAATGTCCACTGCAGGTCTGTGTCAGCAGAGTCGCCTGGGATGTGTTTAGAGAGAAGTTCCCTGGCCCATCCCCAGAGGCAGAGAGTGGGCTCTGGCTGCCCAGGGCTGGGGAGGGGAAAGTGTGGGTGGTGCCCATGGGCCCAGGCCCAGGAAACGAGTTTGTTGTGGTGATGGAGATGTTCTCAAGGTAGAGTATGGGATGATTGCTCTGCTCTGCACTTACCAAAAGGACATGACAGGTGAGCCTTCAACAAATGACTCAATTGTCAAAAGTTATATTTCAATAAATTTGCTTTAAAAACATTAAAAAATGGGTCCACAAGTTGCCCTGTGTCTGTCCTCCACTGTATCCTCATCGAGGGCTTGTGGGGCAGGAAACTGCCTTAGCCCACGAGGAGCTGAGCACAGACAGTTTCACTGCACAGATGCTGTCAAGGTGCTTCCTCTGCATGGTCCAGAGTCACGCGATGAGATGCTGACGTCACGCTGCTTCTGTGATGGGAGACACTTTTAGGGGCCTTGGGTGGGAGGCAGCTTATTTTTCATGTGGGCAGAATGGAAATACTTAGTATCCAGAAGGTCTACTGTGTTGGTTTTCAACTTTCAATTTTCCACCAATTCTGGGATACACAGGAGGGGAGACAGTGCCCCCGTGAGTGTGTCTGACTTGCTGGCTCTTCCTCGTGAGGAGAATGAAGCAGAAGGGATGCGCCACATCACAGAGTCAGGCTCACAGAGGCTGAGACTTCCCACCTGGGCTCCTCCCCCCCCCCCCCGCCCCGTCCCTCTCTGGGGTGACTCCCTGCACACGGTGGACCCTCAGCTAAGGGGACGCCCACAGGACAAGGACCTGAGGGTTTTCTCCGGGAGCCACATGCATGAGCTCTGAGGCAGGTCCTTCCACACTGATCACGGCCATTCAGATCCGCCAACATCTTGTCCCCATCGCAGCCTCGTGGGACCCAGAGCTGGAGCCTCTGAGGAAGGCCCCTCCTGCTGCCTCCCCCTCAGAGACTGTGGAGACGCCAGATCTTTGTTTTAGGTGCAAAGTAGGAAGTGATTTGGTACAAACCAGTAAAATATTCAGGCGATAAAGTGATCAGTGGCTGTTTTCTCACAAGAAACAGTGGAGGCCAGAGTAGCTCACGTGACGGTCAAGGTCCTGATAGCAATGAGCTGTCAGACAAGGATTCCAAGTCCTCTGAAGTGTCCTTCAAAATATGTGATTTTAAAAAATTAGTTCTACCGTTTTTAGATTCCCATTTAATTTTGCTGTTTTGCTTCTTTATACTATCCCCAGAGCGGTGTCTGCAGGGTCACGGCACAGAGGGGCTGTCAGCAGCCTGGGACTGTGAGCAGGGCTGACTCTGACCTGCCTGCAGGGAGTGGGGCCCTGGAGCCCCAGAATCAGCCCCCAGGGTTGGCCCTCCAGGACAGCACAGGCCTTTCTCCTCTTGATTCCCTGAATCACCTCCTCTTGATTCCAAGAATCTCCCTGCCACCCCAGCATTGGGGAGTTGGGGAGGATGTTGTGGCTCAGGAAATGGGGGCCTCCTCCTAACCATCTGTCCTCTCCTCCTCTCTCTCCTTCATCAGCCTGAGTGTGCGTGTTTGAGTCACACCAGCCCTGCACGGACAGGAAAGGCCCAGAACTTAAGTGATTCCCTAGTCAGTTACAGCACCAGCCCCTCTGCAGTCCCACCAGGGGAGACATAGACTCTCCCAGCCCCAGCCAGAGTCGCGTCACCCACACAGACCTTCCCCTCACAGTGTCCCTGATGCTGCCCCTTCCTGGCCCCACCCTTCCTGGTGCCCCCACCACTCCTTTGGGCCCCGTCCCCTAGTCCCCATTTTCATCCTCTGCTCCATTTCCAGGAGCCTCCCCGTCTTCCTAGTCATGCCCTGGGGGCTCTCCTCAACCTCCCCTCATTCAGGGATGGAAAATTTTTAAAAGATGTATATTTATTTATTTATTTCCTTACAGCATGGGTCATCTTTCTATAGTTATTGTTCCTCTTAGGTGTGGTCCTTCCACCAATGATCTACCCACATACCACCACCAGCTCCCAGGGTCTCTCCCTGGCTCTGATCACTCCTGCTCCCCCCTGTGGTAAGACGTGGATGGGTGGTTGGCCCATGGGTCTTGGCGTTTTCTTGGAACCTTGTCCTTTTCTTGGGCGAGGCCCTGGGCTCCTGGGTAGAATTGAATGTTAATTCCCTGGAAGCAGAAGCAGAAACAAAGTACAGAGACTCTGGAGTCCAAGGATCCATCTGAGACTGAAGGAACCTCTATATTTGGGGATCAGCCCATAATCTGGGAATCAGCTGTAATGACCTGGAAACCTGCTTTGTCCTTTGTCCATAGGACTAAGAAAATTGGAGGACTTCTGACCTGACACAGCACTTGGGCGCCCCCTGGTGTGCAGATCCCTGTCCTGCCGCTGGGGGCCCAGGGAGCCTGGGGAGGGCCTGGCTGAGCAGGAGAAAGGGCGGCTCTGGGCGCCTGTGCTCAGCCCTCTGGCCACACGGGGGCGCTGCCGCGCTGCTCCGGATTCTGGTGGAGCCGCCAGGATGGGGCGGGGGCTGAGGTGGGCACAGCTGGGGATGCTGGAGGGCGGCGTCCTGGGGTGAGATGCTCTGTGAGGAGTCAGAGCAGCAGGGCTCAGAGGAGAGGAGACTCTGGAGCCTGCCCTGTGTGTGAGGTTTCCAGCTTTTCTCCCAGAACCCCTCTTTCCAGTCCCTGGAAGGTGATACCTGGGAAAACTGGAAAAGAAAAAATTTTTTCTTTATATAACCTATTAAATACTGAGAGTATTTTAAAAAATAACATTTAAAGAATACTGTTCGATTTACAGAAAAGTTGCAGAGGCAGTACACGTCTTGTTTATCCCACACCATTTCCCTTTTGTTAACATCCTACATGAGTACAGATTTTTTTTTTTACCACTAAAGCAGCAATGTTGACATAATAACTAAACGCCATACTTTAATTCGTTTTTGCTAATGTCCATTTTATGCCCAATAATCCCATCCAGTTTGCCTGGATGACAGTTTCTCAGACTTTCCTTGTTTCCTTGGGAGAGGTGTTGGGGTCACAGATGGGCGTTCTTGTGTCACCTCTAAGAAAAACTTCACCAGAGTCCTCCTTTCAGTGGGGTGAGGGCACACACACACACACGCACACACACACACACACACACACACGAAAAGAAAGAAGTCGATGCTTGCACAGACACAAATTGGCAGGAGGACCTGATCCTGGGGGGGGGGTGTTAGGGGAAGCCTGTTAGTGGAGGCTCATTAGAACTTTGCTGGTGTGTGTGGTGTGGAATTACACATTTTAATAGGTGTGAAGATGTACTCCAAAAATTTATAGTGTTATAAACTAGAGTAACACGTGCATATATATATTAATTATTGCTCTTGGGTGTTTTGCTTACATTACTGCTAAAAGACATGATCCATTACGGAGGTCTTACTATGTGGGCCTCTTAGTTGAATCATAGTCTTTGGTATACTATCAGCTTTCCAATCCTCAGATATGGAGGAAATTTCTAATTCCATTTATACAACATCTAGGTCATGGGTAAGAAAATGTTTGCACCTCAGTTGATCTATGTAGCCAACATCTGCATCAATAATATAGAAAATCAATTTCTAATTCCATTTATACCACATCTAGGTCATGGGTAAGAAAATGTTTGCTCCTCAGTTGATCTATGTAGCCAACATCTGCATCAGTAATATAGAAAATCCTTGAATTTCCTCAAATTATGTCCTGGAAAATGTTCCTCAAATTATGTCCCCTGCAGTTATTTCATTGTTTTCCTTTCCTTTCCAGTCTGATTTGGCTAATTTTAATGCCATTCCAATAGGGAACAGTGGTAGAGAAAGAAATAGACGAGATAGTAATACAACACTCCTTAATTCTTGTAGCCCTAGGAACATCAAGTGTTCTCTATGGTGGTGAAAAGAGGAGATTATTTCCTGATGCAGGAGCACTCACAATGTAATGGAAATGCAGGGTTGTATTGCCATGGTTTGATCCATAGCACATTTTGGAATAGGGTCCAAGTCCTGTTTCATAAGCCTAAATAACTAACCTGGACCCGGGTTCCAAGGAGGACCATGGATTTGTGGCTCATGCGTGCACACTCCTCTGCCCTACGGGGGGCATATTGTGGCAACACCCTTGTAGAGACTTTGTTTCCTGTGGTTTCCTGAGGGGAGGTTCCCCGAACTGTGTTTGCATGGAATAGCTGTGAGCCATCTACAAACTTCCATAATGGAGTTTCCCTTCATATATTTAAGTTGTATTCTGTTGTATAGTGATTTGTGGACCAGACAATGTAGCAGAAGTACACTGAAGCAAGTCGATTAAGAGTTGATAAATGAATGTAATGTAACAGAATTAGCTGACTACCTTATTCTCAAAATGTTTATAATTTACCCGTTCTCCCTTACCAGAGGATTGCGGTGAATGAGCCTGAGCAGGTCCTGGAGCCGATGTGGAGAACTAACATTTACAGGTTGGCCCAGTGTGGGTTTTAAGGCCTGCCTAGCGAGACGAGAAGCTGCCGCAAGTGCGCGCAGGCAGGGCTGCCATCGTCTTACAGTGGGATCCATTTGTTTAGAGAAATAAGCAACTGATCACTGGACTGGCCCAGGTTGGCCCAGAACCCCTAGAGCAAAGCCCTAGTGTCAAAGACCCTCTCATCTCCCTCTCCCAATCCGCGACTCTCCATCCTGCTAGGCCTCACAAGTGTTCCACTCCCTAAAGCAGATAACACCCTCTCCTTACTATGATGGACACCATCACCAGTCAGACAATGGACCTGCCTTTATCTCAAAGATTACTCCACAGGTCTCCTCCCTGGGCGTCACCTGGGAACCACACATTCCTTCCCGACCGCAATCCTCTGGTAAGGGAGAACGGGTAAATGGTCTGACCAGAGACCACCTAACCACTGAGCTGCGCAAATCCTAGGTGGAGCTGCTCCCACTGGCTTTAATGCACCTCTGAGCCACTCCCTGCGGCCCCTTGTTCCTGAGCCCCCTTGTATGGATGTATGGCAGACCTCCTCTTACTAACCATGAGCTCCCCGTCCAACCTAAACTGTTGGCTGGATATTTTTCATACTTTTCTGCTCAGACAGCTGCTCCAAGAACACACAGACCGTTGTCTGCCACAACCTGTGCCTCCGTCCCCTGATGCACCTGTCAACCTGCTGTGCCCTGGAGACCGGGTTCTTCTGAAAGCCATCTCTCCAAAACCACTTCCGCCAAAGTGGATGGGTCCACACACGATCATCCTGGCTACACCAACGGCTGTCAAGGTCTTGGGCAACACGTCCTGGCATCAGCTTTGCAGGGTCAAACTGGTCCCTGTGGACAAGCAGTATGTATGCAAGCACATGGGCCCAACTCGGGCACGCATCACTGCGCCCCTGGTCCAGGTTCCACTCAGCCTACAGAGCAGAGGCCCTCTGACTCTCCCTCCTCTGTTTCTAATCCCATCACTTCAAGCCACTTCCCGTTCTTCTGTCTATACCTGGAGATTCCAGACCAGCACAGCCTCAGGCAAGGTATTAGCACTCACAGGGCCACTGATCCTGATCTTATTTTTTCTTTTTTGCCCCATGCTTACTGCATTTCATCCAACTCTGGATCCAAGACCCGCCCCGTAGCACCTTTAACCAACTCCTCCACCCATATCCTCGCGTCCCTGCAAAGACCATCTCATAACCAGGCCTGAGCCCCCACCCTGGTCTTCGCCCCCGTCCAGCAGGAAGTAGCCAAAGAAAGAACCGTCGCCCCTTTTCCTATCAACAAAAGGCTGGTATGAAAGGTCGATGCAGGGGCCAGGAATGGGGAAACCCACATAGAAACAAGATGGTCCTGACACCAGTACCCCTGATTCCATCAAACCAAAACTGAAGCCATAAGCAGGGGAAAACAACTCGGCTCCACGAAAAAACAACTTTGTTCCACCTAAACCTGTTTCCCCCCCTGCCAACCCAGTTTTCCTGCCTAACCTCTCCTCACCCTATGAAAAGACATCTCCCCCCACAATGGGGTGACTTCAGGGACAACCCACCTTGGGTCAGCAGAGCTCGCCCGGGGAAGCAATGAATTTTCCCTTCCTTTGAGAGAGTTTAGCTTGGCTCCCCTTTTCTTTGTCATGCCAAACCTTTCATCTTGGTGCCCGAAACCCGGAAGGCTGTGTCCCCTGACTCTGGGGCCGCCTCCCTGTCCCTGGGACTCTCCTCTCCATGGCAGACGCCTCACATCCACCACTGGCCTTGATCCTTGGGGTGAGTCACTGCCTGACCCTCCTTCCTAGGAGGCCCTCACCCCTGGTTACCCGGCTCCTCTCACCCCCATCCAGGTCGACTGTTCCATAAACCACGGGCCTATGCCAGTCGACCCCCATTGCTCCTGGTTCTGGATTTGAGGACGCCCGTGCAGCCCAGGTGTCCCAGTCCAGGCGACAACCTAGCGGTGGTGACGTCCCCCTTGCTCTCCTGCCCCTATTCCAAAGGCCAGGACCGGGTCGTGGGATGCCGCGATTCGGGGCCTGTGCCCCCATAGGTTAGATGAGGAGGTGAGACGCTGCGGTCCTGAGTCTGTACCCCCATTCGTTGGGGAGAGGAGCCCACTTAGCCATGGGGTTCACAGATTCCAAGCCGAGCCCGGCCACCCCTCTGGGACGCCTTCTCTCAAACCTCGATCTGCTGGGACTCGGGCCAGATCTGTGCTTCAGCGTCTCGTCTTCTCCTGCAACACTGCCCGGCCTCAGTGCCCATTGGAGAATGGCTCTCACTGGCCGGGACATGGCGCTTTCCATTTCACGGTCCTTACAGACCTAAACAGTCTCTGTCACCGCAATGGAACATGGTCAGATCCCTCATGTCCAGGCTTGCTTTCTCGTGCGCTCCAGTCCCTCCCTCCTGCAAACCGGTCGTACTTTCCAAGTCTCCAGACTCCTCTCACTCCTTGCCCTCTCCGGACCCCTCTTCTGCGTTCTCTGATCCTCTAGATGTTCAGTCTTCACCTCCTTCAGCTCCCCAGGCCTGCCCCCCCTTCCACCTCCCAGCCAGCACACCTGCTCTCACAATCGTCCTCTTTGTCCCCTTAGGGAGGTTGCGGGGATTGAAGGAGCAGGTGGAGTCCAGGATCCTTTCCCTCTGTCTGATCTCTCCCAGATTGAAAAGCGTCTCGGCTGTTTCACTAGGGACCCCACTACCTACACCAAAGAATTTCGTTCTCTTACCCAAGGTTACACCTAAGGTTACACCTATAACCTTCGGTGTCATGACTACACGTTATCCTCTCTTCCACCCTGACCTCTAATCAAAGAGAACGTGTTTTTCAGTCTGCTCGAGGCCACGCAGATCAGGCCATTTCACTGACACAACCATGCCCCAGGCCCTGAAGCAGGTCCCCGCCAGGAGCCTGGCTGGGAATCCCAGACTGACACTGACGCGGGTCGCGGGGGCAGGGCTCGCTGAGACGCTTCATCCCCTGCCTCTTAGCTGGGCTCCAAGCAGCAGCCGGTCTCCAAGGCAGTTTATTTTGACAAGCTGCGAGAGATCACCCAGTTCCACCCCGTACAGAGGAGTATGGTGACTACAAACAATGGCGAAGAGCATATGGCTGCTAGAACTTTTTATAAACCTACCCGGGATGCGTTGGTTGCATTACAACTGGCGTAGACAGAAGGACAGTTCAAAGCAGGACGGCTCTACGCAGACGAAACCCTTTGGAACCTCTGGAGGGATTGCCGGGTGGCTGGCTAAGAGCAGATGGTACTCCGTGGCCAACCTCCTCGCCAAGTGGGCACCTCCCCAGGAATGGCCAGAGGTAGATGGATTGGCGGGGAAGTTGGAACAGGCCCTGTATGAAATAGAAGAAACCCTGAATGCATGCAGTGCCCGCGAGGCGGCAAGAGCCGTGGGATGGGTGTTTCTCACAGCTCTGCTTGAGTCCAGGCAGAAAGAGCAATCTAGAATCCAGCAAGTATGAGATGAGATGCGGAAAGAGATGCAGAAACTGCAACAACATTTGAGGATTCTGGAGGAAGAAGTTCAGAGAAACCAACCCACCATTCCGGAGATGCCAGACTCAGAAAGGAAGGAGAGGGAGGCTGGTCCTTTGCCCCAATCTCAGCCATTAATGGCAAACCAACCTGCAATGCTGGAGATGCCAGATTCCTATGGAGAGGAGGAGGAGGCTGGTCCCATGCTCTGGGTCCACCTGGTGGTGACTCTGAAAATGAAGCAGCAGTGATCTATGGCCCCAAGGGGTCAGGCTGCTGGACCACCGCAAATGACAGAATTTACTACCTATCGACCATACACCCAGGCAGAACTGGTGGACCTGGGCAAACATTTCCACCAGAAACCAGGGGAAACCCTTGGCAGCCTGGCTGCTATGTTTAGGGGACTGCGGTGGATGGGATTATTTGCACAGCACAAGAGATGGACATACTTGACTGACTTTACACCCATCCTTGCAACAGAGGCTGCAGAACAGCCGATGGTGTTGCCAGGGCAACCACACCCTCCTGGAATGGATAATGGCTGCCATATGGACAGTATGGGCTGATGCGGGACACGTGCCGGACACAGTAAGAGGATGACAGACGTACGCCAAGCTGGTACAGGTCCTTCGGGAATTGGGCATGTGGCAGGCCATGTTTTATGTGAATACCTGTGGTCCTGACGACGAATGTTTCACAGCAGGGATGAGAGACTTGGTATTAAAGAATGCCCCCTCATCCTCATTTGGATCCCTCCTGGCAGTTCTGGCACCCTATGTGGGACGTCAGATACACGACGTCACAAGAATGATAGCCAGCTTGGGCGAAGTAGAGAGCCGGCGCTCTCAAACTCAGAAGGGAAAACGGGTAGTTGTTGAAAAGTCAAAAGGAATGCCAAGGAGGGAAAGGAAACCTCTTGGCATCAAAGAACCTATTAAAGTCACCCATAACCAAATGTGGACAGATTTAGTGAGAGCAGGTGCAGATAGCACTAAAATACACGCACAGCCCAATGCATGTTTGTTGCAATTATGGCAGCAGCTGCAAGAAGACCAGAGGGTCACGCCCATGAGAAGGACTGCTGGTCAAGGGCAGCCTGGAAGCTCCAGGCCTCAGGAGTGCGCCCTGCGCCTGGAAGACCATTTGCCGCCAACCTCATCCTCGGGTAATGGCCTGATCACCTTCAGTAGGGTGAGGGCCAAGGAACCCGTCCACAGGGGACGGGCGGGGACTGGAGGCCACATGTGGAGCTTGCCATCCACTGGTCCCCAACTAACGTGCAAAGCGTTTTAGCTCTGGTAGACACAGGAGCAGAATGTACTCTGCTCTATGGAAATCCAGGAAGATATCATGGGTCTACTTGTTGTATTGATGGCTATGGAGGCCAGAGTGTCAAGGTGACAACGGTGAGACTATCTCTGGGTATTGGGCGATTACCCCGGAAAGAGTATAAAGTATATGTATTGCCCATCCCGGAGTACATCCTGGGGGTGGATGTACTATGTGGCTTATGGCTAGAGACCACAGCCAGAGTGTTTCACCTTAGAGTGTGTGTGGTAAAGGCAGTGGTCAGAGGACATGCTAAGCATCCAACCATACAACTGCCAGTCCCTAGGCGAGTGACTCATACCAAGCAATATCAGTTGTCCAGAGGGAACAAGGAAATGATGGGCACAATATCAGAACTGGAGAAAGCAGGCATTGTGCGTACTGCCCACAGCCCCGACAATTCGGCGGTGTGGCAGGTGAAGAAGCCGATGGCTCTTGGCGCATGACAGTAGATTATCATGAGTTCAATAAGCTAGTTCCTGCCTTGCATGCTGCAGTGCCTTCGACAGCAGATTTGGTGGATCATCTGCTGGTGCCAATAAATGTCTTTTGCCGCTAGGTTGGTACCTTGCCTGGACTAGCTTGTGTTCTGTTGTATTTTGTTGTTATAGTGTGATGTGTACTATTTACTTTTGTGCGCCATGGCTGCGTTGTTTATGTTTGCTAAGAAACAAAATTGTCTATATGTAGATGGTCTGGCAGAAAACCCTGAGGGGGTGGATTGTAGGGTAAGGTAAAAAGTATGAGGCTTTGGGCCTCCCCGGTGGCACAGCGGTTGAGCGCTGGGTTGCGAAGCTGCCCGCGGCCTCTGCGGCGCCGGTTCGATCCCCGGCTGCTCCCCGGCCACCGGAGGAGGGTCCCACATGGCGCGCAGACCTCTCCTGCCGCCCGCTGCTCCCCTCAGCAGTGTACTTCGGTCCTTCTGCCTGCTCTGCTCCCCGCTCTGGCTCTGGTGAATTCTCTCACCTTCCCGCGCTTCTGACTGTACCCAGTGCATGTATAAACCAAACAAACAAATAATAAATAAATAAATAAATAAGACATGCTTCTAGAAAATTAAAAAAAAAAAAAAAGTATCAGGCTTTTGTGCCCTCCCGCCATTAGGAGAGATGACGGATCCCTGCGGGCCTGAATGCAGGCCTGATGGCGGCACCTGGAGTAGGGTGGGGGTGCGGTGTCGAGGGTGGAGGAGGGCAGTGGAGTGTGCGGAGGAGAGCGGCGACTACAAACAAGGGTGAGGAGCATGTGGCTGCTAGAACCGTTCATAAACCCACCCGGAATGGGTTGGTTGTGTTACAGTGGGGTCCTGGGGTTCACTCTGGGAAAGGTGTCTGCAGAGCTCCCCTGTCAGTGGCACACGGCGAGTTTTCAGGGCGAGTTTCTCCACGAGACAGAGACGGTAGTTACATTTAAAGACCAGGTTTATTAGGGAAAGGGGCAGGTTTTGCTAAGCAAGGCCTGCATGGTGGCTGGCAGGCAACCTTGACAGGTCACAGGCGGGCAGGAAGCTGCTGCCCTGAGGAGGGAGGGAGTTGGTAAGAAGAGGCACCTGCACAGTCCCAGGTGGGCAGAGGGAGTGCTGCCCTGAGCCAGTGCAGAGACTTTACAGACACAGTCCTCTTCTGTTTGGGGGGGGGGGGTCACTCCTTGTGAGCCCTCAGTTGGCTGCTGATTTTGGATAACCACGCAGAATCCAAGAGGGACCGGAGATACCAGGATGGGGAGTGGAGATTCCAGGATGGGCCCAATCTCTGTATCTTTTTTCTCTGGTCTGTGCTCCACTCCCTAGAGCATCTGATCCTGCTTGGGTCTCATGCCTTGTGATAAGGCCCTGGTGCCTAAGGGTCACGACCTCTACAGCTGGGTTAATGGTCATGCTATTACCCTCTATCCCTACCTCCTTGTGAGTCAGCTATGGTCTTAGGGCACCTCCGTTCCAGCCTTTCTATTCTGTCCGCCATCAAGGCCATTCCTATTATATTTTGTGAGGAGGGGAAGGTGGGTCCAGAATGCTGGGTGAGTACAGAGTATGCGGCTCTCGTAGCAATCAGGAAATTCATATCTTGCCAGTGACATCCAGGATTACCCCAGGCTCAACCACAAAGACCTCCTCACTGGGGAGCTGACGACCTCCTTGGTCCCTGTCACTTGTCTTCCAGGAGGTGGCAGTAGTCAGTCTGTTACAGGGCCCGAGAAGATCACCCCAGAACCCCCAAAGCTGCTTGCTCTAAATAGGTTCTGCCATCTGCCACATCAACACAAAACATGTAAGATTTTAATGGAAAGGAACTTTAACACAATTAGTAAACAATACAGAAAAGACTAAGAATCTGTTACAGGTCAGGGAGAAGGGCAGCCCAGGCACCACAAACCTGCCTGCTCTAGATGGGTTCTGCCATCCGCCGCATCAACATAAAACATGAGATTTTAATGAAAAGGAACGTTAATACAGTTAGTAAACAGTACAGGGAAGGTAAAGAATATAGTTTCTAAATCAAGCACCCAAAGTTACCTGTCCCCTCGTGGGTGAAATTCCACCCAAACAGGATAGGCCCAGAGCAAGGCCCAAAGCCTGTCCCAAGTCTAAAGCACTTTCCAAGGGGACCCACAGAAAAGGATCAGAAACAACCAGACAAGTTTGGGAGGAAAAGAGTAAAACGAAAATCAAGACAAAAACTGCCATTGTCACCTCCCCATGGGTCTCCTACCCACATCTGTGTTACCCAGTCCACGACCAAAAGGCAAGGATAGTTTCTTCATGTGTTTCTTGGCTCCATGCGCCTCCTCCAGGTCTCCTTCTGGCTCCATCCTGCTTCCTTCCTCAGTCTCCTCTGCAACTTCTTCTCTCCCTGCTTAGCTCCACCTTCCTTCGGGTAGAGCAGGGAACCTGGAACTTCCCCTTTGCCTGGGGACCACCCTATTATCCTGGATAACTCATACAGAAACACATATTTTAATTGTCTTAATTTTTTTAGGTGAGATGTCATTAAATTTTAGTTTTCTTATAACTAGAAGCAAAAAGTAAACCTGCAAGCTCAATGATTTTTAGAGAAAGTGATATTAATTATTTAACAAATTCTCATTCTTAAACTTAATAAAACCTTAGTTTTATATGAAATTTGGTCACCATTTAAATAATGATAAAAAATACACACACCAGACTTTGCAACAGACCACATGCTAGACCCTGAGAGGCGACCAGGCCAGGATATTGAGCCCTTGGGGGATCTGGTTCCCTACATTTGGCAATTACAAGTCCCAGCTCATACTGCTTATGGTCCAAATCCAGCCCGTGTGGTCTCTACCCATAGCACCTGACCCTACCACTCCCAGTCCAGACAGGGCACCAGCCTGGGTCACTCACCCTCAGGCTGCTCCTCCATGGGCTTGATGTATTTGGTGACCCCAGAGCCCACAGGATAACCATGGGCATTTTCTGTCTGACCCAGCAGGCCTGCTGGGCTCTCCTGTTGCTCTGGAACCGCACATGCAGGAGCAGATTCTAGTGTCCCTTCAGGTCCCCTGGTGACTGTTGGCTTCCAATCAGCAAATTGGCTGGGTTCTTGGCCTGTCCCATGGGCTTCAGGGGAGCCCTGTTAACTCCTGGAGAAGGTGCTGGAGATGCAAGAGGACAATCAGCCGCACACCAGACTTTGCAACAGACATATTGCACATGCTAGAGCCTGAGAGGAGACCAGCCCAGGATAGTGGGCCCTTGGGGGTCTTGTTCCCTGCATTTGGCAACTGCAAGTCCCAGGTCATACTGCTTAGGGTCCAAATCCAGCCCGTGTGGTCTCCTCCCATGGCCCCTGACCCTACCCCTCCCAGTCAAGCCAGGACACCAGCCTAGGCACTCACCCTCAGGCAGCTCCTCCATGGGCTTTATGTACTCTAGCCAGTTCCTATGGACATGTGCGACAAGCTCAATGTTGCGGGTGCACTTCAAACCGGGCTCTGCTCTGGGTGGGATCCCACAGGGATGAGAGGGCTATGGGAGGGTAATGGGACGGGCTACGGGAGGCCAGCAGCTGAAATGCACTCACTGGGCCTCCTCAGTTTCCTGGACACAGAGCACCTTCTGGGAGCAAACAGACACACCTGCTGGGTAGCACTGAGCTGGGGCAAGAGGGAGCACCATGACTCTCAGGGTCCCACCACCATCCAGGCTGACCCTGGTGTAGACATCACACACCTCCTGGGTGGGCCAGACCCTCCTTCGTTGAGCATGCACACACTCACTCTCACAGCTTGCAACCCACACTCACAGGGGGAAAGGGCGGGGTGGGGGGCATCAGAGCCCTGGCCCGGCCTCACCTGTCCCCAGGGTCCCCCTAGTTACCTTAGGAGCAGTGCTGCCTGCTAGCCTGAGATGTCGACACAGGCTCCTCATGACTTTCCTCATGACTTTACCCCTAGGCTACCATGAAGGCCCAACAACCCCAAATTTACATGTTCCATGTATACCACCTCTATTGTGTATTTGGGAAATTCCTAAAATGACAACTTATTTGGTTCCTTCGCTGGGAATCCCCCCACAGGATTAGCAACAGAGGCAGCAGGCAGGCGAGGGCATCGGGAATTGAAGGGCCAGGGAAGTGAATGGTTTGGCTAAAGTGTTTCCACTGGGGAGATGATTTTCTGCAAGTAAAAGGAGGCCAGGCCTATGAAGAGACTGGACTTCAAAGCATTAGACAACTTGGGTGAAATGAAACAAACTTTATTAGTATTTCCACAATGAACCAGAAACCTGAATGGAAAGAAAATGAAACCTCAACTTGAAACAATTAAAACCAAAAGATTTTGAACAACAAGACAAGACCCAGTTTTCTTGGGTGGGGACACGGTAGAAGCTAAACAAGGCATGTGGCTAGGGAGGAGGGCGAGGACAGGTTTGGGGTCAGCAGTGCTGAGTGGATGCACCAATTGCATTGGATGTGGACAGGCAGGTCCAGGGCCATAGGCCATGTCCTTGGAGGGGTGGTGTCAGGTGAGCACCCTCTATTTTGCTGCAGGATCCCTGCAGGGGCTGGTTCCCCAGGCAGGGCTGCTGCTGGCTTAGAACCCTCTCTTGAACCTTCAGGATGTTGGCCAGAGGTGGCTGTTCATTCTCTGGTTCCTCCTGCAATACTCCTGTTGCCTCAGAATCCTCAAAGAAGTGTGCAGGATCCCAAGTCAGAGGCCTTAATCAGAGACATCCTGCAGGGGAGGAGACAGAAGAAGGACCAGAGGGAGGGAGGGAGGAGCACAGGGGACTGCGGTGATGGTGCACGGGTGCCTTGCAGAAGGAAACTCTAGGGGACTGTATCTGATGGGGTGAGGGGGAAGCAAAGAGTGTTTGCAAGTGAAAAATGATGTAAAAAATAAGAAGAATATCAACAACAATACAATCAAGCCTGCGGGCTCCTGCTCCTGTCTTGGCTGCCCCAGCAGTGGGGGTGTGAACTGCCCACACTGGGCAGCTCCTGAAGCATCCTGGCCTATACCTGTCTCCCGCAGTGGGGCTGGTATGAACACACCAATGCCAGCATGCCCTGCTGGGGCCTGGCTAGGGCCTGGCTCCCCACAAACTGGTGGTGTGAGTTTGTGCCCACCAGGTTGTCCTGCCGTTTGTAGGTCCTGACCTGGCTTCCCCAACAGGGCTGGTATTAGTTCAGCATCTTGGAGACCTCCTGGGGAACTCTGGGGAGTTTCAGGCTGACTGTACAGGGGTTCAGTGACCTCGGAGGCACCGGGATCATCCTGGGCATTTTCTGCCTGACTCAGTAGGCCTGCTTGGGCTCTCCGGTTGCTCTGGAACCGCATATACAGAAACAGATTCTCCTGTCCCTTCAGGACCCCTGGTGACTATTGGCGTCCAACCCGCCAGGATAGTGGGCCCTTGGGGGTCTCATTCCCTACATTTGGCAACTGCAAGTCCCAGGTCATACTGCTTAGGGTCCAAATCCAGCCCGTGTGCTCTCCTCCCATGGCACCTGACCCTACCCCTCCCAGTCAAGCCAGGGCACCAGCCTAGGCCACTCGCACTTGGGCTGCTCCTCCATGGGCTTTATGGACTCCAGACAGTTCCTAAGGACATGTGCAGCAAGCTCAATGTTGGGGGTGCGCTTCAAACTGGGCTCTGCTCTGGGTGGGATCCCACACTAGGCTGAGGGAGGCCTGTCGCTGAAATGCACTCCCTGGGCCTCCTCAGTTTCCTGGACACAGAGCACCTTCTGGGAGCAAGCAGACCCACCTGCTGGGTAGCACCGAGCTGGGGCAAGAGGGAGCGGCCATGACTCTCAGGGTCCCACCACCATCCAGGCTGGTCCTGTTGTAGACATCACGCACCTCCTGTGTGGGCCAGATCCTCCTTCCTTGAGCACGCACACACTCACTCTCACAGCTCGCACACCCGCACTCATGGGGGAAAGGGAGGGGTGGGGTCATCAGAGCCCTGGTGTGGCCTGACCTGTCCCCAGGGCCCCCCTGATTTCCTTAGGGTCAGTGCCGCCTGCTGGCCTGAGACGTCGTCACAGGCTCCTCATGCCTTTCAGCAGAGGGTGACATGCGTTTCAGGGACCTCTTTTTGGGTCACTGTGGGGGGACCTGGGCATACAGCAAGAAAGCATGGTGCCTGGACCAGGAATACCAGTCACGTGAGCCGGGTAGAGTTTGTGTTCAGAACCCAGCTGCCTGGGGGCCAGCGTTCTGAGTTCTGTGCCTGGTCATCTCATGGAGGTGATGTCACTTCCTGGGTCCCCTTCTCTGGACTTCCTGCTCAGACAGATGGCCCCCCATCCCTATGGCTACCTGGGCCCTTCCTGTTCACCCTCCATGCCAGACCCAGTCCACAACACATACAGCAGCACAGCCTCCCCGAGCCCTTGGATGGCGAGTCTTAGCCAGGGCCCCTGCTGGGTACTCTGGCCTCTGGCTGCTGACCTGGCTCATCCTCCCTGCCAGGAAGCAGGCCCGGCAGTATCAGCAACTCCAAGCTTCTGTCTTCCATGGGCCTGGAGGAGCTCCAGAGTATGGAGCCTCTCCCTGGGGCAGTCCTGGGGAGTGGGCCACTCCTCTCTGCTGCCCTTGGAGGGTGGTTGGTGTCAGGCTACAGCACTTGGAGGGTTCCCCCTTGGGGAGGGCACCTGTACACGCCTCACCCAGGCTCGGCCAGCCCTGCTGGGGGCAGAGTCACCTCCCACCCAGTGTGCCTGTTCTCCTGAGAGGTGGAATCCACCCAAACTCAGCCCTGCTCCTCTCTGGCCGTGCCCTACAGGGGTCTTGTGGGCCCGAATCAAAGGGCCAGAGCCACACACATCCTGCGAGTGCCGGCCACAGTGTTCCCAGGGCGCCCTCCTTGCTCGCAGATGTCTGCTGACCCTGCCCGGCAGTGTTATTTACTGAGGGCTGGGTTACGGCTGGATGATGAGGCCCGAGGCATGGGGTGTCCACTCCTACAGTGATTAGCTCCTTGCTGTCCTGTCCACGCCAGCTGACTCTCCCTTTCTTCTGTCTCTGTGTTCCTCTCACTCTGATTTTCTCTCTGCCTTTTTGGTCCGTCCTCAACTCCTTCTCTCTGTTTGTCCCGGTCCTTCTCTTCATGCCTGTTTCTGCCCCAGTGTTCTGTGTCCCCCTCTGTTTCTCTCTGGGTTCCCCGAGTGGTGCTGACTCTAGCTCAGCTCCCCTTAGGTGATCAGACAGTCCCCAGGCCCTGTGGCACCCCCGTGAGAACAAGTTGGAGACGCCAGGGTTCTTCTGCCGGTCGGGCAGAGTTCATACAGCTGAGGGGCTGTGGGACAGGGTTGCTGGGAGGGGAGGGCTGGGTGTGCCCTGTGCTCTCCAGTGAGGGCAGTGAGAGTGAGTGAGGGGATGGCTGCACCCCATGGGGACACAGGCCCTTCCTGGCTCCAGGTTGCCTGAATGTTGATGAAAATGACCTTGATGGCCACAATCCATGTTGCGTGTAAATAAACTGGGCACTGGGAGGAGGCCCTGAATTGGGCCCTGGAGTCTGATGTAAGGTTTTGTTGATGGAACCGCCATCTAATTTTTTTTTTTTTTAGATTTATATTTTTATCCAAGCACTGGGGTACGGTCAGAAGTGCGGGAGGGTGGGAGAATTCCTCAGAGCCACAGTGGAGAGCAGAACAGGCAGACTGACAAAGTACACTGCTGGGGGAAGCAGCAGGCGGCAGGAGAGGTCTGCGTGCCATGTGGGACCCTCGCTAGGCGGCCGGGGATCGAACCGGCTCTATAGAGGCTGAGGGCAGATTTGCAACTGCTGTGCCACCTGGGAGGCCCCGATGGAACCTCCATCTAAACACATGGGTTGAGCTATCACGAAGCACAGAACCTAAACAGACGGCCTGCTGGGAGGCACGGGACAGCACTGTGCTCTGGCTGTTCTGGCCACAGTCCAGGCACCAGCCCTGAGGGCTGTTGACCCAACAGGCAGATTGACTGAATTACACTGCTGAGGGGAACTGTGGACAAGACATGTGGGGTCTGCTGCACCATAGATGGGTTTTCTCCCTGGCCTGGGCTCGACTCAGGACTCAGCTGTGACAGTGCTGAGACTTTACCCCTAGGCCAACATGGAGGTCCAACCAACCCAAATGGACAGATACCATGTATGTTACCTCGACTGTGTGGTGGGGATGATCCCGAAGTCACCATTTATTTGGTTCCTTCCCTGGGAATCCCCAGGCAACAATGGGAATAGAGGTGGCAGGCAGGTGAGGGCATCATGGCCTGAGAGGACTGGGCAGTAGTGGTTTGGCTAAATGGTTCCCACTGAGGAGTTGGTCATCTGCAAGGCCACAGTGAGGAGGAGGCCAGCCCTGTGAAGGGAATGGACATCAAAGGAGTGGACAACTTGGGTGAAGTGAGAACAACTTTTTTAGCATTTGTGCAGTGAACAAGAAACCTTGGAGGAGATACATGAAAATAACTAGAAATGAATTAGGAGACCAAGATTTGGAACTACAAGAGAAGGGCCAGGTGTCTGTGGGTAGAGGCCTTGTATAACTTAAAGGAGGGCATGTAGCTAGAGAGTTGGAGAGGAGAAGTTGGGGGTGCAGCAGTGCTGAATGGTCAGCTGCCCCTGATGTGGACAGGCAGGACAGGGGTTGTGGCAGCCTCTGCCGCTGAACACCAGTGAACTTACTGGAAAGAGGGAGGCTTTTACTCAGACACATAGAAAGTCAGAGTAAATAAGACCCCCTTCCCCTGTGCGCTGGACTGGACAGTCAATGACGGGTAAGATCGGGGGCAGACTAAAGAAGGCACTGGCCAGCCTCATGTCTGTGACTCCTGACGACCTAAGACAGGCGCAGTCCCCGAGGGGCTTCATCATGATAAACTTTGGCGTTCAGATCAAACAAGGCACACATGCCTATAAGCCTAATTTAGGCACCAAGCCCGCAGTAATTAACCCCTCCTTTGATGGAAACAAGGCTGCTAAGAACGTCACCTGCAAACAAGCCTGATGGAATTACCTACAAAGCAGTTTTACCATTAATCAGATAGCCATTGTTTCAGAATAAGTAGCAACCTAGCAACCTGTCTATAATCATACTACTTTTTCACTTACTTTGCTTTTTCTTTATATGTGTACAATCAGTTTCAGGAAATGCATGATAAAGAAAATAGTGTGTGGCAATAGTAGTTTTATAATAATCATAATACTTCTCACATGAGACAACACCATAAAAATCAAAATGCTTACGTAGAGAATATATTGCTCGTGATCACTAAAAGTAGAAGGTGCCAGTAGGTAAATATCAATGTTTTTGATCATTGTGGTTTTGGGATACGAATCAAGAAAAGCTAGCTTAAAGAGTGCTGTTCTGTATAAGCAAAAATGATTGTGTAGATTCAGTACCTGGAGATCGTTTACTGTGCCATGTCATGGATCAGCGATCACATGCACATGAATAATGCAGTAGATGTCTTATGCCTTACGAAGTATTTTATGCTGAGAAAGAATTAAATTGTATGAAATCATCTATTGTTAAAAAAGGTATAAAAGTGTATGATGATTTTGAGCAAATTACATTCAGATCTTCACTCTTGAAGTGTGTCTGTTTGTCATTTGTGTGTCTGTCTGTTATTTATGCGCCGATTCCTTGAGCATCCTCACAGTTTCTCAATCCTGAGACAGTCCTGCAAGTCTACCGCTGCGCTGGTCCGCGGCAAGGGGTGAGGAGCTGGGTCCCTTGAGGGTTGGTGTCAGGTGAGCACCCTCGGCTTGTGCTATGGATCCCTGCAGGGCCTGCTTCCCCAGGCAGGCTGCTGTTGCCTTAGCTCCCTCACTTTAACCTGCAGGAAGCTGGCCAGGGCTGATCCTCCCGCAGGCCTGGTGTGAGCTCAGGATCGCCTGCACAGGCTGCATTCTCCGGGGCACAGCCTTGCTCTCCCAGCGAGGGTAGGTGAGCTCAGCGCCATCCTCATGGGGTGCAGCATCCTGGTCATTGTCTGGTTCCTCCGGCAGCACTCTTCTTGCCTCAAAATCCTCAAAGAAGTGTGCGGGACCCCAAGTCAGAGGCCTTAATCAGAGACATCCTGCAGGGGAGGAGGGAGTAGAAGGACCAGAGGGTGGGAGGGAGGAGCACAGGGGACTGAGGTGATGGTGCACGGGTGTCTTGCAGAAGGAAACTCTAGGGGACTATATCTGATGGGTTGGGGGGAAGCAAATAGTGTGTATAAGTGAAAAGTGAAGTAAAAAATAAAAAATGAAGACTAAAAAAAAAAATACAATCAAGCCTGCAGGATCGTCCTCCTGTCTTGGATTCTCCAGCAGTGGGGGTGTGAACTGTCCACACTGGGCAGCTCCTGAAACATTCTGGCCTATACCTGTATCCCGCAGTGGGGCTGCTGTGAACACACCACTGCCAGCATGCCCTGCTGGGGCCTGGCTAGGGCCTAGCTAGGGCCTGGCTCCCCACAAACAGGTGGTATGAACTTGTGCCCAACAGGTTGTCCTGCAGGTTGCAGGTCCTGGCCTGGCTCCCCAGCAGGGTCTGGTGAGTGACCCCTGAATGCAGGGGGGCTAAGGCCAGTACCCCCACTGCCTCTCTGAGTCCTCAGTCACACCCATGGGTGGGTACAGCCTGGTCTTGCTGCCCCCAAAGTACAGCCACAGGCTGCTAGAGGCAGAGGGACGAGGTATCCTCACGGTCAGGGGCTGGGCTCGGGTCTGCAGCCTCACCGGGGCCCAGGCCAGCTTTCATCAGCAGCGCCCCACCTGCTACACAAAGCCCAAGGGGATCAGAGAGTTGGCAGTGTGTTAATGAGTCCCTCCCGGTGCCGGCACCCCACGACATCCCTTGCCTATGTTCTCTCGTTGACCTCTGGGGGGATCCTCATGATCTTCTGGTGGGATCCTGCCAGGAGCCTCTGATACAGATAAGAAAATCGCGGCTCAGAGAGAGGGAGCAGCTCGTCCCAGAGCCACTGCTGATCAGATGGCCGAGTCAGCATTTGAAACAAAGTCCGCTGCATTCCCAAGCCAGTGGCCTGACGTCCATTATTGCCAAACCCCAGAAACACTGCGGAAGACAACCCTTAGGTCCCCTGCCCTCAGATAAGGGATCTGGGTGCAGAGGGGTGTTATGATTCACCCAGGGCCATAAAGCAGGGAAGAGTGGCAGGCCGCTCTGAACGCTAGTCCTGCCGTCATCTTGATGCCACAGGGGGACTACCCTTGCCGTGCCAGCCTTGGGGAGGGTGCCCTCACTTTGAGCCTCGATATGTATCTCTGCTGGGACAAACGTGTCCTTCACATCCTGTGGGCTGCTGGGTTCTGGGTCCCAGAAGTAGCATCATCTCAGGGCTGTCACTGTGAAAAGTGGTGTGACTGGGCAAGGTACCAGGGAGGTGCTGGTTTTCCCTTCCCCTCCACAGCCACAGGATAAAGGGTTCAGGGGAACTTGAGGAGCCTGTCCCTCCCTGGGTGGCACTTGGGGCAGACCACCCAACTTGATAAAACAACTCGGTCCTCATGAAGTCTGAGGGAGAGGGTGTGAAAGGGGCCGGTGGCCGGCGTCGGGACAGCGTGGGGGGCAGAGTGTCTCAGGGACAGTAGCTTCTAGAACAGTGGTTCTCAATTGTTCACCAGGGAGCATTTGCAATGTCTGAGGTCCACAGCTTAGCGGCTGAGTGCTACTCAACCTACTGGCCAGGCTGGGTAGGTAGGGGCCAGGGAAGCTGCCCAACATCCTACAGGGCACAGAACAGCTCCCACAATTGAGCATAATCTGGCCCCCAATGTCATCGGTGTCAAAGTTGAAAAACCCTTTTCTAAAGCAACCTCCACGCGTCCTTCGCCTCCTCCAGCCTGGGTGGCTCCTACAGCTGGGCTGGGCCGCCGCTTGCCAGAGGTGCTCTGCCAGGTGGTATGTGTGGGGAGTGGGAAGGGGTCCAGCTGTACCCCAAATTCTTTAATAAATTAGATCACATTACTGTCCTGCTCAGAACCCTCCTGGGTCTCCCAGAGCTCCTCTGACAAAATCTAAACCACTTTCCGTGGCTGCAGGCCCTGGCCCGGCTGACCTTCCAGCCCACTGGCTGCCTCCCCCAGCGCACACCTCTAGGCCCATTGTCCTTAAGCACAGCCTGGCACTGGCGGGAATGTTCCTCCTTGCCCTCCTCAGGGCGGGCTCCTCTCTTCTCCTGTGTCTCCTCAGTGGGGCCTCTCCCGACCCCCCTGTGAGAGGCGGCCAAGCTCCCACCCCGCCCTTGTCCCGATCACGCTGGCTGGCCTCACCATCTGCTCGATGGACGCTCCACACGGGCAGGCTCTTCGCTGGTTTCATTCCCTGCGTACCAACCGTTCTGTCATGTTTTCATTACTGCTAGTATCCACCTGAATCCTTATGTGAATTTTCTTATTTTACAGCTTTCCTGTCTGCCTCCCCAACTACAGAATGAGCACCGCGAGGGCAGGAGCTACCTGGCTGGCTGTCTAGTTCCCCAGCACCTCGAACAACAGCCAGCAAGGGGCAGGTGCTCGACAAAAGGAGTTCCTCAGGAGTTGGGGTTCCCAACCCCAGCCACTATCCTTCCTGCCTCGGGCTGGGAGTGCCAGTTTTGCCATCGCCAAGGGAGAGAAACACTACCCCCAGAATAGGACACATTGCACCAGCAGTTAAGAACATGATCTGAGTTTGCCTCCACGAACACTGGCTGTGTGAAAGCAGCAAGTTGCTTAACTGCGCAGAGTCTGCCTTCTCCTCCATGGAAAGGGGATAAGAATAGAACAGACTTGATAGCAATGCTGGGCATCTGGCATGCAGTAAGAGGTGAATAAATGCTGGCCAATATATTTGATAGAAGCGATGCTCACAGCCCATCTGCCTGCCCCAGAGAAAATGACAAAGCCTTGGCACAGAGGCTGACAAGCACTCCTGTCCCCAGTGGCAGTCAAGACTCTGCTCTGCCCTTCCTGGTGACCGCCAGATGTGCAGTAGCTGGAAACTCACATTCTCGTGCAGGAAATGGAGATAATCGTGGCCCAGAGATCCCTGAGGCTGGCTCTGGAGCTTGCTTAGGTCGAGGGTGGACAGTGAGATCCAGGGACGTTCCCAGCAGGCAGAAGGCGGCACTCAGGTATTGGGAGGGGGCAGATGAAGCAGGCGAAAGGTCCAGCTAGAGCAAGACCATGAGGGGTGACGGAGCAGCAAGGGAGCCGCAAGCCCTAATGGGAAGCCTGTTACTGCCAGGCCAGCGGCAGGAACTGAGCAGAAGAGCGCGAGCCAAGGACATGGCTCCTGCTTGCAGGGCATGTGGGCAGGGTAGTCAGAGGCACTGCCATGGGGGTGGGGGGTACAGCTAGTACATGTTATAGTAGCTCAGTGAAGGCACAGAGCTCTGCGGAGGCCACCACATGGCACTACCCAGGGGTTGTCACTCTGTCTACCTGAATGGCACCAGTGGAGTTGGGCAGTGCCCAGCCTGTGCAGCACCATGACCAAAGTATCAGGATGAGCTGCCCAGAGGAAACAGTCTGATACAATATGACTCCAGAGAGAAAAGGATCCCCAGAGAATGCCCCCAAGCCCCAGGCAGGGCTAGCACCTACTGTAGCATCTGGGTACCCTCTGGATCCCTCCTAATCTGGTCTCTGAGAGCTTCAATGCATGGAGTCCACTGGTCTCCCCTAGAACTGCAACCATGTCTGAAAGGAGAGAAGTGGGGACAGATGGAGGGTATGATGCCACATAAGTTACCTGGCCTGTTCTGAGCCTTAGTTTCCTACCTGACGAAACGGGGATAATGTCCACCTGCACTATGAGGATTCACACCACACACATAGCAAATCAGAGCTCCCAGGGCTCAATAGAATCATAGTTATTATTACTGCTGATCTCTCTGGATAAGGTGGCTCTGGCTAGCAGTGTGCTAAAGGGTTTGTAAATCAGAATATCACATCTCTACCAACAAGTACAGGCTTTGGCATCAGTGTTGGTTGAGCCAGGGTGCAATCATTATATAGGTGATCTTGTGCCAACCTCTCCACATTTCCAACTTCTTCAGTGTCCTATGGGGTTAGTGTGCAAGTCAACAACATCATGCATACAAAACAGCACAGTGAGCAGCCAAAAGGAGTGCTTAGTGAGCACTTAATATCACCATTTTTAATAGGCGCAAAGCTAGAGAATGCTAGGCTGTTCCATTCGTACCTCAGCAAGCGTTTATGGAACATATATAAGGTATCAGGCAAAATCCCATGTGCTGCTACACAGTAGGACATGGTCTCTGACTTCAAAGTTTAATTTCCAGTGGGATGTTCTAATTTTGAAAGGTTCGTCAGGGGAAGACGAGGAGGGAAAGATGAGGATGACAGAATAAGTTTAAAAGGGGGCTTTATTGCGTTCCTGGACAAACTTCAGGGACCCAAGGTGGGGGCCGGTGAAGCCGCGCCTATTGTCAGGGGAAGGCAGGTGTTTATAGGATGGGGAGAGGGAAGCCGGGCTTGCAGTTAACAAGGAACAGTTGTTTTCTGATGGTATCAGCAGGTCCTCATTCTCGGCCCTAAGTGGGCTTCCTACCAGATGCCTTTTCACCCTAGTAGCTCTGGTTCCCGCCAGACCTTTCAAATTTGACGGGTGCTTATGAATCATCTGTTTAGTACAGAGGTTCTCCATGTGGCTGGGCAGCAGAATCTGCCAGAAAGTAGTTTACAAAGGCAGGAGCTCAGAGCCCTGGTCCTTCCTCCCTCCTCCCCCCTCGCTGGCAAATTCAGATTGAGTGAGTTTAGAATGGAACCTGAAAGGTCCATGCAAGAAGCCAGAATGCAAAAGCCCACCAGGAAGCCCACCTTGGGCAGGAACGCAGGAGCCTGCCTAGAAAATTCAGACAATGAACCCCTCCCCGCCCTAGAATCGTTTCCCACCCTTGCAAACCCAGTCTCCCACCTGACCTCTCCTCACCCTGTAAAGCCTGCCTTCCCCTGGCAACGTGTGCGACTCCACACAGGGTTCCCCACCTTGGGTCTGTGAATTTCACCTGGGGCACAATAAATTTTTCCTTCCTTTGAGGAAGCTTGGCCTGGCTCTTTCCTTTACCACACCGAACCTTTCATCTTGGTGCCTGAAACCCGGGAAGTCTGTGTCCCCTGGTGCCAGGGCCACCTTCCCGTCCCTGGGACCTCTCCTCTCCATTGCAGACCCTCACATCCACCACCGGCCTTGATCCTTGGGGTAAGTCACCTGCCTGACCCGCCTTCCTGGGAGGCCCTCACCTCTGGGTATTCAGCTCCTCACCTAACCCTCTCCCTCAGTCGGCTGTTCCCTAAACCATGGTGGGCCCACGTCAGCCGACTCCAGTTACACCAAGACCCTGGCTTTGGGGACGCCCGTCCAGACTAGGTGCCCGAATCCTAGGCAACAAAGGAGTAGTGGAGATGACCCTCTCGTTTGTTTGTCCCGTACCGAAGGCCAGGACGGAATCATGGGATGCCACGATTGTGGGCCTGTGCCCCCCGACGGCCAGATCAGGTTCGTGGGATGCTGACTCTGTGCCCCCGTTAGTTGGTGTAACGAACATATAAAACTTACAAGTAAAATTGACAATGTTAAGGTGCCTGCGAGCGCTGTGAGAGAAAGTAGCTGAGGCCACATACGGAGTGGTAAAGACTGATAAAGCAGACGGTGCCTGAGCCTAAACCTGGTAAGAAGGTATAAAAGGAGCAGCTCCCTGAAGCAGACTCAGAGCAGTCCTAACAACTGGCTCGGAGCAAAAGACTCACTGGAGGCTACTCTTCCAGAGTCCAGCTCGCTGCCTCCCTTTGGACTCAGACTCGCTCTCCAGCTGAAACCTCTCCTCGCTCCTGCTGCTAGCTCGCTCCCAGGTTTGGCACACCAGGAAACTTGCACTTTCAGGCTCTGCTCCCCGTGACCCCGGTGGCCTGCTCCCTGACAGCAGCCCAAGGGGTCTATCAGCTCAACACCCTGCACGACCATCCGCACTGCGTGCCCTCGAGCCTAGAGACTTCCACGGCCTAAGGACTTCCACCTTGGTGGAAGGCTGGGCTAACACACTTCGCGGCGACTATCTTCAGTCTAATGTACTTTGGGAACTTGGGGTTGGCTTGCCTGTATGAACGTAAGTGTGTGTGACTAATATAGGAAAAAATTTCTCTTTGAGAGCCAACTTCTGACTGAAGCTTATCTATCACGCTCGCGACAATGTATTGTTTACTAATTGTATTAAAGTTCCTTTCCAGGGCCTCCCTGGTAGCACAGGTGGTTGAGCGCAGTGCTGTGAAGCTGTCTGCAGCCTCTGCAGTGCCAGTTCGATCCCCACCGGCCTCGGAACAACCCACATGGCAAGCAGACCTCTCCAGTCTCGCCTACTACTCCCTTCAGCAGTGTATTTCATCATTCTGCCTGTTCTGTTCCCCGCTCTGTCTCTGGTGAATCCTCTCACCCTCCTGTGCATATGGACTGTACCCTGGTTCTTGCATAAATAAAAAATATATATATATATAAAAATATAAGTTCCTTTCCATTAAAATCTCATACGTTTTGTATTGACGCAGCCGATGGCAGAACCTATTTAGAGCAGGCAGGTTTGTGGGGTCTGGGGTGCCCTTCTCCCTGCATACCAGATATTTTAGAATGTGGATTTGAGGATAATCTTACGCACACAAAGTCCACCCAAATGGAACTGGCCCAGAGCAAGGCCCAGAAGCCTGCCCCAAGTCCAAAGCACCTTTCAGTGGGAACCCACAGGAAAGGATCAGAAACAACCAGACAAGTCTGGGAGGAAAAGAGCAAAATCAAGACAAGAACCACCATTGTCACCTCCCCACGGGTCTGTCACCCACATCTGTGTCACCCAGTCCACGACCAAAAGGCAAGAGCAATTTGTCCACATGTCTGTCAGTTCCACGTGTCTCCTCCAGGTTTCCTTTTAGCTCCATCTTGCTTCCTTCCTTCCTCCATCCCTTCTGCAGCTTCTTCCTCTCCCAGCTCAGCTCCAACCTCTCTTGGGTGGGGCAAGAAACCAGAAACCCCCTTTCCTGGGGACCACCCCATTGCCAGGACACAGTGCTTGGGAATGCAGAAGACTCCATTTGTACTTCCAGGTCAGCACAGCAGATATTTTAGACTGTGGATTGAGGATGATCTTAATGATTGCTGAATAGTTTTCCTTGTGTATATGTATCACATCTTCTCCATCCAGTCATCTATTTTTGGGCATTTAGGTTGTTTTCATATCTTACCTATTATAAATAGTGCTACAATAAACATAGGGGTGCCGTTTTCCTTTTGAATTAGTGTTTTTGTGTCCTTTGGGTAGATTCTTAGGAATGGAATTGCTGGATCATTAGGTAGATCCATTTTTAGTAATTTGAGGGTCTTCCACACAGCTCTGAATAATGTTTGGACAAGTTTGCATTCCCACCAGCAATATAGGAGAGTTCCTTTTTCTCCACATCCTCACCAGCATTTGTTGTTTCTGTTTTTTTCATTTTTCATGTGGGCTTTCTCACTGGAGTGAAGTGTACCCCATCTTCTTGATTCAAGATCCCCTGATTTAAAACACAATGAGAAACCACTTCACACCTGTGAGAAGGGCCCATATCAAAAGGACCAGACATAACAAGAGCTGGCAGGACATGGAGACAAGGGAACAGTCCTGCACTATTTTGGGGAATGTAGACTGGTTCAGCCCTGCTGGAAAATGGTGACCAGGTTTCTTAGAAAATTAACTGAGCACCTGCCATAGGACCCAGCAGGCCCATTCCAACGTATCTACCCTGCCTCAACAGCCCATGAGAAGTTCTCAGCTATGAAGGAAGACTCAAAGTCTAAATGAATTAGCAGCAGGGGGAGGCTGGGGAGAGACCTCTAGGGCGGCTCTGCCTCTCACTTTCCCAACCCAAGCTCTTATTAAAGATATGAACAAAGGGATAAGGAAATAGTTTGCAATTGTGTATATGCTTATACAAATGAATAAGTTACTGCAGGAACAAGTTTTTCTAGTTAGTAGGGATCATGCCACAAGTCAGCATGTCCTCAGGGAACAGGAGTTCATTTGGGGAAGAAGTTCTGTTTGCAGAACTTCTAACCTCCTGGAACCTCCTGTGCAGAGTAAGCAGGTGCTCTCAGGGACTCCGGCTCCCTTTAGGGCGGCAGGCGCCAGCACACCTTCAGAGGACGTTACACTACTTCACAGGAAAACTGCACCCCCCTGATCACTGCAGCACTATTTACAGTAGCCAAGCTGTGGAAGGGGTGGTACATAGGTAATAGAATACTCATCATCAAGAAACATGAACTAATGCCATATGGGGCAACATGGATAGAGCAAATGGAAATAAGCCCAAAGGAGAAAGACAAATATGTCACTTAGGTATGGATATAGAGTAATTAAACAAAGGGCTAGATTAAGCCAAACTTAAAAGCTATCCCTTGAGTCTCTTAGGTGGTGCCTGACTACTGGCTGGGGCTGCAGACCAGCCCAGACTTCCTGGCCTGGCAGCGCTGGATGGCAGACAGACCCTCTCTAGTTTACATCAAACTCATTTGACAACAAAGCCTGACTCCAGCTGACTGAATCCCCCATTGTGTATTGTTTCACCTACACCACCACTGGGTCCCCAGCCTCTGCTGTTTGCTGGGTCTGAGATGGATCTTGTACTTGATGCTGCATGTAATTTATTTCTTTGTTTGTTTTTAAGATTCATTTTTTATTTATTTATGCATATAAGAACTGGGGTATAGGCCAGAGGTGCAGAGGGTGAGAGGATTCACCAGACACAGAGGAGGGAGCAGAACTGGCCAATCTACTGAACTCCACTGCTGAGGGGAGTAGTGGGTGAGACAGGAGAGGTCTGCTGCCCTCTGTGGGTTGCTTCCTGGCCAGGGATCAAACTAAGATCTAAGAAGTGTTAGCACTCAGACTTAAACCTTATGCCACGAGGGAGGCCCTGTTTTTAATATTTTTTTTTACATCTCTGATACTATTGATAATAGTGTGAGGTCTCCTGCTTCTCTGCTTTCACAACAAACACACTCCTTCCAGCACGTGGCTCAGGTCGGGTTTACACGTGTCTTTGTCACCTTTACTCAGTGTCCATCTCTCATGACAGAGCAAGCTCCACGTCTCTGGGGTCCTCTCTCTGATCCCCATTGTGTCTGCAGGGGAGGCAGCTTGGGGAGGCAGGAGCCAGCCAGGGAGAGGGATGTTGGGAAGTGATGAGGAGGCAAAGGCAGAGAACACTTGGGAGATGCTCCCTGGTTCACTGAGAAAAGCATTTCTCAAAGTGTGGTTGTGGAATCCTTGAAGTCACCCAGAGCCTGTCACAGGAGCCACGAGGTCAAAACTATTTTCTAAACGTCACTTAGACACCATTGGCTTTTTCACTATTTTGCCATCTGCTGAGGTAAAAATTACTAAAAATGGAGCTTATATTACTAACTGCAGTTTTTCTTCACAACTACTTACCTCAGAAACACATCTCCAAGCCAGTTCCATTTCAAAGTGTCATGGTTGAAGTATTAAAAATTATCCTGGGCCCCAGCCCCACCAGCGGGCAGGATGATGAGCGGCGCCCACCGCCCCGCAGCCCTGCGCCGAGACCCAGGCCATCGCCGACCAGGGGAAGGCCCAGCTGGAAGAGAAGGAGAACCAGACGTTCCCCAGGTTCAAGGCTGTGGAGTTCAAGAGCCAGCTGTTCGCAGGGAGGAACTTCTTCATCAAGGTTCAAGTGGGCAAGGAAGACTTCATGGCCTTGAGTCTTTTGGAGCCTCCCCCACCAAAACAAGCCCATCCCTGTCCAGCTCTCAGACCAGCAGGACCAGGCAGGACTAGCTCTCCCACTTCTAGCCCCAACTGAGGCCCCTCCCCAGCTGCCTTTCCATGCCCTGCCAGCTGCACAGACCTGCTGGGGGAAGGCCATCCTGCTCACAGTTCCTTTTGGGCTTCCCTCCCCATCAGCGATCTCCAGAATACAATAGTTTCTTAACTCTCTAAAAAAAAAGTCATCTTCATTATTCTATCATCCTCAAATCCACATTTTACAGCACCTGATGCGATGACACGCAAGTGCACACACAACACTCCTGCTGCGTTCCCAGCTGTTATGTGCCAAGAAAAATATTTGCATGAGATGAATTGGACTATTTTTCTTTTTTTGTAGGCAATACCATCTTCACATGAAGGAATGAATGACAAAATCTGTGGCTATTTGATTTGGTTAATGAGCAGACATTGTCCTGAAAATGAGTGCTGGGCATGGGGCCCCCAACCTCCTCCTGCTGCTTCTCTCCAGGGCTCTGGCCCAGACAGACACCTGGGCTGGTGAGTGCAGGGTGGAGGGAAAAGGCTTCTGCAGAGGAAGCTGCTGCCTTAGGCCCCTCTGTCACCCCCGTGGCGCCCCTCAGTCCTGGTCCCTTTCTGTCCCCCCACCCTGCCTCCTCCTTTTGTGCCCTGAGTCTTGCCCCTTCTGGACCCGCTGCCCATGTTCAGTCTCTGGAGCTCCCTCCCTCCTGGACACTTTCTCCCCTGCCCCATCTCCCCGGGACTCAGGACCCGCCCTGGGAGGAGGGTCCGCCCGGCTTCACCCCTCCCCGCCCCCAGGCTCCCCCTCTCTGAGGGTGTTAGAAATGGTGATGTCCCGCCCGGCCTCGGGGAGCCCCGGTGCATCGCGGGGGCTACGTGGACGACACGCAGTTCGGGGTTCGACGGCGACTCCCCGGGCCAGAGCGCGGAGCCGCGGGCCCCTGGGCGGGCGGGCGGGGCGGGAGGGTCGGGCGAGGAGACGCGGCTCCGCAGACACTCGGCGCGGAGGCTCCAAGCGCTCCTGGAGGCCCCGCGCGGCCGCCGCAGCCAGAGCCGGGCCGGGGAGCAGCGCGGGCCAGGGCGGGTCACCGCTCCCGCCCCACCCCCCGCCCCGAGTCTCGGGGCCCCGTGACCCCCGAGGCCGTGGCCCCTGCCAGGCCCCTTGACCAGGGAAGAGCCCGCGGGACTTTCACCCTTTAGGTTTTATTTAAGTTTGGGATTATTCAGGGCGGGAGATCGGGTGCGGGCGGGAGACCACGGGGTGACTGAAGGGCGGGGCTGAAAAGGGGCTGCGGGGCTTTGATCTCCCTAAGGCGCGCACCCCGCAGGGAAATGGAATCATGGTGAGGAAGCGCCCCCTTCTGGCCAGAGAGGGAGCTGTCGGCCTCGTTTTCCAGCTCTGGGATGGAGACTGGCCTGGAGGCTCCTACTTTTTCTGAAGGACAGTTCAGGAATCCAATTTCTCCTGAGAAAGAGGGGAGACCACCCCTGAAATCACCCTGCACAGGACCCTTTTCACCAGCAGCCATCTTAGGAGCAACGAGTTTCTCTCTCGAGATCTTGTTTTTTGGTGAGAGAGCATTTTTGGAGATCTCCCTCCTGCCTGTCTGTGTCATCACCCTCCACCCAAGTCAGCAGCAAAATGCTCAGAGACCTGCATCCCACCCTGGGCTCTCACCTGCTATCCTGGACTCCCAGACCAGGCTGGTTTCTGGGGTTTGTGCTTCCTCCCTCCAAGCATACTGTTCTGTCCACTGGAGGATGGTCACATGAGGCTGCTTCAGTGTCCATGGAGGAAACACAAAGCATGAAATTTCTGATTCTTCCTACTCAGGCCCCCCAATCACCATACATGATCCATCACCCCATCTCTGAGCATGAGGTCACCCTGAGGTGTTGGGCTCTGAGCTTCTACCCTGTGGACATCACACTGACCTGGCAGCGAGATGGGGAGGACCTGACCCAGCACACAGAGCTGGTGAACTCCAGACCAGGGAGGGGGGAATGGAAACTTCCAGAAGTGGGCAGCTGTGGAGGTGGCACTGGAAGGGAAGGGAATGTCAGACCCTGAACCTGAGGCCTCAATCTGACCCTCTGAAGGTTTCTAGAAGGGCTTCTGATGCCCCTGAGTCAGCCGTGTGCCCACATCCCCCTCCTTACCCCTTCTCAGGACTTGGGGCTCCAGCAGCCCCTCATACTGCACACGGCATGTGTGTCTCTGCTCCTTTCTAGGAGTTCTCAGTTCTCCATCCTTGCCATGGTCCTCATTTCCAGCTCAGTTTTCTTTGTAGGTGTGCTGATTACACTAAAGGTAGCTTTATGTGTGAGGGTATAGAAGAAGTGCTCAGGTAGGGAAGGGAGTGGGGGATCTTGCCCACTGAGAGCTTTCACATCCCAGGGAGAACTTGCCCTGCCTGGTTAATGGGAAGTACCATCCACACACACGGGTGTTGCCCAGAGGGCATTTGGTCCAGTCCCCCCTCACCTCCTTTCTTCATTTTTCCCAGTCCTGACCTGGGACTTTACTCACAGTTCTGGAAACTTCCCTGTGGTACAGGATTAGAAGATTCTTTTAGGCTTCTGACCTGACTCCTTCCTGGTCTCACATGATGCTTCTTCCCACAGGAGGACAAGGAGGAAACTACACTCAGGCTGCAGGTAAGAGTGGATCAGGGGTTGGATCCCTGAGCCCCTGGGGACAGTGTAGTTGGAGCCCAAGGGGAAGTTACACTCATCAGTTCCTCCCGTGGTCTCATCTCTGACCAAGTTTTGTTGTGTTCTCCCCCAGGCAGCCATAGTCCCAGTGCTCTGAAGTGTATCTCAGCCCCTAAAGGTGAGACCCTGGAGGACTGCAGTGGGGGTGGGGGTTGAGGCAGAGAGGCTGGCACTAGGTGATGGGGATGCTTTCAGGAGGACATCTTGGGAATGCAGTGGACCATTGATAATGTTAACACTCAGGTCATTCACCTGAATTTCTTCATGATTATTTTCTTTCACAGTGTGAGACAGCCTTGTGTTGGCCTGAGTGTTACAGGATTTCTTTTTGCCCACATTTTGTGCCTTTATGATCCCCTGGTTTAAACCAATTCACACTGTGAGAATGGCCCATATCCAAAAGACCAGAAACTCAAGTGCTGGCAAGGATATGGAAAAAAAGGGGATAGTCCTGCATTGTTTTTGGATATAGACTGAGCCAGCCCTTATGGAAACAGTATTGAGGCTTCTTAAAAGAGTAAATGTGGTTCTGCCTTTGGACCCAGCAATTCCACTCTGAGGATCTCCTCACAGAGGATAAATACTCTCCTGTGAAGGGACCTGCACTCCCGTCACCACTGCAGCACTATTTACAGTAGCCAAGCTATGGGAACCACCTAAATGCCCCAGACAGGTGGGAAATTAAGAAGAAGCTGGGATTACACATATACATATATGTACATATACAGGTGACTCCAAAGGAGATGAATGTTTAGGTTTGGGGGAGGGAGCTGTCAGGGGTGAAGATGCCACCACATCCAGCAGGGGCCAGGGTGGGGGGAGGGGTATTGCCCAGCTCTTTACACCTCAAGCCAACCATGAGATATTTCTAAACCTCCTCCTCTTCTTCAGGTCCAATGCTTTTTCAGTCCTACTCAGAAGCTGCTTCTCCATGGAACTGTATTTATTGAGGTGTTCTGACACTCTTTACTCTGTGTGTGATTTGAATTAATTTATTCCGGGGCTTGATGTTAATTGACTTCCCATCATCTTATGTTGTGTAGCCTTCATTCCTGTTACACACACACGCACACATGCACTCCCCTCTCCTTGGGAACCAGATCCTCAACTCAGCACTGGGGTTACTCTGACCCTCTGTCTCTGGTCCCCTCAGAGCCGCCCTCTCTGCAGTGTCTCTACTCAGCGGGGTTTGAGCAGCCCCAGAAATCCCTGCACCTCCTGCCTCTGACCTTGTGGGAAACCAGCCCCTCAGCCTGCATGACAGTGAGGAGGCGAAGGCAAAGTCCTGAGGTCAGTGACTGAGAGAGGAGATAATTTACTTTTTTTCTTTTTCCCCTCATTGTATTATTCAGTTGAGATTAGCATTGGTTTACACACTGTATGTGTTCAGAGACAAGGGTCAAGCCTCTTCAGATGTTTGTTACCACATCACACCCACCCTAAGGGCACGCATAGTCTTCACCATAGTCCATTGGCCCTCTTCCTACTTTGTTTCCTACTCTTACCCCAGCCCATAGCTTCAACTCTGCAGTCATGTATATAGAGTATGTTTTGATTTAGTTTATGTTTTAGTTTAGTCTGTCCCTGCTCTGTTTCCTTACATTCCAAATATGAATGAAATCATCCAGTATTTAACTTTCTCCTTCCAACTTATTTCACTTAGCATAATCCCATCCATATATCTATCCATGTTGTTGCAAATTCAATATTTCATCTTTTTCACAGCCAAATAGTATTCCATTGTGCATATAGCTTGTGTTCTTTATCCCCTCATCTGCCGTTCGGCACTTACATTGTCTCCATAGCTTGGTTATGGTGGACAGTGCTGCAGTGACCAGAGGAGGCGCATATTCCTCAGAATTAGTGTTTTTACCTTCTTTGGATAAATACCAAGGAATGGGATGCTTGACCATTTTGAGGAACCTTCTTTATTTTTTTCCTATAGTGGCAGGACCTATGTGCTATCCATAGAAAAGAAAGGTTCCAGGTTACCGCCCCACCCAAGGAAAGGTGGGGCTGAGCAGGGATGAGAAGCTAAGGAAGAGGAGGAAGATGTGGAGTGAGATGTGGAAAGAAGACTGGAGGAGGCTCATGGAGAGAGAGAAATGTGAAGAAGAAGCCAGGCTTGTTCCTCAGATGTGGACTTGTGCCAGGGAATTGAGGACATGGAAAGAGACACATGAAAGAGACAAAGATGTGGGTGGGAGGCCCATGGGGAAGCTGACAATGGCAGCTGTTATCTTGATGTGGATTTTTATTTTGCTCTTGTCCTTCCAGACTTGCCTGGCCCCTCCTGCCCTGTCCCATGGGTCTCTACCAGTAGGTGCCTTAGCCTTGTGGCAGGCCTTCGGGCCCCAGTGGGCCTGCTTTGGGCCAAGCCTGTTTGGCTGGGCACTTACCCATGAGGGGACAGGTAACTTTGGATGCTTCACTTGGGAACTATTCTAACTATATTCTTTCTCTTCTCTCTCTCTCTCTCTATTGCACACTGATTCTCTATTTTATACTAATTGTATTAAAGTTCTTTTCTATTGAAGGTCTTACACTTTAGATTATGTTTTGTCTTTATGCAGCTGATGGCAGACCCCATGTAGATTGTGTAGTTTTGAGGGTCCAGGGAACCCCTCATTCAGCCTGCTAACAGGATCAGACATCATTCCCACCCACCATGTGCCAGAGTTCCTTTTCCTCCACACCCTTCAGTGGGTCATTCTCACAGTGTGAGGTGGTAACTCCTTGTGGTCTTAGTTGGCATTTTCCTGACAGCACATGATGACAAACATTTATCCTATTGGCCACATGTCTGTCTTCTTCAGAAAAGTACCTATTTAGCTCCTCTGCCCTGCTTTGAGTTTTTTTCTTGTTTTGGAATTCTTTGTAGATTTTGGATATTAACTTCTTGTTGGATTGATGATGTGCAAATAGTTTCTCCGATTTGATATTGTCTTTTCATTTTAACGATAGTTTCCTTCACTACATAGAAGCTTTTTAGTCTGATGTGATTCCATTTTTTTTTTTTTTTTTTTTTTTGCTTTTGCTTCCTTGGAGCACAGAAGACATTAGGGGCAGTGAAAATATTCTGCATGATATTCTCATGATGGACACAGGTATTGTCTGGGCAATAGTGTTTGTTTTCCCATCAGTAAAGGAGTTCAGGTCAGAGTGTGGGGGGAAACATTTGCAAATCACAAATCTGATAAAGGACTGTATCTACACATAATACATTTGTTCAGCACCCTGAGAACTGACAACACCAGAGTGAACCCAAAGGGAAACCATGACTTTGTAACTATGATGTGCAGGTTCATCACTTGTAACCCACATGTCAGTCTGGTCTTAACACATGATTTGGTCATGATGTGTGAAGAGTTTTATAACTTGAGGAATGAAGTGTAATTTACTTTAGAAAGCATATTTCATACTCACACAAGGACATTTAAATAACACTCAAGGATATGCATAAGTCATTCCCCTCCACCCCCAACACCCCAGTGAGCCAGTATCTGCTCAAAACCAGTTAGCAATTTATCTTTTCTCTTCTAAAAAAAAAAATACACACACACACATATACACACACACACACACGCATATATATGCGTGTGTGTGTGTGTCTATGTTTTTTTAATCTCCATGCTCCTGTCTGGGCAATAGTGTTTGTTTTCCCATCAGTAAAGGAGTTCAGGTCACAGTGTGGGGGGGAAACATTTGCAAGTCACGAATCTGATAAAGGACTGTATCTACACATAATGCCTAAAACTCAATGATCAGAAAGAAATAACCTAATATTAATAAGGACAAAATAGTGTAATAAATAAATAGCACTTCCTCTATAAAAATGTACAAAACTTCCATACAAACAGCAACTGTAGTCATAGAAAAGTAAAAATATGAACAAATGCTCAATATCACAGTTAAGAACAACAGTGACATCATCGCCCTGCTGCCCAGGGTGTGCACAACAGGAGCCTCATCTGGTTCATTGTAAAAGATCCTTAGGGGCTGAGAGACACATCAGAGCCCTGGGCACTGTCGTTGCCTGGTTGAGAACAAAACAGAACCTGGTCAGAGATGAGACCACAGGAGGGACTGATGAGGGTGACTCCCCCATGGAGTCCATTTATACTGTTCCCAGGGGCTCAGGGTTCAAACCCCTGATCCACACTTACCTGCAGCCTGAGTGTAGCTTCCTCCTTGTCCTCCTGTGGGAAGAAACATCATGTGAGACCAGGGAGCAGTCAGGTCAGAAGACCTAAAGGAATCTTTTAATCCTGCACAACAGGGAAGTTTTCAGAACTGTGAGTAAAGAAAAACCCAGGTCATGACTGGGAAAAAAGAAGAAAGGACATGAGGGGGGACTGGACCAAATGCCCTCTGGGCAACACACGTGTGTGTGGATGGTACTTCCCATTAACCAGGCAGGGCAAGTTCTCCCTGGGACGTGAAAGCCCTCGGTGGACAAGATCCCCCACTCCCTTCCCTACCTGAGTGCTTCTTCCTCCACATCACAGCTGCAGCCACCGCAGCTCCAGTGAGCACAGCTCCAAGGAGAACCAGGCCAGCAATGATGCCCGCAGTGGGGATGGAGGACTGAGGAGGGGGCACTGGAAGGGAAGGGAAGGTCATACCCTGAGCCCCAGACCTTATCCTGACCCCCTGAAGATCTCCAGAAGGGCTCCTGATGGCCCTGAGAACAGCCTCAGTGCCCACATCCTCCTCCTCACCCCATCTCAGGACTTGGGGCTCCAACAGCCCCTCATGCTGCGCGTGGCACGTGTATCTCTGCTCCTCTCCAGAAGGCACCACCATAGCCGCCCACTTCTGGAAAGTTCCATCTCCCCCAGGCCTGGTCTCCACCAGCTCCATCTCCTGGGTCAGGTCCTCCCCATCTCGCTGCCAGGTTAGGGTGATGTCCGCAGGGTAGAAGCCCAGGGCCCAGCACTTCAGGGTGACCTCATGCTCAGAGGTGGGGTGGTGGGTCATGCGTGTTTTGGGGGGATCTGAGGTGGTAAATCAGAAAACTCACTTTATATTTCCTCCATGGACACTGAAGAATCCTCATGAGACCATCCTCACAATGGACAAGACAACTGGTGTGGCAGGAAGAAGCATAAAATGTAAAAAACAGGCTAATCTGGGGAATCTGTGAGATTCTCCTATTCCTTAGAAAGTTCTAGAATGAGGACGAAAACCCAGGGTGGGATGAAGCAGAGGGAGTGGAACACAGACTTTTTATTCCTGACCTGGGTGGAAGGTGAAGGACACAGAAAAGCAGGAATCACATAACTGAAAATGTTCTCAGACCAGAAACAAGACTGAGAGAGAAACTCGTGGTTCTCAAACAGGCCCCTGGTCGAAAGGACCCGGTGACGGGTGATGTCAGGGACTGTCTGTCTTTCTCAGGAGAGACGGGATCCCTTCCCTGTCCTTCAGGAGAAGCCTGAGTCTCTGGGAGTCTCTCTAGTGCAGAACATGAAACCCAGGGGAGCCCCCCTCTCTGGACTAGAGAGAGGACTCATTTCCCGCAGTGACTCCAGGCAGGGGGGGACCGGGAGGCCTCCAGGCCCCTCTTACCCGTGCGCTGCAGAGTCTCCTTCCCGTGCGCCAGGAATGTGCGCAGCCACCTCAAGCACTTGCCCTCCGCATAGTTCCTGAATTTCTCTGCCTCACCCCGGGCCTCCCACTCGCGCCGGGTGATCTGAGCGGCCGTGTCCGCCGCGGTCCAGGAGCGCAGGTCCCCGTTCAGGGCCAGGTAATCGGCGCCATCGTAGGCGAACTGTCTGTACGCGCGGAGGAGGCGCCCGTCGGGCCCCATGTCGCAGCCAGACATCCTCTGGAGGGTGTGAGAGCCTGTCCAGAATGAAATGGGGTGAAAGCCCCGCGTTCTGTTCCCGGGCAGGTTGCAGAGAAGCCTGGATGGGGAGACCCTGGGCGACCCCCGTCCATGGGGATGGGGGTGCTGACCCGGCCCGGACCCGCGCCAGCTCACCGGTCTCGCTCTGGTTGTAGAGGCCGCGCAGGGTGTCCAGCTGCGCTCCGTACCATAGTATGTTGTCCCTTTGGTGCCAAGTCTCCTCGTCCCGCTCCTCCTGCCCCAAGCTCTCTGCCCAGGGCGCCCGCGGCTCCGCGCTCTGGCCTGGGGAGTCGCTGTCGAACCGCCCGAACTGCGTGTCGTCCACGTAGCCCACGGCGATGTACCGGGGCTCCCCGAGGCCGGGCCGGGACATCGCGGTGTGAAAAACCCTCAGGGAGTGGGGGCCTGGGGGCGGGAGGGGAGACCCGGGCTATTCTTCTCCCCTTCGGGGGCTCGAGTCCCGGGGGGCGCCCACGAGACAGAAAGTGGGTGAAAGACGAGTGAGAGTGAAAAGCGGCTGCGGGACGAAAATGGCCGGGACTCGGGGGGCCAGAGGAGGCTGGGGTCTCGGGGGACGGAAAGGGGCCAGGACGGGGCGGGGCCGAGGTGGGGGGACAACTAGGGCGGCGGCGAGGTCGCGCCTTTCCCACGCCCGCCCACGCCCTCGCTCCCGCCTCTGGGAGCGCCCTGTCCCCTCCCGACCCGCACTCACCTGCCCGGGTCCCCCTCGGGGCCGTGGCCACCGCGAGCAGGAGCAGGAGGGCTGCGCCCCCCATCCCCCAGGACGCGCCTCCACCCGGGCTGGGGAGACCGAGTCCCGGCGGGCGGGTGAGGGCTTTGGAACGGGAGCCGCGGGGCTGCTGATTGGCTGCTCTGGAGACCTCCAGGCAATGGGGAGTGAGCCCTGGGGTGAGTCACCAGTATCCAGGAGGAAGGACTCGACGCAGGCTGTAAGAAGCGAAACTGGATGAATGGAGTGTGTAGGAGTAATAGGAGGGAGCCCTGTGGTGATGTAACATTTCCATATCTTGTAGGTGGTGGCAAGATGCAAGAAGTAATGAAATTTACATGGAATAACATAAATACCCAATAGCACACAAATAAGGAAGTATAGAGCTTGGTGACATCTGAATACGGTCAACGGATTACATCCATATCAATTTCCTGGTTGTAATATTGTACAATACAGCAAGTTGTTACTATTGTGAGAATCTGTTTGAGTTTACAATTATTTCAAAATAAAAATTTTAAAGTATTCAAAAAAAAAAAAGAAGAAGAAGTGAAACTGGGGAGATGAGGAATCCCCAACAGTAACCTTCCCGCCCCAGACAGTGCCCTGGGGACTGAGACCTTGAGAGCCACACCCCGAGACCCTCCTCTCCTGCACCAGAACCTTTGAAACACCCACACCTTCTCCCTGAGTCCAGGCCCAGGAAATGGGTCAGCGATTCTCAAACATTTTTCTTTCAGGATGTCTCTACAGTCTCACAAATTATTACGGATCCCATGCATATTTTTTTATGTGGGTTACAGCTTTAAATATTTACTAGAATAAAGGCTTTTAAGATGGTATTACTTTCTTACTTTAGAATATTAATAACCAATGTATGCTAACAAAGCATTTTTTTAAAGATTTACTTACTTATGCATAGAAGAGCTGAGGTGCAGGCCAGAGATGGTTGGGGTGAGAGGATTGACCACAGACTGAGTGGGGAGCACATCAGGCAGATGTACTGAAACACACTGCTGAGGGGAGCAGGGGGCTAGGCTGCAGAGGTCTGCTGCACTATGTGGGGTAGCTCCCTGGCCAGGGATTGAACTCATGCTGCAGTGGCTGCAGGCAGCTTCATAGGTTGCATCTTAACCCCTTGCACCACCAGGGAGGCCCAAACAAAGCATTTTTAAGAAAATAACTTTCTGTAAACATAAGGATAATGAAAAAAAGGGGAACTTTTACATTTTATATTTTTGCAACTGTCATTTTTGTCTCATTAGAAGATATTTTAGTTTCCATAGTTTCTTCTACATTGAATGTTTTGTTTGAAATCTATGAAAAAATATACAATCTCATGGAAATATGTAGGAATAGTCTTTTAATAACCTTTTCAGATTATGGATATTCAACTTTGTTACAACTTTCATACTCAATCATAACTATATAAGTTATATTTTCTCAAAGGTTATTTGCAAAGTGAAATCTGAAACAATGTCATTGAATATTCCCTATTCTGTTATATTAACTCCCTAGCGCTCTCTTGTATATTAATGGATATTGTACAATTGTATGATTTTTTTTAAAAAGTTACCTATTGTTTCACTATGTCTTATATAAATATATAGTGTTAATTATACTGGGGTCAAGTTATCCAAAATCACATGTTTTATTTTTTACCACAGATCCCAAAAGAAAAATTAGCCCATACTGTAATTTGTCAACGTGATAGGACTCAATTTTCCATAATTCTGGTTTTCTCTGGGAGTTTACATTTTATCAAGGCAACAAGTGCCCTCAGTTGATTTTTAAAAAGGACAGACTCACGTTCATTTTCAGGAAAGTGTCTGCCAGTTCAACTAGTCTAAGGAACCATGGTTTTATCAACTCATTCCTTCAATTAAAAATGATATTGCCTAAAACAAGAGGCAAATTCATGTCATACATTTTTCTCCCTGGGACACGGCCCTTTGGACTGTAGCAGAAGTGCCTTATGTGCACGTCCTTGTCATCGTTTCAGACCTGTAAAAAATGTGGATTTCAGGATGATAAATAGAAAATATGCTTTCGTGATTTACCCAGGACATTTTGAAGTGAAACTGGTTTGGATTTTTTTTTTTTCCTGCGAGAAATTGGTGGTGAAGAATAACTACACTGCAGTTGGTACTATAATTTCCATTCTTACTAAGTTTTACTTTAGCAAATGTCAAAATAGTGAAAGGCAAATGGTGTCAAAGTAATGTTATAAAAATGGTTTTGTCCTCCTGTATCCCGTGAAAGGTTCTGGGTGATCTCAAGGATTCCACAGACCTACTTTGGAAATGCTTTTCTCAGTGAACCAGGGAGAGTTTCCCAAGTGTTCTCTGCCTTTGTCTCTTATTGAGCACCCAGAATCCATCTCCTTGGTTTGGATGTCCTATTTCCAAAGTTTTTCTTAGAGCTTTGCCCCTGGACACCCTGGAAGAAAACTCATTCCTCAGAGATGATGAGAGAGAGTCCTCAGTCTGAGAAGGGAATTAGAGAGACAGGTGCTTCCATTTGGAACTGGGACTGTTTGTGTCTGGAGGTACCAGACCCACTGATAATCTTTTTTTGATTTTGTTTTTCACCTGCTTAATATTATTTCCATCCAGGGACCTCGCCTCATCTTTAAGAGAGATAATATTGGCCCCTTGATTTTATGTGTTTAATGCATCTGTCTTGATGCTCCCAAAGCATGAAGAGCTGTGCTGGCCAACAGAATGTTCTGGACGAAAAAATGTTCTATATATGCACTGACCAATATGGTGCCTCTAACTATTGAACACTTGAAATGTGGCTCATAAGCTGAGATATTGCATATTTTACTATATATCATTTAAAATTAAAAAGCCGGGCCTCCCCGGTGGCGTAGCGGTTGAGCACTGGGTTGCAAAGCTGCCTGTGGCCTCTGCAGCGACCGTTCAATCCCAGGCTGCTCCCCAGCCACCGGAGGAGGGTCCCACATGGTGCGCAGACCTCTCCTGCCGCCCACTGCTCCCCTCAGCAGTGTACTTCGGTCCTTCTGCCTGCTCTGCTCCCCGCTCTGGCTCTGGTGAAATCTCTCACCCTCCCGCGCTTCTGACTGTACCCAGTGCTTGTATAAATAATAAATAAATAAATCTTTAAAAAAAAGTGTTTGTTTAAAAAAATTAAATTAAATTAAAAGCCATATGTGGCTTGTAGCTACCATATTGACAGTACATACCTAAGTTTCAGTATCTGCCCCCCAATATTTTGTTGTATAATAAAATTGTATAATAAAATATAATGTATAATAAAAATACCTTTGTGTGGAAGTCATGGATTTTTATACGTGGATTTTAGGTATATCCTTAAAATATGGCATATCCAGATAGTTTAAGCAACATGTATTTCAACAACAGATGGAGAGGTGACATCCCAAATCTGAAAACAAACTCTGTCAAATCCCTGAATGACCACTAAACTGTGCTGAGGTGTGGGACACTCAAGAGAAACTGCTGGAAAACCAGGAAGAACTTAGAGGGCATTCTACCCTTGAGTGACAGACTCATCCTGGTGCAATCTGTGAATCTGCACCTAAGACTGATGACTTTCCCAATCCACACACGCTCAGAGAACCAGAAGCAAAAATCTTACTGAATTGAGGAATCAAACATCAGATCTGGTGGCTGCATTTGGGTATTTGGGTACGCCAGGAACAAGTGAGTAAAAGCCAACATCCAGTCCAAAACCTTGGTTGACCATTGAATCATATGGAGACAAGTCAAATTCAAGACCCAGGATGGAAATGCAGCAAGTGGAGACTGAAGCAACAGAGCAGGGGCCCAGCTGTGCACACTGCAGGGGCAGATTTTGCCTGGTTCTGGCAAATGTCCAACTTCAGTGGGGAAGAAAAGGAATCCCCAGAAAAATAAAAAAGATTCCAGATGTGTTAAATCTTAGATCTTTAATGTATTTGGAATAAAGTGTGATTTCTCCATGTTGCTTGTTTGAATAAAGCCTGACCACTCTCTACAAGGTATCAGAATACTTCTCTCTCTTTGACAAAAGGATATAAATATTTAGTGGCCAGATGATGGACAGTAGAAGTTTTTCAAATATCCACCATTTTTTTTTTATGCTCAAGAGGTCAAGGCCAGTTTCCCTCTTGTGAGTCCCTGGACTTGCTGGCTCCCTGCTCATGGAGGAGGCTGGGGTGCCTGTGCCACTTCACAGTAAGGCTCAAAAGGAGCTGTGATCTCCTGCTTGATCTCTCCTGCTCACTCTCTGGGGTAAGATATTTGCCGTGCTGCACTGCGTGGGCACTCAGATAAGGCGACACTCACATGGTGAGGAAGTGAGGCTGTTTTCCAGCAGCCACATGCATGAGCCTTTATGTAGATCCTTCCATGTCCATCAAGCCTTTTCTTTGGCCTGACATCATGATTGCAGCCTCATGAGACCCCCGAGCTGAAATCACCAAACTGAAGTTCTCTGGACTCCTCACCCACAGAAAATGTGTGAAATACCAAATCTTTGTTGTTTTAAGCTGCATACTTTTACAGTAATTGTTACAAACATGTAAATGACTAATGCACCAGGAGCAACAATTTGATCAATGGCTGATTTCTCTTCAGAACAGCTGAGGACAGAAGAGCCTGCAGTGAAATACTCAAGGCCCTCTAGGAAAAGGAGGCCAAGTAAGAATTCTATATTCACCAAAACTGTCCTTCAAAATAAAGTTGATTTTTAGGGGCCTCTCTGGTGGCACAAGGGTTAAGACGCAGCACTATGAAGCTATCTGCAGCCACTGCAGCACAAGTTCCATCTCCCAGCCAGGGAGGTGACCCACATGGAGCAGCAGACCTCTCATGTCTTACCCGCTGCTCCACTCAGCAGTGTATTTCAGCCCCTATTTCCTCCCTCCCTCACCCCTCCAGGAGCCACCCCTATTGCTAGCCTATGACCTCTTCCCTCCTCCAGCCCATCCTAGGGGTGAAGAGTTTAGAGTTGATTCCCTGGGGAAGGAGCTTCAACCCTGGAGTCAGCAGGGAAACAAGTGACCTTGGGTCAAGGTCTCATCCCAGGAGACTGAGACCTGGTGTGTTTGTGGGGCCATCCTGGTTCTTGCATCCAGGTGTAATGGCCTGGGGACCTGCTCCTCCTTGAAACAAAGTCTGTGGTTATTAGTGGAGAGGGACCGTTAAGTCAGCGTGTGTTTGGGGAAACAGTTCAGACACAGAACCTGATTCTGGATGGAGGTTCCCCCTTGTGTGCACAGTTCTGTTCCTCTGGGAGCCCCAGGAAGACCTGGGAGACCAGAGGGTACCTGTGCTCTGTCCTCAGCCTCGTGGCCACACGGGGGCGCTGCGGCGCTGTCCTAGTCTGGCAGCCAGGGGAGAGGCTGGGTGTGTGTGACTCAGGCTGAGAGGGTGAGCTGGGGCTGAGCATCCCTGGGGGAGGGGGTGAGCTGCCCTATGAGCAGCCCCGGCACCAGGCTGGGGTGGGGGGAGTGAAGGAGAGGAGAGGAGGCCCTGGAGCTGCCCCGTGTCTGAGGTGCCATCTTCTCTCCCCACAGCCTCTCTCTGCAGCCCCTTGATGACCACACCCTGGAGACAGCAAAGCAGATGCTTTTCCCTTCAGCTCCCCGTTCCTTTCCCGAGGGCAATTTTAAGTTTTTCAATTGAAGCAACACTGATGTACAGTACTGTGTGTGATTTAGGTGAATAATTTCACATCTCTTCGGATCTGTGTTACCAAAGTAGGTAATTTTGTCTTCCACACTCCCTGTCCCTTTGCTGAGGGCTGTTTTTCAAATTGCAGCAGTCACTGTGATTTACAATTCAAGTAGGGAACAGGCTCCCATCTCTTCATCAGTGTGACCACACCACCCCCTCCACCCCAGCACCCAGAGTCCTTCCCCAGATCCACTGTAGCCCCAACACTCTCTCTCCCCCTTCCTCCCCCTCTAGTAGCCTCCTTCCCGCAATCGCAATCATAAGTCTAGGGCTTGTTTTGGTTTGGGGTTTTTTTCCTGGCCTTTTTTTGGTTCTTCTATATTCTGCATATGAACAAAGTTGTTGTCTTGGAACAGAGTCCATGCCTGATTCATCTTCATAGTTAATGGTTTTTATTATATTTTTTCCGATAACTTTGATTTTTCAACTCTATCTATCGATCTAGAAATATTGAAAACATTGAAATATATATTTCATATATAAAATATTTCAATATATAATAATGAAAACATTATATATATTTAGGGGTTATAGGAACAAAACTCCAAAATATATATGTGTGTGTTTAAAAAGAAAGGAATGTATTGAAAATGGCTATTCTAGAAGTCCTTAAAATAATTTAAAGATGGTATCTTTGTAATGAAATGGTACTCAAAAGTAAGAAAGTATTGAAGGTCTGAGAGAGGGATTTTAGTAAAAAAAAATGTGTGCTCAAATGACTTACTATAAAATATTTTAGTTAACTTAAATATCAGTAGTGCACCTATGTAACACCAAGCTTTAGTCCCTTTATATATAAAAATTAAGGTATTCTAAAACCGCTTTCTCTAGTTTCTTGTAACAAATTAAAGACTGTTCAGGTAATCTAAAAAATCCTGGTGCTCTTTACCCTCAGCTTACCCGAACAAAACCCTTATATCACCATTGCTAAGCCTTGTCAAAGAAATAGATATACACTTAAAAATCCTTGTTACTCCGAGTAATTGTTTTGTGAAGATCTGTAAGTTTGTTCTATGACAATTTCATTCCGAAATAGTGGAGTTTCTTTCTTTTTTCTTTTTTCTTTTTAAATTATTCATTATTCATGCATACAAGAACTGGGGCACAGGCCAGAGGTTGGAGGGTGAGAGGACTCACCAGGGACAGAGTGGGGAAAAGAACAGGCACATTGACTAAAATACACTGCTGTGGGGAGCAGCCGAGGAGTCAGAAGGGGTCTGTTGCACCATGTGGGCAGCTCTCTGCTGACAGCCTCCTAGGCTACGTCCCAACCCCCTGCACAACAAGGGAAGCCCAGTAAATTTTTTTCTTGAGAGGACTCTTAAGACACCTGATAAAATTGTTTTTCGTTTGGAAAAACAAACAACTGAGTCAATTTGGGTATATTGATACCTTATAGTGAGACACAGGGCAAGCTAGGGTTATTAGGCAGTTTCAGGGACAGTGCAGGAGGGGACCTCGGAAGAATTTAGGGAGGCTTCAGAGATAAGGACAACCAAGGGAATGTAACCAATTCCACTAGGAAAAACAAACATCTCAGGACCAAGGACAACATTGTTAACGCTGGTCCTGGTTTCCTTCAGGTGGTAAAGGGAGGCAGAGATTTGAGAAATGGAGAGTGCTTTAATTTATGGACAACTTAGAAGGGCAGCTGTTTAACTTCAATGCAGGGATGCCCATCCAGAGGACTGGGCCATAAAGATAAAGATGCAACAAATGGGGAAAGACAAACCTGTTAGATAAGGAATGTGAAGATCCCCCACTCAGTAGCAAATTAAGTGAGACAGCCGAAAACTGACCAATCACAAAGAGACTGGTGGAGCTTTAGAATAATGAGGGAAAGAAGGTCTATATTCCCTGAGACATGACTCCACTTTGGCTTCCTTGCCCCTCCCAGCCTGGTTTCCTGGCCTGGGAGTCCCACTTTATTTCTGTTCTTTTTCTCCTCAATAAACTTCTTCTTTCTCTAAACAAACCTGCCTCTTCTAGCTTGCTTGCCTGAGCATCTGTGAAGTTCCTGCTGCGGCTTCGTGAGACACCAACCCGGGGGGGTCTAGCGGCTGGGACTCAGCGCTGCCCCTGCAGCCTGGGATCCGTTCCTGGCTGGGAGACTAGGCCTGACAATTCCGGTATCAATAGGACGTATTATCATAGGATTGTTACACCTGTTCAACATAAATGTAAACTAATGAGATTGTTCTAAAATACCTAAGACTTAAAAACTAATAAGTCAGTCAAAGATAAAAGGGCTGAGAAAAGTTACTCAAAAGCCCCACAATTCCACATCATTTCAGGCTAAATTTGCTGAGGCTACAAAAAGGTATACTAATCTAGATCCATGCTGGGAGCCATGTGCCGGGGACCAGCCTCCGGCAAAACGTCTTGTCAGGGGTTCCTGAAAGGATGAGACGGCCTAGGCGAAAACGAAAGATCTGAAACTTAAGGGCTGAGGGGAAGGGAATGAATAGACACCGACACTTGGTGAGGTGTTAGTATCTTCTGCCGAGAGACTCAGCAGGTCTTTATTTATTCATTATTAGTAATAATAATAAGAAAATACATTATCAAGTGTAAAGCATAAACAATTAGTGTATTATGTTTCCCATAGACTACTGGCCCCTACAGGTCTCAGCTAGACAGCAGCTCTCAAGGTTAACAGATAATAAACCAAACCTAACATTAAAGCTACTTATTTTTTCATTTAGACAATTATTAAAAACAGTGAATAACCGCCAGTGCATCCCTATCAGCTAAAGCCTAAGCATCAAAGGACTATTCTATTCACATGACCTTCAGCCGGAGACCAGCTGCAGTTCAGCTATCAGAACTTTTTCTACCTAGAAATTCCTTAACTCAAATAGCTTCATATTAAAAACTTTCCCAAGAAACTTCAAGAGAAAACAAAATAGAAGAACCTGCTATGATTATTGTATTGTAATGCTTGTCAGGCATATTCAATAAGTTGTCCTCCATTGTCAAGTAGGCCAAATTGTTTAATAATTAGTTTCTAATTTTCCATGCCGTTTATTTGCAATATACTGATGCATATAATATAGTGCCTAATGTACCTTTTTGGGAAATTTTTTCTTATTTATAACCAAGAACAAAAAGTGAAGGAATGTTAGATCTTCAACCTCACGGTGTGAGGCACAAGGAATCTTCGGCCCCACGGTGTGAGGCCCTTTGGCTTCGGCCCCACGGTGTGAGGCCCTTTGGCTTCGCTGCTTGCCAGTGTCTTATCTGGCTGGGGCATCAAGGCCTCCTGCAGCCATGCTACTCATGTCCTCTTGTAACAGGGTGGTCCCCAGGAAAGGGGGAGGTTCCAGGTTCCCTGCCCCACCCAAGGGAGGGTGGAGCTGAGCAGGGAGAGAAGAAGCTATAGAGGAGACTGAGGAAGGAAGGAAGCAGGATGGAGCCAGAAGGAGACCCAGAGGAGGCACATGGAGCCGAGAGACACGTGAAGAAACTGCGCTTGTCTTTTGGTCGTGGACTGGGTGACACAGATGTGGGTGAGACCCGTGGGGAGGTGACAATGGCAGCTTTTATCTTGATTTTGATTCTGCTCTTTTCCTTCCGGGCTTGTCTGGTTGTTTCTGACCCTTTTCTGTGGGTCCCCACTGGAAGATGTTTAGACTTGTGGCAGACTTTGGGGCCTTGCTCTGGGCCGATCCCATATGGATGGACTTTTACCCATGAGGGGACGGTTAACTTTGGGTGCTTGATTTAGAAACTAGATTCTTTGCCTTACCTGTATTGTTTCCTAGTTTTATTAAAGTTCCTTCTCATTAAAGTCTCATATGTTTTGTGTTGATGCGGCGGATGGCAGAACCCATTTAAAATAGGCAGGTTTGCGGGGTTTGGGCTGCCCCACTCCCTGCCCTGTAACAGTCTGACAAAGGTCCAGGCATGGGGCAGATTCCTAAAAAGTCAGGAATCTCATTAGGTGACTCCTGCTAGATTCTTCTCATTTGTTTATGGCTGGTTTCTACCATATATGGCAATTGTCAAAATACATATTTATAAGTAAAACTGCAAATGCTGTTTGATCAATTACTGAATAACCAATTTGAAGGCAAATGGCCCTGCATGATTCATTGATAACATTGGTTAGTTAGCATACAGATTTTTGACACAGGAAAATGGGAAGGATGCAGATCTTTGAGAATGGCTGGGGAGAGCAACCAGTCTAGCAGGCTGCCAGGCCTTATTTATGTTA